>NW_028270147.1:66512438-67214111 GCF_037043375.1 Chiloscyllium plagiosum | reverse complement strand
TCTCACTCTCTCACTCTCTCACTCTCTCACTCTCTCACTCTCTCACTCTCTCACTCACTCACACTCACTCACACTCACTCTCACTCACTCACTCACTCTCACTCACTCTCACTCACTCTCACTCACTCTCACTCACTCTCCTCACTCTCACTCACTCTCACTCACTCTCACTCACTCTCACTCACTCTCACTCACTCTCACTCACTCTCTCACTCTCTCTCACTCTCTCTCACTCTCTCTCACTCTCTCTCACTCTCTCTCTCTCTCACTCTCTCACTCTCTCACTCTCTCACTCTCTCTCACTCTCTCACTCTCTCACTCTCTCACTCTCTCACTCTCTCACACTCACTCTCACTCTCTCACTCTCTCACTCTCTCACTCTCTCACTCTCTCACTCTCTCACTCTCTCACTCTTCACTCTCTCACTCTCTCACTCTCTCACTCTCTCACCTCTCACACTCTCACACTCTCACACTCTCACACTCTCACACTCTCACACTCTCACACTCTCACACTCTCACACTCTCACACTCTCACACTCTCACACTCTCTCACACTCTCACACTCTCACACTCTCACACTCTCACACTCTCACACTCTCACACTCTCACACCCTCACACCCTCACACCCTCACACTCTCACACTCTCACACTCTCACTCTCTCTCTCACACTCTCTCTCTCTCACACTCTCTCTCTCTCTCTCTCTCTCACACTCACTCTCTCTCTCTCTCTCTCTCACACTCTCTCTCTCTCTCACACTCTCTCTCTCTCTCACACTCTCTCTCTCTCACACTCTCTCTCTCTCTCACACTCTCTCTCTCTCTCACACTCTCTCACTCACTCACTCTCTCTCACTCTCTCACTCTCTCACCTCTCTCACTCTCTCTCTCACACTCTCTCTCTCTCACACTCTCTCTCTCTCACACTCTCTCTCTCTCTCTTTCTCTCTCTCGCACGCTCATCTCTCTCCTCACCTAAACTTCGTCATGCTTACTGACTCCCCATCAGCCGCGCCCTAGTATCTCTCACTATTCCTCTCCCAATCAGGTAGACCTACTGGTCTCCCCATCTCACATTCATTTGCACACTTGCGCAAACTCACCCTCCCAATTACTTATTTCAGATGCACTCACTGTCATTCCCCACCCTCAGTCAACCTCTCACCCACTCTCACCACCAATCAGCATCTCCCTGAAATGCCCCATTATTTTAAAAACTATCCCGTCTTGCGAAGGAAGCTGAACAACACAGATGCTGTGTAGGGGACTTGGTGAAAGTCGAGAGCAATGAATGGTTGGAGCTTAGGAGAAAATTCTAGGAATTAGTAGGTAGGTAAGTGTTGGAGTCAGAACTCAGATATCCTTGGAAGAGTGGAAAGTTCACAGGTTTGGTGTTGGAGTAGCTGTGAAAACTTGGAAAAAGCCTTTGGGTTTTAATACTTGGGGAAAGTGGACAGTCTTAGCTGTATTTGCTGGAAGATGCTGAGAAAGCTGGTGACACCCCCTTTTGACTGTCAGCCACTTTTTTAAACCAATGGGAAAATTTCTGTCGTCATGTATCCTTACTAGATCCTTTAGGATTTTGAATGTTTCCGTCAAATCGCCTCAACCATGTTCTCTGTGGAAAACAACTCCTAGTTCTCCAATCTATTCCTAATACCTGAAAGTATTCTCATAAAGCTTCTCTGCACTCATTTTAATTCCTTAGCGTTTTTTATGGGATTAGAGATCCTGGGTTATTTTGACAGTTTGGAGAAGCTGAGATTGCTCTCCTTAGAGAAGATAAGTTTGTGAGAAGGTTTGTTAAAAATATTCAAACTCGCAATTTCAGCAGCTTAGATGGAAAAGCTGTTCCAGTTGACAGGATACCCATTCAAAGTGATTGACTAAGATCCAATTATTTCTTTCAACAAAAGACACTTTGACATAATGAATTGCTAGAACCTGGAATACATTGCCCGAAAGTGAGAGGGTTGGAGTCAGATAAAATTGGCACTTGTGAATTGGATAATTACCTGAAACAACGTTATTTGCAGAGCTATGGGTAAAGGGCAGAAAGTAGGATGGCTAATTTAATGCATAGTGCTTGGCACAGACACAATAGGTCAAATAACCACTTTCTGTGCTATAATAGTCTATCATTTCAAAAGAAGTAACGTGGGAGTTTAAAAAGCTGCATGTGAAGTTCTCCTATGCTGGAAAATATATTGCACATTTGTAGTTAAGCTGCCACTTTTGCAATAATAATCAACTTTCTAATCAATTTAGCTGCATAAATGGGTAGACTTGTATTTCAGACAACCAAATTGAGACCATGGTCAGGAAGTTGATTGATATCATTTACTGTGCAAACTCAGTTTAAAATGACAGCACAGACTTTCTTCTGGTAATATCATAGAAATTACCATTGTTCAACTGAAACTGACAGCCCCTTTTGGAGTATAAACATATGCAAAGTAACTTGGAAACTCTGAAGTTACTGTGAGTGAGTATCACTCCTTGTAAGATGCATTGTAGATGTTCCCACAAAGTTTAAATCTCTCTTACATTGTGAATTGGATACAAATTTCAGCATCTTGGCCTTTTTGTAAAAGTCCCCTTTCTTTTTATAAAAAGAAACCTTGTTGTAGGAGGCAAAAATGAGATTTAGTGTATACTGACTTCCATAATTATTTCTGAAAACCTTTACTGGCAAGAGGGCAGAGTGAGTTGACAGGTGCTGCCATTGCCGTTACAGAGGCAAACATGGTGACATCAATATCACATGCATATAAAGAGATGTAATCTTGAGTTCTGATGGCATTGCAGGCTGTAATTCTTATTGGTCTTGCAAACTATCATCTGATGAGACACAATTACTATTAAAACTGCATCCTTTACTATATCTGCTTGACAATGTCATTTTTCTCACTGTCTGACCACTACATTAACTCACTCCAAATGTTGTCACTAATTGTCTGCTTCTGTTACACTCCACTTGTTAATAAATGATGATAATTTTGTAAATAGAAGTAGAAGAGTTGGGAGTGTGGCGAATTTCAGGTCTGCCTTAGATATTTTTGTGAGTTTAGCCATGCTGCATATTCCCTATGAAGTCTGTATAAGCTGTATTCAGCATGATGCCTGGACTTCATAATGAATGATGGAATAACAATACTTGGGTGACCAACTGTTAGGGAAAGAGAATAAGGGGTGCTTCAACTAGGGCTGGAAGGGATGTTGGAGGTGGTAAAGAGATCTCATGTCAACTAGCAGTCCTGCTCTCTCTGAACTTTGTCTACACTTCTGGGCAACAGCAGAAGCAAGGACAAAAAGGGAAACATACCACACAGACACACGCACCTACCACACAGACACACGCACCCACCCAATATGGGACAAATGGCATCCCAGAGAGATGTACAAAGGGATGTAGGACAAATAGTAAAATTGTGGGACAGTTGTTCACACTAAAAGCAACCTGTATGATTTAAACTGAATATTGCATCTCATAACGTGTCATTGAATGCTTCACCATTTTCTCAGTCTGCAAGTCAATTTAGAATACCAATTATAAGCTAAACTCATTAATTTATCTTAACTGTCAGCCCCTCTTTTAGAAGACCTAAAATATGCTACATTCATGTAAATAAAAAGGACTAAGTAACTTTCCCTGGCAACCCAACCATGTCATGCTGGTGTTGAGTGCATTTTGCCTCCTGAGGCTGAATGTCTCAGAACCAGTTGCAATTTACTTGTCCAAAACATGGTATTCTTCCCCCTTTTTCACCACAGGTAGTGACTGGCCTTATTGGCGTGCCATGCTTCAAGTTGCTTTAGTTAAATTGGTGTTTTGAGATTTGTATACTAGGTCACTTGCTATGACATGGTGTTGATTTCATGGACATGGCTCCTAAACACACAACTACATATTAACTGTAAGACATAACACCAAGGAAGTGACTGTTTATAGAGTTTCTGTGCAGGAGTTCCTGATTATTACAAACTGCAAAAATTGGACATACATTGAGGTTAAAACCCTTTGGTAACAATGATGATGATAATTTTGCCTGCATGAATTGAAATTCAAATGCAAATGGTATAAGGGCAGTGAACATACTTGCTGTAGTTGTCCAGTGACACTCCGTTTGAAGAATGTGCCTCTTTGACTTAACAGGAAGAGTTCATATGAAAATGTCAAAATACTTCCAACACTTCAGGTCTGCACTTGATCCTCCCATTTGTTTTCCACTACTTCGCCTGTTAAAATTACTGCTTATGTTTCTGACACTTAAGGTTGTGTCTGACGTGCCAAGGTGTTACGTTCTGGGTTTGGGCTGAAAAGCCAATGTAGATGATTAATCACTTTAAAAGCTATTTTTATGTTTGAGTCAGTAAATGGATTTGGTCAGAATTGGTTAGATTAGAATTAAAATTGAATTACAAATTATAATTCTATTCAATAGATTTTTGATTTTCTACTTTTTCAGATCGTAACCTTGATCAAAAGAAATATGACAGATTCTTTAATTCAAAATACTCCTTATGATTTATGGGTTTATTTTGTTCTACTGCGAATTCTGAGAAGGTGTTGCAATGGAAAGCAAGGACTCCAAGAATTTCAAACTTTCTTCTTTTCGTCCATTGAGCTAGAATTGTAACAAGTATTTATCCCATTATCACGTAATCAAAGATGATCTTAACTCATCAGAACAGAACTTTTTACAATCAGCATTCATTGGTATTGTCAAATGTAGCATTCTTTTAAGCCTGCAAGTTGAAAATTAATTTCCCTTACATTTTTGGTGTACCTGACCGACACTTTTATTTTGCCAAAAAAGTAGGGGAATTTTGAAATCTGTTCTCTGTTAAAAACATGAGAGCAGGAATAAGCCATTCAGCTCCTCAAGCCATTCATTGAGATCACAGGTGGTCCACATCTTAACTCTTAAGACCTGAGTAGCTTTGACTTGGCAAATAATTTCAAGAGTTCATATCTTTAACTAAATTAGCATCAACTTCATTTGTCTGGAAGTGTGATTCACCTTTCAACCACCCTGTGTGTGAAGACAGGTTTTGTAACATTTCTCCTGAACAAGCTGGCTCTGATATTGCAGCTAACTCTGTCCGAAGAAGTTGCATATGTTCCAAAATCAACAGAAGAAATGTAATTGAACCAGGTTTATGTATGGCCTCAACTTTATCAAATAGATTTTAGCTGTTGAACAACCATTCAGTGGAGCACAGTATCTGCCTGCCTTTTGCTGCTGGTTGGCATCTATTCAACAATGTGACAAGATTATTTCTATGTCCTGTTCACTTTAACAAAAATAATAAGTTAATCATGACCTGAATTTATTATCACCCTCCTCGCAAAATTGGTGGCATAGGAACAAGACCTCAATAATGCGCCTCTGGCATTCCATCTACTCAACATCCCATTAAAAGCAATTTAATATCGACCACCTTTTCAATCAGGAATTGTCACCTTTCCTCTTCTGCCTCTTGTAGCTAAATGCGTTGCTCTGTATTTCTGTTAGAAGTCATTACTGTGAATACTAAAATGGTTGCATATGATATCACTGTCTGTGACAGACTGCAGAATGTGTCTGCATGTAAAGTCACTGTTTCATGCACAGTAATGTCAGCACCTGAGCATGCACATTTGGCACCCACAGTGACTGGTACTGGAAGAGTGATTGAAAAAAAAATGGGGGTTGGTGGTGGAGGGGGGAATGTTATCTTTTCTTGATATAGCTATTCTTCAAGAGATGTGGAGCTGGAGAAGCACAGCAGGTCAGACAGCATCAGAGGAGCAGCAAAGTAGATGGTTGAGCTGGCACCCTTCATCAGGACTGGCCCAAAACGTCGTCTTTCCTGCTCCAATGCTGTCTGACCTGTGCTTCTCCAGCTCCACACCTATTGACTCTGGCTTCCAGGATCTGCAGTCCTTACTGACTCCTTGTAGGTCCTCTTCACCACCTTTTTTCCCAGTCTTCATTCGCTATTGTGAATGGTTATGCTCAGGCACAGGACCCAACAGGTGTATGGAGCATGTGTAGCACCAGCGCTGGGGATGGGCTATAGTTTATTTTTGGATGGACATCAGTGAACTTTTGGCCTGGGTGGCTCTGGAAATATGTTGTGTAGGTTTACAACCCTGGAAATAACTTGACACTGAAGAATCAGATATGGTTCCTGAAGTTGCCATTTGGTTGCTTTGCAGTGGTGCGGCGCTGCAAACCTGTATTCCCATTCACTTGTGAGCACTGCTGCAACTGGTGATGGCGTTCATAATCTTCACAATAGAAATAGCAGTGTTGTAGCTTGGGGTATTAATGTGGTTGAGAATATTAAGGCATATTACAATTACAAGTTGATCAAAATGCAAGTAATGCTGAAGAAATAAGTGTACAATGTGTAATTTTTAAGAAATGCAACTATACAGATGTGAAGAAAAAAGTATTATGAATGTAAGGATTTATAAGCTTATTATGTTTTGGAACTCTTTAATGGCAAGAAAGAGCAATGAAGGAGGTCATAATATCTATTATCAATTCTTCCTGGCTGGTTCCCATGAGGATGCGGGAGTGGGTTCATGAAAGGATTGAGAAGTGGGAGTTTGCTTCAAAGTGATATCAGTTAGGTCATGTAGCTCTGCATCAGACCAGTGTGAAAGGAGTTTAGAATGGAACACACATGCTAAGCAATGCCAACAACTGTCCGACAATAGAGTGAACCAACATAAAACAAGGCAACATTAAATGGGGACTTGGTGTACGTTCAGAATACCAACCATATGCCTTATAAAGGATTTGACACCTGTGCATTAAATGGAAACCAGATTCTTCACCATTATTGATATTGTTCACTTCAGCTTTTCAGACCAAAAACAATCCATGCAATTTGATAGTTAGTTAATCCTGTTCTGAAGAATAATCATGTTGGTTTTGAAACATTAACTTGGGTTACCTCTCCACTCAAGCTGCCAGACCTGCTGAGTTTCTCTGACACTTTCTGTATTTATTTCAATTTTGCAGCATCCACAACATTTCCGACATTTGGGAGGATGCCTTTTGTCAAAGATAACTTTAAACATAAGCAGAAAAGCCTTTCATCAAAATGAACAGTAAACAGTATTAATTAAAGCGTGCTAGACAAATGTTTGACCCCTTCACCTTAATCAACCTTCTAAAGAACTTTTTTAATCCAATAATCAGATTTATTAAAGTTAGCCAAACTAAAATACAGGTAAGTGTAGAATTTGAAAAGGACATAGGAAAGTGGTGGGTGGGTTGCAGATGAAGCTCAGCATAGAGAAATGAGCAGTGATTCATTTTGACAGGAAGTAAGCAAAGATGTTACAAAAATAAATGGTACAACTTTGAAGGGAGTGTAGAGTATTTGTGTTCTTCAATCCAATCAATTTACTTCCCATTCCATTTTCTGTGTATTTAAACCAAACCAGCTTTGAGACATAATTCACAAATTTTGCTCAAATGAGATCAATGGAAAAGTGGCTAATTAGATCAGTAGTAATTTGTGCAAACTGTTAAGAATTGCGCTCAAATTGTTGGAAAAGCTCAATAGGTTTGGCAGCATCTGCGGAGAGAAATCAGAAATTAATTGCTCATCTATTTTGAGAAGATTATGCTCCCTTTATCTTACGCAATGCTACTCCAGGAATTCTTTGTATTGAAGATCTAGGTAGAAATATGATATGGGTTGGTTGAGTGTCATGTTCCAGTTGAACACTGCTTGGTGGAAAAACTAACTAAATAGATTTCAGTTCAAAGTGAATATAATGGATGCACTGTTGGCATCGATCAACATTAACTAACATTCAGTTGCTTGTTGATCATGGATTATGGATATAATGGGCAGATGAAAAAAGGATGCAGTGCATTTGCTTGAAAGCATGAAAAGGATCATCAGAAATGTGAAGAGGCTTTAGCTATTTGCCATAATGTTTGTAGGGCAGTAGCTAATCTAGATACTCATGAGGTGTATTTATTTTTAAGTCAAGATTGATTCTATACTCAAATCATGATATCTGCATATCAACTTTCAATTTTATATATGCCTTTTCTGCCACCTTTTGGGAGTGTGCTTCCAAACCATTGCTCAAGACAAAATCTGTGATGGTACTTGTTTTGTTTGATTATTGACCATCTTTTCCCTCCTCTCTCTTCTCCGATCCACCGCAGGTGTAAGTGTCATGGCCATGCCAGCGAATGTATAAAGAATGAATTCAATAAGCTGATCTGCAATTGCAAGCACAACACAATGGGAGTGGATTGTGAGCATTGCCAGCCATTCTACAATGACCGACCTTGGCGCAGAGCTACAGCAGAAAACCCAAATGAGTGTTTGCGTAAGTATTGGATTGTGCATAGCTTATAGAAATTTCAGCATTTTTTTCAGTATGAATATTCAGTGAAATATTCTCTCCATTTATAGTTACTTGAAAGAAAATTAACTTATTCCAGATGATTAGTAATCCAATTTATTTTCATATGAGAGTTTTATATAAATTGTTAATGAGCTGTGTATAAAACTAAAGGAGCACTATGAAGAACAATTGGGTTTCTCAAAAGGAATGTGGGTAGAAATATGCAGCATCCAACTTTGAATTGTGAAACCTTTCTTAGGATTTGTTTCTTATGCAGGTAATACAGCCAAAAATAAAATTATCCCCAGAGAATATTAACATAGGTAAAATACACATTTAGTCTCAGATTGGTGTTTGCTTTATGAGCTTCCTGGTCTAATCCTACATTCTTGTTCACGCCCCACATTCTGCCATTATTGTTCTTCAGGCAACTATATAATTTGCTTTTCAAAAAAATCTGTGGACTCTGAAATCACATTTGTGCAGAAATTTCCACAACCCATAACCCAATCTATAAAGATGGTGTCTCATTATGCATGTTGAAGGCATTGGCCTTTTCTTGGGAATGCTAATCTATAGGATCTCCACAGGAAACATTGCTTCCGAGAAGTGAAGGTTTTTCCACCACCTGCAACTTGAAAATATAGCCTTTAATAGTTCATAAGATTAAAAACATGTCCCAATAGCTGTAAATCTTTGTAGGTTCAGGACTGGTTTGTGTAATGTTGGCAAGAAATGTGCTATTTGCAGCATTTTAGTGATCTAATTTTGGAGAGTAATGGGAAGTCTTGTGGATGAACGTTTCAAACTAAGATGCTAAAATTGCATTTTCACTAATTCTACTCTCCTTCCCATCCCATCCTGCTCAAAACATGTCCCTGAGAAATCTATTTAATGGGTATATTAGGAAAGCTTGTGGGTGGAGTGTCGTTTCACATCTTTGCAGTTTTGTATTTTAAACACTAATAAATGAATGATTAGCATTCAGTGGGAATAAAATCCCAGACCTGGTGTTAATAGGCACAGTTGTTTTAAAAAATCGATCCTCTGAAGATACTCATCTCAGTTGCAAAACCCTACTTACCTCCCACTAGCGTGTGTGGCCACAACTAGGAACAAGATACCATATTGTGTTATTAATTGCCCTCGCGAAGATCGTGATGAGGATAGCTGTACTAAGTAAGGTATAAAGGCACCATAGCGCTGTTAGGAAGGAAGCTCCAGGATTTTGACGCAGCAACACTGAAGGAATGGTGATATATTTCCAAGTCTTAGAGATGTGTGGTTTGGAAGGAAGTTTGCAAGTGGTGGTATTCCCAGGAATCTGCTGCCCTTGTCCTGGTGGTGGAAGTCCTCCGTGTGATAGGTTCTGTCAAAAAAGCATTGTATAGTTCTTGCAGTGCATTTTTAGATGGTACACACTGCTGCCACTGTATATTGGTGGTGAAGGAATTGAATCTTGAAGGTTGCAGTTGGTTTTCCAATGAAATGGACAGTCTGTCCTGCATTGTAGTTGGAGTTCTATCCATCCAAGTAAGTCCAGAATATTCATAACACTCCTGAAAGCATTGCGAAGACAAGAGGTGATTCACCAAAGGTAACCAAAAATCCATAGGTGAAGCACTTCTTAATCAATTTTCTTTTTTAGGCTTATAAATAGAAAATTGAATGTAGAAGTTCGTGGTTTAGTATGATCCCAATAACAAGACATTAATCGCTAATAGTGGTACCTAGTGCAAATCCTGGCAATTGATTTCTCCGAGCAGGAGAATTTTTGATATTCCTTGTGGGAGACAATCTGAGAAGTTTTGTTTAAGATGGGAAGCAAAGAAAATAAGAAAAGTAGCAGAGCATGTTAGTCACTGTACTCTGGCTCTCTTATGTAGTCATCTATATGTTAACTCCAGATTTTTATTACATTGAAATTTCATTATCTGCCATGGTTGGATTTGAGTCTGTCTCACCAGAGCATTAATCTAGTGCTCTGGATTACAAGTCCAGTAATATTATTACCATTTAAGCTGTCTTTCACTCACTTGTGCGCTCTGCCTCTGTCTCACTCTTGCATTCTTAACCCCACGCCTCTCCCAAAATATGCTGTCCCTCTCCTACTAACTCTTAGGAGGACAGTCATGGGTTCACTCAAGCTCCCATTCCAAAGACCATAAAAACTACTGATTCTTGCTGGTGCCCACACCGAGCAAGTGTTGCACTGTCGGAGTTGTGTCCTTCAGTGGAGGCATTAAAGAACAAACCCTTCTCTTTGGTGCATCTCGAAGATCTCGTGTATTTTGAAGAATAGCAGAGGAATTTCTCCAGAAATCCTGGGTTCAATATTTATTCACCGTCACCCGTCACTTTAAGATAAAAATTGTCATTTTTTTTATCATGTGAGAGATTTGCTGGGATGCCTTCTGCATTTGAACAGCAGCTATACCTAGTAGCCTGCAAAGTACTTCAGAAGCTCCTGTGGTCGTGAAGGACGTTAGATTAATGTCCTCTTCAATATCAAGGCTCAAACATACCATAAACTACAGTAAGTAGATGAGGGATAACGCAATGCATATCCAAAGCACCTGAGTTATGTTGAATTATATTGTTGTTTTTAATGAGTCAGAAATGGTTTAAGGACTTAAATAAGAATGTAAGAAATAGCAGGGTTGGACCATATGTTCCCTGAGTCCCATTGGACTCCACTGCCGCCACCTTGCAAGGATTTGTATTCCATTACGGCCTTTGCATCTTTCTCATGGTTGATACTCCCACGTAGATTTTTATCATCAGCAAACCTGGAGAGGTTACACTCCACCCTTTGTTTAAATCGTTAAGTAGTTTGTGAATGACTGAGCCCCAACACTAATCCTTGTGGGACCCATTGTGATAGAACCTGATAATGTCCCATTAATTTTTACAAAAGTGACAGTTTTTTCTCTTTCAAAAGAGTTAACGTTTTCTGTAGTGAAAGGTCATAAACTTCAAATGTGAACTCTGATCCTTTCCATTTATTTCTACTGTTATTTATCGCTTACTGATACTCAATCCACACTAATAGTTTTCCTCCAACCTTATGAGACCTGACAAAAGCAAAATAAGATATCTGAAATTTGAGTGTGTTGGATTATAATTTGAATAGAAATACTGTGCAAGGGTATGGGAAGGTAAACAGGAGATTGACACTAGAAAATGATGCTAATTTAAGGAGCTGGTACAGACACAATGGGCCAAATGGTGGTCTACTGTGCTGAACATTTGTTTCTGTGAAAGAAAAACTGAAAGTGATGGAGAACTCAACAATTCTGACATCATCTGTGGAGAGAGAAACAAAATTAATGTTTTGAGTGCAATGAATTCCAAAGGCAATACGTAAACTCAAAGCATTAACATTGTCCTCTTTTCACAGATGCTGATAAACCTGTTGCATTTCTCCAGCTCTGTGTTTTTAGATATTTTCTAATCAACATGTTCAGACGTGTTAGGACACATGTCTGTAGCAGGTAGGACTTTAACACCAACCTCCTGGTTTTGATGTAGAGACACAAACACTGCACCACAAGAGCACTCCTTATTTGCTGTTTATCCCATGAAATCATGTCTCATTTTATTTGGGTGTTTTATTTTATAACGTAAGTATTGGATATACAGAGGAACCCTGATTATTCGAATATCAGAATATCCGGCAAGATCGCAATGTCCCGATGTTCGGCTAAATCATGTTTTCCGGCATTTGATTATCCGGAATTCTATTTAGCTGAACAAAATAATCCCTGCCCATGTCCTTTGGATAATTGTGGTTCCTGGAGGAACCTCCAATTGTTTGGCATTCGATTATCCGAATATTGGATTATCCAGCAAGATCGCAAGGTCCTGATGCTTGGCTAAACCGGCATTCAATTATACAGAATTTGATTAATGAACGAAATACTGCCCACCCGTGTCCTTCAGATAATCGAGGTTCCTCTGTATATAGTTTCTTTCACAGCTAGGCACTTTTCAGTTGTAGGTGTTGATCCATTGTAGTCATCACAACAGCCAGTTTGCACACAATTAGGTCCTGCAAACAGTAGTATAATAATGACTGTAGACAATTATTTACTCGCGTTAATTTAGGGGTAAATGTTGACCAGAATACTGTCTGGTAGTGATAGTACTTTACATGACCTGAGCAATTTATTTTACAATTTCTACTTCAGCTTGCAATTGCCATGGCAAATCTGCAGAATGTTACTTCGACTCTGAGCTCTACCGAGCCACTGGACATGGTGGGCACTGCCGCAACTGCATTGAGAATACAGATGGTCCCAACTGTGAGAGGTGTCGGGATGATTTCTACCGTCAGGGCCCAGAAGCCCAATGTCTGCCCTGCAATTGTAACCCAGTGGGTGAGTGCAGAGCTGTTCAAAATTAATCTTGTAGCATAACATGTTAGGAAGAAACCTCAATGATATGCTTTGTGCAGCTTTTGTTATGTAGAAGCTTGGTTAATGTTCAAGCTTCACTTCCCTGACGATCTGGAATCTCAAAATACAAAATGACAAGGTGATGGAGACCAAAGAATTAAAATGATCTCATTCCTTTGAGACTATGAAGATGAATCAATCTAATGAATGTTTCATATATTTATTTTACAAGGTATTATTAAATTGCAACGTAGTACAGGTTCTCAACATCCTCAGCTGTTGAATATCCCTTAAATCAGTGTCCCATTCTGGTCATTTTCTTTTCCTTTTATTCCATTCACTGAATGAGGGCATCGCTAGTTAGACAGCATTTATTGCCCATCCCTAATTGACCAGAGGGCAGTTAAGAGTCAACCATGTTAACGTTAATACTTTAACCTGAGCCCAGCACTTGATAGAGTCTATTGTTCCTAATTATGTCTGTCGCTGCACTGAAAATTGATTCCATTGAAAACTTTCTTCTTGGAGAGCAATGCAACCCCACCCTGGAAGATCCAATGCCCTACAAGTAATGAAAGAACGAACTGTGGATGATGCAGATCTGCAACAAAAAGCTGAAATTGCTGGAGAAACTCAGCAGGTTTGACAGCATCCGTTAGAGTAAATGTTTTACATGGAGTCATAGAGATGTACAGCACGGAAACAAACCCTTCGGTCCAACCGTCCACGCCGACCAGATATCCTAACCTAATTTAGACCCATTTGCCAGCATTTGGCCTGAATCCCTGCAAATCCTTCCTATTCATATGCCTTTTAAATGTTGCAATTGTACCAGCCTTCACCACTTCCTGTGGCAGCTCATTGCGAACATGCACCACCGTCTGTGAGAAAAAGTTACCCCTTGGGTCCCTTTTATATTGTGCTCCTCTCACCCTAAACCTATGCCCACTAGTTCTGGACTCCCCTCAGGGAAAATAAACTTGTCTATTTATCTTCTCCATGCCCCTCATGATTTTATAAATCTCTATAAGGTCACCCCTCAGCCTCCAATGCTCCAGGGAAAACAGCCCCACCCTATTCAGCCTCTCTCTATAGCTCAAATCCGCCAACCCTGGCAACATCCTTGTAAATCTTTTCTGAACCCTTTCAAGTTTCACAACATCCTTCCGATAGGAAGGAGACTAAAATTGCACAAAATGTTCCAACAGTGGCCTAACCAATGTTTCATACAGCTGCAACATGACGACCTGACTCCTATACTCAATATTTTGATCGATTAAAAGAAAGTATACCAAATGCCGCCTTCACTATCCTATCTACCTGCGATTCTACATTCAAGGAACTATGAATCTGCACTCCAAGGTCTTTGTTCAGCAACACTCCCCAGGACCTTACCATTAAGTGTGTAAGTCCTGCTCTGATTTGCTTTTCCAAAATGCAGCACCTCTCATTTACCTAAATTAAACTCCAACTGCCACTCCTTGACCCATTGGCCCATCAGATCCAGATCCCGTTGTACTCCGAGGTAACCTGCTTTGCTGTCCACTGCACCTCCAATTTTGGTGTCATCTGCAAACTTGCCAACGTTCACATCCAAATCATTTGGAGAAAGGCTCTTCTTCAGAATGTCACAAAGAGGAAGGTTTTTGAACAGTGTTCATCTGCTCTAAGGAATTTCTGACACTGATCCCACTGAGGTCAGTTTCCACCAAGGGCTATAACAGAAATTGTTTTTATCTTGTACCAAAGTTGGTGTGGAATACAGGCATGCTGCTGAAACCCGCCAAAATCATCTGTGTGGAAACCAAACAATAAAATCCCTGGTCAGGAGCTGACATTTCCATGTAAAGTTCAGGGATCAATCTAGCTGCTGATGCACAGCCAGCAGTGCACTTTTCTTGGAGATCAATCCTCTTGCCAGTACTCTTCAAAATATACATCGGTTACCTCTCTGAGAAAGTCATGGCACTTATCCTGCAACTTCGCTCTGGCTTTCCAGGCTAAAGAACTTCAGGACACTTGGCAAACAGTCACTGAAAATCTAAATTATTTGGGAGCTTACTTTGGAAAACAGAAATTGTAATGATATAGGGCCAATCTATCCAAGTTTTCCTCATAAAATAATTCTCCCCTCCTCCTGCTGGGGTCAAGCAAGTGAAAGTTGTTTGAACTGCTTCTAACACATTTATATCATTCTTTAAATAAGACAAGAGCTGTGTGTTGTAGTCAGGTCTGTTCTTTTATATTCAACTCTGCTTGTTGTAAATAACCATATTCCATTTGCCTTCCTATTTACTTGCTGTATCCTTTATATTTATGAATTATATTGATTTCATTTACTTTCAAGGTTCGGTCAGCACACAGTGCGATATTTATGGCCGGTGCAGCTGCAAGCCAGGTGTGCTGGGAGACAAATGTGACCATTGCCAACCTGGCTACCACTCACTAACTGAAGCAGGATGCAGGTAATTGGAAGTATGCTGTATTGTAGTTTCTTTGCCCTTTATGCATTTCCAGTGATGAAGGTAACGTAATTAACTTATTTTTGACAGCTGTTTATGATAAGTATCTAACTGCTTATTAATATTAACACATTTATTGTGCTTGTGTATTACCCTTCCCCTTTACGCAATGCTTTCTGTAAGTTTTGATCATTACGTGGAAACTGCTGTTAGCTGTTAATAGCAGATAAATGATTAATGTGCACATGTAACTGACCCCGATCACTACTTTATGCTGGCATCAATCGGTTTCTTTTAAATAGTTAACACCTCCTCTCATCGTAACATAACCAACATTCATTTTATATTAGCATTTGCTGGTGCAATTGATGTTTACTTCAGTTGATGGATGCATTCAAGATCAGTGTCTCTCAGGATGAGAACAGAGGCATGCAGATTGAGAGTGATGAAAAGTGGGAATTTCAGATTTCTGAATGAATAAGTAGAAAAGGATTTTGAATTGATGCTCCCATACGTTAAACTTGTGAGTTGAAAATAAATAGCTGCTTCCACTTTCAGGCAGTGCTGGGCTGGCCTTGAATCTGTACACAGGTAGTGTCGCATGTGCAGTGAACTATAAAATTCAGGAAATACGGTAACTGAGATACACAGAACGAGCTCAGCGCAGGTGCAACAGCTACCAATGGAACGATCCTGGTTCAGGAGCAAGAGATCAAACAGTAGCTTCCTGGGAGGGTGGTGATGGATTGGAAACAAATTGTTATTGAAAAGGATTGCCACTTTTTCTCCCAAAAGCAGCAATGCAATTTCCTTGTTCAGTTCCAATCTCTCCCAGTTTTTTTTTAAAGACTTCCTATTCTGGTTGCACGTCATTGATGTCAGTGTTGCTAACTTTTCATGCCATTACAGTGGCAGGAGTTACTCCATAGACAGCACTGCATTTCTGGCTGAACACTCGTGTAGATTCATTCTAAAAGTTTCTGCTGTTAGATACAGAGAAGATCTAGTTGGCTAGCCTGAGCCTTGTGAAAGTAATTGCTGTCTTGATAAGGAAGTAAAATATTCATGTAGCCAAGTGAGGAGTCAATAACTGCAGAAAGAGGAGGAAGAACTGTGACAAAAAGAACTCTGTATATTAGCTTGTTAGCCTATTTATTCAATGAGCTGATATTAAATTGAAGTGAGACTGTCACTTCAAGGCTTCTTTGTGTTCTAAAGGAAATAGTAATAGCTCATAAGTTGCTTGGTGCATAAGATGACCCCATATTTCCAACTCTTGCAATCATGTTTTGCTTGTAAGTTGAACCTCCTTTTTACACGTGACATATTCTGCTCATAACAATAGCCTCCATTATATGCTCAAGCTAGATGTTTTATTATGCTATAACCAAGCATCAGGGATCAAGCAGACAATACAGCTTGTGTAGTGAAAATGTATAAGATTTTAAGAGAGACAGAGACAAACAGCAAAAAGAAACGAGTCTTACAACAAAATAAATGAAGTGTGAAACTGGTTTCAATTTAAGGGTTATAACATATACCAACTTCTTAAATAACTCTGCTATAGCAAGGAAATTCTGTTGGCGAAAAATGTCTGTGTGTGTGGAATAAGGAATCTGCCATGAAGGCAAACAAGACCAAATCTGTCATGAGGGACCACCCAGTAGCCTGATCTAGAAGCATGTTCCTCAAATTGTCAGAATAGCTTTGGTGTCAACAGATTTTTAAACATATATCCCAAGTCCAACATAGATTTCAGAGAAACAGCTAGTTGGTTTGATTCCTTTATGGAAGAGAGTCTAGTGTTGTAGCAGAAGATTCAGATTACTCACACTGCTGTCAATTTTTAGCAGTTCTTCATTAGACAGTGGCAAAGGGAGAAGTACCCATTATGGCAACATGGATGAAATACTCATGAATTTTCCTTATCCAGCGGTGAAACTGCAATGGAATGGATCAAAAGCAGTTTTAGTGAAAACCACAGGATGTGAGCAAATAAGACTTCTGGTAGTAACCCGTACAGCTGACAGAATGAAATTATGGACATTTTCAAATGTAATACCTTTTATAAATAAAAATAAGCTCCCTACAGGTGTTTTTAATGCATGTGCCAAATAATGATCAGAGGGATGAGGATTAGGTCAAATTATGAATTTGATAATGGGCATCATGCTATTGGGCTACAGAGAGTAGGGCTTGAGAGACCTGTTCAGATCTAGAGATGCCTCTGAAGTAACAACACTGGCGTTGTGGTTATAACAGGAGAGCTAACATCGACCATTCGATGTTCAAATGTTTCCCAATTAAGCAATTCAAAGATCACATTAGGCGCAATGGAATAGGTTGATGGAGAAAAACAATTTCAAAGAGTGCAAATATTCACGCTATCCTGCTTGTTGTTTTGTGTGGTCTTGAAATGCTTTCATTGTGTTTAAATGTATCATTATACAATTAATTTATTCAAATTGTCATGCCACATTAATATGAATTATCTATGTATTTCTTTTTCACATCTCAAAATATCAGCAATTATATTCTTGTTGACAATTCATATTTTTTTATTCCATGCGCAACTTGGAATAACAACATAATTATTTTTGGAGGCTTCAAAGGTTGACTTGTAATATGGCATTATGGTAACTAGAAATACTCTATTTCAATCTTCCAAGAGTGAGCTAGCTTTGAAATTTTGGAGAACTGCTGACCAACCTAAATGCTCTTAAAATCACCAAATGCTTTGTTGTATTATAATTGAGATACCGTATTTAATAAAATATGAAACCAAAAGTACAATCTATTGCATTTGCACTTCCATATGGGGTATTCCATTTTAAGATAACCACATTGTTAACTGCATGAGAGTAACTTCAATAACTGCTAGTCAAGTAATTAGAAAATGCTGAAAATACTCAGCAGGTCGGGTAGCTTCTGCAGAGAGAGAAGTAGTCAGTATTTCAGGTAAATGTCATGTTAAAACATGGAAACATGGAGTGAAAGAAGAAAAGGGAAGGTCTATGTTACGATGAAAACTGAACTGGTTAAATAATGAGTTTATGATACAAGGCAAGATAAACTGGCAATGGAGCAAGAGAAAAAAGGACTATGGTTGTAAATGGTAATAAAGGGATCAATATTGGATGTGTCTGAGGGGAGTAATAAGGGAATTGTTTGTGATGTGCCTTTCACCATTGTCTGAGCTATAATACTTTTCAAGTCAGTGACCTTTGACAGAAATGAAAACAGGATTTGCTGAAAAATCTCTGCAGGTCTGGCAGCAACTGTGGAAAGAAAGCAGAGTTCACTTTTTGGGTTCAGTAGAGACAATAGAGAATAGGTGCAGGAGTAGGCCATTCTGCCCTTCGAGCCTGCACCATCATTCATTGTGATCATGGCTGATCATCCTCAATCAGTATCCTGTTCCTACCTTATCTCCATAACCCTTGATTCCACTATCCTTGAGAGCTCCATCCAGGTCATTTTTTTAAATGAATCAAGAGACTGGGCCTCCACTGCCCTCAGGGGCAGAGCATTCCACACACCCACCACACTCTGGGTGAAGAAGTTTCTCCTCATCTCTGTCCTAAATGGCCTACCCCTTATTTTTAAGCTATGCCATCTGGTTTGGGACTCACCCATCAGCGGAAACATGTTTCCTGCCTCCAGAGTGTCCAATCCCCTAATAATCTTATACATCTCAATCAGATCCCCTCCCAGTCTTCTAAACTCAAGGGTATACAAGCCGAGTCGCTCCAATCTTTCAACATAGTCCCGCCATTCCAGGAATTGATCTCGGGAACCTACGCTGCACTCCCTCAATAGCCAGAATGTCTTTCCTCAAATTTGGAGACCAGAACTGCACACAGTACTCCAGGTGTGGTCTCACCAGGGCCCTGTACAGTTGCAGAAGCACCTCTTTGCTTCTATACTCAATCCCTTTTGTTATGAAGGCCAGCATGCTTATTAGCCTTCTTCACTACCTGCTGTACCTGCATGCTTACCTTCATTGACTGGTGTACAAGAACACCCAGATCTCTTTGTACTGCCCCTTTATCTAACTTGACTCCATTTAGGTAGTATTCTGCCTTCCTGTTCTTGCCATCAAAGTGGATAACCAGAACTGAAGAAAGGTCACTGGTTCCTCAACATTAACTCTCCTTTCTATCTGCAGAGTTCTTCCAGCAATTTCTGTTTTTACTTATATTTTCCAGTATGTGCGGTTTTTCTTTTCGCTTAGTGTCACTGACTGGAAATGTTCATTCCGATTTTCTCTCCATTGATGCTGCTAGACCTGCTGAGTATTTCCAGCATTCACTTTTGCATTAATTGCTGTTGCTCCACTTGCCATTTGTTCTAGAAGTTTTGGATTAAGTGCAAAAGCACTTCCCAGGTTTAGGTGTCACTATGTTTCTTATGTGCTTTCTCTCCTGGCAGAGCATGTGCCTGTAACCCTGCTGGCAGCACAGCAGAATGCATTGTCGATACAGGACGTTGTATGTGTAAGAATAATGTCGAGGGATTCAACTGTGAGAGGTAGGTTTATGGGATCTTTTGTTGAAGATGTGATTCTAACATTTCAATAAAAATTCCGTCTTTGTTTATTTGTTATTTTACATTAGATTACGTAGCATTAACGGAGCAGCAAAAACCAATTTACATATGTCAGTGTTTATGTTCCACATAGCTGCCTCCTACCCTACTTCACCTCACCTTACCACCATTTCCTTTGGTTCATTTCTCCCATGTGCACTTGCCCACTTGCTTTGAGGATGGCAAGGGGTGATCTTTCTGTTCAGTGCCATCTCTCTGTTTCTAATTCCTCCTCTTCCCTTATTGCTCCTCCCTGATCCTTCCAAGGGTTCACTCTCCTCTTAGTCCACCTTTCTCTGGAGACCTTTGTTAGGGACTGTGTAACAGACCACCAAAATGGCTGAGACTTTTGCAGGAGGTTATTGCAAGTCACAAGCTAACCTCACTAGACGTGGCCTCTAAGCTCTGTGCACAATGGTGATCCCAATATCTTGTGTTACAATGATAAAGAGGACCTGTGATATCTGGATGCTGCAGCAGATGAGATGTTGCAGAGATTTGCACTGGTGAGAGCATAGTGTCTTTGACCATATGCCTAGAAAATCACAATCTCCTTCAGCACTGGTATGTATTTATATCCGTGTCTCTTCACCTCTCTGTGGATCCTGTGTTTCAGGCAGTGTATCCTTCTGTTACCATGCCTCTTATCATCTTAACTGGCTGCCTGGTGCCTGGCATTATGCCCTTTCTTTGCCAGCTGCTGCTATTCAGTACTGTGGCTTTTATTTCTGTGGCTGCAGCCCCTGTTTCCAGCTGTATCTTTCATGGAGCTCAGAGTTCAAACAGCTTTGTCCACTACTCGATGGCCTCGCAATGCTATGACAGTGATGACCCTTTATTCTTAATTCTTAAGTTCTTAGTTCAAGACAGGAACCCCAATTGTAATGCTGTAAGTTCAAATACAGTAGTGCCTCGACTTACGAACTTAATCCGTTCTGGGACCTGATTCGTGAACCGAAAAGTTCGCCAAAGACGAACTGCTCATACCTTAGTTCGTACCTTGAATTTTGTACGTATGTCGAAGCAAAATTTTATGTACAATGCTGTTCGTAAACCGATTTGTTCATGAACGGAGTCGTTCGTATGTTGAGGCGCTACTGTATTTCAAACCTTTCAGCTTTCAAAAACATTTTTACTTTTGTTTTTAAATGCTGCCTAATTCATGATTTGCCCAAGGCATATCCTTGCTTCCCATCCTCTGCTTCTAAATGCTGAGTCATAGAATTTTACAGCACAGAAACAGACAGTTTGGTCCAACTTGTCCGTGCCAACCAGATATCCCAATCTAATCTGGTCCCATTTGCCAGCACCTGGCCCATATCCCTCTAAACCCTTCCTATTCATACCAGATGCCTTTTAATTGTTGTAATTGTACCAGCCTCCACCACTTCCTCTGGCAGCTCGTTCCATATACGCACCACCTTCTGCATGAAAAGTTGCCCCTTGGGTCACCTTTAAATCTTCCCCTCTCACATTAAAACCATGCTCTCTAGTTTTGAAACGTACTATACTAGGGAAAAGACCTTGGCTATCCACTCTATCCATGCCCCTTGTGCTTTTATAAACCTCTCAGGTCACACCACAGCCACTGATGCTCCGGGGGAAAAAAGCCATAATGTTCAGATTAGATTAGATTACTTACAGTGTGGAAACAGGCCCTTCGGCCCAACAAGTCCACACCGACCCGCCGAAGCGTAACCCACCCATACCCCTACATTTACCCCTTTACCTAACACTACGGACAATTTAGCATGGCCAATTCACCTGACTTGCACATCTTTGGAGTGTGGGAGGAAACCAGAGCACCCGGAGGAAACCCACGCAGACACGGGGAGAATGTGCAAACTCCACATAGTCAGTCGCCTGAGGCGGGAATTGAACCCGGGTCTCTGGCGCTGCGAGGCAGCAGTGCTAACCACTGTGCCACCGTGCCGCCCACATAATGTATTCAGCTTCTCCCTATAACTCAAAACCTCCAATCCCAGCAACATCCTTGTAAATCTTTTCTGCACCCTCTCAAGTTAGTTTAACAACATCCTTCCTATTAAAAGGGCAACTAGAATCATATGCTGTATTCTAAAAGTGGCCTCACCAGTACCCTGTGCAGCCATAATAAGACCTCCCAACTCCTATACTGTATTCTGCCCAATGAAGGCAAATGTGCCAAATGCCTTCACCACCCTCTCTACCTGCAACTCCACTTTCAAGAGACTGTGCACCTACCATTCACTATATAAGTCCTGCCTTGGCTTGCCTTACCAAATGCAACACCTCACATTTATCTAAATTAAGCTCCCTCTGCCACTTCTCTGCCCATAGGCTCAGCTGATCAAGGTACTGTTATACTCTGAGATAATCTTATTCGCTGTCCACTGATGTCATCTGCAAACTTATTAACCATGCTTTCTATATTTACATCAAAGCATTTATATAAATGACAAAAAGCAGTGGCGCCAGCACCAATCCTTGCGGCCCACTGCTGGTCACAGGCCTCTAGTCCAAAAAGCACCACTATCCTCTTCTACCTTCAAGCCAATTTTGAATCCAATTGACTAGTTCCCTTGGACCTTTTCAGGAAAGTTTGTAAAACTGTGGGAGGAGGGCAGTTAATAAGCTAATAGTTGCATTAATTGGCTTGGTACTTGATATGGGTAAGTTTGGAGGCGCACGCAGTCCTCTGCTCTTGGGGAAGATCAGGCAGGTCGAAAAACAAGGTGGGACATCTAGTTGTGTACACATGCAATACTTAACTCCATACTGAAGGATTTTGTTGATTTTTCAAGGTTAAGTTCTCAGCTATATAGTCACTCTGAGCATCCAAATTCCATGGAATGCTGCACTATTTTCTAGAACTTCTCTAATGTCTCTTGAATGTGTTTCTATTCACACGAGCGATTAACCCAACTTAGGAGGATGTTTTGATCATCTGTGAAATGGATCTACTTAATGTAATTAGCCTAATAACTACTATCTGTGTTGTATCCTTGATCAAAGAAAGCTGTTGGGTCTATCCACAACTGGGCAATGCTTCTTTTACTTAGTGCCTTAAAAACTAGTCATCCAAAGCAATTTGGGTTCTACTACTAGTTTTACCTGAACATCCACCTTGAAATTCTTCAGAGCACAGAATGTTTCTTTGCTGACCTTTTGGATTGTAAATGTCACTTAATTTGGGATGGTTAATCTCCGGATTCTAAAATATTACACCTTGGGATGCAACAGAGATATCTCAGATTTTTGCTTCAGTTTGAGAAATTGTGCTTTAAAAATAGCTATTTTAAGGCATGTTTAGTTCAGAGGAGTTATTACATTCAATCACTGAACAGGCAGCTCCTTTGTATAGTTTTGTTGTTTTGTCAGGATGCTGGCACAAAGAGATTTTAAAATGAATTCAGATTCCAGATTTGAAAGTCATGTGGAAGCTATACTGAATCCAAGTATTTTCAGAATATTAATGTGGAAAAGTGTTGACTTTTGACATGCATAAAATTAAAAGATCCTCTGGTACAGTGTCAATAATATTTGTTAGTCACTGTTTATCCCTCAACCAAAATCACTTCCTTTAAAAAAAAATTATATTCGCTTTTATTGCTTTTCATGTGATCATGTGATGTGTAAATTGGCTTCACATTTCGTACATTATTGCATTGATTTTATTTCAAGAAATATCCAGTTTGCCTGTAAACCACTTTGCTGAGGTACTAAAGATGTTATATAAATGCAAGTCCTATTCTTTTCAGCATCATCTATTTTAACAGGAACTGAGTCTATTCTATATATCTCACATTCCACCACTGGAAAATATTCATTTAATCTCTCATCTTACTGGAGGTTGAATTTTAAACCTGTTTCCTCTAGTTTTGTGGCCATGATCCAACTCAAATAACTCTCAGACATATCAACATTTATGTGTCTCAGCACTTTTAAAGATCCGGATCATGTCTCACCGCAGTTATCTTCACTCTACTGAAAACATGTTCAGCTCTGTATATTTCTTCTTGTCATTGACTCCTCCTTCACCGAACTCTCCCACAACTTCACTGCTGCTTTGGTACGAGTTCACCTTGGACTTCTGCTGTCTGTAATCTGTGCAAATGAAAGGTTCATCTTCAATACTTGTACATGCTGTGAGCTGGCCTAGAATGTGAAACCTTTCAGCAGCTAACTTTTAAGCAAAAGTAACTTCAGAAGTGTGTGTTATTGTCTTCTGTTATCTTCATTCAATAGTAACAAAGATTGAAAATTTTAATTGGTTGTTGCTAAGTTGTAGCTGAGGAAACCAGGCTTTGCTTGGGTTCAGCGCATTGATTGAGTTTTATTAAATGAAGACTAAATCACAGCCTGGTTGTTTTGCAATCAAGATTATTTGGTTTTTATGTTGCATGGATAAGAATTCAATAACTTAGCAAGGTTCTTAAATATGAACAAATTAGTTTGAACTGGTAGCAGATGCATTCCTAATGAGATATTTTCTTTACTGTAGATGCAAGCCAGGATTTTTCAACTTGGACCCCCAGAACCCTCATGGCTGCACAGCCTGCTTTTGCTATGGTCATTCATCTGTTTGTAGCAAAGCTGAGGGCTACAATGTCGAGAAGATCACATCAAGCTTTGATACAGGTGTTGCTGAGATTTTCTAATGTATACACCTCCATATTTCTCGCTTTGGCCACAGACTTATTTGACTTGGTGTCACTAAGCTTAATGCAGACTTGACAAGTATAGTAACATCCAGCTCAGCCTCCAGTTAAAAACTAAATTGCATTAAACAATTCTCAATCTGAAAATCTGTATTTTATGTATGTGACATTTACAGTTTAAACTAAAGATTAAGTTATTTTTGGTCCATTGATTTTTATTTTTCTAGTGGAACATGTCCAATTTGCACATCACTCTTATCTTGTTCTCTATCTCTTAATTTCCTGAGGTAGGTAATAAAAACCATAGTGTCTAACAGATTATCTCTAATATCAAAAGGTAATGAAAAAAATCTTTGAAAGATCTTAATCCAATATTTACCCCCTCTGGGGTCCAAGCCTACTTTATACAATGTGTTCCATAAAGTATTTGTCTGTATTTTGACTTACTCCCAGTAACTAAGCCCTTTGGATAATGTTTATGTAGCTCTATGTTAAAGGAATTAACCTACACTGTAATCATTCACTTTGCACACACCTTTTTATATCTGCTGTTTGGATTGAACCTGATGTACCTTCCAATTTCTTTAATTATGTTTGTTACAGTTAAGAGAGTACCTTGTACAAAACTGAACTGAAACTTTAATGGATATGATTTCTGGCCTGCTTTCAAGAGTTGAAAGTTAGTTTCTTGTATGAAGTATGTACCCAATCAATTCTAAATGATCATGCTCTGCAGTGGTTACTGTATTTCACTCGGATCCTGTTGAGCTGTCAACACACAGTAGAATGTACATAGTTTCCGCATAACAGCGTTGAATTAAACTGTGGTAACAGGTCAGAAGCTAGTGCATTGTTATGCTTATAGTACATCATGAAGCGTCTGTTTACTTTTTTTTGATGTGTAGGCAATGATGGATGGCAGGCTGAGCAGCGAGACGGTACTGAGGTCCTGCTTCAGTGGTCCCCAGTGAGCCGTGACACCTCTGTGGTCTCTAACGATTATTTCCCAGTTTACTATATTGCTCCTGGTATGTAAATTCAGTCATTGTACAATATGTCATCTTTTTCAAAAATAAATTAGTAGAACTGATGTGAACATTGCTGCTGCATAACACAGCAAACAGAATATTTATGGAGTTGATAGCTAAAGTTGAAGACCTTTTAACCATCTGAAATTATATAAGTTATTCTTCAAAGGGGTGTATCACTTCCTTAGAGATCTGCAGACCTAATCACTGGTTTTCCTTGTGTTTTTTTTCTAGCAAAAATGTTGGGGAATCAGCTGATGAGCTATGGTCAAAACTTCTCTTTCACTTTCTATGTGGACAAGAGAGACACACGTTTATCAGCCGAGGATCTAGTACTGGAAGGAGCAGGCCTGAGAGTAACCGTTCCACTGATAGCTCAGGGAAATCAGTACCCCACAGAGAGCCCGCAGAACTATGTCTTCAGGTGAAATAATGCATATTGTCTGTAACACAAGTCATTAAAGTTAAAACCAGTAATCATTTTTTAATCATGTTGAATTACACAGACTCTGTTTTGGACTCCAGACTTTGAGCTGTTCAAAATATATGCACAGCATTCTGTGAACTTAGTAGTAAATAGAATTTAGAACAGTGTCCTGGACCCTCCTGGCCTGCTTGTCACACAGGATCGGCATCTCTGCTTCTGTGGAGATTATGAACTGAAGCAACAAACTTTTGTAAAGGCACAGGAAGCAGGGAATACTTAATATAAACCACTTATTCCCTTTCTTGCTTTCTTCCCCCACCTTATTGTCCTCAAATCTGCAATGGTAGCTGTTTGCTTATTTCAGAAAAGCAAAGCTGGACAAGAATTTTGTGTTGCATCAAGGCAGAACTTAAATAGTAACTGCATTAACTATTTCTGCAGCAAGCAGTTGATTGGATGTGTCCAAGACAACCTGGAGTTAGTTGTTACATGCTATCGCAGCGTTTGTCATGTATAAATTATGCAATGTGAAACCCTATGCTGCCCTGAAACAATAAGTTGGTATCTCCATGACTGATAGCAGAATCAAAGTCTTTTTCTTCCCTTAAATTTAACCCATGCTTCAGCTGAGTTGACTGCCAGGCCTCAGAGGTAAAAACTTATCAGTGTTGTGCACTGAATCACCCGATTCCTTATTTTCAAACTATCCATTTAATTAAGAACAGACTTTATGCCAACTCCCTGTGAGTTTTTACTTTTATGCTCTCTGATTCAATTGTTGTTCAAGGATCTGGTAAAAAAGAAACATGTAAAAACTTACTTTTTGAGATAACTCTGCAATAAATACTGCATCAAATACTTATGTAACTGTTTATAATCACTTTATTTTGTTGACAGACTTCATGAAGTAACAAGTTATCCGTGGAGGCCACAGCTTTCTTCTTTTGAATTTCAGAAGCTTCTCCACAACTTGACAGCTATCAAGATTCGAGGCACATACAGTGAGAATAGTAAGTGTCCCCTGACCAAGCTGATTTCTGACTCTTGACAGTCGGGACGATGCATAGCCCATCCGAGCAGTGATGTCTGCAAAGGGAGCCAAAGGTTGAGCTTTCCTGCTGAAGTATACTTTGGTTCCTATGCATGCTGTAGTACTTAACCAAGCTTGGTTGACAGTAAGAGTCAGGAATTACTTACAAATGACAGCAACCAGCCTCCTGCCTTCAGGCTCAGAAGCAAAGTACTTCAGCATGTCTCACTTTTAACAGCTGGCTGCAGGCAAGACAGCTTCTGGAACAGGAGCTAGAAGTGGGACCTGGCTGTCAAAATGAACCTATTATATTGCCAAGGCTGAAACCTGAAGTGTGGTCTGCTGAAATACTGGATGCAGAGCATTGTTGCTGCAGCTGTACCTCTAATGGTCTTATTGGAGAAGGAGAATTGATAACTCCAAAGGAGATACAAGCTGCAACACAAGGCAGAGGTATGTGAGAGTGCTCCACCACATTTCAGTGGTGATTGAATAGATATTGGATGTTCCTTAGGCAAAGCTGAGGAGTAGGTCTCCTTGGGTACTGCTCCTTTGCTGTATTGCCTTATCTTCCTACTCTCTCTCTCTCTCCAGCTGCTGCACTGCCCAAACATGGCCCCTTCTCAAGTGGAGTTCTGAAAACAGTAAGCAATCTTGCTTATCCAATGGCATGTGCCACTATGCACTATCTACATCTGAGTTTTGTAAGAATTCTACTTTTAGATAGCAGTAAAACTTTCATCAGCCACAGACATAAGGTTGATTTCCCTTCGCACCAGTTAGCCAGAGGTCAGGGTGGTTCCCACACTTGGTCCTTCAACCTGCTACTTTCACTGCCAAACCCTTTGACCAATATCCAAGCACAGACCAATAGCACTGGCCCCACCAAGCAGCCTAGTGGTTCCGTAAAGAGCTGTACCCCAGGCACAATTGTGGCAGTTATCAAGGTCGTGGGCAGTGGTGACCTACACTATTAGGACATGAAGCTCTGCACTGTCAGCCTGAGAATTCGCCTCCCCTTTGCTACTCAGCCTCTTCCGCCTCTTCTTCAACGTCCCCTTCATTCTCAGCTGTAGAAAAAGGACTGGTGCATAAACATGTGTGCTGATCTCTGCAAAAACGTGATCAAGTCCCTGTGCACGGAGTGCCTTGAAGTCACTGCACAGGCAGGTGCTTGCTAAAGACTGTCACAGTCAGCTAGCTGATACAGCCCTGAGGCACATGCAGACATGGTCTATTTTGGTATGCTGAATAATCACTGATTATTTCAAGGGATAGGGAAGCTGGAAACAATATTGTATTGAAGAAAGATATTAAGTCATTGTATACATTGGATGCAGAAACACATAGGAGTAGGAAAATTCTGCATTCTTTAATGAAGCAAGTTGAGGAAGAACTTGTAGAAACAAAAAGAATAGTCATCAGATCCCTTGCTGAAAAACCATGTGAGTGATGCTTGGACATGCCTGCTGTACTGAAGTCTATCAGCGCTATACAAACTTGTACCGACAACTTACCAAGGGTATGCAATGGGGCACATCTCTTGCGTAGAGTTTGTCCCTCTTGCTTAGAAGGGAAGGTGGAAGAGGAGCAGAGTATTAGTCACTGGGGATTCCATAGTTAGGGGGACAGATAGGAGATTCTGTGGGAACGAGAGAGACTTACGGTTGGTATGTTGCCTCCAAAGTGCCAGGGTTTGATGTCTCTGATTCTGTTTTTGGGATCGTTGAGGAGGAGGAGCAGCAGCAGCCCCAAGTCATGGTCCACATAGGCAGCAATGACATAGATAGGATGAGAAATGGGTATTTAAGACAGGAAATTCAGGGAGCTAGGGTGGAAACATAGAGTTAGAACAAACAGAGTTGTTATTTCTGGTTTGTTGCCCGTGCCATATGCTAGTGAGGCGAGGCATAGGAGGAGAGAGGAGTTGAGCACGTGGCTACAGGGATGGTGCGATAGGGAGGGTTTTGGATTCCTGGATAATTGGGGCTCTTTCTGGAACCTCTACAAACAGGATGGTCTTCAGGAGGACTTAAACTAATTCACTAGGGGGATGGGAACCTTAATTGTAGTTCCATTATACAGGAGGTTGACAATAGTGAGGTCAGAAGTAAGGTTTCAAGGTCTCAAGAGGGTACCGGCAAGCAAGAAGTTGGTTTGAAGTGTGTCTATTTCAATGCCAGGAGCATCCGGAATAAGGTGGGTGAACTTGCAGTATGGGTTGGTACCTGGGATTTCGATGTTGTGGCCATTTTGGAGACTTGGGTAGAGCATGGACAGGAATGGTTGTTGCAAGTTCCAGGATTTAGATCTTTCAGGAAGAACAGAGATGTTAAAAGAGCGAGAGGTGTGGCATTGCTGGTTAAGGACAGTATTATGATGCAGAAAGGACCTTTTGAGGCCTTGTCTACTGAGGTAATATGAGCTAAGGTTAGGAATAGGGAAGGAGAGGTCACCCTGTTGGGAGTTTTCTATCGGCCTCAGAATAGTTCCAGAGATGTAGAGAATAGGATAGCAAAGATAATCCTCGATAGGAGTAAGAGTGAAGGTTACTTGTTGTGGGGGAATTTAACTTTACAAATATTGACTCTGAATACTAAATTCAAGTACTTATAGCTGGGAGGAAAAGTAATT
Organism: Chiloscyllium plagiosum; assembly: GCF_037043375.1. Lineage (NCBI taxonomy): Eukaryota > Metazoa > Chordata > Chondrichthyes > Orectolobiformes > Hemiscylliidae > Chiloscyllium > Chiloscyllium plagiosum. The sequence goes on along the minus strand of NW_028270147.1, from coordinate 67,184,534 downwards.
ATGATGCAGTTAGGCAAGATTTAGGGTGCATAGGATGGAGAAGGAAACTGCAGGGGATGAGCACAATTGAAATGTGGAGCTTCTTTAAGGTACAGCTACTGCATGTCCTTGATAAGTATGTACCTGTCAGGCAGGGAGGAAGTGGTCAAGCAACAGAGCTGAAGTTGAAGCACTTGTCAAAAGGAAGAAGAAGACTTATATTAGGATGAGACGTGAATACTCAGGGTGTTTGAGAGTTACAAGTTAGCCAGGATAGACCTAAAGAGAGAGCTAAGAAGAACCAGGAGGGGTCATGAGACGTCGTTGGTAGATAGGATCAAGGAACACCCTGAAGCTTACTACAAGTATATCACAAATAAAAGAATGACTAAAGTAAGATTAGTGCCAGTCAAGGACAGTAGTGGGAAATTGTGTGTGGAGTCAGAGAAGATAGGAGAAGCGCTAAATGAATGTCTTTTTCCAGTGTGAATATGGACTAAAAATAATGTTGTCAAGGCGAATGCTGACACACTGGCTACTAGACTCGATGGGTTTGAGGTTCACAAGGAGGAGGTATTAGCAATTCTGGAAAGTGTAGAGTTGGATAAGTCCCTTGGCCGGATGGGATTTATCCTCTGAGTCTCTGGAAGCCAGGGAGGCGATTGCCAAGCCTTTGGCTTTGATCTTTCTGTTGTCATTGTCTACGGGAATACTGCTGGAAGACTGCAGGATAGCAAATGTTGTTCCCTTGTTCAAAAAGGGGAGTAGAGACAACTCTGGTAATTGTAGACCAGTGAGCCTTCCTTTGGTTGTGGGTAAAGTTTTGGAAAAGGTTATAAGAGAGAGGATGTATAATCATCTAGAAAGGAATAAGTTGATTAGGGATAGTGAACATGGTTTTGTGAAGGGTAGGTCATGCCTCACGAACCTTATTGAGTTCTTTGAGAAGGTGACCAAACAGGTGTATATGGATTTCAGTGAGGCGTTTGATAAGGTTCCCCACAGTAGGCTATTGTACAAAATACAGAGGCATGGGATTGTGGATGATTTAGTGATTGGGATCAGAAATTGGCTAGCTGAAAGAAGACAAAGGGTGGTGGTTGATGGGAAAGGTTCATCCTAGAGTTCACTTACTAGTGGGGTACTGTAAGGATCTGTTTTGGGTCCACTGATGTTTGTCATTTTTATAAATGACCTAGATGAGGGCGTAAAAGGATGGGTTAGTAAATTTACGGATAACACTAACATCGGTGGAGTTGTGGATAATGACAAAGAATGTTGCAGGTTACAGAGCGACATAGATAAGCTGCAGAGCTGGGCTGAGAGATGGCAAATGGAGTTTAATGCGGAAAAGTGTGAGGTGATTCACTTTGGGAGGAGCAACAGGAATGCAGCGTACTGGGCTTATGGTAGGATTCTTGATAGTGTAGATGAATAGAGAGATTCCGGTGTCCATATACATAGATCCCTGAAAGTTGGTAGATAGGGTTGTTAAGAAGGCATACAGTATATTAGCTTTTATTAGTAGTGGGATTGAGTTTTGGGATTGAGGTCATACTGCAGCTGTACAAAACTCTGGTGCATACTTGAGTATTGTGTACAGTTCTGGTCACCTCATTATAGGAAGAATGTGGAAGCTTTGGAAGGATTCAGAGGAGATTTACTAGGATGTTGTCTGGTATGGGAGAAGATCTCATGAGGAAAGGCTGAGTGATTTGAGGCTGCTTTCGTTAGAGGGAAGAAGGTTGAGAGGTGACTTAATTGAGACGTAAGATAATCAGAGGGTTAGATAGGGTGGACAGTGAGAGCCTTTTTCCTCTGGTGATGGCTAGTACGAGGGGACATTAGCTTTAAATTGAGGGGTGATAGATATAGGACAGACGTCAGAGGTAGTTTCTTTACTCAGAGTAGTAGGGTCCTGGAACAGACCTGCCTGCAACAGTAGTAGACTCGTCAACTTTAAGAGCATTTAAATGGTTATTGGATAAACAAATGGATGAAAATGGAATAGTGTAGGTTTGATTCCCCCCCCGACGTGGTCGACGATGCCCTCCACCGCATCTCTTCCACTTCCCGCTCCTCCGCCCTTGAACCCCGCCCCTCCAACCGCCACCAGGACAGAACCCCACTAGTCCTCACCTACCACCCCACCAATCTCCATGTACATCCGCATCATCCGCCTTCATTTCCGCTACCTCCAAACGGACCCCACCACCAAGGATATATTTCCCTCCCCTCCCCTATCAGCATTCCGTAAAGACCACTCCCTCCGTGACTCCCTCGTCAGATCCACACCCCCCACCAACCCAACCTCCACTCCCGGCACCTTCCCCTGCAACCGCAGGAGGTGCAAGACTTGCGCCCACGCCTCCCCCCTCACCTCCCTCCAAGGCCCCAAAGGAAACTTCCATATCCGCCACAGATTCACCTGCACCTCCACACATATCATCTATTGCATTCTCTGCACCCGATGTGGCCTCCTCTATATTGGGGAGACAGGCCGGCTACTTGCGGAGCGTTTCAGAGAACACCTCTGGGACACCCGGACCAATCAACCCAACCACCCTGTAGCTCAACATTTCAATTCCCCCTCCCACTCCCCCAAGGATATGCAGGTCTTTGGACTCTTCCATCGTCAGACCACAACAAAACGACGGTTGGAGGAAGAACGCCTCATCTTCCGGCTAGGAACCCTCCAACCACAAGGGATGAACTCGGATTTCACCAGTTTCCTCATTTCCCCTCCCCCCACCCTGTCTCAGTCAAATCCATCAAATTCAGCACCGCCTTCCTAACCTGAGATCTTCTTCCCGACCTCTCCGCCCCCACCCCAGTCTGACCTATCACCCTCACCTTGACCTCTTTCCACCTATCACATTTCCGACGCCCCTCCCCCAAGTCCCTCCTCCCTACCTTTTATCTTAGCCTGCTGGACAAACTTTCCCCATTCCTGAAGAAGGGCTTATGCCCGAAACGTCGATTCTCCTGTTCCCTGGATGCTGCCTGACCTGCTGCGCTTTTCCAGCAACACATTTCCAGTTCAGATTGGTTTCATAGGGCCTGTACTGCGCTGTTATGTCCTATGTTCTAAAGTGCTGCTAAGAGAAATTCACCCTATTTCTGTGGTCGATGTATGTTTAGGTAAGCTGTCTAAAAGTAGAATTCTCACAAACTCAGATGTAGATAGTGCATAGTGGCACGTGCCATTGGACAAGCAAGATTGCTTACTATGTTCAGAATGCCACTTGATATTTTGTTTCAATGGGCTACAATTTGGAATGATCTTTGCCCAGAGACTTTTCAGCAGGGTATGCCCAATATTTTACAACTCTTCACAGAATCATATGTCACCTGGTTGATTTATTGATGCACAGGCAAGGAGCATGATCAAAAATTGCATGCAATCTTAAAGCCCTTACAAGCAACAGAAGAATGAATTCTCCGAGAAATCTGTTGAATTCTTAAAACACATTGTCGACAGGAAATGATAGTGGCTGATCCTCACAAGCCATTCTGGTTTTCCCCAATTTTACCTCAACCTAGGATGATCATGCATCCTTGAGAATGATAATGTAGTTCATGAATTTTTTCCCTCAATTGGTAGCTAACACAAAACCTTTTAAGAGAACTCCTCAAGAAGATACAGATTTGGAAACCTGTATCACTGATCGAGGAATCTTGATACCTTGGTGCATCCTTTTCAACTGTTTGTAGCAGCTGATGGTTTAGCTACAGGCTTAAGAGCAGGGCTGTACCAGGGATAACTGGATGGTGCCACAAACTGACGTTTTGTTCATTTGTGAGCATCACCAGGCACAGAAACATGATTTATTATGATTGTAAAAGGGACTGTCTCAGTAGCATAGATTTTGATTTTTTTCAAACCACACCCCTGGTCTAAAAGTACTAATAGAATAGATCATGAAAATTTAATCTCTCTACTGGATAGAAAGAAATGAACAATTGTGCCTCCAATAATTCAAAGATTGCAATTTTGTCATGAGGATCACCTATGAAACAGTATAGGGAAAACTGCAGTTGACTGTAAATGCACTTTGGTGTGATGATCAAAAACCTTACCAGACAAAAGACTGAGTTTATTTACAAAATCAAGTCATACATTGAGTCCACAGCGGCACAATGGCCAGCAAACCACACTCAGCCAGATCCAATATGAGTAGTTGAAGAACTAGAGGTAGCTCAAGAACTAACATTGTTCACCTGGTCTATGCATATTTTCAACATTTTTATAAGTTTAATGTGTTTGCAGCTAACATTTTGACCATTCTTCCATAGGTGCCGGACACTTGGACGATGTAACTCTGCTCACTGCACGTCCTGGCTCAGGATCTCCCGCTGACTGGGTAGAACAATGTACCTGCCCAGCTGCATACCGGGGGCAGTTCTGTGAACAGTGTGCACTGGGCTACAGGAGGGAGGATCCTGGTCGTGGAGCTTTCAGTCCCTGTGTGCCTTGCAGCTGCAATGCCCATAGTGATACCTGCGATCCTGAAAGTGGTGAGTGGTAATAGATCAAATTGATAGTTTGTGCTCACTGACATAATCTGACATAAGCCCTTGATTGGATTAGTTTATTTACTATACGTCATGCTTTATGTAATAATATTTACCTTACCCCTTTTCCAACCAGCACAAATTCTCTTTGTTCCCCTCCCTCTTCTGAAGCAACCAATATATATGAGTTTAATTTCTGAATTCAGAATTTACATTGCAGAAGGGTGGACTAAATTAAACTTTTTTTCCTTACTCCTTTATTTGTGTACATTATCTTAAGTTCTCAACACCAGGAAGATGCAAGATTGAAGTCACCATGAGCCTTTATTGTTCATCAGCCTAATTCCCCAACTATGATATCCCTTTCAAGACATCTATGCTGCCTGAATCAGAATATGGTTGAATGCAAGAAGATGTTGTGATTATTAGTGGGTTCCATTATTGTACAAAAGACTATTTTGACGATTCTTGTCTATCTTTATAATGGGTGCTAATAGACCAGGAGAAACTGGAGTTTCATTTGTGTTTGAAGAGGATTTTTACCCCCACCTTCTTTGGTACCTTTTATTTTAAATGCAGGAGTTGAAGTTTCCTTTAAAATAGAACTTTCACGTTTGTTTATCTGTGAACCTGATCTATAGAAATGTATTAAAACTTCACCAAAACCTTGACCTATTCCTTACTCTCTAGGTTCAAGTCGTGGAACTCATTAGCTAACAGCATTGTGGAAGCACCTTCACCATATGGACTTCACTGGTTTAAAACATGGTTTTATCAGCTGCCTCTTGAGACTTAGCGAGGTCGGACAATGAAGGCTGACCTTGCCAGTGTTACCCAAATTCCATGAATTACTCTAAGAAATTGCTTTCTTACTTTCTTTAATGCTATAGATCTATAATCCTAAATCTAAACACCTGAGATGTGAATTTTCTGTAATGTTGGTCACTTCAATGCTGCTGTTTCCTTGATTTTGCTCTAGAGAAGCCTGAAGTTACTGCGTATAATGAACAGTTTTCTCATCTTTTCAGCTCAAGACAATCCAGAATAACATATCAGAGCTTCCTGCTCCCCCCTCCACCATCCCCATCCCCATCCCCATACATGAGTAAAGGTTGCCCCTGCAATATTTTACATTTGTCCTGGTATTGTCCACAGTTGTTTGAAAATTCACAGGAAAATTTCAGGTCCCCGTCAAATAAGTGTAGCATTAGACTTCCACTTGTAAGGTAGGTATTTTATAGATACCAAGGAATTCTCTGCAGTCTTGCTCATAATCCAAAGGAGCAGTGCACTCTTGTGCATCGTTATAGAAAGTGTTAACAATTTGAGCATTTTAATTTTTGGAAAGTTCTTGATATACGGATAATAAACTACTTTAACTCCCTTGTCAATCTATAGGTGAATGTTACTGCAGAGACAACACAGCAGGATCAAACTGTGAGCGGTGTAAGGATGGTTACTATGGTGATCCTACAGTTGGTAGCTCAGAGGACTGTCGTCCGTGTCCTTGTCCAACTGGTTCAAGCTGTGCTATGGTGCCAAAAACCAGGGATATAGTGTGTACTAACTGCCCTAAAGGAACTACTGGTGAGATTCTCAAAGATTGAAAAGCATATTTTAATCAGTGCAAGCTTTCTGGTATGTATGAGAGTGGTAGTTCTGTATCAAGGAATACAACATAAGAAAATGCAATCAAGCACATCATCTGCGAAGACAGATGCCACCTGTCAACTCTTCCCCGTTTTCATCAGACAACTTAGAAATTTCTGTTGGGAAAATTGAAGACACTGTTTTTGGTCTCCACATCAAATGCTGGCAACATTCTGAAATAAAATCAGTCTGTCTGAAATTTTGGTATTGCATTTCATCTTGAGATGAGCTTCAGACCTCTCATCACCTCATTACTAAGACTATCTACTTCCACCTCTGCACATTGCTCAACTTCACATGCCACTAAACCCTCATTCATACTTTTTGTTTCTTCTGGACTCAACAGTTCTGTTTGATCTCCCACATTCTACTCTGTTATGTTGAGATTATCAAAATTTCTGCCAAAACTTAACTTGCAGCAGACTTAACAGGGAAGGCAGGTGAACTTTGGGCTTCGGTAGGAACTTGGGACTGGGATATCATAGCAATTACAGAGACGTGACTCAGGGATGGACAGGAGTGGCAGCATCATGTTCCAGGGTATAAATGCAATTAGGAATGTTAGAACTGGGGGCAAGAGAGGAGGGGGGAGGCATTTTTGATAAGGGATAGCTTTACAGCTGTACTTATAGGATATTCCTGGGAATATGACCAGGGAAGTTATTTGGGTTATTTGATTCCCTTACTGGGATTGTATTATAAACCTGGAGAAAGTGAGGACTGCAGATGGTGGAATCATAGGCAAAACATGTGCAGCTAGAAAAGCACAGCAGGTCAGGCAGCATCTGAGGAGCAGGAGAGTCGATGTTTCACGTATAAGTCCTTCAGGAATGTGGAAGGGGTACGGGGGCTGAGAGATAAATAGAAGGGGATGTGGGGCTGGGCGGAAGGTAGCTTGGAGGGAAATAGGTAGACGCAGGTGGGGGGGGGCGATGGTGATAGTCTGGAACAGATGATGGAGCGGACAGGTAGGACAGTTCAAGAGGGCTGTGCCGGGTTGGAGGAGAGGTGAGGAAAACTGGTGAAATGACGTTGATGCTATGTGGTTGGAAGGTCCCAAGGCAGAAGATGAGGCTTTCTTACTCCAGGCGTTGCATGGCGAAGAATTGGAGGAGGAGACCCAAGACTTGCATATACTTGGCAGAGTGGGAGGGGGAGTTGAAGTGGTCGGCCATAGGGTTGTTTGGTGCATGTGTCCCGGAGATGTTCTTTGAAACGTTCCGCGAGTTGGCGTCCTGTCTCCCCAATGTAGAGGAGACCACATCAAGAGCAACAAACGCAATAGATGAGGTGCTTGGATGTGCAAGATAATCTCTACCGGATGTGAAAGGATCCTTTGGGACTTTGGATTGAGGTGAGTGGGGGGGGAGGGGAGGTGCGGTGTGGGTGCAGGTTTTACATCTCTTGCGATGGCAAAGGAAGGTGCCAGGAGTGGAGGGTGGGTTGGTGGGGGCGTGGACTTAACAAGGGGGTCATGGAGAGAATGGTCTCTATGGAAAGCTGTTAGGGGTGAGGAGGGAAATTTATCTCTGGTGGTGGGTCTGACTGTAGGTGGTGTAAATGGCGGATGATGATGCGCTGTTTCCAGAAATTGGTGTGGGATGGTTGGTGAGACCGGGAAGGGGGAGGGGGGGGGGTTATCCTTGTTGCATTTGGAGGGATGGGGTTCAAGAGCAGAGGTGTGGGATGTGGAGGAGAGGAGATGAGCTGGAGGGTATTTTTGACCACATGGGAGGGGAAATTGTGCTCCTTGAAATAGGAGGTCATGTGGGATGTCCTAGAGTGGAATTGTTACTCCTGGGAGCAGATACAGCGAAGATGGAGGAATTGGGAGTCAGGGATAGTGATTTTACCGGAAAGGTGAGTAGGAGGAGGAGTGGTCCAGGTAGCTGTGGGAGCCAGTTGGTTTGAAGTAATGTCTGTGTTGAGTAGGTTGCCAGAAATGGAGATGGAGAGGTCCAGGTGGGAAGGGAGGTATCCAAGATGGTCCAGGTGAACTTGAGGTCAGGGTGAAAGATGTTCATGAAGTTGATGAACTACTCAACCTCATCGTGGGAGTACGAGGGGCTCCGATACAGTCATTGATATAGCAGAGGAAAGCAGAGCGAACTTATCACCTTAAACCTTGACACTGCCCTGTTCCCCTTGGTCCAGGAACTCCCCACATACATTTGGGACGCCTCCCACACCTTCCACCTCCTCCATGACTTTCATTTTCCAGGCCCACAATGCCTCATCTTCATCATGGATATTCAGTCCCAGTAAACTTCCAGCCACCATAGCGAAGGCCTCCTAGCCGTTTGTTTCTTGGTGTCCTGCCAAACGAAATGGTGCTCCTCAACTGACCCACTCATTCAATTGGCTAAACTGGTGTCACCCTTAACAACTTCTGCTTGAAATCCTCCCACTTCCTTCAGACCAAAAGGATTGCCATGGGCACCCACATGGCCTCAGTTATGCCTGCCTCTTCATCAGATACATGGAACAGTCCACCTTCCGCACTTATACTAGTGCCTTTCCTCACCTTTTCCTTCACTACATCAATGACTGACTGTATCAGCACCACCTCGTGCTCCCGCGAGGAGGTTGAACAGTTCATCAACTTCACAGATGCCTTCCAATCTGACATCAAGTTCACCTGGACCGTCTCAGACACTTCCCTCCCCTTCCTGGATCTCTCCATCTCCATTTCAGGCAATCAACTCAACACTGGCATCTACTTTAAACCCATCAATTTCCACAGCTATCTGGACTACCACCTTCCACTCCCCCTCCTGTAAAAATGCTATCACTTATTCCCACCTCCGCCATATCTGCTCCTGGGAGGAGCAATTCCTCTACAGGACATCCCAGATGGCCTCCTACTTCAAGGACTGCAATTTCCCCTCCCATGTGGTCAACAATGCCTTCCGGTGCATTTCTTCCACTTCCCTCACCTCTGCCCTTGAACCCCATCCCTCCAACTGCAACAAGGATTGCATGCTCTCCTACCAATCCTTACCTTCCATCCCATCAATCTTCAGATATAGCATATTATCCTCTGCCACCTACAGTTGGTCCCCACCACCACAGATATATTTCCCTGCCCTGCCCTCCCCTCCCCTATCAGGATTCCGCAAAGACCATTCCCTCCGTGACTCCCTTGTTAGGTCCACACACCCCACAAACCCACCGTCCACTCCCAGCATCTTCCCTTGCCACCACAGCAGGTATATAATCTGCGCCTACACCTCCATCCTCACCTCCATCCAAGACCCCAAAGGATCCTTCCACATCCAGCAGAGATTATCCTACACATCCAAATACCTCATCCACTGTGGTGGTCCCCACATTGGGGAGACAAACGGCAACTCATGGAATATTTCAGAGAATACCTCTGGGGCACACATACTGAACAACCCCACTGCTCTATGGCCAACTACTTCAGCTCCTTCTCCCACTCCACCAAGTCCATGCATGTTCTGGGTGTCTTTCACCCTCAAATCCTAGCCACGTGATGCCTGGAGGAAGAATGCCTCATCTTCAGTTTTGTGACCCTCCAACCACACTGCATCAACGTCATTTTCACCAGTTTCCTCATCTTCGCCCCAACCCCCCCCTTCCTCCCAGACCCAACCCTCCAACTTGGTATGGCCCTCTTGAACTGTCCCACCTGTACATCTTCCTTCCGACCGATCACCAAGACCCACCGCTGCATCTACTTATCGCCTTCCAAGCTATCTACCCCCTTCCTATTTACCTCTCGACTCCTTTCTGCCCATCTCTGCTTCCCCCATTCCTGATGAAGGGCTTATGCCCAAAATGTCAACTCTACTGCTCCTTGGATGCTGCCTGACATGTTGTGATTTTCCAGTGCAACACTTTTTGACCTTGTATTATGCACCCCTGAATAGTCAGCAGGAAATTGAGAAACAAATTTGTAAGGCGATCTCAGAATAATAGGATGGTTATGGTAGGGGATTTTCTCTTTCCAAACATAGTCTAGGACTGCCATAGTGTTAAGGGTTTAGATGGAGAGAAATTTGTTAGCTGTGTACCAGAAAATTTTTCTGATTCAATATATGTATCCACCTTCTAGAGAATGTGCAAAACCTGACCTACTCTTGGGGAAATTAGGCAGAGCAAGAGGTGTCAGTGAGGGAGCACTTTGGAGCCAGCAGCCATAATTCTTTTAGTTTTAAATTTGTGTTGGAAAAGGGTAAATCGGATCTAAAATTTCAAGTTCTAAATTGGAGGAAGGGCAACTTTGACAGTTTTAAGTAAGAGTCTGCAAAAGTTGATTGGGGGCAGATGTTCGCAAGTAAAGGGACGGCTGGGAAATGGGAAACCTTCAAAAATGACACAACTAGTGCAGAGACAGTATATTCCTATTAGGATGAAAGGCAAGGCTGGTAGGTGAATGGAATGCTGGATGACTAGAGAAATTGAGATTTTGGTTCAGAAAAAGAAGGAAGCATATGTCAGGTATAGACAGGAGAGATCGAGTGAATCCTTAAGTATACTCCTACTGCCTTTGTACTCTTAAGAGGGAAATCCGGGGGTCAAAAAGGGGACATGAGTGTGTTTTGGCAAATAGGGTTAAGCAAAATCCAAAGGGATTCTACAAATGTATTAAGGCCAAAAGGATAATCTAGCAAGAGAATAGAGCCCCTCAAAGATCAGCAAGGCAGTCTTTATGTGGAATGGCAGGATTTGGGGGAGATACTAAACAAGTATTTTGCATCAGTGTTTACTGTGGAGAAGGACGTGGGAGATATAGAATGTGGAGAAATAGATGGTGACATTTTGAAAACTATCCATATTACAAAGGAGGTGGTGCTGGATGTCTTTAAAATTCATAAAGGTGTATAAGTCCTCAGGACCTGATCAGTTGTACCCTAGAACTCTGAGAAGCTAGGGAAGAGTTTGCTGGTCCCCCGTTGAGATCTTTCTATCATTGGTAGTCACAGGTGAGGTGCAAGAGAACTGGAGGTTGGCTCACGTGGTGCCACTATTTAAGAAAGGTAGTAAGGAAAAACCAGGGAACTATAGACTGATGAGTATCCTGAGGGACAGGATTTACATGTATTTAGAAAGGCAAGGACTGATTAGGGATAGACAACATGGCTTTGTGTGGGGGAAGTCATGTCTCATTAACTTGATTGAGTTTTTGAAGAAGTAACAAAGAAGCTTGATGAGGGCAGAGCAGTAGGCATAATTATATGGATCTCAGTAAGGCGTTCAACAAGGTAGACTGGTTAGCAAGGTTAGATCAGATGGGATACAAGGAGAACTAGCCATTTGGATACTGAACTGGCTCAAAAGTAGAAGACAGAGGGTGGTAGTGGAGGGTTGCCTTTCAGATTGGAGACCTGTGATCTGTGGTGTGCCACAAGGATCGGTGCTGGGTCCATTGCTTTTTGTCATTTATATAAATGATTTGGATGTGAGCATAGGAGGTATAGTTAGTAAGTTTGCAGATGACACCAAAATTGGAGGTGTAGTGGGCAGCAAAGATGGTTACCTCAGAGGGCAACAGGATCATGATCAGATGGGCCAGTGGGCTGAGGAGTGGCAGATGGAGTTTAATTTAGATAAATGCAAGGTGCTGCATCTTGGGAAAGCAAATCTTAGCAGGACTTACACACTTAATGGTAAGGTCCTGGGGAGTGTTGCTGAACAAAGAGACCTTGGAGTGTAGGTTCATAGCTCCTTGAAACTGGAGTCTCAGGTAGGTGGAATAGTGAAGCGGGCATTTGTATGCTTTCCTTTATGGGTCAGAGCACTGAGTATAGGAGTTGGGGCATCATGTTGCAGCTGTACAGGACATATTAGGCCACTTTTGGAGTATTGTGTGCAATTCTGGTCTCCCTCCAATCGGAAGCTTGTTGTAAAACTTAAGGGTTCAGAAAAGATTTGCAAGGATGTTGCCAGGGTTGGAGGATTTGAGCAATAGGGAGAGGTTGGAATAGGCTGGGGCTGTTTCCACCTGGAGCATCAGAGGTTGAGGGGTGACCTAATAGAGGTTTATAATAAAAACATGAAAAGCATGGATAAGATAAATAGACAAAGTCTTTTCCCTGGAGTCAGGGAGTTCAGAAATAGAGGGCATAGGTTTAGGGTGAGAGGGGAGACATATAAAAGGGATCTGAAGGGCAACGTTTTCACACAGTATGTGTATATATGAAGTGGTGGAAGCTGATACAATTGCAATATTTGAAAGGCATTTGGATGGGTATATGAATAGAAAGGGTTTAGAGGGGTAGGGTCTGGCAAATGGGACTCCATTAGGTTAGGATATCTGGTCGCCATGGATGTGTTGGATCAAAGGGCATGTTTCCATGCTGTACATCTCTATGACTCTATGCAGGAAGTCAGGTGTTCCAGTCATTCCTACGCTTGCTGACCTATATTGATTCCCTGTCACAGCAACTTCATTTTTAACTCTCATGGTTGTTTCCAAAACCTTCCATGGTCGTGTCCCTGTGTATAACCTCCAACATTACAAGATATCTGTGCATTCTCAGTTGTAATTCCATTCCACTGGGGGCCAAGCCTTCAGCGACCTGGGCTCTGAAGCCTTGCAATCATACCTACACCATTTTAGCTCACTCTCCTCCTTTGAAGACATCCCTCAAAATCCATCTTTTTGACCAGTCTTTTTGTCACCTATCCTAATATCAGAATCCACTTGAGAACCTATTGGCGCTTCCTCTTCATAGTGTTACATGTTGAATTCCTTGGAAAATTATAATGAGTGCAAGTCAAAAACCTTTGACAAAATGTCTCTTTTCAGTAATAATCAAGTTCTGTGTCACCAAAAGATTACCCTAATTCATTTAATTTATTTATAAGCAATTGAGCTGTTTCTGATTTAGGGGCAGTATATGGTTGAAGATCCAATAACTGAAACCAAAGGTTTTTCTGTTGCTCTCGCTGGCAGTAGAAATTATGACTTTCATAACTTGAAACATTAAATATAGTTGACTGGAATGCTGTCTCAATTACTAATTTTACTAGTTGTTGATAGAGATGGTTAACATCAGTGAGTAGCTAGCACAAGAGCTCCTGTCAGTTTTTCACAGAAAAGTTTGGAATCCTCAGAAAAGAGAGGCTACCACAGACTTTTGCACTGTCTCCTAAAAAAAACCTCAGCAAAAATTCTGGTTTTGGTTACAGAAGTTTGAAAGTGTTACAGCATGGTTCAACTGGAGGGATTTATTTATTTTTACCTCCTGATGTCATGTTTAACTGTACTTAAATGCTTGCTAAAAGTAATTGCTTTCCATTTAAATGGCAGTTCTTAAGCCAAAGTTTCACATTAAGTTTCTTGGCTAGAATTCAAAAGTTTAGTGCCACTAGTTAAGCACTGTATTTAGTTGCTGTATGCTAACTTGGAGTGATTATTAATTATAAATACGCAAGAATTTCTTTAGCCTTGATGCCTTTTGCATTTTATATTAGCTTTGAAAGAAATGTTTGGTCACTCCAATCGTCGTTATAATTTGGGAAATTCTGGTCAAAAATAGGAATGTTTGTTTTAGTGAACTTTGTCGTCAATAATAAATTTTCTTTCATTTCAAACAGGTAAAAGGTGTGAACTGTGTGATGATGGGTACTATGGTGACCCTTTAGGAAGCGAGGGGCCTGTGAGACCATGTAAACCATGTCATTGCAGTGACAACATTGATCCAAATGCTGTTGGGAACTGTAATCGGCTGACCGGAGAGTGTTTAAAGTGCATCCACAACACTGATGGATTCTACTGTGACAAATGTAAAGATGGATTTTATGGAAATGCATTAAACCCAATTCCATCGGATAAATGTAAAGGTAAACTTCATATTTAACTCTGTTCATGAAATGCTTTTAAAATATCTAATCATTTTTTTAAAAGTACATATTAGCATTAACTCCAATGAAAATTAATATATTTCAAATCTCTCTCTGACTGTAAGATTTAAAGTGGTTTGAATTGATTTAGTATCTTGAAATGCAATGTATAAAACAATGTGCTGAATGGAGCAAAGCTGGTGAATTACCAATTCCTCTGCTACGCCCATCCCAACAAATATTTCCACTATGTACCTTCTCCACAACTGCCTTCAGTACTAATTTATCTTTGACTGACAGAAATTTCATGGCGAAATAATTTTTCTTTTTACGCAACAAAATCTCTTGGTATTGCAGTATTTCCTTTAATCATTTGTGTGTTGTCTTTCACTTTTTTGGGGGGCAGTATATTTATACATTGAAATAATACAGCTCTCTCCCAGTGACTGACTGTAGTTGCCTTACTTGCATTCCTTACTGAATAATGTTATGAGAGGAAAAAACACAAATGATATTCCTGCTCTTCCCTGCCGACCTTCGCATCTCTTCCTTCCTGCTTGCCTTACTAAAGAACATTCTCTTAAAAACAAAGGATCTAATTCCCATATTGTTTTCATTACAGCTTGTAACTGTTCTCGATATGGCACCGTGGATCAGCAAAGGAACTGCAACCAAGTCACTGGTCTGTGCGAGTGCTTAGTTCATGTTGTGGGCAGGGACTGTAGTCAGTGTGAGCCAGGCTACTACAATCTTCTTAGTGGCCAGGGCTGTCAGAGGTAAGTTGAATGGAGGAATTTGAGTAGATTGATTTTCTTTTGATGGGCAACAACTTGTCACTTCACTTCAGTGAGAAATTGAAGCAACAAAAGTCTTCTGACCACTGATGGATTGACAGGGGGGCGGGGCTATCTGCCTTGTGAAAGCACATGAAAGAGACTTCTCATAAAGTGAAGTTGTGTAAATTTTTCTCACATTTTAGGCATACGGCTCCTACCTTTTGCATAAATACTCGCTATTTACTTATAGTAAGAAAATACAATTGGGATAAAGTTGCAGCAAAGTTGAACACTGGGGGGGGGGGGGAGAAAATGACCCTTTGTATACACTATTGAAGCTTATTTTCTTTTTCTACTTATGGGCTGAAGAAATATTTGAACAGTGTTTGTATATAGAGTTGGAAAACACACAAAAATAATTAAGGAATATGAATTGCATTGAGGGACCCTAATTTCCTGTGAAAACTAACAGAATCAGGGGAAGTTACTGGCACCACTGCTGCTGACTATGTTCCCAAGTGCCTGTTGCTTTGTTCCTTTCTTTCTATGCAAATCCTGTTGTGAACAAAATCAGTTAAGTCTTGCTGTAATTTCCAAAGTCCTGTGATTAGAATAATCTTTAACAAAATTACTACTGGAAACATAAGACAACATTGGTGCAAACTGCATGTGTGAAGATGGCAATCTTTAAAGTACAGAAGCCATGATTGTGTGAGAGTGACTAGTAACAAGGAAGTGCTAGTAATAGACAGTGAAACCAGGCTAATGTTTTCCTTTTTAAACAGAATGGTTTAGTACTATGAGCAACCAGTGCTAAGATCTGCAATTTTCAGGTTGAATATGAAACGCTTACAATATTAACATTCCTTCTACCTTGTGAAACCCGAAGCTCCAGTTTTGCCGTCCTGCTTGAATTCTTGGCTCAGTAATGGCAATGTAGCCGAAATATTCAGCGTTGGAAGCTAATATTCAGCATTGGAAGAGTTTTATTCTAAATTAGTAAATTGACATCAGTTAGTTACTGTGATTTAGAACAGCTTTAGATTCGAAACATCAAATCTGATTGCAGCATTTTAGAGACAACCCTACATTATAGCCACACGTCACTCTGATCTTACTATTGTGCTTAGTCAGGAAGCTATAAGAGACTTTATTTTACCAGATTTCTCCAATTAATTGCTAAAGATCTGAATGATACATATGGGGGGGAAAAGCACTTTTTTGTTTCCTTTAATGAGAAATTATGCTGTTTAACTATAGATTTGCCACTGAGGTCATTAACATATAATTAAGATCAATCTTTATAAAGTCATGTAAATGGCTGCTTCAAGACTAACAATATTGGCCCAATTTTTGCCTTGTGGAAAAAAATAGGTTGAAGCTCTTAACACACTTTTTATTGAGTAAACTGAACTGTTGATTCTGGACTCCTTATGTGCACAGTAGAGCATAGAAGTCTGTAAATTGTTGTCTAATTAGTCTGACTCTTCCCTGAGCTGCATTGTGCTGGTACATTCCATGGGACATGGCATTGTAACCATGTAAAGGAGCAAGGCTGAGGTACTTGCTCCTGGCTTACACAATAAGGGCATCCAGAAAGGTTTAGGACTGAGATATTTGGATGTAGATGAATTTTTAAATATTTTACATTTTTTATGGACAAATGTGGATTCTCATTACTTCAATGTAACTTATTGTTTGAGATTTTATAAAGAAAATAATTTCCTTTTGACTTTACTTTCTCCCATTATTTCTGTGCCTTTTGCTTTGCTTGCTATACAGTATTTTACAATTAAATATTCTAATTTCTACTTCCCGGTTTGCGGTAACTCTTTCTCAGATCCTTCAGTCTGGCTGTAGAGCTATACTTTTGTTGGTTCAGCATCCTCATGTCACAGATGTTCTATTGAAATTGACACATTTGGATCAGGCACACAATGAGAAGTCTCTACTATAAATCTTGCAAAAACTCTGAGCAGCTGTAATGAATAGTGCATGCTTTTTGTTTGGTGCGGATTGTACCACCTGAACCGACAATTTCTTTAATCCATTGCTATATATTAAAATAACTTGTTAAATCATACAATCTTGAACTTGGTAACACCTAATTCAGAAGCACCGTGTTAATGCAACATGTCTATAATTCCCAAAACACTAGTTAATAATCTTGAATGTAAGTTTTGCATTGGCCACCCTTGTTCCAATGTTTTCTTTATCACCCATTAACTTCAACAGGTTTATTTAGTAACTCATTTGTGACTATATTTAGTGTATTTTGTTAAACAGCTCATGTGAGATAATGCTATCTGTTATCTCTTTAGTATGTATTCTACTTGCATCACAGATTGGCTACAAGAGTTAATTTTAACCTTGATTATATGGCTGCAAAGTGGGTCTCACATGACTGCACAAAATATTTCTCCCAGTCTTATTCTCCACTCTCTGGTTGTGAGTGTGCCATAAACTCCAAGATATATAAAATATTTGACAGAGGTGATAACTTCTCATATAATGTTTGCATAATGTTACCTGCCCTTTTATAGTA
This sequence comes from Chiloscyllium plagiosum, assembly GCF_037043375.1. Taxonomy (NCBI): domain Eukaryota; kingdom Metazoa; phylum Chordata; class Chondrichthyes; order Orectolobiformes; family Hemiscylliidae; genus Chiloscyllium; species Chiloscyllium plagiosum. The sequence goes on along the minus strand of NW_028270147.1, from coordinate 67,167,257 downwards.
TATAACAGGACCTGGATTAACTAGTTAACTACTGAACTGTAAGATTAAAAGGTTAACATTATTCTTCAGAGCAGAGCATGAAGGTTTTCATTGATTGACTTCACTGATTTGTTTGCTCACAGATGTGACTGTAATCCCATTGGTTCCATTAATGGTCAGTGCGATGCCCGGAATGGACAATGTGAATGTCAGCCTGGTGTTGTTGGTCAGCAGTGTGATACGTGTGAACCATATCATTTTGGATTTGGCCAGGATGGATGCAAACGTAAGTGAACATGTTTATTTTAAATAACTTGCAGAAAAACCTCTCAAAAATTGTTCTCATTATTTCTAAAAATCAGGTGTGTAAGTAGTTTATCTGTTTCTGCAGCCTGTGATTGTGACCGTGAAGGCTCTCGATCTCTGCAGTGCAAGGAATATGGAAAGTGTGACTGTAAGGAAGGATTTGTGGGCACGCACTGTGATCAATGCGAAGAAAACTATTTCTACAATCGGACAAGACCTGGCTGCCAGGAGTGTCCAACGTGCTACAGGCTGGTGAAAGATAAGGTAGGAAATACTACAACATTTAGCAATTGTATTATTACACAATGTTTCATGTGACCTTTCTGATGGTGGGGCAATCCAAAAGGAACAGTTTATGAATGATGGGTGAGAGTTAGATCATGTTCCCTCTAAGCAGTGCTTGAACTCTCAATTTGCATATGAAGGAGCAACTTGTGCAAAATAGCAGATGACAGCCAGACCTTAGTCCTTTGAAAGATTGGATAGAAGAGAACATATTCTAGATGTTTTCTTCATTTGAAATCAACTTAGTGTTCCTCATTGCTTCCTTTCTCCTTTAATATTCTTTACAAGCAAGTATTGCAAGTTCCCTTGAAATGAATTCAGAATTTCCATTTCAAAAATAGATTGTGATAGACTTCCAAACTTCAGCCACTCACTCTGTTAAGTTCGTGACTTTATTTTCTGAACCTCTTAAATTTACAACCTGTTATTACTGTTTGACCTACCTATGGAAATAATTATTATTATTTGCCTTTACCTTATCTCTTAACTTTTGACAATCTTAATCAGGTCACCCTGTTTGGCTCAGATTGTCTTGCAGTCAGCTATGGAACAACAACACTCACTCTTAACAGTTATAAAAGCCAGTATACAAAGAGCTAATGATCTGTGACATTGGTTTTCCTCTTTCCAAGTGTCAGTTTAAATCTGAATGCACGTCAAGGGGCTGTCTTGATTTGCAGCAACAATGTCAGCAAGCAGATCAAAAAAATGAAAATTGAAATCAGAAAGTTAATAGTATTTAATGGAGTTTCAATTTGCTGTCTGAAAATCTAAATTGATTTAAATAATTATATACTTAGAAGGTAAAACAAGCATTAAATCCTGAAAGAAACCATTAAAAATTATTCCTAATTTTTACATTCACAGATTTAAAGGTGCTTCACAGTGTGGGTAGTTATAGTAGTAACTGTGAAGCTGGAATGTCTTTTAAAACCTCAGTAATATCTCTTTGACAATGTATAGCTTTTTTTTTCAAGGAATTTTACAGCAAAATTAATTACCTGGAAGTGCAAGTTTTTGTCAATTGCTTTGATTTTCCATTTGATTGCACTTTGGAATATCTCAACAGTACGCCCATTGGAGGTGTAGGATTACTGATAACAGCTTTTGAATATCAAGTTTTTTTTATGGTGGAGAATTCGAGGTTCCTGTTAGATTCAATGGAGTAGTGAGGTCAAACACTGATACTTTGGTCATCATGATATGGTCATCATGATATGGAGGTGCCAGTGTTGAACTGGGATGGACAAAGTTAACAATCACACAACATCAGGTTATAGTCCAACAGGTTTATTTGGAAATAGAAGCTTTTGGAGTGCTGCTCCTTTTGTCAGGTAACCAGTGGGGCAGGATGACAGGACACAATTTATAGTAAAAGATCAAAGTGTCTTACAAGATGCGATTTATTGAACAAACAGATTGCTGTTCAGTCACTAATATTATAATATTATCTTTTCAACACGAGAAAAGCCTGTCTTTCTAAATTCACTCTTCAGACAATTGTATTTCAACATTTTTTCGTGAAAGGGAAATCATGTTTGACTAATTTATTGAAGTTATAAGAGGAAACATCAACCCCTTTGATAAAGGGGAACCAGTGGATTTGTTGTACATAGCTTTCTAGAACCCATTTAGCAAAGTTCTACATCAAAAATTATTACATTAAGTAAGAACTTATTGTGTAAAGGATAACCTAATTGCATGGATAGTGGATTGGTTGGCTAATGGATCCTATCAGCTGTGGTTTTGTTGAATGGTAGAGCTGGCTATAGGCAACAAATAATCTACTTCTGGTCACTAATTTATATGTTCAACTCTGCTAACATGGCATATAAACCAACATTTTCCTAGGTGCTATCAGTTCTGAGGAAGGGTCACTAAAGCGAAATGTTAACTCTGTTAACTCTGATTCCTCTGCGCAGATACTGTCAGACCTGCTGAGTTTTTCCAGCAATTTGTTTTTGTTTCTACTACCATCCCAGGAGCTAGAAATCAAAATGACCAATTTGCTGAATTACCCCAAAATCAAGAAAAAACTAACAGCCAGCAAGAACTGAACGAATTAATACTTTACTCACATAGATTTTATTTCAGTGTGATTTGGAATCAACACCGTTATTTATGGATGAATAGGTAAATGAAACTTTGCATTTATAAAAAAAAATCATTAAATAGTCAAAGTTACAAAGATATGTCTTGCGCAACCTCAGACGCCCAAATCATTCCTTGTACACAAGTGATAGTCTACAACTATGTGGTTCTGCAGTGTGTTCTTTTCATGTGTGGCAGGTCAAGTCTTTCCAACAATAGCTTTCACTTTCAAGTTTCACTGAAATTATTCTGGTCAGCCAAGCATATTTGTAAGAACTATCTTTCCTTTAGTCACTACAGTTCTGATGGTATAACTTTCTTGAGTTCCTTTTCAACCAACCAATTAACCAGTAAGATCCAATTTCATAGTTTGGCAATTTCTGAGAAAATATTACTAACCTATTCACAGCTTTGTAGATTTTAAACCATTTAAATCAGCAAGCACAGTACCTCCAGATGTTCCTGTTCCTTTTTCTTCAATACAGTTTTCCCCCGAAAAGAGCTTTGGTTCTTCACTTTAGAACAGTTTTCCTAGTCGTCTTTCTGCTTGTTGGTGCTTTCTCCTTGTTTGCTTTTGTCATTGATTGACTTCATCCTTCAATCATTCACCCCCTCCACCCTCTGGTTTTAACTTCCTTCCCATCCATTTGGAGTCTGGGTTAGACCTGTATTTCTTGCTAGAGAGAAAGTGAGGGCTGCAGATGCTGGAGATCAGAAAATGTGTTTTTCCTGGGTAGCTACTTGGTTTACCAGTGGAACGCTCCAAATTCTCTGATATGGAGGATATCTGATATCTGATATCTGAAATTTTTGGAGGATTTCAGATAGAGGGGATTCTGTAGGTTCCCATGCTCAGCTTCCAGTTGCACTGCAGAAATGACCATCAGCCCATCAGAACATACAGACACCATAGATATAAAGTATCATTCCTGAAGAAGGGCTTATGCCCGAAACGTCAATTCTCCTGTTCCTTGGATGCTGCCTGACCTGCTGCGCTTTTCCAGCAACACATTTTCAGCTGTATTTCTTGCTATCCAAGAAAATTATAATTTCAACAATTGTAAAAGGTATCAACCTGTTAAACATCCCTTTCAAACATTCCAAAAACTGGTTGCTGGTTCCACAGATATTTTAAATGTTAGAGTGCAAATGTTCTTTACTACTTCCAAATCAAAGGTCATCACACAAATTCAGGAGAAAATTATTTACAAACATGTCATTAAAACATAGAACTTGTGACCAGATGAATTACTTGAGCTAAGCAGCATTGGTCCATTTAAGCAGTGCAGGTCATTCCGCTATAACGCACATTTCATCAGCGTGAACTGGCTGTAATACAGTTGGAGTGGTGCATGTTGTTTGGATAATGCAAACTTTCTACTGAATGGGTATAGCGATTTTTTTTTTTTCTCTACTGCCAATCTTCCACAGTGCGATTTTCTATAGCAGTTTTCCATAGGTTGAAGTTGAGGAATATGACCTGTCAAATTATAGCAGATGACCTGTAGATAAGTACGTGAGCAAGAAAGATTTCAAGCAATTCTTTTAGGTTTAGATGAAGTAGAATAGTTGGCAGCTTATGCTATAGACCAGCTAGGCTGAGTGGCATGGTTTGGTGCTGGAAGTCTGCATTATTCCAACACCCCCCACCAAACCCAGCATGAATCAACATCAGGAGACTGAATAATGTGAAAACAGCTTTCATACATGAGTTAACACTAATTGCAAAGAAAGAAAAATATTTTAAGCAAAACTGAAATTCATTAAATACAGTGAGCCAGGGATTGGCAATCCTATCAAGTGTCACTCCACCTTTTCTTAAAAAAAAGAATAAAAACAAGCTCCACATTGCTGACAGGAAACTCTGATCTGGACTCCTTATGAGTGTGCTACAAATCTGGCCGGTGCCTTTAGTGCAGGATAGTTGGGGAAGACAAACCACATATTTTTGCACAATCTGTCCCCTTCTTCACAATTGTATTCTGTGATTTAAATGTCCAGCGTCACTCACGGCTATTTTGACAGTTACTGTGAAAGGCAAGTGTAAGGGTAAGTGCCAAGTAAGTGTTGGATTATTAGGGTAGATCAGGCTGGATGAGACATCAGATCCAGAGTCATTTTGATGGATGATGAGGAACAAGGGGAAAGAGGGAGGGAGGAGGTGTCAAGGCCAAGTGAAAGAAGTGTCAGGTGCTGGGCAGGGTATTAAGGAGGGTTCTGGGTTGATTGGAGGTGGCGGGTATGTTGTGGGGAGAATGGGTTGACAGGAGGCTGTTGGGTCCTGGGAGGACAAGGTAGTGTCAGGTTGGCTTCTGGGAGAGTTGTGGCTCAGTGTGAGTGTGGCAGTTTTGGGGGCAACTTTAATAAGTAATCAAACTCTTGGATAGGTTTTTAATAGTGTGGTTTTTCCTGGGTAGCTACTTGGTTTACCAGTGGAACGCTCCAAATTCTCTGATATAGATGGATACTTTTGGAGGATTTCAGTTAGAGGGGATTCTGTACGGTCCCCATGCTCAGCTTCCAGTTGCACTGCAGAAATGACCATCAGCCCATCAGAACATACGGACACCATAGATATAAAGTATCATTGAATAGTCTTGCCAATATGTAGTAACAAGAATACTCTAATAGATTAATACTTAGATGTTTAATTATTTACTGAAGTAGCTGGTTGAATGAGAAGTGAGGAACCGTGTTTTACAAAGCAAAATAAGCTTCTTCTCAGGAAAGTATTACTTTGTTATGTAAGATGTAATCAGTTACTCAATGTCAAAGCCATGCATTGCTTTTCATTATTGCACCTGGATGTACAATATTTGGTTACGTTTGTCAAAATGAGTTGATTTTGGTCATGCTAATTTATCTTTTTTGATTAACTGAGCAGTTGTGTGTCAGTAGAAAAGATTGCTAGAGCTGCAGTTGATCTAATTGATCTGCTGATATCTTTTAATCTGTGCCATGTGCTCAGGTAACTGAACATAGACAGAAGCTTAAGGACTTGGAAGATTTAATTGCAAATCTTGGAACAAGCCAGGACACAGTGAGTGACAAGGCTTTTGAAGAAAGACTCAAAGAAGCTGAAAGAACCATTATGAACTTGCTGAGGGATGCTGAAAACATGAGAGGTATATGTTGTAATTGACACATTGGACTTAACGTTAATGAAGTCTTTTAAAAATTCCATCTATCATCATGGTACATTTAATTTATTACAATTTTCTTAATTGAATTCATTATTTGGTGGTGCAGAATTTGAAAATTGCTGAAAAGAGACAATGCTGATGAAGCTTTACATTGTGCACTTAAAAATGCGAAATTTCAAATGCTGTCAATGACTCATACAAGAAAGGGCTAATTAGTTAATTGTTCTAATTGATTGAGGCATTGCATTGGAAAAAGCAATGGGGAACTGAAAGCTCCCCAGGGTCCCAAGTAATCCAGAAACAAATAGAAGGCTTGAATATATTTCCATTAATGTGCAGAGAACAGATGTCTATATATGAAGCATTGAGAGAATTTGATAATCTTCAACAGTTTGTTACTGTAACTATTAGCTCTCCCAGGATTGTTCAGCTCAGGCTCTCCATGCACTATCCCTTGTCTTACCACCACCACCCCACCCTCAAACTCTTTCCCCTTCCTCCTTCCCCGCTCTCTGTCTTACACTTCCCTTTCACCACTTGAGCTGACACACCAGTACTTCTCTGTGTTGAGCTCAATCTGGAAAAGCACTGAGTAAGTACATAGTCTGTGCTCTGGGTGGGTGACTTCCATGTCCATTACCACAGCTGGCTGATCCTAAAGGACACAATGTGGGTCTGTGGCAGGTGGTGAGGGAACCAACAAGAGAGTGAAATTTACTTGCACCCATCCTCACCAATCTACTTGTTGCAGATGCATCCATCCATGACAGCATTCATCACCATACAGTCCCTCTGGAGATAAAGCCTGAAGTATATTGTCAGATGCAGCATGTATTCATATGAAATGATTCATTCTGTGCAAACAAAAGCAAAGTGTTTGAGCGTTGTACCTTTTTAGGATTATTTGGGTGCTCAGCAAGCCTATTGTCCTCTGGTGCTTTCTCCATGGCAATGCCTTAAACAATCAGAGTTCAAGTGCCAGCCACTCTAGCACCCTTTTTCTCCTGTGGTATAAATTGTTGTGACAATTTGAAAGTTGGCATTTTGTTCTTGGCCTGAGTGTAAGGCAAAAGGCTTTTGCAGCATGTCTGTCTTTCCAGACATTTTAGACATGAACCCTTTACACTGCTCTCGTATTTAAAAACTGAGAAGCCTATTTTGTTATTTGTGTGACTTGGTGGAGAACATGACTATCCCTAACGTGACTATTTCTGAACTCATGAGAACAGCTAAACACAATTATGCATGATAAAATAGATACTGAAATGGCAGATAGAATTTAATGAATTATAATTTCAAAGAATACATAATTGTAAAATTCTGTGAATCAGATAAAATCTACTATTTCGTTTTTCATCCCTGCTGCTTTTGTTGAATAAATAGAAGTATTTATAGCTGGTTACTTTATTGGCAGTTCGTCTTCTTAGATGAAGAACTGTCACGTTTAGTGAAATACTGAAAAGCAGCTGGCACTAACAATTTAACAGTGTGAGTAAACAATGTAATTATCATGGTGGTAGGGTGAAGTAGATGCTCATGCATCTGTCTAAGAAAACATAACCATTGTGAAATCTTCGTCAGTATGGACATATAACTTCAAACAATTTCTATGAACAGATGTAGACAAAAGTCTTATGGACCGTTTGGCTGAAATTAATAACACCCTGTCCACTCAGTGGGGACGTCTTCAAAATATAAAGGATACAGTAGATAACACCGAGGAGTTGGCTGAACAATCCAATAATCGTATCCAGGATGCAGAGAAAGTAATTTCAAATGCTCGGACAGAGCTTGAAAAGGCCAAGGAAATCTTGGACAATGTGGTATGTATACAAACCTCTGTAAATTCAGACAGCATACATGGTTATAAATGAAATAATGAGTAACATCTGGAGTTAAATTCTTATAAATTATGATTTAAGTATTTATTTTCACATCCAATAGTTTCCATTCAAGATGGTCAAAGAAGAGAGATGTATTGAAAAATATAAGTCTATTGCCATTTTCTTTTTCCTGGCCTGTTTCATCTGTCCAGCACATTCTGTAATGTACTTTTTGGCCGGTTAAAGGTGTGCAAAATTTCACTTTACAGTGGAAGATAACATACGGTGTTCTGCTGTGGAACTTATAGGGATACATTTTTGGAATGTCTGGGAACTGAGACTCTACCTTCTGGTTCAGAGGCAGGGATGCCAGCACTGCGCTAGTTAAATGCTGTGAAAATGTCAGTGAGTTTCGTAGGTGGTCCTAGTTGTGGCCTTAATTGGAGCAGGTTCACAATGCCCGTGACAGCACATTCTTTTGAGAAATATGCTGAAAGTGAGACAACATCAGGGAGTCTTTCTGATGAAGAACTATTGACAGTTGCCTTCCCTCCCTCCTTCCTGACTAAAATCTGTGCTGTTGATTGGAGAATTCACACATTCAGAACCATATTTATAAAAAGTATGTAATGAATTTAAATCTTCTAGATTAGTTGTGGCCCTCTAATTTTTATTTTATTGTTTGTTAAGAAAAGTGCAGGTTATTGAATGCATGTGGCAGAAGATCAGTTAGCACCTGTATAAATCCAACTTCCTTCAACTGGTGTTTAGTCAGATGAATGTGAATATGAGGCGGCACGATGGCTCCGTGGTTAGCACTGCTGTCTCACCAGGAGTGAGACAGGAGCTCAGGTTCAATAACAGCCTCTAGTGACTGTGTGGAGTTTGCATGTTCTCCCCATGTCTGCATGAGTTTCCGCTGGGTGCTCCAGTTTCCACCCACAATCCAAAGATGTGCACGTTGGGTGGATTTGACTATGCTTAAATTACCCATAATGTTCAGGGCTGCCTAGTTTAGATATGTTAGCCATAGGAAATGCAGGGTTGCTGGGAAAGGGTGGGGGAATGGGTCTGGGTGGGATGATCTTTGGAGCGTTGGTGTGGACTTGTTGGACCAAATGGCCTGTTTCCATACTGGAGATTCTGTATATAAAACTGAAACCCATACGGCTTATTGAAGTCACTGGTCAACTGTTAACTTTCAGTTGTGCAACACCGTTTAATATTCACATGGGATTGCTGGAATTGACACAGCCCTCAGAATTATTTCTGTAGAGGAACATAGATACTGCAAATCGTATACTAATTGAATTTTTAAATTACAATGTAACACATCATTAATGTCAGACACCCTGTAGATACCTATGAATACCACATGAAATCATCTGCATGATCTTGGAATCATACAGGGAGTATGAGCAATTTTCTCCATCCTGTGAGAAAGTGGCTCCACTGCATTTCATAAAATGTGTAGTGAGTACTCCTGGATCATCATCTGACTCTTTTTGTTTTTACTTTCCTGCAGTCAATAGCAACTCCAGCTTCCAGTGCTGATCCAAATAACATGACACTTCTGGCAGAAGAAGCTCGTTACCTTGCCGATAGGTAAGGATTTTGTTCATGCTCACTCAGTGGTTACTTGTGTTTTTTGCCCTGGAGCATGGATTTCAACTGAACAAAATTAACAGGATTAATGTATGTCTGTGTCACTGTGCTGTCTTGCCAAAAGCCACAGTACTTTAACGTCGGTCTGCCGGTCTGTCGGTCTCCTGGTCTGCCGGTCTCTCGGTGCCCAAAAGAGAAAGTTTCTTCCATGTGCTTGTGTAACAAAATCATAATTAAATTCTTTATAGTAAAATCTTATCACTGTCATAATAATTGTAAATCTGCCCAAAATGTGTTATGCTCTGATAATGTCTGCACCTATGCAATCATCCAATTGGCTGTTCAAATTTTAAATGCTAATTTGCTAATACCCTGGCTATAAATTGGTGAGTAAGTTAGTAATTTACGTTATCAAATTATTTTGTACGTACATTTTGAAATTTTATATTGTGTTTTCATGTTTTCCTCCTACAACGCCATGAAATGTGTTTGTAAGGCATCAATGAGTATCTATGCCACAATGGTGGCATAGTGGCAATGTCACTGGACAGTTATCCAGGACGCCAAGATAATTTTCTGGGGACATGGATTAAAATCCTACCATAGGAGTTAGTGAAATCTGAATTCAACAAAATTCTGGAATAAGAATAAGTAGCCTCATAATTATAGACAGCAATTTTGAGAGGTGGCAAAAGGAGTTCAGTGCAGATAAATGTGAGTTGATACACTTTGGGAAGAATAATAGGAAGGCAGAATACTGGGTCAATGGAAAGATTCTTGGTAATGTGGATGTGCTGAGGGATTTTGGTGGCCATGCACATAGATACCTGAATGCTGCCACCCAGGTTGATAGTGCTGTTAAGGAGGCATACGGTGTGTTAGGTTTCAGTGTGAGAAGGATTGAGTTCCGGAGCCATGATGTCATGCTGCATCTATACAAAACGTTAGTGCAGCCTCACTTGGAATGTTGTGTACAGTTCTGGTCGCTCCATTACAGGGAGGATGTGGAAGCATTGGAAAAGGTGCAGAGGAGACTTATCAGGATGTCGCCTGGTCTGGAGCAAAGGCTGAGGAACTTGGGCCTGTTCTCATTGGAGAGAAGAGGGCTAAGAGGGGATTTATTAGAGACATACAAGACGATCGGAGGACTAAATAGGATGGACAGTGAGAGTCTTTTTCCGAGGATGATGACTTCAGCTTGTAGAGGAGGATAGCTGCAAATTGAGGAGTGATAGATTTAAGACAGATGTCAGAGGCAGGTTCTTCACTCAGAGTGGTAAGGGCCTGGAATGCCCTGGCTGCCAATGTAGTTAACTCAGCCACATTAGGGACATTTGAACATTTCTTGGATAAGCACATGGATAGGATAGTGTAGGGGGATGGGTTTAGATTAGTTCACAGGCCAGCGCAACATCGAGAGCTGAAGGGCCTGTTCTGCGCTGTATCGTTCTGTGTTCTAAAACAAGTGGCAAGAGTTCATTTAATTGTCAAAGCATCGTGTGAAAGTTTTAATTTTTGCTGTCATGGGCAATTTGTTCAATGTCAAGGAGGTTTCTGAATGGAGTGTATAAATCCTGATGGAACAAATTTGTTCCATCTACAGAATATTTATTTTTAAGAGAAATAAAGTTGCAAGGAATTTTGCTGGTTGAGCTCCAAAAGGCATTGCAAAGTCTTTCATGAATGTTCATCAAAGTTGGTCTATGCACTTGCAGAAAGGCCCTAAAACTGTCTTTTTTGAGACAGAAGTATATGTAATATGCAAAAACAAAATCCAAGCCAATGTTGAACATTGGAGGCACCATGAATTTCTCATTGTAGTATGGTTATGATTACTGAAGGTGGCACCTATTGTCAGGGAAAGTGCTTAAAAATCCCTACTGGAGAAGATGCAACTTGAAGAGAAAACATTGTGTAAATATATCTGACAGCTTGAAACATTGGACAAATGCAAAAAACACAATATTTTGGTCAAGATGGAGGTTGCAATTTTTGGTTCCAAATAATTTAAGCTGCACATCTGTCAAATTATTTTGACGTAGGAGAATTGACTAGAATGTTAATATAAACATAGTGAACTTTCTTTCAGCTTGCAAAGCAGAACAAACTTTGCTAATGTAAGTATCCTTTGAATCTACAGGCATAAAAATGAAGCCGATGTGATCGAGCAGATCGCCAAGAATGCTAATGACACCTCAACTGAAGCTTACGAGTTGCTACGTAAAACATTAGCAGAAGAAAGTGAAATCACCAACACAGTTGATGATTTAAACAGAAAGTAAGTATGTTTATAGTATTAATGGATTAGGAATTCATCTCAGTTTATAATCTGAGAAATGAGATAAATACCTTGCCAGCCTTTGTACCAAGGGCAATATCTAAGAAAATGACTTCTGGGCAAAGAAGATATAAATTCTAATCACAGACTCTTTCAGCTTTTAATCTGTTATAATTGATGTTCAATTATCCTAATGCTTTCTAAATTGGAATAAGTTATTCTGACTGTCTGCATAACTAATGGGCGGCACGGTGGCACAGTGGTTAGCACTGCTGCCTCACAGCGCCAGAGACCCGGGTTCAATTCCCGACTCAGGCGACTGACTGTGTGGAGTTTGCACATTCTCCCCGTGTCTGCGTGGGTTTCCTCCGGGTGCTCCGGTTTCCTCCCACAGTCCAAAGATGTGCTGGTCAGGTGAATTGGCCATGCTAAATTGCCCGTAGTGTTAGGTTAAAGGGGTAAATGTAGGGGTATGGGTGGGTTGCGCTTCGGCGGGTCGGTGTGGACTTGTTGGGCTGAAGGGCCTGTTTCCACACTGTAAGTAATCTAATCTAATGCTGAGAAGCAGTGTTGAACATATTTGGATAGAAAGTTAAATAGACGAATCTGATTTGTTGACAAAATAACTAATATGAAACAGCTTTGTGGGTTGAGATTTTATTGTGTAACATTTTTGAGCCACTATTGTAACTAATTTCCATCTATTCTGTCTTAAAGTCAAAAGTTAAGGTGAAACTGACAAAATTTGTCAATAAACTAATTCCAGTTTGAAATCCCAAAGATTATATTGTTAGGAACCTGCCATGCAGAAGTGTGCCAGAATCAGATAAATTGTCTTTATAACAAGTTGTTAATAAGAATTTCTCTCTGAACATTGAGAAACCTACTCTGGATGGAAAGTTGCCAGTTTATTTTTGTTGGAAAGCTCACTGATCAAAGAAACAACAGACTAACAAGTTAATTCTAATTGCCAAGTATTTGAAATGTCTCAGAAGGACTAGAACCCCTGAAATATTCTTAGAGCAATGTAATAAGCAGGTTTCTTGCGTAGGGTTAGCATTTTCGAACATGCACCCAACAGAGAAAGGACATACAATAGATTGTGTTCCCAGTGCAGAGATCATGAATGCTTTTAGTGATGATGCATCCGTTAGTGCCTGTGAAACATTTCAACAATTAATATTGTTTAGTATTAATTTTCTATACTCATTTCCAAGTTACAATTGCAATGTCTCTCCAACAAGTGAGCTCCTTAAATTGAAAGCATAGGTGACCTTTTTAAAAGGTACAGTTTCAACATTTGTGTATGTTCGTCATATCAATAACAAACTTATCTGGAATATTTCCCAGGTTCCAAAAAATTGCTCGAGTAAGCTAAAGTGATACAAAGGAGAGGGCAAAATCCTCCAGGACTTGGTTTGCATGACCTTCTAGTGGTCTTTGAAACACTTGATTGCATCACTAAAAATGGCAAAATTCTATCTTTTTGACAATGGAATTAAATTATAGCTGGTTAGAACATAGGACATACTTTGGCCCATGATGTTGTGCCAAGCATTTATCTTAATCTAAGATCAACCTATCCTACGCACCCCTCAATTTACTCCCATCCATGTGCTTTCGCACCAGTTGCTTAAATATCCCTTAATATCTCTGACTCTACTACCATAGCTGGCAGTGCATTCCACGCACCCACCATTCTCTGCGTAAAGAACTTACTTCTCGTCTATACCTTCCTCCAATCATCTTTAAAATTATGACCCCTTATGACAGCCATTTCTGCCCTGGGAAAAGTCTCTGGCTATCTACTCTACCTATGCCTATCATTACATCTGTCAAGTCACGTCTCTTCCTCCTCTCCAGTGTGAAAAGCCTGAGCTCACTCAAGCTCTAGTCATAAAACAAGCCCTCCAATCCAGGCAGCATCCTGATAAATCTCCTCTGTACCTTCTCGAAGGCATCTACATCCTTCCAATAATAAGGTAACCAGAACTGGACACAACATTCCAGGGTTTTATAGAGCTGCAGCAAAACCTCATGACTCTTAAATCAGTCCCCCATTAATGAAAGCCAAAACGCTGCCTTAACCCTATCAACTTGGGTGGCAACTTTGAAGGATCTATGTACATGGACACCAAGATCCCGCTGTTTCACTGCACTGTGAAGAATGCTGTCTGTAACCCTGTGTTTAGTATTCAAATTCGACCTTCCAAAACGAATCAGTTCACATTTATCCACGTTGAATTCCATCTGCACCTTCTCAGCCCACCTCTGCAATCCTGTCAATATCATGTAGCCTGCAACAACACTCAACACTATCTACAACACCACTGACCGTTGGCATTGGCAGACTTACTAACCCACCATTTACTACTTCATCCAAGTCATTTATAAAACCTACAAAGAGCAGAGGCCCAGGAACAGATCCCTGTCGGACCCCAGTGGTCATGACCTCCAGGTGGAATACTTTCCATCCACTATGACTCGCTGTCTTCTTTCAGCCAGCCAATTCTGTATCAAGGCAGCCAAATTTCACTGTATCCCATACCTCTTAACTTGCTGAATGAACCTATCATGGGGAACCTTATCAAATGCCTTACTGAAATTCACATACTCCACATCCAGGGCTTGACCTTTGTCAACTTGTCTTGTCACATCCTCAAACAACTTGAAGCTTTGAGACATGACCTGCCCCTCTCAAAGTCATGCTAACTATCTTTAATCAAACAATGTTTTTTCAAATCATCATAAATCCTATCTCTCAGAATCCTTTCCCATACCATGCTCGCCATAGGCGTAACACTAACTGGCCTGTAATTCCCAGGGATTTCCCTATTCGCTTTCATGAAGAGAGGAACAATATTTGCATCCCTCCAATCATCCAATACAACTCCTATGGGGAGTGAGGATGCGAATATCATCGCCAGAGGTGCAGCAATCTCATTCCTCGCGTCTGTAGTAACCTTGGATATGCCTGGTCCTGCCTGGGGACTTATCTATCTTGATGCCTCCCAGAATTTCCAGCACATCCACTTTCTTAATATCAATCTGTTCAAGCCTATTAACCTGGTCCACAGTGTTCTCACTATCAGCAAGGTCCCCCTCTCTAGTGAATACTGAAGCAAAAAAACTCATTTAGGGACTCCCCTACCCCTTCAAACTCCAGGCACAAGTTCTCTTCACTATCCCTGATTAGCCCTACCCTCTGTCTGATCATTCTCTTATTCTTCACGTACGTGTCGAACGTCTTTAGGTTTTCCTTAATCCTTCCCACCAAGACTTTTTCATGCCCCTCCCAGCTCTCCTCAGTCCATTTTTGAGTTCTTTCCTAGCTACCCTGTAATCTAAAGCTGTGCCAGATCTTTGCTTTCTCAATCTTAAGATTCCTTCTTCCTCTTTAGAAGAAGCCCCTCTTCTCTTGTCATCCAAGGCTCCTTCACCTTACCATTCTTTGCCTATTGCAAGGAATGGATAGTGGGATAAATTTATCCAACACTCTCAACAAGTGCTCCTCCACATTTCTGTTATGCATTTCCTTGTCCAACAATTGTTCCCAATATGATCTTGAAGGATGTTGTAAATCAATCACTTATGCAGATACTGGTGTTTCTAATCCATTTTAGACTGCAAACTTTACTTTGAGTACTATAGAATCCTTTTAAAATAAGTCTATCCCAGCAAGGATTGTTTACAGGTGAAATTTCAATGCAGGCTCTTAATCGTAAAATAGGAGTCATAATCAATTGGAACATTTAGGATGTATTAATGATTCTGCTTATGGTTACATTTTGTATTTTAACTGATGTAAAATTTGTAAATAGGTATGATGCAGCAAAAAATATGTCCAGAGAGCTGGAAAAACAAGCTACCAAAGTACACAGTGAGGCGGAAGAAGCTGGTAGCAAAGCATTACAAATCTATGCCAATCTGACGAGTTTGCCTGTTGTGGACACCAAGGGTTTAGAGGTATTTGGTTTTCTGTCTTATTTGGAATGTCTTTTACTAAATGTATTTTGAAAACTATAGGTGGAGGCTGAGCAGTGCTCCCGGAAACAAATTAGGATTTCCCATTGGTCACCCACCTTAAAGAGCAAAGGTTTGCTACTATGACACTACACTAAATGCATCCCAGTCTTTCAGATGCTTGGGAGGAGGTGGTGAAAAAATGAAATAAGCACATTATCACATAATTTACCTATAAGGCAAATTATCCCATTTGGTAACTTGGTCAATCATAATAAGGAATTATGTTGCACAAGCGATCACTCTTAATAATGAGAGTATAGTTGGGAGAGCATGTATGTTTTCTAAACTGAAATTAAAATAACAATCCCATCTTTTAGAATGAAGCAGAGAAGATTAAAAAGGATGCAGCAGATTTGGATGGTTTGATTGACAGAAAAGTGAAGGATTACGATGATATGCGGGATGACCTGGAAGCAAAGGAAACTGAAGTCAAGAGTCTTTTGGAAAAGGGGAAAACCGAACAGCAGGTAAAACTCAGATTTCAGCTTTGTTGTAAGAATTTAAAATCTAACTATGTGTTTGTGCACTTTGCTTAATTTTTTCCAAAATGTTTCATGTGTATAGAATGTAACTTGCATCTTTTTTTCTCATTTTATTAATTATATTTATTTTCAGTTTTCTTTAATCATTTGTTAGAATGTAGTGAAGGAGAATGTTGGAAGAAGAGAAAAAATGAGTGAGAAAGATATGTGGAGGTTGACCTTGAATAAGGAATCAGGAATTCCTGATGAAGAGCTTAGGCTTGAAACGTCGACTCTCCTGCTCCTTGGATGCTGCCTGACAGGCTGTGCATTTCCACCAGCACACTTTTTGACTCTGATCTCCAGCATGTGCAGTCCTCACTTTCTCCTCCTTGACTAAGACATGCAAGCCTCAGAATAGAGAGTGATAAGAGAGCATGATAAGAATATGACATTTACATTTTAATGACAAGATATCATCAAAGACAGAATGGTAGCAAATTCTGTTATCTTTATAGAGAAGTGGGCTTATTAACTAGGGACATTGTACAGGATTCTAGAAACAGAACACTGTATTGTCTTAGGAAGCATACTATGTGTATCGATAAATTTGTTGTTTAACGGAATACTGAACATTGGATTAGCTCTGAATTCTGCTAAGAAATTTTAAAAATTCACTTGTGAAACATGTTTGTGGCTGGCTGCAGGAGCATTTACTGCCCAGGTGGGGAATATATGGCCATAAGGAGACTTTCACTGACTTTCCGATGAAGTGAGTTGTTGGATAAAGGGCAAATGCTACTTATAGACAAGTGTTGTCTTGTATGTAAAGAGCTAGAAAACTTAAGCCATCTCTACACCATGCATGAGTACCCATTAATTTTGTTTTTAGAAAACTGGAAAGGAACGTGGAATATTTACCAGGCCCATTAAAGTCTCAGACACTAAGCCACAGATTTGAGGGACCTTATAGGCCTTGGAATAAAACTGACAGTAACGAGAATACAAAATTGGCTGGGATGTGTGTAAAAGAATAATAGTTAATGGGTATTTGACTGGAGGAAGGTTTTTGTTGGAATCAGCATTCAGACCCCTATGTTCCCTGCTAATGATCTGGAGTTTGGTGTAAGCAGAACAATTTCAAAGCTTGTAAGTGACAGTAAAGTTGAAAGAATGAGTAGGATAGTGTAAACCTTTAAAAAGGATGCTGACAAGTTGATGGACTGGGCAGCAAGGTGGCAGATAGAGTTCAATCTAGAGAAGAATCTGGTACTAATTGCTGCTCGTTCTTTAATTACATGAATTGTTTAGTGGGGGTTAATTCTAAAAGGTAAATAGTTAAGTCTCTATTAGGGCTAAGGAAAGTAAAAATAATCTGTCTTTGTAGATGGGCTGCTGCGGTTTGGATAGTTAACTGGGGCTAATGGCTAATCTAATCTAAACCAGTTTCTAAACTATTATCTGAGAAACACCAGCGAGAAGGAAAGTCAGAATAAGTGGAGGAGCTAAAGTTAACATAAAGGGAGTATCTTTAAAATTATGTAATTAGAAAAGTTAGCAAGTGAGACTAAAGTTCAAGGCATGGCAGGTGAGGTCAGTCAAGTGGAATGTGTGGGAAAGTCATGGATCCTGCCAGCATCCTAGATGACCTTGTGTGCAGGAAGTACGCCCAATGGCAGAAGCTTGAGCTCAGTGTTTCATACCTCGTGTGGCAGCTGGTGATGCTATGGTACTGAGAGCACAGTTAGAGAGGGGTTCATATCACCAGTCAAGAGACTGGAGGAATGAAAAAATGGGTGATAACCAGACAGTGATAGTAAATCTGGCAAGAGTCCCCTGGAGTCGTGCTCACAAATCCAGCTTTCCATTTTGGAAGCTGCTGAGGGTGCTATTCCTCAAGGGCATGCAGACACAGCCAAGCTTTTCACCACAGGAGGGGAGGAAGGAGAAAGCAGCAGCAATAGCATGAGGGAATTAATTAGTTAAGGGAACAGTTAAACTTTATGTAGCCATGGACCCGACTCCAGGATGATGTGTTACCTTCCTGGTGACGGTCAGGGATGATAATGAGTGGATACAGGGCCTCCTGAAGGAGGAGGCTGACAAGACTGATGTCATGGTACACTATATCATTTGAACCAATGAGGGATGAAGTTACATCAAGAATTTAGGGAGCCAGGCAGTTGGCTGAAGAGCAGGACCGCTCTGGTTGTAATCTCTAGATTATTCCTGGCCACGTGCTAGCAAATGCAGACATAGGGAATAGCGCAGATGGATGTGAGATTGAAGAGTTGAGACAGAAGGGAAGAGTTTTAGATTCCTGGATCACTAGGGCTGTTTCTGGGAAGGTAGGACCTGTACAAACGTGCCAGTCTGCACGCAAACCAAAATGTGGTCAAACATTCGTGTAGGTGTATTTGCTAATCCCCTTTGGGAGGAATTTAAATCAGTTCTGCAGAGGGAGGGGGCACAGACTGATGACAGTTAGAAACATAGCATTTTTTGGTAAAGGAACTGAGGCAATGGGAGTGCAGCGATGTTGAGTTTTAAGGGAGTAAGGTGAGGCTGGATGGCTTCTACTTAATGCTAGGTGCATTATAGGTACGACAGATGAGTTCAGGTTTTGGGTTGACACGTGGAATTGTGATGTTGCTGCATCACAGAGACGTGATTAAAGGAGGGGTAGGATCTGGGATATAGAATCTTGAGGCAAGACTGGAGGTTGGAAAAGCGAAAGTAAAGCACTACTAATTAAGGAGTTGGTTATTGCAGTGAGGGACAATATTATAGAAGGGTCTTCAAATGAGGCTTTGTGGGTAGAGGTTAGGAATAAAAAAGGGGGTAGTCACACTGCTGGGAGTGTGTTCTTGGACACTGAATAGACTGCAGGCAATAGAGGAGCAAACATGTAGACAATTGATCTGAGGGGTGTAAAAACAATAAAAGGGTAATAATGCTGGGGGATTTCAATCTCCAACATTAGTTGAGATAGTCATAATCTAGAGGGTCTAGAAGGGACAGATGTCTTGAAACATAAACAGGAGAGCTCTTTATGTAGAACGAGAGATGGTGCAGTGCTAGACCTAATTCTAGGGTTGAAGCCAGACAGGTGTTCAAGGTGACAGCAGGAGAGCATTTTGGTGATAGCAACCACAACATTGTACTCTTCTAATTTTGTAATGAAAAAGGAAAAACAAAAAGGCAGATTTTATTAAAATAAGGCAGCATCTGGGCAAAGTAAGATTAGAAACAGTTACTTCTGTGTAAATGTGCATCGGATCAGTGGGGAGAGTACAGATACAACGTGTTATCGTTAGGATGAAATGTTGGAGCAGCAAGCCCAGGGGACCTATGATGTCTAGGAATGTTCAGGACTGGATAAGAAGGAATAGGCAGGCTTTGAACCAGTACAAAGGCAACAAATGAACAGGGGCCACTAATGGAGGAGAGAAAGTACAGGAGGCAACTCAAAGTAATTAGGAGAGCAAAGAGTGGGCATGAGAAAAAGCACTGATGGGTAAGATTAGGAAAACTCCCAAGGTACCCCAAGTATATCTCAGAGGAGGATATCCAGGGAAAGAGGAGGGCACACTAGGGACTAAGAGGGCAATCTGTATGTGGAGCAAGAGGATGTAGGTAGAGTGTCAAATGATTACTTCACAGCTGTCTTCACTTTGGGGCGGGGGGGGGGTGAGTGAGGATATAAGTACACAGTTCAGGAAGAGGGACTGAGGTTCTTGAGCAGTTTGACATAGGATGTGAAGAGTTAGTGGACCCATTGCTACCTCGAACTTTTTGATGAGCTTAAAACTGGATAAATCCAAATTGTATCCCAGGCAGCTGTGGGAGACGAGGAACTTACAAGGTCTCTGACCCAAATTTTTAATTCCATCTGGTCACAGGGAAGAAGCCAGAGGACTGCCTTTTAAAAAGGGTAGGGTAAAGCGTGGAGTTCTGGTCACTGCACTATAAAAAGGATGTGATTGCATTAGATGGGGTACAGAGGAGATGGTAGAGAATTGTACAATAACAACATTTAAAAGGCATCTGGATGAATAGAAAGGTTAGAGGGATATAAGCAAAATGCTTTCAACTGGGACCAGATTAATTTAGGGGAGAAAGTGAGGTCTGCAGATGCTGGAGATCAGAGCTGGAAATGTGTTGCTGGAAAAGCGCAGCAGGTCAAGCAGCATCCAGGGAACAGGAGAATCGACGTTTCGGGCATAAGCCCTTCTTCAGCCCAGATTAATTTAGGATATCTGGTCAGCACGGATGAATTGGACCAAAGGGTCTGTTTCCATGCTGTACATCTCAATGACTCTTAAGTTCTGCAGGGTGGGACTAATGTAGATTTAGAACAGTTTTTAGTGCAGACTCGATGGGCCAAAGGACCTCTTCAGTGCTGTATGATTCTAAGTGAGGTGACCCACTTTGCTCCAAAGAATATGGAGAGATGATGTAAAATAAAGGGTACGATTCTTATTGTTGAGCAGGAGCAGTGGGACCTGGGTGTATATGTGCATAAGTCATTAAAGGTGAAAGATACATCTAGAGACTTGTTAATAAAGCATACAGTTCTAGATTTCATTCTAGAACTCGAATAAAAGAGTTTGAAAGGATGTGAATGCATTGGAGTGCAGGAGAGATTTATGGTCTCGGATGAGAAGCTTCAGTTAGATCAGAGAGTTTGAGACTTTTCCTTTAAGAGAAGGCTGAAGGGAGATGTGATAAAAGTTTTGAAAATTGAGAGGTTTCTAGACAGAGTAGATGGGAAGAAACTGTTCCCACTCATAAGAGGATCAAGAATGAGAGAGTGTGGTTTTGAATTGTCTTTTCAAAAAAACAGGTGAGGTACTTAAGGTCTGGAATGCACTGTCCGGATACATGGTGGAGCAAGTTTAAGTGAAACATTTCAAGAGTGCATAGATGAACATTTCAGTAAAAACAAAGTACAGGGGAAAGGCAGAACATTGGCATGAAGTCAAAATGCTCAGTGAGCTAGAGCAGTTATAGATGGAGAAAGTGAGAACTGGAGATCAGAGTTGAAGGATGTGTTGCTGGAAAAGCACAGCCAGTCAGGCAGCATCCAAGGATCCAATTCCTGAAGGCCCGATGCCTGAAACGTCGTTCTCTTGCTCTTTGGATGCTGCCTGACTGGCTGTGTTTTTCCAGCACCACACTCTTCGACTGCAGTTATTGATGGGTCAAATGGCCACTTGCTACACCATAACTATTATATGTACTAAGTGGAAACCAAATGCGTTTCTACTATAATTAGTGCAAAACTCATCCTACCTTTGGGTTGTATAAGGACTTGCTTCATTCACATATGTGTTCTGTGCCCAGTTTTGGTCTGTTTGTCTACTATTAGCTATTTGTGCTTTTAAAATGTTTGCAGGGGAGGACAAGGAGGATGCCTAAATTAAGGTCTATAAAACTTTAAATGTGCTTAGAGTAAGTGGTCTTCACTTCGGAGAAGCTTGTACTTAATGTGTACAGTATATGACTGAAGTATTGGAAATTAAAAAAGCATTGGATTTTGAAAATTTGAATAACCCAAAAAATGATGGAACCGGAGGTTTATAGCTATAAAAGAGACTTGCAAATTGTAATCCAGAGTTGACTGCGAAGATAATCATTCTGATCTATTTTGTATCTTAAAGACTGCTGACCAGTTGCTCGCCCGTGCAGATGCTGCTAAAGCACTGGCTGAAGATGCTGCCAAGAAGGGAAAGGCTACCCTGCAGGAGGCTCAGGATATTCTGAAAAACTTGCAAGGTATGTAAACTGATGCACCTCACTAATAAAGTATAATATGCACCCAATTTTTTAAAAAAAATTTTTGACTCTAAAATGGCCAAGGCAAGACCAGGTAGTTTTTCTGTTTCAGCTCTCAGTATTGTTATTCTGCTGTTAAATTCTGACATGTGCCATCTTTAGAAGAACTTGGAAAGAGAGCAGAGAATATTTGTATACTGAATGATTGAATGGTATTGGGCACTCTAGTTTCTTTGGGTTCAAATTTCTTTAAAATTGCACAACATTCTAGGTCAATGCAATTGTGTTTCTAAAACATGTATATATAATTACCTCTTAACTATTTTGATTATTCATAGATTTGTGTTGATTACTTGCCTTTTCTAATGTATCTCAATGGGATGTTTGGGAATAAATATTTCTTTCTGGGACTTGAGCACATACTCGTCTCTTGAGATCTTGGTGTATGTAAATCTATTTAATTGTAAAGTAACAATAACGAAATCACAAGTATTCATTTGACTGTGACGTGGTTTGGTACATCCTGAAAACATTGTTTGCAGCAAAGGTGTCATAGTTTTTTTTTCATGAGTTGTTTAGATATCTTTGCATGGTCAGTTTCAGCTTTAATCTGTCACTTGTATAACTTGAGGAAAAAGTTACAGATGCATATGGGCAGAATAAAGCATCAGTACAATTACATGTACACCTCGCCTTTCAGTTCAGTTAGCCACATTGTTCTGGTATTTGAGTAGTAACCTTAGATGCTGTTTCCTTCCTTTCTTTGACTTCCCTTCATCAACCATGCCCCCCCCTCACATCTTTTTCACCAAAGTGACTGATCTCAAGAATTTGGTCACATGTACTTTTTGAAATGGAATGGACCTCTGTTTAAAATTACTCCAGAGAGTAAAAAGAAAAATGCAACTGATCTTGCCAGTGGTTAAGCTAATGCCAATAAATGAATAAATATTAACCAAAAGAACACCAGCTGCTCTGAATCATGTCCAAGTATTCATAGTCAAAATGATTTATTTTCATGCAGATTTTGACAAGAGAGTCAACGACAACAAGACAGCAGCCGAAGAAGCTTTGAAAAAGATACCAGGCATCAGGAGGACCATTGATGAAGCCAATGCAAAGACAAAACAGGCTGAAGATGCACTGGGGAATGCAAGAATAGATGCATCTGAAGCCAAAACAAAGGCTGAAGATGCAAAGAAAATTGCAGAATTGTTACAGGAGGTAAAAAGGTTTTCATTTTGTGTCAACAGCTTTAAAAAGAATTCTATCAAACCTTAAACATCCTCGTAGCCTGCTTTCACCAGTTATTAGTGTGTTATTCAGTGGAAAAATTTTGATCCACTGCCTTGGATCTTGATTCTTTCATCCTCAGGTGTATACAAACACATTTATTACTTTAATCTGTATTCACTCTTGAATTCTGGAAGATCAATTCAGAACGATATATGATTGTAAATACTTTGACTGAATTAGCCCTCACGATTCTCTGGATTTCAAAAAATAATTACATTTTGTCGAGTTTTGTTACTACCTTTTAAGTGATACAATATCTGAGAAATCTTAATTAAAGCTGCATATTAAAATTAACTTAGAACTGGATATTATCATTTTCGTTATGCTGGGTGATTTCACCATCAACCCTCATTCCTTTGAAAATGGTGGATGCTGATATATAATCTGTCCTATCTGATAATTGGATAAGAATTAAATATTTGCTCTTATCCAGATCAAGGTTGAAGTAGACAATACTGTTAAGCAGTATGAAGTCTTAATCTTTATAATATGAAATACCCATAGATTTAGATCTCCATGTTTTAGGTGGTATCAACATAAAAAATTTAGGTCACCAAAATAAAGAAAAGATAGCTGGTTAAAGTGAATGAATTATATGTCTGCAATTGTATGTGAAGTTTTATGCTGGTGTTATGGGTTTATGGAACAAACAGAATATTACAATTCCGAGCATCCATTTTACCTGTTAGCAATAAGTTAAAGAATAACTGAGCATTTCAAAGAATCCAGACACAGTTGAGCCATTTCACTTGAGTGCCATAGCCTTTTGGTTAAGCACAACTTTTAACTGTTGGTTAAATCCTTGGCCAATAATTGTCTTTGTAGGATGCTGCTAAGACAAAACAGGATGCTGATGACACCTTTAATGATGCCATGGCCTTGGAGGCTGAAGTCAGTGACATGATGAATCGACTGAAAGAAGCAGAGGATGAACTTGCAGGGAAGAAGAATGAAGCAGACCAAGACATGATGATGGCAGATATGGTGAGGGTATTCACATTTCTTAAAGTTCATTTTATCTGGTTACTGTATTACACCAGATCAGAAATACATAAAGCATTTTTAGAATTCTAACCATGGTGTCACATTGTTCCTTTAGGCTTCTCAAGCTGCAAAAGAGGCAGATGAGCAGGCAAGAAAGGCCAAAAAGGCTGTGCAGGGTGTGCTAAATACCATCAATAAGTTGTTGGGAGAACTGGGTAAGTATTAGTGGGCTTACATTGCCTAACTTAGGCTGGTCAAATGAATCCGCAGACTTGCATTACGTGGACACATTTGAGCTTCTGGTAAAGGCTGGCCCTGACCTTTTCTTTGCATGGCTTCCAGGTACATGCATTTTGTTTTATGGAAAAGTTTCCCAAGTTTTTAGCTTTTGTCTGTTTGCAATTTTCCACTAGTAGTCATTGTGTAGTTGGCAACAAGTGTGAACAATGTGGCCATAGGCCATTGAAGTAAATTAGCTGGTGTTGAACAAGCATCTTCAGCCACATTATAACAAATCAAGACTGTAGCCTATGCCCATCAGTGAAGTGCCACCTGCCACTCAAGTCAGTAATTTCACCACTCTGCATGTATCTTCCCAACCAGTGTGAAGGTTTCAGCATTGATCAAAAAAGGTTGATTGTGACATATGTGATGTATTGTTTTAATAGCTTGTCAGAGGATGCCATCTAGAAAACCAAACTTGTCGTATTGCTGACAACCTACTAAAACAATTCGATTTCTTAAAATTTTTGGAGTGTTTGCCAACATACCTAACAATCTTTTTTTTTAAATTAGAAATGTGAGTGTCACTTTAAGATGGCCAGATAGTGCATGATGTAAAATTTCCTGCATGGTTTAAAACTAGCTACCTGATGCCATAGACATTGTTGTGCATGAGATTTTACCTAGATTAAGACTTTGGACTCAATGATGGATGTTGCCAGATAGCAGGTACTTTCCAAAGTAGTGGTTTGTAATGAAAGTACTCAGGATAAGTTCATACTGATTTTGATGTTGAAAATTATAACTATGCTGCACTGTAAAGGAAATACTCATTTTGAGTGAAATAAGCCTACAGTATAATATTGAGAAACAATTTTAATAATTTTGAATGTTTAATTTTGTCCTCCACCCTTTATACATTCGAAACGTTTACATCTGATTTCTTTTAGGTAGAGCAATTCTGATCATAACATAAAATTTTCAGCACTTGCCTGATTTCTACGGTTGTCCTAGCTCATTCTAGAATGGGAGATGTAACCTATCTTTGGCACTTCGTGCACATTACACATTATTTATAGAGATGTTGCATTTATTTAATTGAAAATGCTGGAAGTAATCAGGCAGCATCCATGACCGAAGAGACAGGCATTGTCTGACATAAGCATTTCCAACATTTTCTGCTTTCAGTTCAGATTCCCAAATCTGTGTGTTCCATTTGCTTAAATTAAATTTTTCATTCAACTTCATTTTAACTTCTATTTCAATGAAGAATGACTCAAGGGTTCTGTCTATACCTGTGCACCGACTTCATCTTGTTAGTTTATGCAAGCTTTCTACTTTCCCCAGATGCAATATGTTTTGAAAATCTTCAGAGGGAAAACAGCCTATCTCCTCAGTCAAATTGGTACAAAGTAGTAGATTGACTGGTTCAATACAAATTTCAGTATTGGGTGTGTGAGGCTACAGGCAATCTTTCCCACCTTTACTGTCACTTTTTCCACTTCCATATTTCAAATTACTTGCAGAAATGAGCCCCAACCCTCTTAAAGCTCAGGAGACATTTGCAAATGTTCCAATATCTTAGTACTGTATCAGTAATTTGTCTGAATAACTAACAAAAGAACCTTGTCATTTAATTTTCTGGAGATTGGAATTATTCGCTGCTTTCAGAATTACATCTGACATGTAAAGCAGTTTTACAGCCAGTTATCATCACAGCATCAGGTCTCATTTCAAACATTGACTGTGAAGTGAATTTAGACAACAAATACACAAATTAATAACCGTAACACCTGCAGTATGACATCTACTTTATTCTGCAACAGGAAAACCAGTATTATTTACAGTCACTATTAAATTGCTAAATTTTGAATCTATATTTATTATTTTAATGTTTTTATATTTTATCCATCTTAGATTATGCAATTTTATTTTGAATTCCTAAATTGTAAAAACTAGAAACATAGAACATAGAACATAGAAGAATACAGCGCAGTACAGGCCCTTTGGCCCTCGATGTTGCGCCGATCCAAGCCCACCTAACCTATACTAACCCACTATCCTCCATATACCTATCTAATGCCCGCTTAAATGCCAATAAAGAGGGAGAGTCCACCACTGCTACTGGCAGGGCATTCCATGAACTTACGACTCGCTGAGTGAAGAACCTACCCCTAACTTCAGTCCTATATCTACCCCCCCTTAATTTAAAGCTATGCCCCCTTGTAATACCCGACTCCATACGCGGGAAAAGGTTCACACTGTCAACCCTATCTAACCCCCTAATCATCTTGTACACCTCAATCAAGTCACCCCTAAACCTTCTTTTCTCTAATGAAAACAGCCCCAAGTGTCTCAGTCTTTCCTCATACGATCTTCCTATAGTATGGCGACCAAAACTGCACACAATATTCCAGATGCGGCCGCACCAGAGTCTTCTACAACTGCATCATGACCTCAGGACTCCGGAACTCAATTCCTCTACCAATAAAAGCCAGTACGCCATATGCCTTCCTCACCGCACTATTTACCTGGGTGGCAACTTTCAGAGATCTGTGTACATGGACACCAAGATCCCTCTGCTCATCCACACTACCAAGTATCCGACCATTAGCCCAGTACCCCATCTTTTTGTTATTCTTCCCAAAGTGAATCACCTCACACTTAGCTACATGGAGATTCAAAGGGGCTTTGGAGTCAAGAGACACAAATTCCAAGTGTCATAGATAGGAATAGAAAAGTAATCAGAGTTTAATGCAGTATTGGCATTTATATTGGACATTTCACTTCACTGAGGGAGTCTGAGGTGCTGTGACATCATGCACTTTTAAGTGCATGTTATAATTCAGATCTTTGATAACCTTGGTAGAATCTTCAAAGTTCACTGTGGCATATAGTTGCCCAAGAATTTCTCCCGTGCTCATTGCCTGCTATTGGTGTGTGTTAGAAAGATTTGCATGTTGATACTGAAATTTATCTGGATGGCTTACGAATGCACCTTCCTTAGCCAACAAGATCTGGCTGGGATTCAAACCTGGAGTTTCTGGCTTAGATGCAGATTTTTATCCACTTTGCCATGGCCACCTCCTTTGTATATAATGAGTTGGAATGCAACCTTGCTACAGTTAACATAACTTAGGTTAGAATGTATCTGGATTACTGTGCGCAGTTCTAAAATATATAGTCTTTGGAGGGAATAATACCTGCACTGGTAGGGTTAAAATACATATTTCCCTGAAATTTAGTCATTAATGTAGTGATTTAATCTGATTTTAAGGTTTTAAGGGAAACAGGTAATGTAGATAGGTCAATTTCGTTATGTTAAGGAATCCAGGTAGTGGTTAGATGCTGAAATAATTTCATTCCTGAAAGATTTTTTTTAAGTACTTTTTTTAACACGCAAAAGATGGTAGACATTTTAAAATTGATTAGGAGAAGGTGAGGACTGTAGATGCTGGAGATCAGAATCGAAAAGTATGATGCTGGAAAAGCACAGCCAGTCAGGCAGCATCCAAGGGGCAGGAGAATCAAATTTTCGGGCATACGCCCTTCATTAGGAATGTGATGGGGGGGATAAGGGAGCTGAGAGATAAATGTGGGGGTGGGATTCTCAGCAGGTAGCTGGGAAGGCAATAGGTAGATGAAGGTGAGGGGTGATGGTAGTAGGTCAGAGGGGAGGGTGGAGCTGATAGGTGGGAAGGAAGATGGACAGGTAAGACAGTTCAAGAGGGATGTGCCAAGTTGTAGGGTTGTATCTGGGGTGAGGTGGAGGGAGGCGAGATGGGGAAACTGGTGAAATAGACATTGATGCCATGTGGTTGGAGGGTCCCAAAGTGGAAGTTGAGGCCTCCTTCCTGCAGGTGTCCAGTTGACTTGGATTTGGCTCTTGAGGCGGCCCAGGACTTGCATGTCCTTGGTGGAGTGGGAGGGGGAGTTTAAGTGGTCAGCCACAGGGTGGTGGGGTGGTTTGGTGCGTGTATCCCAGAGATGTTCCCTGAAATGTTCCGCGAGTTGGTGTCCTGTCACCCCAATGTAGGGGAGACCACATCGAGAGCAACAGACACAGTAGATGAGATGTTTGGATGTGCAGAATAATCTCTGCCGGATGTAGAAGGATCCTTGGGGGCCTTGAATGGAGATGAGATATGGGCGCAGGTTTTACACACCAGTGGCAAAGGAAGGTACCAGCGGAGGGTGGATTGGTGAGGTGTATGGACCTAAGAAGGGAGTCACAGAGGGAATGGTCTCTGTGGAATGCTGATAGGACTCCCCTCTCCAGGACCTCCCAGATGCCTTCCTATTTCAAGGACCACAGTTTTCCCTCCCATGTGGTCAACAATGCCCTCCAGTGTATCTCTTCCACATACTGCACCTCTGCCTTGAAACCCATCTTCCAACCGCAATAAGGATAAATAGACAATAGGTGCAGGAGTAGGCCATTCTGCCCTTCGAGCCTGCACCACCATTTAATATGATCATGGCTGATCATCCTTAATCAGTATCCTGTTCCTGCCTTATCTCCATAACCCTTGATTCCACTATCCTTGAGAGCTCTCTCCAACTCTTTCTTAAATGAATCCAGAGACTGGGCCTCCATTGCCCTCTGGGGCAGAGCATTCCACACACCCACCACTCTCTGGGTGAAGAAGTTTCTCCTCGTCTCTGTCCTAAATGGTCTACCCCGTATTTTTAAGCTGTGTCCTCTGGTTCGGCACTCACCCATCAACGGAAACATGTTTCCTGCCTCCAGAGTGTCCAATCTTTTAATAATCTTATATGTCTCAATCAGATCCCCTCTCAGTCTTCTAAACTCAAGGGTATACAAGCCCAGTCGCTCCAGTCTTTCAGTGTAAGGTAGTCCTGCACTCCCTCAATATCCAGAATGTCTTTCCTCAAATTTGGAGACCAGAACTGCACACAGTACTCCAGGTGTGGTCTCACCAGAGCCGTGTACAGTTGCAGAAGAACCTCTTCGCTTCTATACTTAATCCTTCTTGTTATGAAGGCCAGCATGCTTATTAGCCTTCTTCACTACCTGCTGGGAGGAGAAAGTGAGGTCTGCAGATGCTGGAGATCAAAGTTGAAACTTTATTGCTGGAACAGCACAGCAGGTCAGGCAGCATCCAGGGAACAGGAGATTCGACGTTTCGTCACAGGCCCTTCTTCAGGAATCCAGGTGTGGTCTCACCAGAGCCGTGTACAGTTGCAGAAGAACCTCTTCGCTTCTATACTTAATCCTACTTCTATACTTAATCCTACTTCTATACTTAATCACTACCTGCTGTACCTGCATGCTTGCCTTCATTGACTGGTGTACAAGAACACCCAGATCTCTTTGTACTGCCCCTTTACCTAAATGGAATCAATTTAGGTAGTAATCTGCCTTCCTGTTCTTGCCACCAAAGTGGATAACCATACATTTATCAACATTAAACTGCATCTGTGCCATGCATCTGACCACTCACCTAACCTGTCCAGGTCACCCTGTAATCTCCTAGCATCCTCCTCACATTTCATCCTGCCACCCAGCTTAGTATCATCAGCAAATTTGTTAATGCTATTACTAATACCATCTTCTATATCATTAACATATATTGTAAAAAATTGCGGTCCCAGCACTGATCCCTGCAGTACCCCACTGGTCACTGCCTGCCATTCTGAAATGGAGCCGTTTATCGCTACTCTTTGTTTCCTATCAGCCAACCAACTTTCAATCCAAGTTAGTACTTTGCCCCCAATACCATGCGCCCTAATTTTACTCACTAATCTCCTATGTGGAACTTTATCAAAAGCTTTCTGAAAGTCCAGGTACACTACGTCTACTGGATCTCCCTCGTCCATTTTCAGAGTTACATCCTCAAAAAATTCCAGAAGATTAGTCAAGGATGATTTCCCCTTCATAAATTCATGCTGACTCTGACCTATCCTATTACTACTATCCAGATCATCCCAGTCCTCTCCTTCCACCTCACTAATCTCCAGATACAGCACGTTATCCTCCATCATTTTCACCACCTACAATCAGACCCCACCACCAGATATAATTTCCCCTCCTACCCTATCAGCATTCCGCAAAGATCATAACCTCTATGACTGCCTCGTTAGGTACACACCCACCCACCACTACCACCACACCCTCCACTCCTGGCATTTTCCCTTGCCACTGCAAGAGGTGTAAAACATGCACCTACATCACTCCCTTTACCTCCATCCAAGGCCCCAAAGGATCCTTACACATCTGGCAGAGATTTTCCTGCACATCCAAACACCTCATCTACTGTGTTCATCGCTCTTGATGTGGTCTCCTCTACGTTGGGAGACAGGACGCCAACCTCTGGAGTGTTTGAGGGAACAGCTCTGGGATATGCGCCAAACAACCCCTCTGCCTAGTTGCCGACCACTTCAACTCCCCCTCCCACTCCGCCAACGACATGCAGATCCTGGGCCACCTCCATTGCCAAGTCCAAGCCACTCAATGCCTCATGAGGAAGATTGCCTCATCTTCTGCCTTGGGACCTTCCAAACACATGGCATCAACATCGATTTCATCAGTTTCCGCAAGTCCTCTCCCCACACCTCATCCCAGATCCAATCCTCCAACTGAGCACTGCCCTCTTGAACTGTCCTACCTGTCCATCTTCCTTTCCACCTCTCTTCTCCACCCTCCCCTTCGACTTCTCACCATCACCCCCCCACCTGCATCTACGTATTGCTTTCCCAGCTACCTCCCCCCCATCCCTCACGCATGTGCTCGCACAGACACAGAGACATACACACACACCAACATATTCCTGATGAAGGGATAATGCCCGAAACATCGATTCTCCTTGTCCTCGAATGCTGCCTGACCTGGTGTGCTTTTCCAGTGCCACACTTAGAGTCAATTTTAAAATTGATGCTAGATTAATTGATTTTTAAAATTAAACTTTTTGTTAACAAAATGCATAAAATGAATATGGGCAAAAGGAGTTAAATCTCAGATTTGCTAACGTGCCATTGCTTGACAAAGTAGACTCGAGCTAAATGACTGATCCCTGTCCCTGTGAAGCTTCCTTTGATCACAGTAATATTTGTGATTGAGTGTTTGATTTGTTTTCTAACTCAAGCTTGTGATTTTTGGAGACTGTTGATTTTATTTTTTAAAAACAAAACTTTGCAAACGTTCTATCAAATTATATTAAAGAATGTTTAGTATATTGTAATAATTTTGAGGGGCAACTACAAGTCAAAGCTGGTTAGATATACTCTCTACCCTATCCATTAGATGTAGCAAAATGCACCCTGTGTCCAATCATGAGCAATGTTAACTGCCTGGTTGTGGCAGACATACACAGCTACATCATAATATATATTTTAGGCAGCAATTTATAATTTGTATAAATGACAACTTTTCTGGTGGCTATCAAGTCAGGCTCAAGGCTGATATTAATTTAAGATACATTGCTGTTTCTCTATATGGGTTTTAGTATGTTATCTGTTATCGTTTTGCTTTGATCAGATTTGCTCAACTCTTTGAAAACAATAATTTAATTAAGGTTTTCAGACATTTATTATTAGCAAACCCACTAAAGACAACACAACTAAACATTACTCAGTACATAAAAGATGTTCCCCCTCATAATTACAGATGGATTCATACATTACACAGCATTCTGCAGAATGATGATGTTTAGGTCCCTCATGGCAGACTGCTATAGACAGTGAAGTTGCATTGTATCAAGGGTGAGCTGGCAAGATGGATACAGAACTGGCTTAGTCATGGGAGACAGAGGGTAACGGTGGGAGGGTACTTCTCAGAATGGAAGGATGTAAATAGTGGAGCTCCACAGGGATCAGTGCTGGGACCCCTGCTGTTTGTGGTCTACATAAATGATTTGGAGGAAAACGTGGCTGCTCTAATTAGTAAATTTGAGGATGATACCAAAATTGGTGAAGTTGCAGATAGTGAAGAGGATTGTCAGAGGATACAGCAGGTTGTAGATCAGTTGGAGACATGGGCAGAAGAATGGCAGATGGAGTTTAATCTGGACAAATGTGAGGTGATGCATTTTAGACGGTCAAGTACAGGTGTAAAATATAGAGTGAATGGCTGAATCTTTAGGAGTATTGATATGCAGGGGGATCTGGGTGTGCAGGTCCACAGATCACTGAAGATGGCAGTGCAGGTGGATAAGGTAATTTAAAAAAAAGACTTATGGCATGCTTGCCTTCATTGGAAAGGGCATTG
Organism: Chiloscyllium plagiosum; assembly: GCF_037043375.1. Taxonomy (NCBI): domain Eukaryota; kingdom Metazoa; phylum Chordata; class Chondrichthyes; order Orectolobiformes; family Hemiscylliidae; genus Chiloscyllium; species Chiloscyllium plagiosum. Next base: position 67,134,753 of record NW_028270147.1, on the reverse strand, counting down.
AATACTAAGGGATAGGCAAATTCTATAAAGTTGCAGCATAACTTTATTTAGACTGCACTTGGAATATTAAGTGCAATCTGGTCACCACATTATCTGAAGGATGTGAATGCCTTGGAGACAGTACAGAAAAGATTTACGAGGATGTTGTTTGTTTTTACTGGAATGCAGGAGGTTGAGGTGTGACCTGATAGAAGTTTATAAGATTGTGAATGACCTGGATAGAGTGGAAAGTATGAGGCTTTTTCCCCCAAGGTTGAGGGTCAATCACTGGGGGCACGGGTTCAAGGTGCGGGGGGTGGGATGAGGTTTAAAAGTGATGTGTGAGGCATGTTTTCATACAAAGGGTGATGAGTGCCTGGAGTGCACTGCCAGAGGTGGTGGTGGGTACAGATGCAATAGCAGCATTCAAGAAGCACCTGGACAAATACATGAATAAGAAGGGAATAGAGGGATATGGATCCTGTAAATGAAGACTGTTTCCTTATGGAAGGGCAAAATGTGTTGACATAGGCTTTGGAGGGCTGAAGGGTCTGTTCTTGCGCTATGTTACTCTTTGACACCAGTCCAAGACTCTTCTGAGCCTTTTTCCTCTGATGGTGATAGCTAGCATGAGGGACGTAGCTTTAAATTGAGGGGTGATAAATATAGGACAGATGTCGGAGGTAGTTTCTTTACTCAGAGTAGTAGGGGCCTGGAACGGATGCCTGCAACAGGAGTAGACTCGCCAACTTTAAGGGTATTTAAATAGTCATTGGATAAACATACGGATGAAAATGGAATAGTGTATGTTAGATGGGCTTCAGATTGGTTCCACGGGTAGGTGCAACATGAGGGCCGAAGGGCCTATGCTGCGCTGTTATATTCTATGTTCCAATATGCTTGCTTCTCCTAATTTCAGTGAGTTGTAACATCCAAGGTAGTTTCCCTCTGTCTTCTGGGAATCCCCACACTGGATTCCACCACAATACTGACTCCAACTTCGCCCAGCTCCAAGGCTGAGTTTTACAGTATCCTTTTTACTGATCCCATTTGATGGACCAGAAAAGATGCTCTGACTCGCATGCTGTCTAGTAGCTCACAAAGAACATTACCTGGTGAAATATCCTTTATGATCCGAATGCCAGTTGGTTTTTAAGGTATGACTTGATAGCCATATATTTTATATTAGGGCCCTTTTACTTGTCATTGGATGAAACCATGCCCAATCGTTTCTCTGCACTTGGTTCATATCTTTCTAAACCTTTCCTATCCATGTATTTGTCCGAATGCCTTTTAAATGTTCTTAATGTACCCACCTCAACCACTTCTGCTGGCGGTTCATTCCATATGTGTACCACCTTCTGTGTAAAAAAAAAGTTGCCCCCTTTTTATTCTTTCCCCTCTAACCTTAAATTGATGCCCTTTAGTCCTTGATTCCCCAACATTGGGAAAAAGACTAGAGTGCATTCATCCTATCCATGTCTTTCTTGTCCTTATTCATTCCATAAGATCCCTGCTCAGTCTCCTACGCTCTAAAGAAAAAAGTCCTAGCAGTCTTAGTCCAACTTCTCCCTATAACGCAGACCCTTTGAGTCCTGGCAGCATCCTTGTAAATTTCTTCTGCACTCTTTTCAGTTTATTAACATCCTTCCAAAGCAAGGTAACCATAACTGAGCACACTATTCCAAGTGTGGCCTCACCAACATCCTGTACAATTGCAACATAGCTTCCCAACTTCCATACTCAGTGCCCTGACTGATGAAGGCCATTGTGCCAAAAGCCTCCTTCACTGCCCTGTCTACCTGTGACTCCACTGTCAGAGAATCAAGCACCTGGACTCCAAGATCCCTCTGTTCCACTACACTCCTTAAAGGCCTACCATTCACCATGGAACTCCTACTTTCATTTGACTTGCCTAAATGCAAGATTTTACACTCCATTTGCCATTTCTCAGTCCACTTTCCCAGCTGATCAATGTTCTGCAATTTCTGATAACCTTCCTCACTGTCCACGATACCGCCTAATCATGCTTTGTACATTCTCATCCAAATCGTTAATGTAGATAAAAACAGCAATGGGCCCTGCACTGACCCTTAAGGTACACCACTAGTTGCAGGCCTTTCGTCCGGCAAGCATCCTTCCGTTATTACCCTCTGCTTCCTACCATCAAGCCAATTTTGAATCCAATTTGCCAGCTTATCAAAGGCCTTACTGGAATCTATATAGAGTACATTTACCACGCTGTCATTGTCAACCTTCCTGGTCACTTCATCAAAGAGCTCTAACAAATTTGAGAGGCACGATCTCCCCCACACAAAGCAATGCTGAGTACTCCTAATCAAACCCTGTCTTTCCAAATGCATGTATATCTTAACCCTCAGAATTTTCTCAAGTAACCTGCCTATCACAGATGTTAGGCTTACTTGTTTGTCGTTCCCAGGTTTATCTTTGCAGCCCTTCTTCAATAAGATCACCAACTTTGCTACCCTCCATTCTTCCTGGACCTCACCCGTGGCTAACGGTGCTGCAAGAATACCAGCCAGGACCCCAGCAATTTCTTCTCTTGCCTCTTGCAGTGTTCTTGGATATATCTGGTCAGGACCAGGAGACTTCTCCACCTTTGTACATTCTAATATGTTCAACAACATCTCTGCTGTGATATGGATTTCCCCAAGATATCACCACTAACTTCCTCGTTCCCAAGTCTTTGTCTTTATCCACAGTAAACACTGAATAGGAACGCTCATCAATACCTTCCCACTCTCCTGTGGTTGCACATATACATATCAACTTTTCTTCTGCAGTTTCAAGTGTGAATGATACTGTTTGAATTTTGAAGTTGCTTGTTTTTCAAGTAATTCCTTGTCACACTGGGATATTGATTACTTTGGCTGGGCTTATTTTTCAGGTCAACTTGATAATGTAGATGTTAACCGGCTTGGAGAAATTGAGAACACTCTAAAGAAAGCCAAGGGTCAGATGGAGGATAGTGACTTAGAACGGAAGTTGGCAGATCTGGAAAAGGCAGAAAAGGAGCAGGCTAATGCGATAATTACATATGAACAAGACATTGAAGATATTCTGAAGGACATCAAAAATCTAGAGGACATCAAACAAACATTACCTCCTGGCTGTTACAATACCCAGTCACTGGAGACCCCGTAGTCTCTTTCATGGTCATCATGCCTTACCCAAAACCTAGAGTGACATTGTACAGAAATTGCCTTATTACCAAATTTTTTTCAATGTCTGACAACATCATTAAGTATTCCAAGGCTCATAAATGAAACTCCTCAGGCATCAAATGCAGCTGCTTGGATGAAGCAGAAGATCATGGACATGGGGTAGGTGCGAGTGACATACCTACATGGCAAGCTACTGGGATTCCAAATGAACCAAGTCTATTGGAGGGACATTCTGGGAAAGCCACACTATATGCATCTGACTTAAGTCACTCCACACTATTAGATTAGTGAATTATCAGACCTTTTTCCACGATGGGAAGACTCCTCCTGCAATGCGAAGGCAGTGGGGAAACCTCAAGCAGCACAATAGTGGTTAAAATATACAAAAGAAAATGCTATTAATGTAGGTTTGTCTCTCCTCCTGCTACTTGGAGGCATTGGTTCTTTATTGCATTCGCATCATGAGTATTAACATAGCTCTATATTCTATGGTACTGTATTATTTTTCCCTTTTGTAAATGACCAGACTAGCTGTGAAGGATTAAGAATTGTTAACATATTGACATTTAGCTTTTTACCACATCACCTCCTAACTGTGCATTATACCACATTCATGTAGGGGTAGGACATGTAAGTCACTACATGAACAATATATACAGTATTCACCAGGTTAATGTTGTGAATTACCATGAAAGCTGGTCTTCTCTTTAGAAAATGGAATTAATTATGCAATAACTATTTCCCTTGCTCCCTGCTTCCCTTACTTTCAGCTACATTGTGACGAAGTGAAATGCTCATAGCAGTGTCTGACACCGTGCATTTAATGTGGACTACACTATATTTCCGTTTCCAAGACTGCTGCTTCATCTGTGTCAAAATCAAAGGCAGAACATATTTTTTACAGCGACACTCTATGCAACTTTGTACATTGCGTAGCAAAAGAAAATAAAATTACCTGATACACTGGTGCTATTAATTATTTCAAATGTTATATTTTTGTGTGAATGTTTTTTTATCTTGGAATAGTATGAGGAAATGTTGAGTCTCTTTTTGTGTAAATATACGCCATAAATATTTCAGGATTGGCTCTGTGAGTTACCTTCCCACCCTCAAGATCCTATCATCGATAGTAACCATGTTTTAGACCTGCTTCTGATTGCCTGCATATTTCTGTGGTATTTTGCTTGCTTGTATACACAGCTTAGTTTTTATTTTCTATTTAGGGCTACTATTCTTTAAATACGAATATTACTCATCTGTAGTTGTCCTACAAAGTCTTTAAATTAGGCTGTTTGGAATGCTCCATCCCCTCCTCCCCTTACCAAATTCTCCTCTCAACTACATTAAAATATCATTTTCTTTGTTCTAAAGCAAGAGAATTTCCTGAACTTGGCCCAGATGAAAATTCATAAATTAAGTCTGTTATACAAACTGGAGAGAGAGCAAGGTTTGGCAGTCAGAGTTGTTACTTTTCTACCACATGCCCCGGTGGGGAGAAAGCTGTATGTGCCCCTTACCTTTATCCTGTCAGTGCAATGCCAACCAGATTGACTTTGCCTCTGCAAACTGACCTGATGTAAAATTTAATCAGCGTTTTCCTGTTTTGGTTTTTGTTTGTAATACGTTTTACCCAAATTATTGTATGTAATTACTATCACTGCTGAACATTATTATTGCTAATAAATTAATCATCTATAATTGCATATTTAGTGCTTGAAACTATCACTGAATTAGTTTTACTATGAAGAGTGCAGATTTTATCTAATAAGCACTGGGCAGGTCTAAAGGGTTGCACGCTCTTTCCCAAATATTATACCTGAAGCAAGGAGATACATTTCTACTTTGAATTTTACTATTAATAGCCTCTCCTGACACTGTACTTACCAGGTACAGCAGATTTTTATTTTGTAACAGTAATGCATTTTTTAGTATTTATCATTTAAAGAAATCAGTTAATCAAAAGTATGAGGTTAACGTCCTACCAGTAGAAAAGATGTGCACAGAATGATCAATGATATAGTGTGGAATGCAATATTCTCTGCCATGAGAAGTAAATCCATACTGTCTTGTCCTATGCCTTTGTTTTTAGCCTTTTGCCTTAAAATATCATCACGCTGTTGGGAAAGACGTGCAACACTTATACAATTTTATGTTTAAAACAGTATTTCTTATTTATAAGACGCAATATTTGTAATCTTTATCCAGGTCTCCTTGTGTGTGTTGCACATTCTTTTTATAATGGTGTGACTTGAACACTGCTTTCCTTAAGACCTATTTTGTCCTCACACAGTGGCCAAAATGCCTGGCAGATTATTGTTTAATATCATTGTGCCTGTAAATCAAATTTTACCATTTAAATAAATAAAAATGTGGTATTACATGAATCCTGTTCAGATTCATCATTTTATTAACATGCTTTTTAAATCCTATTTTTACCATCTTATTGAGCAGTTTTTCAAAAGATTTATCAAAATCTTTAATGTTTTCTGGTTTTCATCTTGGCGAACCTGAGGATGCTAATTTGTTCTTTGTTCAGTAAGAACCAGTGTAGTCTTGGATTGCTTTATTGATACTTATCCTGCCTGTCAATGCATTGCAAATTGTTCTGGAGTATACTATTAAAATTAGCCTAATTCTGAGAATTCTCGGCAATACTCCTTTGTATTTTAAGATAAACACTCACGGTTCAGATGACATACCATTTGCTGCAAAATACAACAGTTGTTGCTGATTTGTGATTTCACTTCCCTTGAAATTTGTCTAAATTTTCCTAAAAACACAATACAGCAGATGTCAGACCAAAGCTTACTGAGGATACAGCGATTCTGTATTTCTAGAATATCATGCGGAAATGGCAAAACGTAAGGTCAGCTTAGCGATCCTGTTCATTCCTATGAGTTAGAATTGTGCTTTATTAACCAGAGGACATGTGGATAGCATGATCAGAGAGGTTCACGAGCCCAAATTAGGGGAAAGAAGGCAGATGGGGAATGGTGACATCCAGGCAGGTAGGGTTCCTCAGAGGAGTACTTCACAAGCTGAGGGCATGGCGCTACAGGTGGCTCAGTTATATGGGAGGGGAGAAAGAGTGGAAGGGTATTCTTTACTTACAGAAGTATTGACTAGTAGCATGACTCTAGGCCAGTATATTGTCTTTCTGGTGTTAGTGTCATGGAATAGCTGCAAAACATTCTTGTTGGGAGTGTGAACAGTCAGAGGTCATGGTCCCCATTAGGCCCAGTGGCTTAGGCAGGAAAAGGAATGTGGTCCTACAATCAGAATGTAAGAAAGTGGGAAGAAAATTAGTAGTAATCTCCAGATTACTCCCAGTGCCAAGGGCAATTAAGTACAGAAGGAGGAGAATAAAGCAGATGAATGTGTAGCTGGAACCATGGTGCATGACAGCATCATAATCGTGATGGAGAAATATCAGCAAATGATATACACACAAAATAACCACAAAATTCATTTGAGAGTTAGAGTAGAGGGAATTTTAGCCATGTAATATCTATAATTATGTTTCAAAATAATTTTAATATTATCAAAAGTTCTAGCTTGTGCATTTCACAATACAGAAGAAAATGAGGACTGCAGATGCTGGACATCAGAGCTGAAAATGTGTTGCTGGAAAAGCGCAGCAGGTCAGGCAGCATCCAAGGAGCAGGAGAATCGACGTTTCGGTTCCTGAAGAAGGGCTCATGCCCAAAATGACGATTCTCCTCCTTGGATGCTGCCTGACCTGCTGTGCTTTTCCAGCAACACGTTTTCAGCATTTCACAATACAAATAAATATCTGCCAAACAACTGCACTAGTGAATGATGCGAACCACCATGTATTGAAGGTCTTTGCTAATATTGAGCCAGTTACAAACAAGTAAGAGCTACATTCATGTGATGAGAAGATAGTTGTGGTTCAGAGGGAGGCCATTCAGCCTATTAAATATTCACTGACACTTAATGAGTAATTTAGCTATTCCCACTTCTCTGTCCTTTTCCCATAACTTATGTGATTTTTCTCCTCATGATGCTTATCCAATTTTCTGTTGAAAGCCTCATTGAATCTGCTTCCATCACATACCTAACAACTCACTGTAGAGAAAATCATTATTTTCACTTCACCTTGGTTTTTCTTTTGAAATCATTTTAAATTTTAGCCCTCTTTCCTGAGTGTTTTTATCAATGGAAACAGATTCTCTGAATTTACTCTTCCATGAGTTCTCATTATTTTGAATTGTATCTACTCTGACAACCTGCCCAGCATTTCCAGCTGATCTGAACTGATGTTTCTAACGATACATCATAACTTTGCTTTTTACGTTGTGCTTTTATTCATAATAACCGGCCTTTTTTAAACCCCTTTCTCAACTTAATCAATTCTGTAAATATTCCTGTTATAGAGTCAGATGTACAGCACGGAAACAGACCCTTCGATCCAACTCATTCACGCCGACCAGAGATCCCACCCCAATCTAGTCCCACCTGCCAGCACCCAGCCCCTATCCCTCCAAACCCTTCCTATTCATATACCCATCCAGATGGCTTTTAGATGTTGCAATTGTACTAGCCTCCAACACTTCCTCTGGTAGCCCATTCCACACACGGACCTGTGTGAAAAAGTTGCCTCTTAAGTCTCTCATATCTTTCCCCACTCACCCTAAACCTATGCCCTCTAGTTCTGGACTCCCCTATCCCAGGGAAAAGGCCTTGTCTATTTACCCTGTCCATGGCCCTCATGATTTTATAAAACCTCGATAAGGTCACCCCCTCAGCCTCTGAAGCTCCATGGAAAACAGCCACAGCCCATACAACCTGTCCATATAGCTCAAATCCTCCAAACCCTGGCAACGTTCTTGCAAATCACAACATCCACTCGGAAAGAGACCAGAATTGCACGCAGTATTCCAAAGGTGGCCTTCCAATTTCTGTAGTCAATATTCTGATCAATAAAGGAAAGCATACCAAATGCCGCTTTCACTATCCTAACTACTTGCGACTCCACTCTCAAAGAGCCATGAACCTGCACTCCAAGGTCTCTTTGTTCAGCAACACTCCCTAAGACCTTACCATGAAGTGTATAAGTCCTGTTAATATTTGCTTTCCCAAAATGCAGCACCTCACATTGCTCTAAATTAAACTCCATCTTCCATTCCTCAGCGCATTGGCCCATCTGATCAAGATCCCGTTGTAATCTGAGATAGCCTTCTTTGCTGTCCACTACACTGCCAATCTTGGTGTCATCTGCAAACATACTAACTATACATCCAGCGTTCATATCCAAATCATTTATACAAGTAGTGGACCCAGCAGCGATCTTTGTGGTACTCCACTGGTCACTGGCCTCCAGTCTGAAAAACATCCCTGCACAACCACCCTCTGTCTTCTACCTTTTGAGCCAGTTTGTATCCAAATGGCTAGTTCTCCCTGTATTCCATGATATCTAACCTTCTTAACAAGTATCCCATATGGAATAAGGTTAAAAATCTCACAACACCAGGTTATGGTCCAACAGGTTTAATTGGAAGCGCACTAGCTTTCGGAGCGACGCTCCTTTATCAGGTGATGAAGGAGCGTCGCTCCGAAAGCTAGTGTGCTTCCAATTAAACCTGTTGGACTATAACCTGGTGTGTGATTTTTAACTTTGTACACCCCAGTCCAACACTGGCATCTCCAAATCATCCCATATGGAACTTTGTCAAATGCCTCACTGAAGTCCATATAGATCTGCCCTCATCAATCCTCTTTGTTACTTCAAAAACTCAAATCAAGTTTGTGAGACATTATTTCCCATACACAAAGCCATGCTGACTATCCCTAATCAGTTCTTCCCTTTCCAAATACATGTACATCCTGTCCCTCAGGACTCCCTCCAACAACTTGCCCACCACTGACGTCAGGCTCATTAGTCTATAGTTCCCTGGCTTGTCCTTGCCACCTTTCTTAAATAGTGGCACCATGTTAGCCAACCTCCACTCTTCTGGCACCTCACCTGTGACTATCAATGATACAAATATCTCAAAGAGGCCCAGCAATCACTTTCCTAGCTTCCCACAGAGTTCTGGGGGTACACCAGGTCAGGTCCTGGGGATTTATCCGCTTTAATGTGTTTCAAGACATCCAGCACTTCCTCCTCTGTAATATGGACATTTTGCAAGATGTCACCATCTATTTCCCGATACTCTTTTGTCCTTCATGTATTTGGAAAAACCCTTTGGCAAATAGAATTAAGGAGAATCCAAAGCTATTTCATGTCCCCTTTTTTGCCCTCCTGATTTCCCTCTTAAGTATACTCCTCCTGCCTTTATACTCCTCGGATTCACTCGATCTATCCTGTCTATACCTGACATATGCTTCCTTTTTTTCTTAACCAAGCCCTCAATTTCTTTAGTCATCTAGCATTCCCAATACGTGGCAGCCTTTCCTTTCACCCTAATTGGAATATAATGTCTCTGGACTCTTATCTCATTTCTGAAGGCTTCCCATTTTCCAGCTCTGTTTTACCTGCGTATATCTGCCCCCAATCAGCTTTTGAAAGTTTTTGCCTGATACCATCAAAATTAGCCTTCCTCCAATTTAGTACTTTAACTTTTAGCTCTGGTTTATGCTTTTGCATTACTATTTTAAAACTAATAGAATTATGGTCGCTGACCCCAAAGTGCTTCCCCCACTTCAGTCACCTACCCTGCCTTATTCCCCAAGAGTAGGTCAAGTTTTGCACCTTCTCTAGTAGGTACGCCCACATACTGAATCAGAATTTTCTTGTACACACTTAACAAATTCCTCTCCATCTAATCACTTAACAATATGGCAGTCCCAGTCTATGTTTGGAAAGTTAAAATCCTCTACCATAATCACCCTATTATTCTTGCAGATAGCTGAGATCTCCTTACAAGTTTGTTTCTCAAGTTCCTGTGGAGTATTAGGGAGTCTATAATACAATCCCAATAAGGTGATTATTCCTTTCTTATTTCTCAATTCCACCCAAATAACTTTCCTAGATGTATTTCCAGGAATATCCTCCCTCAGTACAGCTGTAATGCTATCCCTTATCAAAAACACCACACCCCCTCCTCTCTTGACTCCCTTTCTATCCTTCTTGTAGCATTTGTATCCTGGAACAATAAGCTGCCAGTCCTGCCCATCCCTGAGCCATGTTTCTGTAATTGCTGATATCCCAGTCCCATGTTGCTAACCATGCTCTGAGTTCATCTGCCTTCCCTCTTAGGCTTCTTGCATTGAAATAAATTCAGTTTAATTTATCAGTCCTACCTTGTTCTCTGCTTTGTCGCTGCCTACCCATCTGTTTGACTCACTTCTTTTCTCAACTGTACCAGTCTCAGACTGATCTCTTTCCTCACTATCTCCCTGGATCCCACCCACTCCCAATCTCCCCGCGCCTTACTAGTTTAAATCCTCCTGAGCAGCTCTAGCAAATCTCCCTGCCAGTATATTATTCCCCTCTATTTCAGGTACAATCCGTCTTTCTTGTATAGGTCACTTCTATCCGAGAAGAGATTCCAATGATCCAAAAATGTGAATCCTTCTCCCATACACCAGCTCCTCATCTGCTCTATCCTCCTATTCCTGCCCTCACTAGCTCATAGCACCGGGAGTAATCCAGATATTACTACTCTCAGCGACCTCCTTTTTAAATTCCTTCCTAACTTTCTATATTCTCCCTACAGAATTTCATCCTTTTCCCTTCCTATGTCATTGGTTCCAATATGTACAATGACCTCCTGTTGGCCCCTCTCCTCTTTCTGCACCCTCTCTGAGACATCCTTGATCCTGGCATAAGGGAGGCAACATGCCATTCAGATTTTTGTGCTGCTGGTCACAGAAGCTTCTGTGCCTCTGTCTGGAGAGTCCCCTAACGCAATCAATTTCTTGGAACCCGACATACCCCTTATTGCATTATAGCCAGTCTCAATACCAGAAACTTGGCTGTTCATGCTATATTCCCCTGAGAATCCATCACCCCCTACATTTTCCAAAACAGCATACATGTTTAAAATGGGGATAGCCACAGAAGACTCCTGCACTACCTGCCTAACTCTATTTACTTTTCCTGGAGTTAACCCATCTATGTGACTGTATCTGCGGCTTTTCCCCCTTCCTATAACTGCCATCCATCACACTTCCTAGCTCTTGTAAATTCCTCATTGCTTCTAACTGTTGCTCCAACTGATCCATTTCATCTGATATGATTCACAACCAACTGTATTTATTGCAGATATAATCCTCAGTAACATGTAAACTCTCCCTAAACTCCCACATCGGACAAGAAGAGCATATCACTCTAGTAAGAGCCTTTTTTTTTTGTTTCTTTCAATCCACAGACCCAGAAAATAGCACTGTCTTATTCCTCCGCAAGACACAGCTCCAGGTTAAATTAATACTTATGTCTCTTGATTAAACTTAAAAATATAAGCCATATCTCAATAAAACATATAATCAAGAAAGAACCCACTTTACTCACTACTGCAGACTTGCAGCAAGGCCACCTTTAAAGCTATTCAACTTATCTGTTTCTGTGCTGTGACCTTTCCCAAACAGGTTCTTCCAAGATCAGTTATGAATTTCGCTGTTTGTTCATTTTTTCCAGATGCACTCCGATGTCCAGCGATACACAAATTCAAAAAGCAAAGGCAGTAACTGTGCAGGTTCACTGCTCTGTCAGTTAGCAGTGTGGGTTTCTTTCGCTCGCTCGCTCTCCTGCTCTGACCTCATCACGTGCTTCCTTTATTTGTTCCTCTCCCTTTTTAAGAGTGCTGTTGTTTTGACTTTTTTTTTCTCCAAAATAATGCAACAGCATATAAAACAGTAATCGCTGCTCCTGGAATTCGAGGAAATTGCCTCCGACACCTAAAATACCTCAAAAAAGGAACAACCTGTTACAGCCAGAAACCTTTTCCATCCTCCATCTTGGAATGCAGCCTTTTGTTTTCTGTCATTTCTCTGTATCCCTTTACATTTCTCTGGATTAAATTTCCTCTCCCATCTGCCCTTGCCATCATTCTCTCTGTCTCTTAAAATCTGTCACTATCCTTTGCTGTATTTCCAACTTTTATGTCATCTGCAAGTTGTGAAACTGTTTGATATACCAGGTCTAATTCAACAACATAGAAACATAGTTTCAGAAAAGCAGAGCTCCGAGGATCAACCCCTGGGGAACCTGAAGATATTGCTATCTCTAATCTGGGGGAAAAAAAAAATTTCACTACTGTTTGCTATTTCCTGACATGCACTTCATATCAATGCTGCCACTTATCCCCGTTATTCCAACTGTTTCAACTCTTTTATTATGACCTTGGCGTGCTTGTTGTTTACACTTTATCAAGTGCTTTTTGAAAGTCCGTGTACATAGATCAATCACATTACCGTCATCAACCTTATCTGTTACTTTGTCAAAAGCCTCAATCAGGTTAGTTAAATGTAATTTACCTTAATAAATGCATACTGCTTTTCCTTGGTTAATCCAAATGAGTGATAATTTTGTCCTTCGTTGTTGCTCCTAAAAGCTTTTCCACTGTTAAGATGTGCTGACTGACCTGTAGTAGTTGAGTTTACCCTTGCACGGGTTTATCACCAAAGGTGTAACATTTTCAATTGTGTAATTCTCTAGCACCATTCCTATATCTTAAATAAAAATTGGGAGATTAAGGTCTGTCCTTTGGCAATTTCCACTCTTGCTTCCCTCAACCATCTAGAACGAACTTCATCTGCTCCTAAAGATATATTTACCTGAATCACACCCAGCCTTTTTAATACCTCTATCAATTCTTGCCCTCATCCTTTAATTGCACCCTCTTTTATTATGACCTTGGTGGCATGTTCCTCTCTGGCAAAAACACATGCAAAGTTCTGATTTGATTTCTCGGCCATGCTTCCTGCTTCCATGCACAGATCTCCATGATCATTAATTGGCTGCACACCTTTTGCCCACTCTTCTGCAGTTTACATACTCATTGAACACTTTCAGATACCCTTTTATGTTTGCTAGTTTCTTTTCATGCAACATCTTTGCTTCTCTTATTTCTCACATACCTTCTGAACTTTGTATTCAGCCTGTTTCTCGCATCATCAATGCAATATGCTATAAATATAATTTCTGCTTCCTTTTATTCTCAATGTCTTTTTGTTATCCAGAGAACTCTATTACATGATCTGTCTACCCTTCTCCTCTCTCCACGCCCCACCCACACCATAAGAATATGCCTCGAAAGAATCAAAACAATCTCCAGTTTAAAGTGGAGATTGTTTTGATTTAAATTTACCCAAGGTAAATGCATTCTCACCACACTAAAATTGACCTTCCTCCAATTAGGAATTTTCATTGCATTATTCCTTATCCTTTTTCATAGCTAATTAAAACCTTATGATATTCCACTCACTGTTCCTTAAATATTGACTATCTGTTACTTGTTCATTTGATTGATTTCATTCCTCAGAATGCAATCCAGTGATTTCTGCTTCCTCATCGCTGCAAGCAGACTGGTGTAGAAAATGTTCCTGAAAATGATCTCTGCACCCCCCCCCCACCTTCAACTTTTAATCTACTAATACCCTCAATTATATTAGAATAATTCAACTTCTCTTACATCACTGCTCAACCATTTTTCCACCTTGCTACAATATCACTGCAGGTTTTCTCCTCTGGTCATCTCTAGTGTCATGGCCTAGGGAATACACCCAGCAGTGTTGTGGTACCTCGATTTCCTTAACTCTAACCAAACAGATTAAGTTTGTAATGTCTCCTGGACATCCTCTTTCTCCGGCGTTGTAATATTCTCAGCTGATACCAATGCCGATCCTCCTCTCTTCGCTTCCTTAATTTTCTGTATCAAGGAAAATGTACCTAATCTTGCCATTTTTGAGCCAGATCTCTCTTATCCCATTATCATATTTTCATTTGTGTATCCAACTCACCAACCTTATCTGCACTTTAGGAGGCCTGTCCATTTGTGTAAGTTCATAATGTTCCATCCAATTTCTAATACCACTGTCGTTAGCTTCAACCCTCCCAACTACACTATTAAGTTGCCCCATAACGATCTTGATCCTAATTCTGCTCAGGTATAGCCAGACAAATATATATGTATCCCAGGCATTTGAAGCCCTCCTTGCCTACACACCTCGTCAGTCACTCATTCATCTACTCTCTCTCCATATTCACTGGTCACATAGGAAAAATACTCGAGAGTAGGTACAAATACTCTTATTAACTGGTTTAAAATCTACTTGTAAGACCTAATCCCTCTTCTACCCACTTATGAATATGAACCAGAGTCTGTGGATGTTTACCTTTCTGGTTAAGTGCTTCAAGGTCGCTGAATAATATGTCTGATCTTGGTAACAGGAGACAGTGTAGTTGTGGATTTGCACTTGTGGCAGCAGGGACACCTGCTTGCTTGCTAGACTAAGAATTATACAACAACATTGTTTTCCTGTTCTTGCTGGTGTAATCTTGCACAGCTGACCCTGCTGTGGTACCTTGGATTTGGTCAGACTGCACACCCCGGAGGAACCATATCCCTTTCCAGAAACAAATATTATTTGGAGACGGAGATAAACTCTGGACTCCTTCACTATCTGATAATCCTCCTTGTCTGTATGACGGTCATCAATTTCTTCTGTGTCTGTACATTCATAAATTGCAGAATTGCTTTATGCAGAAATATTTAGCTCTGACCCCCTGGAGACTGAGATCTTCCAGCTAATGACATTTGCTCCTCATGCATGCAAAGTATTCTGGAGTTCTCAATCTGGACCAGAATGTGTAGGCTATGAAACTGGAGATGTCGAAAAAAAACCTGTTTCGTAATGAAACAAATCCGAATCGGAGACACATTTAGAGGAAAAAATGCACTTAACAGCAACACAGCAAGCAGGTGGTGAAATTTGAATTCAATAAAATTTAAGAGCTAGTCCACCAGTGACCATGTAACCACTGTCGACTGTTGTAAGTTCATTTGGCTTACTGATGGCCTTGAAGGAAGGAAATCTGCTGTCCTTACCTGTTCTGGTCTACATATCATTCCAGAGCCACAGCAATGTGGTTGACCTTTAACTGCTCTCTGAAATGGTCTGGAGAGTCAATTAGGGGTGAACAACAAATGCTGCCTTCACCAGTAACGCCTGTATCCCAATGCAGAATGAAGGAAAAGAAGCATCTTCTTTAGTGCTGTCAGCCCTTTAGGATATTTTACTTTGCTCCCTGACTTGTACCAGGCAGTCGCTGCTCTGGTGCCTGACTCACTAAACTCCAGATTCTCCAATTTTAACTTTATACCCTCCTCCTTGTCATGGAACCAATATTATTGTGATTGTCATCAATAAGCAAATAAATTTTTTTTAGGTGAACAATTCCTTTCATTTCCTCCATAGCTTCACAAATATATCAGATATTTTTCTTAGCCAAGCACTTCAGCCAATGCTAGTTAGTGACAAGCCAATGATGATTGTTACCAGAGGATATTTGTGATCTCTCTTCAGTCCCTCCACATATCCCATCATCAAGATTTTCTTTACTTTCAGAAATTCCCTTACACACAACAGAGTTTTCTTTTTCACATCGCCAGTGTTTATCATCATTGAAATTTTAATGTTACAGTAAATAAACCTGTGTCCCATGCTGAATCAATTTCATTGCTTCGGTGAGCATTTATTTGTCCTTTAGTGTTAAGGAGGCAGAAAATTAGGGTGATAGAGCTACACCACCTCATTATTTGAGAATAATGCTTTATCCCCTCAACATGTGGCGTTATTGAATTTCTTGAAATTAAATTTTGGTGTTTCAAAAGACTTTTGTGTCCAAAAAACATCTCCTCTTTCCAGGAAACACTGATTCTTGCTGGGTGCAGCACATTGATGCCAACTGCTTTCCAATACTTCACCCAACTGGCCATGCCTTGTGTGGGCTCAGACTTTGTGCGCAAGTTAGTAATCTGTGAGTTGTTGTCTTCAAACAATCTCCACTTTAGACTGCTCATTCACAGCTGCAATCCTGGCTGATTTTTTTCTCTCCCTTAGCCACAGAAACGCCAGGGTTTTATTTTCTGTCCTTCCTCCAAAATTTCAGACTTTGGAAATGGTAAACATTTTAGTGTTTAACATCTTGAATCTAAGCTTTCAGTTGTACTGGCAGATATATATTTTTGTCCCAACTCATCACTAAGTGTTCCAATTACATGAATCTATGTTGAATCTCTGCCACATTTCTTGGGTTTGTTTGTTTAATACAATGTTAAGTTATGCGTACCACAGAGAGAATATCGTGAGGACGGGGCCCGAAGAGGCTGCTGCTAATCACTGGGGCCTGTAACTTCAGGAAGACTCCAACTCAAAGCAACATTGACAGGCCGTCACTTGCTAGAGAGTCAGAGCAAAGTCATCCCTGTATGTGAGGATCAGCATGTCTGTGAGGATCTGCTTTATTTGTAAGCAGTTTCCCACCAAAGGGTGACCTCACTAATAAACCTGTCAGAAACCAGCACAGTGAAGAAGGAACAGAGGTGATAAATGGTTACAGTAAGCAAGTCGCTGGGTTTGATATCATCCAAGTCTGGATTTGAGTCAAGGAGCAAGGATGGGTGGGTGCAATGAGGAAGGTCCAGCCTAGAATTTGAGCTGGGCTATAGGGTGCTGTTTTGTGTTGACAGGAGGTCAGAGCTGTATTATACATTCAGGGACGTTATTTGGGTGGAACTGAGAAATAAGGAAGGGATTGGGATTGTATTGTAGACCCCCCTAATACTCAGCTGGAACTTGAAAACAAATCTGTAAGGAGATTTCAGATATCTGTAAGAATAACAGGGTGGTTATGGTAGGGGATTTTAACTTTCCAAACATAGACTGGGACTGTCATGGTGTTAAGGGTTTAGATGGAGAGGAATTTATTAAGTGTGTACAAGAAAATTTTCTGATTCAGTATGTGGATGTACCTACTACATCAGGTGCAAAACTTGACCTATTCTTGGGAAATTAGCAGGACAGATGACTGAGGTTTCAGTGGGGGAGCACTTTGGGGCCAGCGACCATAATGTTATTAGTTTTAAAATAGTGATGGAAAAGGATATACCAGATCTAACAGTTGAAGTTCTAAACTGGAGGAAGGCTAATGTTGACCATATTAGGCAAGAACTTTCAAAAGCTGATTGAGGGCAGATGTCTGCAGGTATAGTGACGACTGGAAAATGAGGACCCTTCAAAAATGAAATAATGAGAGTTCAGAGACAGTGTATTCCTGTTAGAGTGAAAGTAAAGGCTGGTAGGTGTAGGGAATGCTGGATGACGAAAGAAATTGAGGGTTTGGCTAAGAAAAAAAGGAAGCATATGTCAAGTATAGACAGGATAGATCGAGTGAATCCTTAGAGTATAAAGGCAGTAGGAGTATACTTAAGAGGGAAATCAGGAGGGCAAAAAGGGGATATGAGATAGCTTTGGCAAATAGGATTAAGGAGAATCCAAAGGGGTTTTTACAAATACATTATGGACAAAAAGGAGAGAATAAGTCCCCTCAAAGATCAGCAAGGATGCCTTTGTTTGGAGTTGCAGGAGATGGGGGAGATACTGAATGAGTATTTTACATTAGTATTTACTGTGAAAAAGGACATGAAAGATATAGAATATAGGCATCTTGAAAAATGTCCATATTACAGAGGAGGAAGTGCTGTGTGTCTTGAAATGCATAACAGTGAATAAATCCCCAGGGCTTGATCAGGTGTACCCTAGAATCCTATGTGAAGCTAGTGATTACTAGGCTCCTTGCTGAGATATTTGTATCATCGATAGTCACAGGTGAGGTGCCGGAAGACTGGAGGTTGGTTAACATGGTGCCACTGTTTAAGAAAGGTGGTAAAGACAAGCCAGGGAACAATAGACTGAGCCTGACATCGGTGGTGGGCAAGTTGTTGGAGAGAGTCCTGAGGGACAGGATGTACATGTACTTGAAAAGGCAAGAACTGATTAAGGATAGTTAACATGGCTTTGTGCATGGGAAATCATGTCTCACAAACTTGATTGAGTGTTTTGAAGAAATAACAAAGAGGATTGATGAGGGTAGAGTGGTAGATGTGATCTATATGGACTTCAGTAAGGCGTTTGATAAGGTTCCTCATGGGAGACTGGTTAGCAAGGTATGATTTCACGGAATAAAAGATGAACTAGCCATTTGGACACACAACTGGCTCGAAGTTTGAAGACAGAGGGTGGTGGTGGAGGGTTGATTTTCAGATTGGAGGCCTGTGACCAGTGGAGTGCCACAAGGATCGGTGCTGGGTCCACTACTTTACATTTTGTATAAATGATTTGGATATGAACATAGGATGTATGGTTAGTAAGTTTGCAGATGACACCAAAATTGGAGGTGTGGTGGACAGCGAAGAAGAATATCTCAGATAACAACGGGATCTTGGTCAGATGGGCAAATGGGCTGAGGAGTGGCAGATGGAGTTTAATTTAGGTAAATGTGATGTGCTGCATTTTGGAAAAACAAGTCAGAGCAGGATTTATATACTTAATGGTAAGGTCCTGGGATGTGTAGCTAAATAAAGAGACTTGGAATGCAGGTTCATAGCTCCTTGAAAGTAAAGTCTCAGGTAGATAGGATAGTGAAGAAGGCGTTTGGTATGCTTTCCTTTATTGGTCAGAGTATTGAGTACAGGAGTTGGGAGATCATGCTGTGGCTGTACAGGACATTGGTTAGGCCACTGTTGGAAGATTGCATGCAATTCTGATCTCCTTCCTATTGGACGGATGTTGTTAAACTTGAAAAGGTTCAGAAAAGATTTACAAGGATATTGCCTGGGTTGAAGGATTTGACATATAGGGAGAGGCTGAATAGGCTAGGGCTGTTTTCCCTGGAGTGTCAGAGGCTAAGGGTGACCTTATCGAGGTTTATAAAATCATGAGGGGCATGGATAGGGTAAATAGACCAGGCCTTTTCCCTGGGGTGGGGGAGTCCAAAGTTAGAAGGCATAGGTTTAAGGTGAGAGGAGAAAGATATAAAAGGGACCTAAGGGGACACCTTTACATGCAGAGGGTGGTACATATATGGAATGAGTTGCCAGAGGAAGTGGTGGAGGCTGGTATAATTACAGCATTTAAAAGGCATTTGGATGAGAATATGAATAAGAAGGGTTTGGAGGGATATGGGCTAAGTGCTAGCAAATGGAACTAGATTAGGTTGGGATATCTTTTCAGTATCCATGGGTTGGACCAAAGGGTCTGTTTCCGTGCTGTACATCTCTATGACTCTATGATCTGAGACTGGGCCTGGAATTGCAGGGGTGGTGTACGTTGAACCAAGTCAAGGCCTAGGGAGGAAAGTGGTTACATGGGGCGGTGCAATGATGGGAGGAGAAATCTATAAAAGGAGGAGCGTGTAAGGAATGGAACAGACTGCCAATGGGGGGAGGAAAGGAGAAGATGCAAGATGAGACAGCAAACAGGAGGCGGTAAAAGGGTTGTGGTGACAGGAGTGATGGAGGAGACTGAACAGATTCTAACCTGTCAACAAGGCATGAATGACGAACAAGGAGGTCAGCAAAACCTGAAATCAATTAGGTCATGAATTTATGGTTAATTATTGTTTAATCTCCACCTTAAGTTCATGAGCAACTGCATACATATAATTTTGTAACAGATGCTATTGTAGTGAACACTCTGTTAGTTGTTAAATTTAAATCTGAGGATTGGGATCTGGGAAACAGTGAATGGAGAGGTAACAGCTTGGTGAAAATGTTCCAACCTTGTGCATGCGCGACAGAAACACATTGGCTGTGATCTCACCATCCTATGAAAGGTACCGTTTTGCTGATTATCTTGAAAAACACATTCGTTACTAAATAATCCCTATTGACTTGTGCCAATTTAAATACCATGTTTTTAAAGTATTTTATGTTTTCCTTTAAGATGAATGGAAAGTTGGTAATTGAGGCTATTAGTGAATTATTTTAATGCTGCTTCTCTGAGAGTCCAAATGCACCTTATGTCAACACAAATGCAGAAAGTATTGGTTCTGGGTAACTACATCACCAAATAAATGAGTGTTGCATTATTCACTTTCATAGAAGGCACTGTCCAGGGTTAAAAGTGAGAGATGGAGTGGACGTGAGGGACCCAGAAGCTCCAAGGCCCATGATTTCTCTCACTGGACCTACCTGGAGAATCAGGATTCTTGACATTTTAATCCTGGCTTTAATGAAGTAGGAATTAAATAGCAGTGTATGTGCTACTTATCAGGATTCTACATTATGGAAAGAGGGATGAATGTGGTCCAAATTCCAAACTACAATGGCAATGTGTGATGATTAAATAAGCAAATGGACAAAACTCTGTTAGCTTTGTACCTCCTATCTAAATAGACCATGTTGGTTACATTAAAGGCTACATTACCTTGTTCATAAGATGAGTCTATTGTGTCATTG
The DNA here is from genome assembly GCF_037043375.1 of Chiloscyllium plagiosum. NCBI lineage: Eukaryota > Metazoa > Chordata > Chondrichthyes > Orectolobiformes > Hemiscylliidae > Chiloscyllium > Chiloscyllium plagiosum. Next base: position 67,114,163 of record NW_028270147.1, on the reverse strand, counting down.
AAGAAATTGGCAAAGGTCTTGGCATATCTAACAAAAGAAACGTTGGTCACCTTGGTAGTAAAACCCAGAGAAGAGCAAAGGAAATCAAAGGATTAGAATCTTACAGCATGGAAGAGTCCTTTAGATCCATCAAATCTGCACCATCAAAAAATTACATGACCTAAACTAATCTCACTTTCCTGTACTAGGCCCACCCAAGTACTTTCTAAAGACTGTGTGGTTATTTGCCCTAACTACCCTTCCACACAGTGCAATCTATCTCCCTACCACCTTCTGGGTGAAAACAATCTCTCCTCAAATCACCTCCAAACCTCCTGCCATTCACTCTAAAAGTGTATTCCTCCTATCCTGACCCTTCAATTAAGGGGTCAGCTGCTTTCCATTCACACTGTATGCCTCTCACAATCCCATACACCTTTATCAGGAACTCCCTCCACACCTACCCAATTTTCTCTGCTTTTAGGAAAACAACCCAAACCTGACTCCTGACTTGTGCCTTGTAGATGGTAGATAGGCTTTAGAGAGTTAGGAGGTGAGTTACTCGCCATGGTATTCTTAGCCTTTGTTCTGCTCTTGTAGCCACTGTGTTCAGATGTTGAGTCCAATTAAGTTTCTAGTCAATACTAATCCCCCAGGATGGTAACAACACCATTGAATGTCAAGTGGCAGTGGTTAGATTGTACCTCATTGGTGATGGTCATGGCCTGGCATTTGTGTGGGACAAAAGTTACTTGCCACCTGTCAACCCAAGCCTGGATATTGTCCAGATCTTGTTGTATTTGAAATGAACTGCTTCAGTGTCTGAGGAGTCATGAATGGTATTGGACATTGTCTAATAATTTGAGAAGATTCCCACTGCTGACCTTATGATGGAGGGAAGGTCATTGTTAAAGCAGCTGAAGATGGTTAGGCCTAGGACACTATCCTGAGGAGCTTCTGCAGAGATGTCCTGGAGCTGATATCACTGGCCTCCAACAACCACAACCATCTTCCTATGTGTCAGGAATGACTCCAACCAGCAGAGCGCTGGCCCCTGATACCCATTGATTCCAGTTTTGCTTAGGCTCGTGGGTGCGACATTCAGTTTTGTATGGCCATAATGTCCAAGGGCTGTCATTCTCACCTCACGAATGGAATTCTCATCAAAGGCTATAATAAGGTCAGGAGCTGAGTAACTCTGGCTGAACCCAAACTGTGCATCAGTTGATCTCCTTATTCAGCTAGTTTGCTGAATATTAGCACGTGTGAATGTTCCTGGTGCGAAATACATAAGGATTAACACCATTCAAAGAAATAAACAGATGGATTGGGAATATTAGGTACTGATACCCTACAATGTAAAGCACATCTGCCATTTCATATATCGACTGTGTCATCTAGCAAAGGGAAGCATGGACTGAGACATCTCAGCAATCATTCATAGCTCTCAATAAATAAGGCAGCAACATAGAGGATTCATGTAAGCATCTGAAAATAAATATTTGATATTCTGGGGGACTAATGAGAAAATATTAAACAAGTCGGGAGCACCATGCAGCTGAACAGATCTACCTTTTGCTGTGTTATAAATTCTGTACAGTAATTATTAGCTTGCTGCTTTTTATGTTGTATTCACCTATTGAGAGATCTCAAAAGCTTGGCATAGAATCTACATCCTATAGATGCTGCTGAATTTGGAGAACTTTCTCAGAATTCAGTCATCATGTGCCATAGAAATTTGGTTTTGCATGCTCATGAGAGTAGGAATAGAAGGATGAGGCAGATTAATGTGTGGCTGAGGAGCTGTGAAGGGGAGTCATTCAGATTTTTGTATCATTTGGGGTCGCTTCTGGGGCAGAGGTGACCTATACAAGAGAGTGAAGTTGCATCTGAACTGGAAAGGGACCCAGTATCTTAGCAGGGGTTAGAGTGGAGGCGGGGGGGGGGGTGGGTGGGATTGGGGGGGTTGTGGGGGGGTTGCTGAGGGGGAGATTGAGGGGGTGTGGGGGTTTGGGGGGATTGGGAGCAGTAGTGGGTGGGGTGGGGGGGGGGGGGGGTGTGTGGTTGTGACCCTAAGTAGCATTGAGGAAAGAGAGAAGATTCAGGCCGGTTTGGAAGTTAAAGGGAACATGTTAAATAGTCAAGGCAGGCAAGAACATGGCAGAGAATGAGTTAAGACTGAAGAATTAAACTGTATTTATTTCAATGCAAAAGGCCTAACAGGTAAGATGGATGAACGTGGAGCATGATAGGAACATGGGACGAGGTTATTGTTGCAATTATTGAAAAATGGCTGAGGGAGGGACAGGGATTCAGATTTTTGGATCATTGGAATCTTTTCTGGGACAGAGGTGACCTATACAAGAGGGTGAGGTTGCACCTGAACTGTAAGGAGTATAGATGCAATAAGGATAGAAAGGGAGGGAAGAGAGGAGGGGGAGTGGCACTTTTGATTAGGGAAAACATCATTGCTGTACTGAGGGAGGATATTCTTTGGATCATTCACTGAAGCTATATGGGTGGAACTGAGAAATAAGGGAATGATCACCTTGATGGGATTGTCCTACAGGCCCCCCAATTGTCAACAAGAAATCAAGGAGCAAATGTGTAAGGTGATCACAGATATCTTCATGAATAATAGAGTTGTAATGGTAGGGGATTTTAACTTTTCAAACATAGTTTGGGACTGTCATAGCATTGAGGACTTGGATGGTGAGGAATTTATTCAATGTATTCAAGAAATATTTTTTATCAATATGTAGATGTGCCTCCTAGAGAAGGAGGAAAATTCAGCCTCCTCTTGGAAATTAAGGCAAAGCAAGTGATTGACGTGTCAGTGAGGGAGCACTGTGAGGCAAATGATCATAATTCTTCTAGTTTTATAGTAGTTATGGAAAAGGATGGGCCTTGTGTAAACGTTAATGTTCTAAATTGGAGCAAAGCCAATTTTGACTCTATTAGACAGGAACTTTCAAAAGTCGATTGGAGTCGACTTTTCGCAGGTAAAGGGATGTCTGGCAAGTGGAAGGCTTTCAAGACTGAGATAACAGAAGTTCAGAGGCAGTATGTTCCTGTTCTATGCAGGGCAAGGCTGGTATGAGTAGGGAACACTGAATGACTGCAGATATTGAGGCCCTGATCAAGAAAAAGGAGGCCTATGTCAAGTGGAGACATCTGGGATCAAGTGAATCCCTCAGGTATAGGAGGAGTAAGAGGGAGGTCAAGAGGGTAAAAAGATGTCAGATAACCTTGGCAGATAAGGTTAAGGAGAATCTAAAGAGATTCTACATATGCATTACGGACAAAAGAGCAACTAGGGAGAGAATAGAGCCCCTTATAATCAATGAGGTTGTCTATGCGGAACAACAGGAGATGGGTGCAATAGTAAATGAATATTTTGCTTCAAAATTTACTGTGGAGAAAGACATGGAAGCAAGGTAACTTGGGGAAATAACTTGTGTTGTCTTGAAAGCAGACCACATTATAGAAAAGGAGGTGTCTTAAAAGGTGTGAAGGTAAATAAATTCCCCGACATTGTGGGAAGTTAGGGGAGAAATTGTGGAGCTCCTAGCAGAGATATTTGTACCATCTATAGCCACAGCTGAGGTACTAGAAGAGGATGGCTAATGGTGTGCCTTTATTTCAGAAAGCCTGTAAGGAAAAGCCAGCGAACTATAGTCTGGTGAATCTGAAGATCGGTACTAGGTACGTTGTTGGAAGGGATGCTGAGAAACAGGATTTACATGCATTTGGAATGACAAGGACCATTTAGGGATAGTCAACATGGCTTTATCCATGGGAAAGTGTGTCTTACAAATTTAAGTTTTTTGAGGATAGATGCAGGCAAAGCAGTAGATATTGTTTACATGGATTTTAGCAAGGCCTTCAACAAGGTTCTGCATGGTGGACTGGTTAGTAAAGTTAGGTCACATAGAATCCAGGGAGAGCTAGCCAGTTGGATATAAAATTGATTTGACGGTAGGAGACAGAGGGTGATGGTAAAGGGTTGTTTTCAGACTGAAGGCATGTGAGCAGTGGTGTTCCACAAGGAATTGTGCTGAGTCCACTACTGTTTGTTATTTATATAAATGATTTAGATGAGAATATAGGAATCATTGTTAGTAAGTTTGTGGATGACACCAGAGTTGGTGGTATAGTGGGCAGCAATGAAGGTTATCTAAAAGTACAGCTGGGCAAAAGGGCTGAGGAGTGGCCGATGCAGATTCACTTAGATGACTGTGAGGTTTTGCATTTTGGTAAGGCAAGCTAGGACAGGACTGATGCAATTAACAACAGGGCCCAAGTGAGCAGTAATGCACATAGAGATCTAGGGTTTCAGAAAAAGAGTTCCGCGAAAATGGTGTCACAGGTAGACAAGGTAGTGAGCACACTTGCCTCATTGATCAGAATATTGTGGCAGTACAGGACATTGGTGAGACCACGTTTGGAGAACTGCATACAATTCTGGTTGCCTTACTATTGGGAGGATGTCATTAAATTGGAAAGGGTGCAGAAAATATTTATTAGGACATTACTGGGACTGGAGGGTTTCGGTTATACGGAGAGGCAATAGTTTTTTCTGGAGCATAAGAATTTGAGGATGACTATATAGAGGTTTATAAAATCATGAGGTGCGTAGCTAAGGTGAATAGCCAAGGTCTTTTTCCTAGGGTTAGGGAGTTCTAAACTAGAGGGCAAAGGTTTAAGGTGAGAGGGGATAGATTTAAAAGTTACCTGAGGCAACTTTTGAACAGAGTGGTGCATGTATGGAATGAGCTGCCAGAGGAAGTGGTGGGGGCAGGTACAGTTACAGTTTAAAAGACATTTGGACAGATACAGGAATAGGAAAGGTTTAGAGGGATATGGGCCAAGTGCAGGCAAATAGGACTGGTTTAGTTTGGGAAACCTGGTTGGTATGGATGAGTTGGACTGAAGGGTCTGTTTCCATGCTGTATGGCTCTATATCTCCCATGATAAATTGGTGACAATTTAACAAAAATCTTCCCTTAACTTTACAGAGAGCAAAACGTTAACTCACAATATTTGAACAATATCTTTATTTCCTTCTTATTTTTTCTAAAGGTTGTATGACTTAGACACAAGTACATCTGAAAAGGGTATTTTTCGGAATTAAAATAGCAATCACAAAATAAAGGCTGCAATGTTTACACCAGCTAATATGGTAGATAGCTAGATTCTAAAAGAAAAGGATGTTTTGACAGGAGTTGTTCCTGTTATACATAGTTCATATGGAGATATTCATTGATCCATTTGATTTAGTTAGTGGATGGCAAGGTATAATGGACATTATTAACATATCTCTTGAACTTGGTTATTAATATAAGGTTTAAAGGCTATTCTACCCTCTAAATATAATTGCTTCTTTAATGAATCTAGTACCTTAACAACTCAGTTTTTTAGTTGCTAGACCAGCATGCAGCTTTGCACATTCTTTTACAAATTGCACAATAGATGAACTATTTTCCCTGTGTTGTGGCAGGAAACAGATTTTGTTCTCATAGGAATTGTAGTCACTGCACATCTGCTGCAGGAGTTTACCCAGCTGTGCTTGGGAACCAGTTCTATGATTTGTTACAGCCCAGCAATGACCAAATGGACCCGATCTGCATTTTCATATTTGTTCTAACAACCATTTTTCTTTTTATTTTGTTAATTAAAAACTAATTCCAAAGATTTGTAGAATGGGATCACATGACTTGCTCATTATCTTCATCTTGTCCTGTGCATTGTCCAGTCTTTGTGGAAAGCCAGCAGCAAAGATTGACATTATTAACTTCAGTGCTGTCCAGAGCACATCTCTGCTCAATATTTCCGACAATATCTACCAACTCTATAAGCAATGTTGGCAGAATACTAGGATCAGAAAGAGGTCACAACCTCAAGGTCAGAAGCAAAGTTGCATGCTCTTAGCAAAAGTAGCCAAAAATAAAGTGAACAGTTCAGTTAAATTTCACTAAAACATCTTTCTCAGTCGAAAAGAATGACAAGATATTCTCAATAACAAAATGGAAATGATGACCATTGGCTGGATATTGGGTGAGATGGAAGTTGTTGAAATATATAATTACATTGATCCTGCTCATCACTAGTGCTGACATTGAGACAGCTGTCTCACAGCATTAGCCTGATATAGTCATACTCACTGAATCATACCTTACAAGCAAGCGACAATGTCCCAGACAATGGCTCCACCATGCCTGGATATGTCCTATCCCATCAGCAGGACAGACCAAGCAGAGCTGGCGGCACAGAGATATACACTCTGGAGATTTCAACATTAACACCGGACTCCATGAGGTCTCATGTCGTCAATTCAAATAAGGGCACAGAAATCTCCTGTGGTTTATCATGTAATATCCACCCTTGGCTGATGAATCAGTGCTTCTCCATGTTAAGCAAGACTTGGATCTTCAATGTCGACCACCAGGAGTGGCTCAGTAGCACTGCCCCTGACGGAGCTGGTTGGGTCTTAAAGAACGTAGCTGCTAGACTCGGTCTGCGGCTGGTGGAGAGGGAACCAACAAGAGGGAAAGACATACTTGACCTCATCCTCACCAATCTGCTGGCTTTCAGATGCATCTGTCCATGACAGTAAGAATTATCACTGCACAGTCCTTGAGGAGACAAAGAGAATGCCCTCCATTGTGTTGTGTGGCATTAGAACCATTCGAAATAGGACAGACTTTAAATAGATTTAGCAACACAGGACTGGACAGCTATGAAGCACTGTGGGCCATCTGCAGCAACAGCAAAATTGTATTCCAGCACAATCTTTAACCTCATGGCCCAGCATATCCCCCATTCAGCCCATTACCATCAAACCAGGGGATCAACCCCGGTTCAATGGAGAGTGCAAGAGGAAATGCTTGAAAGGGTACCATGCCTTTTTAGGAATGATGTGTCAACCCAGTGAAGCTAGAAAACAAGACAATCTGTGTGTCAAAAGGTTTAACCAGCAAATGACAGACAGAGCTATATGAATTCACACTAATATATCCAGTTTAAGCTCTGCAGTCCTGACATATCTAGTCATGAATGGTGGTGGATAATTAAACATCTCACTGTAGGAGGAGACTCCCGAAATATCCCCATCCTCAATGATGGAAGAGCCTTTACATCTGTGGAAATGGTAAGGTTGAAGCATTAGCAAAAAGCTTCAGCTAGAAGTGCCAAGTGGATAATCCATTTTGGCTTCTTACAGTAGCCCCCAGCATTACAGATGCCAGTCATCGGCCAACTTCATTTATTCAAAGTGATGTCATGAAACGGTAGAGGTGGTCGATGCCACAATGGTTATGGGCCCTGGCAATGTTCCAGCAATAACAGTGATCATGTGCTCTCCAGCAATATTGCCGTGCCATGAACCAGGCTGTTCCAGTACAGTTGCAACACTTGTACCTATCTGACTATGTGATACATTGCCTGAACATGACATCAGGACAAATCCAACCCAGTCAATTACTGCCCCCATCAGTCTACTCTCAGTCATCAGTAAAGTGATGGAAGGTGTTATCAACAGTGCTGTCAAGCAACACCTGCTCAGCAATTACCCTCCTCAGTGACACCCCTCAGCTCCTGACCTCATTACAGCTTTGGTTCAAGCATGGACAAAAGAGCGGAATTTCAGATGGTAGGTGAGAATGACAACCCTTGACATCAAGGCTGCATTCGATGGAGGGTGACATCAAGGAGCCCTAGCAAAACTGGAATCAATGGGTATCAGGGCTGAACATTCCACTGGTTGGAGTCATACCTGACACATAGAAAGATGGTCATGGTTGTTGGAAATCAATCATCTCAGCTCTAGGACATCTCTGTAAAAGTTCCTCAGGATAGTGTCCAAGACCCAGAAATCTTCAGCTGCTTCATCAATGATCTTTCCTCCATCATAAGGTCAGAAGTGAGGATGTTCGCTGATGATTGCACAAGGTTCAGTACCAATTGTAACACCTCAAATAGTGAAGCAGTTCATGTTCAATGCAACAAGATCTGAACAATATCCAGGCTTGAGTGACAAGTCGCAATTGTCACACAGGAGAAAGTGAGGACTGCAGATGCTGGAGATCAGAGCTGAAAATGTCTTGCTGGAAAAGCACAGCAGGTCAGGCAGCATCCAAGGAGCAGGAGAGTGTCTGAACATAGTCCGGAGTCCATGCGGGGTCAGTCGGTTTCCTAGGCAGGTGCTGAGGAAGGAGATGAGGCTGTGGTAGCGAGTCTGTTTGAGAACATTTGTCTGAACGTAGTCCGGAGTCCGTGCGGGGTCAGTCGGTTCCTTTGTCCAAGCGTAGTCCGGAGTCCACGCGGGGTCAGTCGGTTCTCCTGCTCCTTGGATGCTGCCTGACCTGCTGCGCTTTTCCAGCAACACATTTTCAACTCATGTCACACAGCCAGGCAATGATCATCTCCAATAACAGAGCATCTCATCAATGCCCCTCGACAATCAATGCTGTTACGCTACACTATTACATCTTGGTGTTATTATTGACCAGAAACTCAACGGGACTAGCCATAAAAATGCAAACTCAACGGGACTAGCCATAAAAATACAATGGCCCCAAGAGCAGCTAAGCGGCTAGGAATCATGCAGAGAGTGACTCACCTCCTGACTCTGCAAAGTTGTAAGCTATAAGTCAGGGATGTGATTGAAGACTCCCCACTTGCCTGGGTGAGTGCTGCTCCAACGATACTCAAGAAACATAGTGTAAGACCAGTTAGAAATGAATAGATTTTTATTTTATTGTGACAATTGATTGTATTGTTTTCAATTAAATCACTAGAATCCACCTCATTCCCTCACGTTTTTATAGCACTGCTCCTTCTGCTTTTATAATATATGACTTTTCGAGTAAAATTCATTATCCACTCATTACTGACTCAATTTCCAATAACCATGTATCAATCAAGGCTCAGCACTTACAGCTTATTTTCTCATATATCATCACACATTCACTCATACTCACTCGGCAGTAGCAATTTGTTTTCTTTCTAAGCCTTTGGTCTGATGAGTTGCAAGCTGAAGTCAGTTGTGAAATTGTTACGGCCAGGCCATTTGAGGTTATCTACTTCAACATGTTGGAAAATGGGATCTTGCTTATCCATATGGCTGAGTTACTCATATTAGCTAAAACAGCTGACATACCAGGAGAAGAAATAAGACAAGTTTTGATTCCAAGCCAAAGAAACGCAGAAATGTAGAAAATAGGAACAGGACTCGGCCATTTGGCCCTTTGAGCCTGTTCTGCTATTCAATGTGATCATCGGTGATTCTTCTACTCAGTACTCTGTTCCTAGTGTGATCCTTTTGATCTCTTTAGTCCTAAAAGTTACATATATCTCCTTCTTGAAAACATTCAATAACTTGGCCTCAACCACTTTCTATGGCAGAGAATACTACAGGCTCACTACACTCTGAGTGAAGACATTTCTCCTCATTTCAGTCCTAAATGGCCCATATCCTGAGACTGTGACCACTGGCTCTGGACTCCCTGGTTATTGGAAGCATCCTTCTGACATCTACCCCGCCTAAGCTTGTTGGAATTTTATAAGTTTGTATGCGATTTCCCCCTCATTGTTCTAATTACGATCCTATCAGATCTGGTCTCTTATATGCCAACCCTGCCATGTCAGGAATCAACCTGGCTAACCATAGCCAGAATGTCCTTCCTCAAGTAAGGAGACCAAAACTACACACAATACTCCGGGTGTAGTCTCATCAAGACCCTGTACAATTGCAGTATGACATCGCTGCTCCTGATCTGAAATCCTCTCGCTATAAAGGCCAACATATGATTATCTTTTTCCCCACCTACTGCATCTGCACGCTTACTTTCAGTGACTGGTGTACAAGGGCAGCCAGACTTCATTGCACCTCCCCGTTTTGCAATCTACTACCATTCAGATAATAATCCACCTTCCTGCTTTATTACCAAAGCGGATAACCTCACATTTATCCACATTATCCTTTATCTGCCATGCATTTATCCAAATCACATTTCTGCACAGCTCTTCCACCCTCTCATTCCATAAACCATAGATAATGTTGCAAAGGTAGTGACTTGGCTTCACATTGACTCTGTTCAATACAATTATTTATTTATCAGCTGGATATGACAGTGCTATGGCACTTCCCAACATTTATTGAAAGAGGAATCTTTATTCCTTTAAATATTTCTGGATTTATGATGGAGCCAAACAATGAAGCTAAATACTAATGGTCAATTTTGTATAATTTTAATATGTAATATTGGTTCACAAAATTTTAATCTCTCAAAATCTATGTTTATAAAGATTGATAGAATAATCCCAGAAAATATCGACTTGGCTATTTCCAATGGCCAGACCACTTCATTTGACTTTGGAACTCAAATTATTCAGAATTGATAGGCAATTGTATTCACGTAAATAAATTGTTTGATTTTCTGAATTAGACAAATAGACAAACTTTTCAAACATTGAATCATCAAAAATAATGTAGTTGGGAGGAATGATTCATCTCAGATTTAGATATCTTCACCATCCTGTGTTGGAGCAATATCTTATTTCCCCAGGAAATTGCTAACAAAAATGATTTGAGCACTAATCTAAAACAAAAGTGCTGCCACAAGTCTAAAATGCTAATTCTACACCAATCTAAAATACAGACTCCACCATAAATGCTTCAATTCCCACCATCTAGCTGATTATTGAAAAATGAGTTGTACAACCAGTAAGTATCCAAAGTTCTATCCCCTCTATATTTCTTACTCTTGACGTTAAAGTTATAGGTATTTTGGATGATGATAAGGTACAGTTTGGTCATGCTGACACATTTCTTTACTTAGATACATACACATGAAAAATGAGGTTTTGGAACAATTCTACTCCTTAAGCCAGTCAAGAGAGAAAGAGGAACACCATGGGGAGAAATCTTTTCTGAATCCATTAGTCCAAATCAAGGTAAGTATAATTTCAGAATCCCTCAACTTAACTTTAAGGTGCCTTACATCTCTATTTTTGTCTTTTTGACTAAACTGTAGGCACAAACTTTCAAAATGCTTCTATTAATTATCTGAAGTATAATTTATTAAAAGTAAACTATTCCATCAACTTCAACAGGATTGCTATTTATTTGGTAATAATAGCTAATGACTCATGTAATGCTAATTTGCCATCTGTTTTAAATCTGATATAACATCCTATACACTCATATTTTCTCATGATTTTTTCATGATCTTGCCAAAAGCCCTAAACCGCCTCCACAAATTTAATCGAAGATTTTAAAAGGTGCTTAGATTAATCATGCAGAAATGCAGCAATAATCTTTCCCTGCTTGCTGTCCTACTTGACCCTGAGCTGAGCTTCCGAGCCATATCCTCTCCATGAACAAGAACACTTATGTTCACTTCCACAACACTGCTGTTCTCCACCCCTGCCTCAACTTATCTGCTACTGAAGCTTCCAGCCATGGGTTTATTATCTCATACATTCAACCAGTCCAATTCTTTCCTGTCCATCTTCCTACTTTGCATAGACCTGAGATCATTCAAATTATAATGCACAGTCTGTTCATCCATTATCCCTGTGCTCTCTGATCAATGTTCAGCTCTTGTTCAGTTATTTAAATTTAAATCTGTTTTAAACTTCTCATTTTTATTTTCAAAACCTTCTACAGCCTCATCCCTCCCCTCATCTCTACAACCTCCTTCAGCACTACAGCTCTGCATATTTCTAATTTTTGCCTCTTGCACATCTTTGATTTTCATTGCTTTATCGCCAATGGCTATGTTTTCAGTTGTCTAACGTCTGAGCTCTAGCGTTCCCTACTGAAGTAGCTCCCTCTTTCTTCCTTTAAAAAAAACTTCTAAAAACCACCTTTTTTTAAAACCAAGCTCTACCAATAATATCTCTTTACATGGGTATGTGTTTGCTAATGCTCTTAGGAAGTATCAATGGTTTACTACATTAAGAGTAATATATAAATGTAAGTTCTTGTTTGTTTCCAGGTTGCTGAAGCTTTTGGTGGAGTACTGCACACATATCGTTTGGTAAAGCATGGCCTAATTAGGGACAGTCAACATGTCTTTGTGCAGGGCAAGTCATGTTTTACTAACTTGATTGAATTTTTTTGCGGAGGTGACAAAGGTGATCGAGATGAGAGCAGTGGATGTTGTCTATGTGGATTTTAGTAAGGCTTTTGATAAGGTCCCTCATGGCAGGCTAATCCAGAAGATTAAAATGCATAGGATCCATGGTGACTTGGCTGCTTGGATGCAGAATGGTTTTGCCCATAGAAAGCAGAGAGTCCTGGTGGAAGGGTATCTTTCTGGCTGGAGGTCTGTGACTGGTGGTGTTCCGCAGGGATCCGTACTGGGATCTCTGCTATTGCTAACATATTCAAATGATTTGGATGAAAATATAGATGGGTGGGTTTGTAAGTTTGCAGATGATACAAGGATTAGTGGAGTTGTGGATAATGTAAGAGATTATCAAAGGAGACAGTGGGATATAGATCACTCGCAGATATGAGCAGAGAAATGGCGGATGGAGTTTAATCCAGGCAACTGTAAGGTACTGCACTTTGGGAGATCAAATGTTAAGAAAATGTATACAGTGATTGGCAGGACCCTGAACAGTATTGATGTACAGAGGGATCTTGGGGTTCAAGACCATAGCTCCCTGAAAGTGGCCATGAAGTAGATGGGGTAGTAAAGAAGATGTATGGTATGCTTGCATTTATTGGTCAGGGAATTGAGTTCATGAGTCAGGATGTCATGTCGCAGCTTTATAAGACTTTGAAGAGGCCATACTTAGAGTATTGTGTTCAAATCTGGTCGCCACATTATAGAAAGGATGTGGAGGCTTTGGAGAGGGTGCAGAAGAGGTTTACCAGGCTGCTACCTGGGCTAAAGGGTATGAGCTATAAGGAGAGGCTAGAAAAAACTAGGGTTGTTTTCTCTGGAATGGCGGAGGCTGAGGGGAGAGCTGATAGAAGTCCATAAAATGATCAGATGCATAGATAGGGTTGATGGTCAGAACCTTTTTCCTAGAGTTGCAATGTCCTGTACAAAAGGTCATGCATTTAAGGTGAGAGGGGGAAAGTTTGAAGGAGATGTGAGGGACAAGATGTTTACATGGGGAATGATAGGGATCTGGAATATACTGCCAGGGGGATGGCTGACACAGATACGATAGGGATGTTTAAGGGGCTTTTGGATATGGACCAAGGGACTGTTTAATTTGGCATGTTGCTTGGCAAAACAACGTGGGCTGAATGGCGCATTCATGGGCTGTACTGTTCTGTGTTCTGTGTTCTATACCCACAGTATTTTACTAAATTGTCTATTCCTCAGCTGTGAGCCGGGTACTGAACATGCACACTCTTTCTGAGTATAAAACAGGGGTATTCCAACTCAGACCAATGCCAACATGCTCATGCATCCATGCAAACGTCACCTTAAGAGAAAAATCTGGCTAATTTGCCTAGATCTGTAACCTAGGGATACTGAATTTATTTATAATTCATTCACTGCCATCTTAGCTGAAGCCAACTGACTCAACAGGACCAGGCAGTGTGCCAGTGATCATCTTCATTCTCAGTGACACAGCGTTACACCTTACAGTGGACCTATGCGTGGCTTACAAGGAAACCTCGTCAATTTTCTCTCAGAGGGTAATAAATTCATTAATTTCACAAATTACTTGCTCTTCTCTCTATAAACTGCAGACCTCATGCGCAGTTTGTTTTTAGATAACTTATGGAGCACACTGCCAATATTTTAACTTGATACCAAAGTTACCAATTATGTAAATTTTCAAAGTGCTAGCGTCAGGCATTCAATTGTTAACAAACCCTTTTCGAGTGCAGCCATTATGATTTCAATTAAGATATTTAACCTCTGATGCAGGATAGAATGTTTAGATTTTAAAGAACTGGTCAAGCCCAATGCTTTGCAATAAATAGTTGTAAAATCAAGCTCAATAATGGAACCGTATCAGAGGACTAACGGTCATGCCTTCTTATTAACTTCATGCTAATTTCACTGACTTAATTAGGTGGGGTGTAAAATAAGCTAATCCAATAGGTATCCTGACAGCTGTGTTAGGATAATACTATCGCCCTTACAGTAAATGACAGTAGAATAAAGGGATGTGTTCTGTTCATAGTTATATTGATGTAAATGTAGTTTTGTAGTATGAAAAGTGTAATATGCATGTAGTATTAGATTTAGGTTTTAAAATAAAGTTAGATCTATATGGGTTAGTTCTGTAAGTTTATTTTACACATTAAAAAATGTATTTTACACATTTGGAACAGTCACCTAAGTATATCAGTTCCAAAAAGACATGGTTGCAGTCGAGTGTCTCACAGAGCCCTGTGCTGACAATGATAAGATTTTAAACTGCTGGGTTTATGACAGGCAGCATAAACACATTAAGACAATTGGTTTTGTTTCTCTTCAGTTCAAATGTATCAGTAGTTTATTTCAGAAGGTGGAACAATTTCTTCCTGCAGCAAAATCAAGTTCAATCCAGTTCATGGGACCTCAAGTCAGGAAGATTTGTATAGAAGTCTTCAAGTTTTTAGACATGAAAAAGTTTTGGTCCTCAAAATTGTGAAAGCTTCACAGCCACAGATTAGAGAAGGAATCATAAAATTGTCTCCACAATCCATTGAGAATAAACCTTAAGGAGTGAGTTAATTAGGAACTTCGAGCTGAAACAGCAGTGTAATTTCTCTGGACTAAAGTCTGCAATGGGTTAAACAGCTGGGAAATAGTTTAGAACTTTGTTTTGATATTTATGTTTTGTGTAAAAAACTTCTGTTCTATTGTTAAGTGACTTCTACATCCTTGTGTATGTTTCCGTGACTAAATATCATTGAACATTGAACAGTACAGCACAGGGACAGGCCCTTCGATCCATTATGTTGGGCCAAACATGACGCCAAGTTAAACTAATCCCTTCTGCCTGCTTTTGGTCCCTATCACTCCATTTCTTGCATATTCATGTACTTACCTAAAAGATCCCTTTGTATCTGCCTTTACCACACACCCCTGCCAGCACATTCCAGGCACCTACCACTGTCTGTGAACAAAACATGCCCGTCACATCTCCTTTGAACTTTCTCCTTAAACGCACACCCTCCAGTGTTAGACATTTCAACTCTGGGTAAAAAATTCTGACTGTCAATCCTATCTATGCCTCTCATCATTTTATAGACTTCTAACAAGTTTCCCCTCAGCCTCTACTGCCCCAGAGAAAACAACCCGAGTTTGTCCAGCTGCTCCTTATAGCTTATGCCCTCAAATCCAGGCAGCATCCTAGTAAACCTCTTCTGCACCCTCTCCAAAGCCTCCACATCCTTCCTGTAATGCAGCAACCAGAATTGAATGCAGTACAGCCTAATCAAACTTTTATAAAGCTGCAACATGACATCCTGACTCATGAACTCAATTCCCCAATCAATAAAGGCAAGCATACCATACACCTTCTTTACCACTCAACCTACTTGTGTGGCCACTTTCAGAGAGCTATGGGCTAAGATCCCAAGTTCCCTTTGTACATCAATGCTGTTAATGGTCCTTCCATTACAAAGAACAAAGAACAAAGAAAATTTACAGCCCAGGAACAGGCCCTTCAGCCCTCCAAGCCTGAGCCAATCCAAATGTACTGTCTAAACCTGTCGGTCAATTCCTAAGCATCTGTATCCCTCTGCTCCCCACCTACTCCTGCATTTGTCCAGGCGCATCTTAAATGAATCTACCGTGCCTGCCTCTACTACCTCTGCTGGCAACACGTTCCAAATGCCCACCACCCTCTGTGTGAAATACTTACCACGTGTATCCTCCTTAAACTTTCCACCTCTAACCTTGAAAGCATGACCTCTTGTTATTAAATCCTTCACCCTGGGAAAAAGCTTGTCTCCATCCACCCTGTCTATACCCTTCATGATTTTGTAAACCTCAATCAGGTCCCCCCTCAATCTCCTTTTTTCTAATGAAAATAAACCTAAACTACTCAACTTTCTTCATAGCTAGCACCTTCCAAACCAGGCAACATCCTCGTAAACCTTCTCTGCACCCTCTCCAAAGTGTCCACATCCTTTCCGTAATGTGGCAACCAGAACTACACACAGTATTCTAAATACAGACAAACCAATGTCTTGTACAATTTTACCATGACTTGCCAGCTCTTATACTCAATAGCCCGTCCAATGAAGGCAAGCATACTTGACCTCTCTAATCACCTGTGCAGCAACCTTCAGGGTACAATGGATCTGCACGCCCAGATCTCTCTGCTCATCAGCTTTTCTCAAGGCTCTTCCGTTCATTGTATAATTCACTCTGGGAATTAGTCTTGCCTAAATGCATCACTTCACATTTGTCTGGATTGAAATCCATCTGCCACTTTTCTGCCCAACTCTCCAGTCTGTCTATATCCTCCTGTATTCTCTGACAGTCCCTTATGCTTTCTGCTACTCCACCAATCTTCGTGTCACCTGCAAACTTGCTAATCATACCAACAGTGCCCTCTTCCAGATCATTTATGTACATTACAAACAACGGTGGCCCCAACGCTGATCCCTGTGGAACACCACTGGTCACCTTTCTCCATTTCAACTATTACTCTCTGTCTCCTGTTGCTCAACCAGTTCTTTATCCACCTAGCTAGAACACCCTGCACACCATGTGACTTCACTTTCTCCATTAGTCTACAATGGGGAACCTTATCAAATGCCTTACTAAAGTCCATGTATATGACATCAACAGCCCTTCCTTCATCTATCAACTTGGTCACTTCCTCGAAGAACTCTATTAAGTTAGTAAGGCACGGTCTGCCCCGCACAAAACCATGTTGCCCATTCTTTTCTAAATATAAATAGATCCTATCTCTCAGTACTTTCTCCAGCAACTTTCCCACCCCCGACGTCAGGCTCACTGGTCTGTAGTTACCCGAATATCCCTACTACCCTTCTTGTACAGGGGGACAACATGAGCAACCCTCCAGTCCTCCGGCACTTCACTTGTATTTAAGGACGCCACAAAGATATCTGTCAGGGCCCCAGCTATTTCCTCTCTCACCTCCCTCAGTAACCTGGGATAGATCCCATTCGGTCCTGGGGATTTGTCCACCTTAATAACCTCTAGCCTACCCAACACACCTTCCCTACTTATGTCAACGTGATCCAGACTAATCAAACTTCTATCTCTAATCTCAACATTCATCATGTTTCTATCCTCAGTGAACACTGATGCAAAGTAATCATTCAGAATCTCATCCATTCTCTCAGGTTCGGCACACAGCCTTCCTTCGTTATCCTTTAGTGGACCAATCCTTTCTCTAGTTACCCGCTTGCTTCTTATATAAGAATAAAATGCTTTGGGATTCTCCTTAATTCTGCTCGCTAAAGCCATATCATGACCCCTTTTAGCCCGCTTAATTCCTTGTTTAAGACTTGTCCTACTCTTCCGAAATTGTTCCAGGGCCTGTATAACTGTATATTTTTCCTTAACAATGTTAATTAAATTTTAAAAATTAAATCGATGATCTATTAAGCTAAGGTTTATTGTGGGATTTGACTTGTCCAGTAGTAAAATAACATCCATGATCACTTACATGTATAGAAATTCCAGTCAATACTGGCACAACTTTAAAATGAAACAAAAATCTATGGATGCTGGAGATCTGAAGCAAAGACAGAAATTACTGGTGAAACTCAGTGGTTCTGGCAGTATCTGTTGGAAAAAAGCAAAGTTAACATTTGTCAGAATGATTCTGTTGAAGAAACATTAACTCTGCTTACTTCTCACAGAGTTTAGATTAGTATGGTGCTGGAAAAGCACAGCAGGTCAGGCAGCATCCGAGGAGCAGGAAAATCTATGTTTTGGGCAAAAGCCCTTAATCAGGGATGAATCCTACCCAAAACGTTGATTTTCCAGCTCCTCGGATGCTGCCTAACCTGCTGTGCTTTTCCAGCACCACTCTAATCTAAACTCTGGTTTCCAGCATCTGCAGTCCTCACTTTTGCCTTACTTCTCACAGATATTGCCAGACCTACTGAGTTTTGCCAGCAAATTCTGTTTTTATTTCTGGTAGAACCTTTGTTGCCAATTCATTAACTATTGAAGCCAAATGATTGCATATCAACGAATCAATCCAATTATCTCATAGTTTTTGCACTTGTTGCATTGAAGAGGGCATGATATTGCCTCCAAGATCTTTACCCAAACTAACTTTTACCCACCTCCTTCCATTTCAATTTCTCCTCAATGGAGATGAAAAGCTGTTTGCAGATACGTTTTTGTCTTGAATTTTTGACCTTGAGATGATCCATAGTAGTATTGGGGAATGGAAAGTATTTTTATATTTGGCAGCCAATCTCACAATCAAGTACTCTCACAACAGATGTAGAATAAATTGGAAATAACATTTCTACAGTGTGTCAAAGCTGGGCTTTAAGGAATTCCAAGTTCAGAAAAACCCTCACTTCTGAATTATTTCACATACACAGCATTGCTTGTGAACCCTGAGTGATGTGCCACAATTAATTTCTGAAAAAAAAAACATTCTGGATTAAGAAAACGTGCAATTGGCTCACCTCCTTTAACAGCTGCAGTGTTTCTATAGTTTATGTGGTTTACTGGATTGAAGTAATAAGCTTTGCATAGTACATTAACGAGAGGGAAGAGATGACTGTGGAGTTAGTTGTTTAATCTTTCCATAAGCCTCCTGTAATATTTTCTGAAATCATCACATTCTCTTTCTTGAAACTCTGCTGTGTGGGCAAGTAGTAAAACTGACGAACCTAACGTGCAAGTCACTGCTTAGAGTTTGCATTTCCAAGGAACACAGAAGTGAAGTATTTGCCTTTACAGTAGAGAAATTCAAGAAATTCCTAAACTCAAGAAATTTCAAAGAATCTGTAGTGTCAGCTATTCCAGTGCAAATATGAATAATACAGCCTTTAAAAAAATCGTAGTCTGAATATTCTATATCGTGGGAGATGTTGGAATGAACAGGATGTTCTTCTGTGCAGGTGCACATCTGGAGGCGGAGGGGTCAGGATTGCAATATTGGCAATGAAGTAAGGACCATGACATGGCCAGCTGTGCCTGTTTAAAAAAATAAATCTTATCCAGTTGAGCTGTATTTTTACATTTGAATTGTCAGCGGGATGAGTAGCAACAACATGCATTTATACAGCTTTTTAAAATGGAAAAAAAAAGCTTCAGCCATCCTTCCAACTGGGCTTATTGTTTTGGAGAACATCCAATAGAATTCACATTTAACTATTTTACAGTTTCATTCAGATAAATGCGAGGTGCTGCATTTTGGGAAAGCAAATCTTAGCAGGAATTATACACTTAATGGTAAGGTCCGAGGGAGTGTTGCTGAACAAAGAGACCTTGGAGTGCAGGTTCATAGCTCCTTGAAAGTGGAGTCGCAGGTAGATAGGATAGTGAAGAAGGTGTTTGGTATGGTCAGAGCACAGTGTACAGGAGTTGGGAGGTCATGTTGAGGCTGCGCTGGTCATTGGTTAGGCCACTTTTGGAATATTGCGTGCAATTCTGGTCTCCTTCCTCAGAAAGATGTTGTGAAACTTGAAAGGGTTCAGAAAAGATTTATAAGGATGTTGCCAGGGTTGGGGGATTTGAGCTACCGGGAGAGGCTGAACAGGCTGGGGTTGTTTTCCCTGGAGCATCGGAGGCTGAGGGTGACCTTGTAGAGGTTTATAAAATCATGAGGGACATGGATAGGGTAGATAGGCAAAGTCTTTTCCCTGGGGTGGGGGAGTCCAGAACCAGAGGGCATAGGTTTAGGGTGAGAGGAGAAAGATATAAAAGAGACCTAAGGGGTAACGTTTTCACGCAGAGGGTGGCACGGGTATGGAATGAGCTGCCAGAGGAAGTGGTGGAGGCTGGTACAATTGCAACATTTAAGAGGCATTTGGATGGGTATATGAATAGGAAGGGTTTGGAGGGATATGGGCCGGGTACTGGCAGGTGGGACTAGATTAGGTTGGGATATCTGGTAGGCATGGACGGGTTGGATCAAAAGGTCTGTTTCCATGCTCTACATCTCTATGACTCTATGACATACTCATTAAATCAATGATTTGGATCATTAATGAAAAATGTAAGGTTCTTCTACTTCTTGTATCAAGCATCAGGAGAAACAGAAATATATGTAGAAAAGATCATTCAGTCCATAGAGCCTGTTCCAGCCCTTCCCAGTTCTTTTCCCCAGAGAATCCAATCCAATCCAATCCACTTTTAAAAGTTTCTGTCAAATCTGTGCCACCACCACTTTCCACCGTGTATTTGAAATCACAACAACTCTCTGCATAAAGGAATTCCCCACATCTCCATTCTGGTTGGAGGGGTTGGCTATCTACAGTTGTCCTAATAGTCCAAATTCAATGGTGTTACCACCACTATCAACATTTTGGGAGTTACCATTGACCAGACACTGAACTAGGTTAGCCATGCAAGTTCAGTGGCTACGAGAGCCACTCAGTAGATAGGAATACTGCAGCGAGCAACTCACCACCTGACTCTCTAAAGTCTGTCCACCATTTCCAAGGCACAAGTCAGCAGTGTGATGGAATACTTCCCACATGTCTGGATGGGTGCAGCTCCAACATGATTCAAGAAACTTAACACAATCCAGACAAAGCAGTCTGCTTGGTTGGCACTACATCCTCAAGTATCCACTCTCTCCACCACCGATGCTCAGTAGAAGCAGTGTTTACTATCTACAAGATACACTGCAGAAATTCACCATGGCTCCTTAGACAGCACCTTCTTTTCCTGGACAAAGGCAGAAGATATATGGAGCACCACCACCTTCAAATTCCCCTCCAAACCACTTACCATGCTGACTTGGAAATATATCCATTCCTTCATTGTCGCTAAGTCAACATCTTGGAATTCCCTCCGGAATGGAGGACCCTGTGGGTGTACCTACAGCACACAGACCGGTCCGAGAAGGCAACTCACTGCCATCTTCTCAAAGGCAATTAGGGACAGTCAATAAAAAAACTGGCCCAGTCAGTGACATCCACATCTCATGAGTTTTTTTTACAAAATGGCCCCTTGGTTCTACTCAGCAGAAACCAAATGGAATTTTCCATTTGGCCTGTAGATCCTCCTCCTGATCTGCAGCCAAAACATTGTTAAAGGTTGGGGATAAATTTCCAGTGGCAGAACAAGTTGTGGAGTGAGAAGGAGTCCAGGAGGCAATATCCTCCCAGCTTTTGTCCTGAACTATTTATGCAATTTACCATTTATGAAACTAATGAGCCTGTATCCTTTTCTAACTAATCCCCCAGTATGTCTAGCCACCTTCAAAGATCAGTGCAACTAATACCACAAAGATCCATTTATTGTTGCATATTATTCAGTCATTTGTGCCATTTAGTCTATGGAATCAAGCCATGCTTGTGAATTCATTTTGAGACAGATTAAAAATGATCAGTCTTACATTTGCACTTTGTGCCAGAATCCTGGTAGGAATTCTGCCATACAGATTGCATCAACGCCATCTAGGTCTAAGCCATCTGCCTAGTTATCAAGTCATCTACTACCTTGAGCAGTCTCATCCTTCACCACTATGTCTGCAGTGTGTACTATCCACAGGATGCACTGCATCAACTCACCAAGGCTTTGTCAACCATATCTCCCAAACCTGTGATCTCTACTACTTAGGGGACAAAAGCGGTGCATGGGAACAGGGCCATCTTTAAGTTCCCTCCAAATCACAACACTACCTTGACTTGGGCATTTCACTATTCCTTCTTTAATACTCAGCCAAAATACTAGAGCTGTCCATTGAACAATATTGTTGGAGTTCATTTACGGTATGGACTGCAAGGATTCAAGGAAGTGGCTTGGCATCCCCCTCTCAAGGATAAATAGGGGTGGTCAATACATACGGCCCTGAGACAGAAAGTATGAAAAGGTCGGAGGAATAACGAAGGAGCAATGCTGAGTGGTAAAGAATTGGCAGGAGCATGTCACTCAAGCGGTGATTTTGGGGATAGAATAAGTAGAAATAACAGTGATTGAGCTGCACCTACAAAGGGAAAGTGTCCATTACCAAACTTATTTGGATCCACTACTTTTGTTCCCATCTCATCCTTTGTCCTGTTTAGATTTCATTTCTACAAAACCATTCATGTGAGCTTCAGTCCTTAGCTCTGCAAAATTCCACTTATCTAAAATTCTGCTGCTTGTATCCTGTCCCTGTTAGTGGTAGAGTGATACATCTGGAAATAGACCCTTTGGTCCAACTAGTCCATGCTGACCAGTTTTCTAAATTAATCTAATCCCATTTGCCAGCACTTGGTCCACATCCCTCTAAGCCCTTCCTATTTATATATCATCCAGATGCCTGCTAAATGTTATAATTGTACCAGCCTCCACCACTTCCTCTGGCAGTTCATTCCATACGTGCACCCTCTGTGTCAAAAAGTTGCCCCTCAGGTCCCTTTTATATCTTTCACCTTAAACCAATGCCCTCTAGTTTTGGACTCCATACTCTGGAAAAAAATCTTGGATATTCACCGTGTCCATACCCCTCATAGAATCCCTACAGTGTGGAAACAAGCCATTCAGCCCATCAAGCTCACACTGACCCTCCAAAGAGCATCCCACCCAATCCTTGCAGCCCTACATTTCCCATGACTAATCCACATAACCTGCACATCCTGGACACTATATCCCCATGGCCTAACTTGCACATCCTTGAACTGCAGAAGGAAACCTTCAGAGACACAAGGAGAATGTGCAAACTTCACACAGACAGTCACCCGAGGTTGTAATCAAACCCATGTCCCTGCTGCTGTCAGGCAGCAGTGGTAGCCACCAAGCCACTATGCCACATGATTTTCTAAGTCTCTATATGGTCACCCCTCAGCCCCTGAAGCTCGAGGGAGAAAATCCCCAGCCTATTCAGCCTCTTCCTATAGCTCAAGCTCTCCAACTCTGGCAACATCCTTGTAAATCTTTTCTGAACTCTTTCAAGTTTAACAACACATTTCCTATAGTATAGAGACAGAATTAAATACAATATTCTAAAAGTGGCCTCACCAATGTCTAGTATGCAGCAACATGATGTCCCAACTCCTATACTCAATGCATTGACCAATGAAGGCAAGTGTGCCAAACACCTTTCTCATTACCTTGTCTATCTGCACCTCTACTTTCATGGAACCATGCACCTACTCTTTGTTCGGTAACACTCCCCAGAACCTTAACATTAAGTGTATAAGTCCTGCCCTGGTTTGCCTTACCAAAATGCAGCACCTCACATTTATCTAAATTAAAGTCCATCTTCCACTCCTCAGCCCATTGGTCCATCTGATCAAGGTCCTGTTGTAGTCTGAGGTAACTCTCTTCACTGTCCACTACACGTACAATTTTGGTGTCATCTACAAACTTAGTAACCATGCCACCTATATTCACACCCAAATCACTTATATAAATGATGAAAAGCAGTGGACCCAGATTCGATTCCTGCAGTACACTGTTGGTCACAGGCCTCCAGTCCAAAAAAACAACTCTCTGTCTCTTAACTTGAAGCCGATTTTGTATCTAGTTGGCTAGCTCCCCTGGATTCCATGTCATCTAACCTTGCTAACCGGTCTCCCATGCAGAACCTTGTCTAACGCCCTGCCTTCATTAATCTTCTTTGTCACCTCTTCAAAAATTTCAAACATTTTTGCCCCCATGCTCTGGAGCTCCTTTTTTATTTATCTGTACCCGTAAAATCATCTATGTCCACCTTCTGTCATTGTCCTCAACTCTCTCATTATAGGTGAGCATATGCATTTTTTTGCTGTCTATGATGTATATTTATGATAACAATTTTATAAACAACAAATGGTTATTTCTTGTTCAACAGCTTTTTAAGCTGCCATTTATCTGGAAAATGTTTATAATTGGCACAGACTTTCTTTCAAATTGCCAATTGAGAGTTTATGTTCCTTTCTCACTGACAATAAGCACAGATCTAGTTGTTGACAGAGAATAAAAGAAAGAAAATGTAAAACAGGTCTCTAACCACACTTGGTTCCATTAAACCACACAGGATAAGGAAAGCTTTGGTAATTAGCAGTCGCATGACTTGGGGCAATTGCACACTTTTGTTGAAGCCAGATGAATTAAGTTCAATCAGGGAGAATTAGTCAAATCTTATTAATACCTTATTATTATGTTGTCTTCTATCATAAAGTAATTCAATCTTCCAGTCACAGAACAAACATGTAAAGTCAGAGAGGAAGATGTACACGAGCTAATGTATGTGAGAGTTCTAGGTTCGAGGCAGAGCCCGCATCACTCAGAAGGAAGTGAAATTGAAACCTTGCCATCTTCGCTCTGAGCTCAGCTGTATGATAGTGAGAGAGAATGGCTGCCACCACATGCAGTGTAGGGGGGACCATAAGAATGGCTGCCACCACATGCAGTGTAGGGGGGGACCATAAATTATGGTTTGTCTCTTCAAGGCTGGAGTCCATGACTTCAAGGCTCTACAAGGGGAAATGCATTGAGAATACATCCACTGATTCAATAACGCCACCCGTCTGGAATCAACATGAATTTCATTTTCAGGTCATTCTTTTTTCAATAACATTAAAAATTATGGCCTCGAGCATTCATGACCATTATATAGTCTCCAGCAATGGACTTCTTGTCATGTCAGACACACAAAGTTGTGCAGGCACACACTCAAAACTCTCACCTGGGTTTGCTATTTCTAGGCTGGAAATGTGTTGCTGGAAAAGCGCAGCAGGTCAGGCAGCATCCAGGGAACAGGAGAATCAATGTTTCGGGCATAAGTCCTTCTTCCTGAAGAAGGGCTTATGCCCGAAACGTCGATTCTCCTGTTCCCTGGATGCTGCCTGACCTGCTGCGCTTTTCCAGCAACACATTTCCAGCTCTGATCTCCAGCATCTGCAGACCTCACTTTCTCCTTTGCTATTTCTATATCACTTTCATGCCTGACAATGCTTTGGAGCTGCCACATCCTTACATAGAACTGTAAATGTACAAGGATGTGATCTGTGATGGGCAAAGGGTGCTTTATTTTCAGAGGAGTGTGCTATCATGTTGGTTAACCATTTGGATTTCACTCCCCCATTATAGGGTTAGCAGTTATGATCTGAAACTTCCAAGATTGCATAGCTCAGAGCTACATATTACAGCAAGACGTGGGCCTCTCTGTGTCAATGCCAAACATGGCTCTTCATAGCGATTACTGCAGGGACTCAGGAGTATCATTTCTGATATGCTGCTCAATTCTGACATTTCCCACAGATCATTAGCTCACACATTGTTGATGGAACCTGTAGTTGGATGATTCTTGTGGCTTGGTTAGAAATCCAACAAAAGCATTGACAAAGAGAGCAATTATAATGCTGTGGCCTAGTCCAGCAAGAACAGCAATCCCCAAAGGCTGCTGCCCAACTTCCTGAGGGAGAAGCAGCAACTGAAGATCCGCCAGTAAGCTGGAGGAGGATGACCAGCCCCTGAATTTACAGGTCTCTCTGTTATTTTCTAAAGCCCTCAGAAACCCAGTGTAGGTGCAAACCAATAACATCCAAGGCCATCATCAATAACTGTGCCCCTTTTGGAACAGGACCTGAGCTCGGAAGAACTGGGTGTCTATCCTTTACTGATGGTTGACAAAATGATATCTACCTGGGATTTTCATACCAGTGGCTTGATTCAAGGGGCAACTCCCAATCCTCAGCACACAAATGCACCTGAGATGTCAATGGTACCATTTTCTTTAGAAGACTGCTCTTACCCACAAGGTGGTTGTAAGTGTGGATGAGCTGTGCAGAACAGGAACCACCATAATCCCTGCACATTGCACTGTCCATATCTGAAATGCAGCACCTTGGTTGCAATCCTTAAAGTGAAAATTCTTTGTGACAACTGGCAATGGTCACATTGTTGTTGTTAGACCAGCTTCAAGTTCCAGTTCTTTTATTGAATTCAATTTTATTGGAATCAGTTGTTGATTCCAAGTTCCCTGAAGCATTTTATTATGTCAAATATGCTATTTACATGTAATTTGATGTTCTTTTCTGGATCAGAAGGTAAGCTGAGGTCCTGTTTGTGCTCTTGGTGTAATGTATAATATCCACTGGAATAATGCAAAGATCAGTGGAGTTCTCCTGTTGTTGAGGCCAACATTTATCCAGTGACCAACGTTATTAAAATCAGATTATCTAGCCTTTTATCTCACTGTGTTTGTAGAACATCACTATGCATGAATTCTCCATCACAATTTGGCCACAGTTCTAGACTTCAAAAGTACTTTGTTGGCAAAATGTTCTGTAACATTCTGACAACATGAGCATATTATATAAAAGCAAGTTCTTTTGTTTAAAGATGCAAATTAATCTCTCTCATTTTGAATTAAAATGTGTTTCATGAATATGTGAACAGCATCTAAAAATCTGACAATTAATTCAATCTGAGAGATCTGAAAGGACAATTTTAATCCAATGTGCCTCGTATGTTTAATTAGCATGTTGTTGGCTGCAGTTAGCACCTTTCCCAAGAGATGGCAGTCTTGTACACTGCACAGTCACAATGAGGCAGAGTCATGTTAAATGCAATTCCTTTTTGACTTACTCTGAGGCTAACTCATTTTTTAAAATCAATTCCTTACTGTTACAACTTCCAACACTTCCGTTATTTATTTGACTCAATTTAGAACCAGTTCTCTGCTGAACAATGCCTTGAGATACTTTCTGCATTAAAGTGTGTCAGCATTTTGTTTTACCACTGAACTGTCAACCTAACTTATGTGCTCAAGTCCTGTGGCCATTTAGACTCTCAGCCTTCATACCTAGAGGATTACCATCTGAGATCCTTCAGGTAAGATGTTAAACCAAGCCCTGTCTGTGCTCTAATATGGATGTCAAAGACTCAATGACACAGTTTTGAAAAAGAGCAGGGAAATTATTTTTATTGGCCTAGCCAATATTTATCCCTCCATCAACATTGCAGAAACAGATTACCTGACCGTTACTATATCCTGTTTATTGAAATTTTATGCACTTAAATTAGAATTTGCATTTCCAACATTAATTGGCTACAGTACAAAAGTGTAAATTCATTAGTTATAATGTGCTCAGTGACATCCTGAAATCCTGAAAGATGTTTATGAAGGCATGAAATTTCTGATTCTTTCACTCTAAAGGGTAGGGTAGGGTCCAAGGGTGGACTCACCAATGAACCAAATGTTAAAGTTGGCTCAAATTCAAGGAAAAGCATGTAAGTGTGCAAAAAGGTGTCAGGTCTGAAAATTTAACAGAATGTTTTTGTGCGTTTGTTGATGTATGTGTTTTGCAGCGATCATTACCTTGACTTGAATGTGTGAATAAACTGTATTTCTGAGTTGATTCTAAAGAGAGTTTGTTGTGGATTATTTTAAAAATTGCACTTCACAAACAGAGGGTTCTGAGGAGACATGCCCCTGCCTGTTTCAATAGATTAATAAAAGCCTCTCTGCTTGTGGACAGAAAATGAGAAGAATAAAAGAGCTCAATTCACCTCTCTCCCCTGAATGTGATATGTCTTGTATTTGTCATGTGATGGATTATGCTCGTTCTTCTGATCACAGAGCTAGTCTAAAGTAATGCTCAAACATTGCATTCATGAGCTCTATCTTTGTGACTAATGTCTGAGTAATAACACACCTTGGCTGGTTTCTTTCCAACACTGAGTGAGTGCGATCATTTGCACACGTTTGTTAAACATTGTCCTTTGTATTTATCTCTTGGTGGCTTCAGTTATTCTCCTAGAATTGGCTCTGTTGTGTTAGAATTATTCTGACTGAAGGAGTTCTGACAGCTAGTTCTGGGACTATTCTAAACTGTGCAAACTCCTACTGCTTCCCAGTTTGAATGACAAGTGGTCCAAAAAGTTTAGTAATGGATTCAGTTGGACCCTCACATCTGCTACCCAGTTATTTAAATTGCTCGAAGTAATTTTGGTCACCCTCATTGATGGGTGTCTGTGACTGGCCTACTGGTTTGACTGCGTTTCAGTTTCAACTACAATCAGCTCTTGACTGGAGCATCACTTTCCTGGGCCAAAGAATATTTCTCACTACTTTCCCCTCTTTTGATGAGCTCCAATCTTTTAACCAGCTTTTCTACCCCCGCAACAGATTCTGTACACCTCCTGAACACTCATTCTCCTGGAGATATTTCTCTCAATGTACCTTCCAAAATTCAATCCTCAAATACTTTCTGGACTTCACTGTGCCTTCCACACCTGTTGGTGAAATTGAGGCAGTTTTTATTAATTCTCAGCACAAATTCTATTCTATTTATATCAACTCAATCGTACTACAGTGCTTTTACCTTTTATCCTGAATTCCTTCCTTTTGTCTCTTCCCCATTATCTATTTACAATTAGGATATATGTCTTGTTCATCTTATCTTGCTGGTTAACAAGGTCTATGTATCGACATTTCCTGTGCCCACTTGTGGGCCAGTTTCGGCTGCAACTCCAGGGTTTTTGGTGCTAATCCTGCAGACCTCCAACTTATCCGACTCACCCCTCATTGATCTGACAATGTGGACTCTGGTACAAAATTAGCTTTCCCAGCCCCTTTCTGCATTTCCCTCCAGAATGTCTATTCTCATGTGAACACGGCCCTTGTCATTTATGTGTTTATCATGAATGCTTATATCAATGTTGAGATCTAAATGGAAACCTGGCATAAGAGTGATGACAACTTTAAATGAAGCTTCCCAATCTGGCTTCATCTTTCACCACTTGCTCTACCAACACTCTAGTATTGGTGTGATGACTCCTATCATCCAATCATGTGTTGGTCTAACCCCTTATATGTGCGGCATTTTCTCCACTGTTAAACATCTCACCTTGTTCCACTCATTCACTTTCCTTTTAAAATCCTTGTTCTGTATTGTCCATTTAAGTATTACAGTGACTTTTTCAATGAGCTATCTTCATCACTTTCTTCCCTCACTCTCTACCTAAAAGATCTCTGATTCTCAGTGACTTTAATCTAATCCAAATCCATCATATTTTCTCTCTTTTCTTAACTCACTGCATGCTTGTCATCCCATGGCCTCGAGTTCTATTTGTATATCCCTGTGTCACATTCATCCCCTGCCACATAACCTGACTATCTTAGAACATAGAACAGTACAGCACAGAACAGGCCCTTCAGCCCACGATGTTGTGCCGACCATTGATTCTCATGTATGCACCCTCAGATTTCTATGACCATATGCATGTCCAGCAGTCTCTTAAATGTCCCCAATGACGTTGCTTGATGTCACTCCTTCCATTGTATCAATCATAGATAGGGCCTGGTTTGATTCATTTTTTGTATGTCTCTCAATTCCCTCCCACACTAACCTTACCACACACCATCATTCCTGGCCCTCACCCAATCCCTCATTCTATTTTGTCCACCCTTCTTAAAAAAAAAACTATCCCCCAATTCACTTTTTACTGCAGTTTCAAAATCTGCTTCTAGCTTTTTTCTGTCCATTCGCTCTTGTATTTTTGCAGTCTTTGGTATCTTGACTTCCACGTTTCATACCATAGTCTCCATTGAAACTGTAATTCTCCTTCGCACTGCTGTGACCAGCACATCCCTCATCACCACTGACTAATGTTCAAGGGAGACAAAGGTAAGTTATCCTCCTCAACATGTCTCCAGCCTTTTATGTCATTCAGCTCCTTGAGTCTGCTCTGCTATTCAACTAGATTATGACTGATCATCAAGCTCAGCATATTTTTCCTGCCCTATTCCCATATTCTTTGGTATGCTTAATATCTGTCTTGAAATTACTCAATGATTGAGAAACCACAATCCTCTGGGATAGACAGTTCTGATTCACCATTCCCGTCAGTGAAGAAATTCTTCCTCATCTCAATCCTGAATGGTCTACTTCCTATTCTGAACCTGTATCTCCTTGCTCTCGCACTCCTCCTGCCAGAGGTAAAACCATTCTTGAATCTACCCTGTTAAATATTTTGTATCCTTCAATGAGATGACAGCTCAATCTTCTAATCTCTAGGAGAAATAAATTCAATCTCCTCAATATTGCCGCAGGGATAATCCTGCCATCCCGGTTATACTCCCAGTTACATAGTGTTATACAAATCAGTGTTGGATTTGCTTGACTACAGCTGCTGTAAAGCACATTGAGTTACAGTTATAGAGTCATAGAGATATACAGCATGGAAACAGACCCTTGGGTCCAACTCATCCATGCCAACCAGATATCCCAACCCAATATAGTCCCACTGCCAGCACATGGCCCACATCCCTCCAAACCCTTCCGATTCATATACCCATCCAAATGCCTCTTAAATGTTGCAATTGTACGAGACTCCGCCACTTCCTCTGGCAGCTCTTTCCATACATGTACCACCCTCTGTGTGAAAAAGTTGCCTCTTAGGTCTCTTTCATATCTTTCCCCTCTCACCCTAAACCTATGCCCTCTAGTTCTGGACTCCCTGACTCCAGGGAAATTACTTTGTCTATTTATTCTATCCATGCCCCTCATGATTTTATAAACCTGTATAAGGTCACCCCTCAGCCTCTGACACTCCAGGGAAAACAGCCCCAGCCTATTCAACCTCTCCCTATAGCTCAAATTCTCCAACCCTGGCAACATCCTTGCAAATCTTTTCTGAACCCTTTCAAGTTTCATAACATCTTTCCGATAGGAAGGAGACCAGAATTACACGCAATATTCCAAAAGTGGTCTAATCAATGTCCTGTACAGCTGCAACATGACCTCCCAACTCCTGTACTCAATACTCTGACCAGTATAGGAAAGCATACCAAACTATCCTATCTACCTGCGACTCCACTTTCAAGGAGCTATGAACCTGCATTCCAAGGTCTCTTTGTTCAGCAACACTCCCTAGGACCTTACCATTAAGTGTATAAGTCCTGCTAAGATTTGTTTTCCCAAAATACAGACCTCACATTTATCTAAATTAAACTCCATTTGCCACTTCTCAGCCCATTGACCCATCTGATCAAGATCCCGTTGTAACCCTCTTCGCTGTCCACTACACCTCCAATTTTGGTGTCATCAGCAAACTTACTAACTGTACCTCTTATGCTCACATCCAAATCATTTATATAAATGATGAAAAGTAGTGGTCCCAGCACCGACCCTTGTGGCACACCACTGGTCACAGGTCTCCAGTCTGAAAAACAACCCTCCACCACTACCCTCTGTCTTCTACCTTTGAGCCAGTTCTGTATCCAAATGGTGAGTCGTCCCTGTATTCCATGAGTTCTAACCTTGCTCACCAGTCTCCCATGGGGAACTATATAAATTCAAACTGAGTAGATCAGACAGAAGTACAACCTTTGTATATTATCTAAATTGTGATGGTACATTTTTAGAGTAGTGTTGGTTTTATTAAATTGCTTTCTTTAGAGAGTTTTTGGGACAAATAGGCACCAGTAAATACTGATGTTGCATATAATGAATGCTACTGTAGCAGTAAGTAAAACTTCCATCATGATTATTTCACTGCATTATCATTTGGATGCTTTGCCCATATTTAGGCAACTGTACAACAGCAATTGGCATTACTATTGGGTGAGAATCCCTGATAAAGGGAGATTGAATTGACCTTTCCTGCCAAAGTGATACTAAACGTCTGTGTGGCTGAATTCTGTGTACCTACTTGGTATGTTTATTTTGAAGAGAGCTAACCATAACAGATTATGTTTCATCCCAGTTCATAACTTAAGCTCAAAAAGTGAAGCTGTAACTGCAGAAATGAGTACATTTGTTTTTCACCACACCCTTGTCAACCATTTAAGGTATTGATGGAGTTTAGCAAAAACAAAGAGTGAGCTGTACGCTATTCAAATATCAGCACTGCATGACTTTGATATGGAGTTGAAAGGACCCACCTATAGTCAGTTGTTGTATGATGAGCTGAGGACAGTTTAGCTTTGGAGAAGTTAAACATTTCATGTCAGAACAAAACCAGGATTGGTTTGAACAAATATGACACTCCTTTCTGGACAGCTGTTCAAATAAAACCTTTTGATCTAGTGAGTGTACATTTGCAGGGCTCCCATTGAAGGTTGATGGGATTGAGCTGGATGATGACAAATCATACAAACGCTTACAGTTTGCAGTACTCAACAGTCTATAATGCATTTTCCAATGGAAAGAGGGTATTTTTAAGAACAATATCTTGATGTTTGCAGCCAGACATAATGTCCTTTTCAAAGCCTGTCCTGGGAATAAGTGACAGGAATATCCGGTGAACTTCTGAGCGAAACAAGGGCAAGTATTTCACATCTTCATGATCAAGGAGGACACATTACACTGTGGTCCCTATTCCCATGCCCTGCCACTCCATCAACATGAAATTGTCATATTAAAGAATACTTCCAATTAGTGACAAAGATTATTTATTCACTTTATCTATTGTCAAGCAATTTTTTCAAATACAAATTGATTTCCTCAACTTTAATGATTTGATTTGCTGTCTCCTGTTCACATTATTTGCATTGCAAATACACACTGTGCTGAAGTTTCCAAAGAGTGGCAACCACACAAAGATTGCAGCTATATCCCTGTTTTACAAAATGTAAGAGCTCAACATATTTGACAAAAGTTAGGACTGGAACAGTTGAAGGTGGGTTGGTGGCAGGTGTAGAGTGAATTTTTGGACTCCGAGCAGACAAAGGATGTTGGACCCTACAGATATTAGCCTAGCATTTGCTGAGTTACATTAATTAAAATGAAATGAGAAGGCAAAGGTTCATATGAACTCAGATGATGAGTAAATGATGAGAAAGGTGACAGGTTTTTTGATGTGTACTGGTCTGAAGGAATATGAGTGTGTTTAACTAAGTGCTGTAACTCAACAGTAATGGAGCAGATGAAATGGGATATTGGGTTTGGAGTGGGTGGAATGGGATGTTGGGTTTGGAGCAGGTGGAGTGGGACATTGGGTTTGGAGCGGGTGGAGTGGGACGTCGGATTGGGAACAGGTGGAGTGGGAAGTTGGGTTTCGTGCGGGTGGGATTGGATGTTGGGTTTGGAGTAGGTGGAATGGGACGTTTGGTTTGGTGTGGGTGGAATGGGACGTTGGGTTTGGAGCGGATGGAGTGGGATGTTGGGTTTGGAGTGGGTGGAGTGAGATGTTGGGTTTGGAGTGGGTGGAGTGGGATGTTGGGTTTGGAGCGAATGGAGTGGGACGTTGGGTTTGGAGCAGATGGAGTGGGACATTGGGTTTGACGTGGATGAATTGAGATGTTGGGTTTGGAGTGGGTGGAGTGGGACATTGGGTTTGGAGTGGGTGAATTGAGACGTTGGGTTTGGAGTGGGACGTTGGGTTTGAGCGGATAGAGTGACATGTTGGGTTTGGAGCCAGTAGAGTGGGATATTAGGTTTAGAGTGGGTGGAGTGGGATGTTGGGTTTGGAGTGGGTGGAGTGAGATGTTGGGTTTCGAGTGGGTGGAGTGAGATGTTGGGTTTGGAACGAATGGAGTGGGACGTTGGGTTTGGAGCGGACGGAGTGGGATGTTGGGTTTGGAGTGGGTGGAGTGAGATGCTGGGTTGATGCAGGGGACCTGGGACATTGGGTTTGGATCGGGATGTTGGGTTTTGATTGGGTGGAGTGGGTCCTTGTGAGTGCAATGAGTGAAATGGGATGTTGGGTTTGGAGAGGATGAAGAGGGACATTGGGTTTGGTGCAGATGGAATTGGACATTAGGTTTGGAGTGGGTGGAATGGGACGTTGGGTTTGGAGTGGGTGGAGTGCGATGTTGGATTTGGTGCAGGTGGAGTGGGACATTGGGTTTGGAGCGGGTGGAGTAGCACATCAGATTTGGAGCAGTTGAGTGAGATGTTGGGTTTGGAGCAGGTGGCATGGGACATTTGGTTTGAAGCGGGTGGAGTGGGATATTGGGTTTGGTGAAGGTGACCTGGGACATTGGGTTTGAATCAGGATGTTGGGTTTGGAGTGGGTGAAATGGATCATTGTGTTTGGAATGGGTGATGTGGGACGTTGTGTTTGGAACAGGTGGAGTGGATGTTATGTTTGGAGCGGATAGAGTGGGATGTTGGGTTTGGAGAGGGTGGAATGGGATGTTTAGTTTGGAGTGGATAGAGTGGGATGTTAGGTTTGGAGAGGGTGGAATAGGATGTTGGGTTTGGAGCGGATAAAGTGGGATGTTGGGTCTGGAGATGGTGGAATGGAACATTGGGTTTAGAACGGGTGGAGTAAGACGTTGGGTTTGGAGCAAGTGGAATGGAATGTTAGAGCGGATGGAGTGGGATGTTGGGTTTGGAGCTGGTAGAGTGGGATGTTGGGGTTGGGTTTGGAGTTCGTGGAGTAGACGTTGTGTCTGGAGCGGCTGAAGGGGGACATCGCGTTTGGAGTGGGACATTGGGTTTGGTGCGGGTGGAGTGGGATGTTGGGTTTGGAGCAGGTGGAGTGGGTCCTTGTGATTGCAGTGGGTGAAGTGGGATGTTGGGTTTGGAGAGGATGGAGAGGGACATTGGGTTTGGTACAGGTGGAATGGGACATTAGGTTTGGAGTGGGTGGAGTGGGACTTTGGGTTTGGAGTGGGTTGAATGGGACGTTGGAATTGGAGTGGGTGGAGTGTGTTGAAGGGTTTGGAGTGGGTGGTGTGGGACGTTGGAATTGGAGTGGGTGGAGTGTGTTGAAGGGTTTGGAGTGGGTGGTGTGGGACATTGGGTTTGGTTGGGTGGAGTAGCACATCAGATTTGGAGCAGATGAGTGAGACGTTGGGTTTGGAGCAGGAGGAATGGGATTTTTGGTTTGGAGCGGGTGGAGCGGAATATTGGTGACCTGGGACATTGGGTTTGAATCGGGATGTTTGGTTTAGCACGGGTGGAGTGGGTCTTTGTGATTGCAGCTGGTGGAATAAGATGTTGGGTTTGGAGCGGGTAGGACATTGGGTTTGGAGCAGTTAGAATGTTAGTTTGGAGCGGGTGGTGTGAGACATTGGGTTTGGAGCATGTGGAGTGGAATGTTGGCTTTGGAGCGGATGGAGTGGGATGTTGTGTTTGCAGCAGGTGGAATGGGGCATTGGGTTTGGAGCAGGTGGAGTGGGATGTTGGGTTTGAAGTGTGTGGTGTAGACCATTGGGTTTGGTGCAGGTGGAGTGTGCTGTTGGGTTTGGAGTGGGTGAAGTGGGCCATTGTGTTTGGAATGGGTGATGTGGGATGTTGTGTTTGGAGCGGATAGAGTGGGATGTTGGGTTTGGAGCAGATGGAGTGGGATGTTGGGTTTGGAGCAAATGGAGTGGGATGTTGGGTTTGGAGTGGGTGGAGTGGGACGTTGTGTTTGGAGTGGGTGGAGTGGGACATTGGGTTTGGTGCAGGTGGAGTGGGATGTTGGGTTTGGAGTGGGTGGAGTGGGATGTTGGCTTTGGAGTGGGTGGAGTGGGACATTGGATTTAGAGTGGGTGGAGTGGGACATTGGGTTTGGAGCAGTTGGAGTGGGGGGAGTGGGACATTGGGTTTGGAGTGGGTGGAGTGGGACATTGGGTTTGGAGCAGGTGGAGTGGGACATTGGGTTTGGAGTGGGTGGAGTGGGATGTTAGGTTTGGAGTGGGTGGAGTAGCACATCAGATTTGGAGCAGTTGAATGAGATATTGGGTTTGGAGCAGGAGGAATGGGACGTTTGGTTTGGAGCAGGTGGAGCGGGATATTGGGTTTGGTGAAGGTGACCTGGGACATTGGGTTTGAATCGGAATGTTGGGTTTAGCGCGGGTGGAGTGGGTCTTTGTGATTGCAGCTGGTGGAATAAGATGTTATGTTTGGAAAGGGTAGGACATTGGGTTTGGAGCAGTTAGAATATTAGTTTGGAGCGGGAGGTGTGGAACATTGGGTTTGGAGCATGTGGAGTGGAATGTTGGCTTTGGAGCGAATGGAGTGGGATGTTGTGCTTACTGCAGGTGGAATTGGGGATTGGGTTTGGAGCAGGTGGAGTGGGACATTGGGTTTGGAGCAGATGGAGTGGAACACTGTGTTTGGAGCGGGTGGAATGGGATGTTGGGTTTGAAGTGTGTGGTGTGGACCACTGGGTTTGGAGCAGGTGGAGTGTGATGTTGGGTTTGGAGCGGGTGGAATTGGGCATTGGGTTAGGAGCGGGATGTTGGGTTTGGAGTGGGTGGAGTGGGATGTTGTGTTTGGAGCGGATAGAGTGGTATGTTGGGTTTGGAGAGGGTGGAATGGGATGTTGGGTTTGGAGTGGGTGGAGTGGGACGTTGGGTTTGGAGTAGGTGGAGGGGACATTGAGTTTGGAGTGAGTGGAGTGGGATGTTTGGTTTGGAGTGGGTGGAGTGGGATGTTGGGTTTGGAGTGGGTGGAGTGAGACATTGGGTTTGGAGTGGGTGGAGTGTGACTTTGGGTTTGGAGTGAGTGGAGTTGGACATTGGGTTTGGAGTGGGTGGTGTTGGACGTCGGGTTTGGAGTGAGTGGAGTGGGATGTTGGGTTTGGAGTGTTTGGAGTGGATGGAGTTGGTCGTTGAGATGGAGTGGGTGAAGTGGGATGTTTGGTTTGGAGTGGATGGAGTGGGACATTTGGTTTGAAGTAGGTGAAGTGGGACATTGGGTTTGGAGTGGGTAGAGTTGGACGTTGGGTTTGGTGAGAGTGGAGTTGGACGTTGGGTTGGGAGTGGGTGGAGTTGGACATTGGATTTGGAGTGAGTAGGTGGGACGTTGGGTTTGGAGTGTTTGGAGTGGATGGAGTTGGACGGTGAGTTTGGAGTGGGTGGAGTGGAATGTTGGGTTTGGAGTGAGTGGAGTGGGACGTTGGGTTTGGAGTGGGTGGAGTGGGACGTTGGGTTTGGAGTGGGTGGAGTGGGATGTTGGGTTTGGAGTGGGTGGAATGGGACATTGGGTTTGGAGTGGGTGGAATTGGACATTGGGTTTGCAGTGGGTGGAGGGGACATTGGGTTTGGAGTGGGTGGAGTGGGATGTTGGGTTTGGAGTGGGTGGACTAGGACATTGTGTTTGGAGTGGGTGGAATTGGACATTGGGTTTGCAGTGGGTGGAGGGGACATTGGGTTTGGAGTGGGTGGAGTGGGATGTTGTCTTTGGAGTGGGTGGAGTGGGTCGTTGGGTTTGGAGCAGGTGGAGTGGGATGTTTGGTTTGGAGTGGGTGGAGTGGGACGTTGGGTTTGGAGTGGGTGGAGTGGTACATTGGGTTTGGAGTGGGTGGAGTTGGACGTTGGGTTTAGAGTGAGTGGAGTTGGACGTTGGGTTTGGAGTGGGTCGAGTTGGACGTTGGGTTTGGAGTGAGTGGAGCGGGACATTGGGTTTGGAGTGGATGGAGTTCGACGTTGAGTTTGGAGTGGATGGAGTGGGATGTTGTGTTTGGAGTGGGTGGAGTGGGACATTGAGTTTGCAGTGGGTGGAGTGGACATTGGGTTTGGAGTGGGTGGAGTGGGACATTGGGTTTGGAGTGGATGGAGTGGGATGTTGGGTTTGGAGTGGATGGAGTGGGATGTTGGCTTTGGAGTGGGTGGAGTGGGTCGTTGGGTTTGTAGTGGGTGGAGTGGGGCATTGGGTTTGGAGTGATGGAGTGGGATGTTGGCTTTGGAGGGGGTGGAGTGGGTCGTTGGGTTTGGAGTGGGTGGAGTGGGACATTGGGTTTGGAGCAGGTGGAGTGGGACGTTGGGTTTGGAGTGGGTGGAGTGAGATGTTGGGTTTGGAGTGGGTGGAGTGGGATGTTGGGTTTGGAGTGGGTGGAGTGGGATGTTGGGTTTGGAGTGTGTGGAGTGGGATGTTGGGTTTGGAATGTGTGGAGTGGGACATTGGGTTTGGAGTGGGTGGAGTGGGACATTGGGTTTGGAGTGAGTGGAGTTGGATGTTGGGTTTGGAGTGAGTGGAGTGGGACGTTGGGTTTGGAGTGAGTGGAGTGGGACATTGGGTTTGGAGTGGATGGAGTTGGACGTTGAGTTTGGAGTGAGTGGAGTGGGACGTTGGGTTTGGAGTGGATGGAGTTGGACGTTGAGTTTGGAGTGGGTGGAGTGGAATGTTGCGTTTGGAGTGGGTGGAGTGGGACATTGGGTTTGGAGTGGATGGAGTTGGACGTTGAGTTTGGAGTGGGTGGAGTGGGATGTTGTGTTAGCAGCAGGTGGAATGGGGCATTGGGTTTGGAGCAGGTGGAGTGGGATGTTGGGTTTGAAGTGTGTGGTGTAGACCATTGGGTTTGGTGCAGGTGGAGTGTGATGTTGGGTTTGGAGTGGGTGAAGTGGGCCATTGTGTTTGGAATGGGTAATGTGGGATGTTGTGTTTGGAGCGGATAGAGTGAGATGTTGGGTTTGGAGTGTTTGGAGTGGATGGAGTTGGTCGTTGAGATTGAGTGGGTGAAGTGGGATGTTTGGTTTGGAGTGGGTGGAGTGGGACATTTGGTTTGAAGTAGGTGAAGTGGGACATTGGGTTTGGAGTGGGTAGAGTTGGACGTTGGGTTTGGTGTGAGTGGAGTTGGACGTTGGGTTTGGAGTGGGTGGCGTTGGACGTTGGATTTGGAGTGAGTGTAGTGGGACGTTGGGTTTGGAGTGTTTGGAGTGGATGGAGTTGGACGGTGAGTTTGGAGTGGGTGGAGTGGAATGTTGGGTTTGGAGTGGGTGGAGTGGAATGTTGGGTTTGGAGTGAGTGGAGTGGGACGTTGGGTTTGGAGTGGGTGGAGTGGTATGTTTGGTTTGGAGTGGGTGGAATGGGACATTGGGTTTGGAGTGGGTGGACTAGGACGTTGGGTTTGGAGTGGGTGGAATAGGACATTGGGTTTGGAGTGGGTGGACTAGGACGTTGTGTTTGGAGTGGTTGGAATTGGACATTGGGTTTGCAGTGGGTGGAGGGGATATTGGGTTTGGAGTGGGTGGAGTGGGATGTTGGGTTTGGAGCGGATGGAATGGGATGTTGGGTTTGGAGTGGGTGGAGTGGGACGTTGGGTTTGGAGTGGGTGGAGGGGACATTGGGTTTGGAGTGAGTGGAGTGGGATGTTTGGTTTGGAGTGGGTGGAGTGGGATGTTGGGTTTGGAGTGGGTGGAGTGAGACATTGGGTCTGGAGTGGGTGGAGTGTGACTTTGGGTTTGGAGTGAGTGGAGTTGGACGTTGGGTTTGGAGTGGGTGGTGTTGGACGTCGGGTTTGGAGTGAGTGGAGTGGGATGTTGGGTTTGGAGTGTTTGGAGTGGATGGAGTTGGTCGTTGAGATGGTGTGGGTGAAGTGGGATGTTTGGTTTGGAGTGGGTGGAGTGGGACATTTGGTTTGAAGTAGGTGAAGTGGGACATTGGGTTTGGAGTGGGTAGAGTTGGACGTTGGGTTTGGTGTGAGTGGAGTTGGACGTTGGGTTGGGAGTGGGTGGAGTTGGACATTGGATTTGGAGTGAGTAGGTGGGACGTTGGGTTTGGAGTGTTTGGAGTGGATGGAGTTGGACGGTGAGTTTGGAGTGGGTGGAGTGGGATGTTGGGTT
This sequence comes from Chiloscyllium plagiosum, assembly GCF_037043375.1. Classification (NCBI taxonomy): domain Eukaryota; kingdom Metazoa; phylum Chordata; class Chondrichthyes; order Orectolobiformes; family Hemiscylliidae; genus Chiloscyllium; species Chiloscyllium plagiosum. The sequence goes on along the minus strand of NW_028270147.1, from coordinate 67,074,680 downwards.
TGAAGTGTGTGGTGTAGACCATTGGGTTTGGTGCAGGTGGAGTGTGATGTTGGGTTTGGAGTGGGTGAAGTGGGCCATTGTGTTTGGAATGGGTAATGTGGGATGTTGTGTTTGGAGCGGATAGAGTGAGATGTTGGGTTTGGAGTGTTTGGAGTGGATGGAGTTGGTCGTTGAGATGGAGTGGGTGAAGTGGGATGTTTGGTTTGGAGTGGGTGGAGTGGGACATTTGGTTTGAAGTAGGTGAAGTGGGACATTGGGTTTGGAGTGGGTAGAGTTGGACGTTGGGTTTGGTGTGAGTGGAGTTGGATGTTGGGTTTGGAGTGGGTGGCGTTGGACGTTGGATTTGGAGTGAGTGTAGTGGGACGTTGGGTTTGGAGTGTTTGGAGTGGATGGAGTTGGACGGTGAGTTTGGAGTGGGTGGAGTGGAATGTTGGGTTTGGAGTGGGTGGAGTGGAATGTTGGGTTTGGAGTGAGTGGAGTGGGACGTTGGGTTTGGAGTGGGTGGAGTGGTATGTTTGGTTTGGAGTGGGTGGAATGGGACATTGGGTTTGGAGTGGGTGGACTAGGACGTTGGGTTTGGAGTGGGTGGAATAGGACATTGGGTTTGGAGTGGGTGGACTAGGACGTTGTGTTTGGAGTGGTTGGAATTGGACATTGGGTTTGCAGTGGGTGGAGGGGATATTGGGTTTGGAGTGGGTGGAGTGGGATGTTGGGTTTGGAGCGGATGGAATGGGATGTTGGGTTTGGAGTGGGTGGAGTGGGACGTTGGGTTTGGAGTGGGTGGAGGGGACATTGGGTTTGGAGTGAGTGGAGTGGGATGTTTGGTTTGGAGTGGGTGGAGTGGGATGTTGGGTTTGGAGTGGGTGGAGTGAGACATTGGGTCTGGAGTGGGTGGAGTGTGACTTTGGGTTTGGAGTGAGTGGAGTTGGACGTTGGGTTTGGAGTGGGTGGTGTTGGACGTCGGGTTTGGAGTGAGTGGAGTGGGATGTTGGGTTTGGAGTGTTTGGAGTGGATGGAGTTGGTCGTTGAGATGGTGTGGGTGAAGTGGGATGTTTGGTTTGGAGTGGGTGGAGTGGGACATTTGGTTTGAAGTAGGTGAAGTGGGACATTGGGTTTGGAGTGGGTAGAGTTGGACGTTGGGTTTGGTGTGAGTGGAGTTGGACGTTGGGTTGGGAGTGGGTGGAGTTGGACATTGGATTTGGAGTGAGTAGGTGGGACGTTGGGTTTGGAGTGTTTGGAGTGGATGGAGTTGGACGGTGAGTTTGGAGTGGGTGGAGTGGAATGTTGGGTTTGGAGTGGGTGGAGTGGGACGTTGGGTTTGGAGTGGGTGGAGTGGGACGTTGGGTTTGGAGTGGGTGGAGTGGGATGTTGGGTTTGGAGTGGGTGGAATGGGACATTGGGTTTGGAGTGGGTGGACTAGGACGTTGGGTTTGGAGTGGGTGGAATAGGACATTGGGTTTGCAGTGGGTGGAGGGGACATTGGGTTTGGAGTGGGTGGAGTGGGATGTTGGCTTTGGAGTGGGTGGAGTGGGTCGTTGGGTTTGGAGCAGGTGGAGTGGGATGTTTGGTTTGGAGTGGGTGGAGTGGGACATTTGGTTTGGAGTGGGTGGAGTGGTACATTGGGTTTGGAGTGGGTGGAGTTGGACGTTGGGTTTAGAGTGAGTGGAGTTGGACGTTGGGTTTGGAGTGGGTCGAGTTGGACGTTGAGTTTGGAGTGGATGGAGTGGGATGTTGTGTTTGGAGTGGGTGGAGTGGGACATTGAGTTTGCAGTGGGTGGAGTGGACATTGGGTTTGGAGTGGGTGGAGTGGGACATTGGGTTTGGAGTGGATGGAGTGGGATGTTGGGTTTGGAGTGGATGGAGTGGGATGTTGGCTTTGGAGTGGGTGGAGTGGGACAATGAGTTTGCAGTGGGTGGAGTGGGACATTGGGTTTGGAGTAGGTGGAGTGGGATGTTGGCTTTGGAGGGGGTGGAGTGGGTCGTTGGGTTTGGAGTGGGTGGAGTGGGACATTGGGCTTGGAGTGGGTGGAGTGGGACATTGGGTTTGGAGCAGGTGGAGTGGGACGTTGGGTTTGGAGTGGGTGGAGTGAGATGTTGGGTTTGGAGTGGGTGGAGTGGGATGTTGGGTTTGGAGTGGGTGGAGTGGGACGTTGGGTTTGGAGTGGGTGGAATGGGACATTGGGTTTGGAGTGGGTGGCGTTGGACGTTGGATTTGGAGTGAGTGTAGTGCGACGTTGGGTATGGCGTGTTTGGAGTGGATGGAGTTGGACGGTGAGTTTGGAGTGGGTGGAGTGGAATGTTGGGTTTGGAGTGGGTGGAATGGGACATTGGGTTTGGAGTGGGTGGAGTGGGATGTTGGGTTTGGAGTGGGTGGAGTGGGTCGTTGGGTTTGAAGCAGGTGGAGTGGGATGTTTGGTTTGGAGTGGGTGGAGTGGGACATTTGGTTTGGAGTGGGTGGAGTGGTACATTGGGTTTGGAGTGGGTGGAGTTGACGTTGGGTTTAGAGTGAGTGGAGTTGGACATTGGGTTTGGAGTGGATGGAGTTGGACGTTGAGTTTGGAGTGGGTGGAGTGGGATGTTGCGTTTGGAGTGGGTGGAGTGGGACATTGGGTTTGGAGTGGATGGAGTTGGACGTTGAGTTTGGAGTGGGTGGAGTGGGATGTTGTGTTTGCAGCGGGTGGAATGGGGCATTGGGTTTGGAGCAGGTGGAGTGGGATGTTGGGTTTGAAGTATGTGGTGTAGACCATTGGGTTTGGTGCAGGTGGAGTATGATGTTGGGTTTGGAGTGGGTGAAGTGGGCCATTATGTTTGGAATGGGTGATGTGGGATGTTGTGTTTGGAGCGGATAGAGTGGGATGTTGGGTTTGGAGTGTTTGGAGTGGATGGAGTTGGTCGTTGAGATGGAGTGGGTGAAGTGGGATGTTTGGTTTGGAGTGGGTGGAGTGGGACCTTTGGTTTGAAGTAGGTGAAGTGGGACATTGGGTTTGGAGTGGGTAGAGTTGGACGTTGGGTTTGGTGTGAGTGGAGTTGGACGTTGGGTTTGGAGTGGGTGGCGTTGGACGTTGGATTTGGAGTGAGTGTAGTGGGACGTTGGGTTTGGAGTGTTTGGAGTGGATGGAGTTGGACGGTGAGTTTGGAGTGGGTGGAGTGGAATGTTGGGTTTGGAGTGAGTGGAGTGGGACGTTGGGTTTGGAGTGGGTGGAGTGGGACGTTGGGTTTGGAGCGGATGGAATGGGACATTGGGTTTGGAGTGGGTGGACTAGGACGATGGGTTTGGAGTGGGTGGAATAGGACATTGGGTTTGGAGTGGGTGGACTAGGACGTTGTGTTTGGAGTGGGTGGAATTGGACATTGGGTTTGCAGTGGGTGGAGGGGACATTGGGTTTGGAGTGGGTGGAGTGGGATGTCGGCTTTGGAGTGGGTGGAGTGGGTCGTCGGGTTTGGAGCAGGTGGAGTGGGATGTTTGGTTTGGAGTGGGTGGAGTGGGACATTTGGTTTGGAGTGGGTGGAGTTGGACGTTGGGTTTAAAGTGAGTGGAGTTGGATGTTGGGTTTGGAGTGGGTCGAGTTGGACGTTGGGTTTGGAGTGGATGGAGTTGGACGTTGAGTTTGGAGTGGGTGGAGTGGGATGTTGCGTTTGGAGTGGGTGGAGTGGGACATTGGGTTTGGAGTGGATGGAGTTGGACGTTGAGTTTGGAGTGGGTGGAGTGGGATGTTGTGTTTGCAGCAGGTGGAATGGGGCATTGGGTTTGGAGCAGGTGGAGTGGGATGTTGGGTTTGATGTGTGTGGTTTAGACCATTGGGTTTGATGCAGGTGGAGTGTGATGTTGGGTTTGGAGTGGGTGAAGTGGGCCAGTGTTTGGAATGGGTGATGTGGGATGTTGTGTTTGGAGCGGATAGAGTGGGATGTTGGGTTTGGAGCAAATGGAGTGGGATGTTGGGTTTGGAGTGGGTGGAGTGGGGTGTTAGGTTTGGAGTGGGTGGAGTGGGACGTTGTGTTTGGAGTGGGTGGAGTGGGACATTGGGTTTGGTGCAGGTGGAGTGGGATGTTGGGTTTGGAGTGGGTGGAGTGGGATGTTGGCTTTGGAGTGGGTGGAGTGGGACATTGGATTTAGAGTGGGTGGAGTGGGACATTGGATTTAGAGTGGGTGGAGTGGGACATTGGGTTTGGAGCAGGTGGAGTGGGACATTGGGTTTGGAGTGGGTGGAGTGGGATGTTAGGTTTGGAGTGGGTGGAGTAGCACATCAGATTTGGAGCAGTTGAATGAGACATTGGGTTTGGAGCAGGAGGAATGGGACGTTTGGTTTGGAGCGGGTGGAGCGGGATATTGGGTTTGGTGAAGGTGACCTGGGACATTGGGTTTGAATCGGAATGTTGGGTTTAGCGCGGGTGGAGTGGGTCTTTGTGATTGCAGCTGGTGGAATAAGATGTTATGTTTGGAAAGGGTAGGACATTGGGTTTGGAGCAGTTAGAATATTAGTTTGGAGCGGGAGGTGTGGAACATTGGGTTTGGAGCATGTGGAGTGGAATGTTGGCTTTGGAGCGAATGGAGTGGGATGTTGTGCTTACTGCAGGTGGAATTGGGCATTGGGTTTGGAGCAGGTGGAGTGGGACATTGGGTTTGGAGCAGATGGAGTGGAACACTGTGTTTGGAGCGGGTGGAATGGGATGTTGGGTTTGAAGTGTGTGGTGTGGACCACTGGGTTTGGAGCAGGTGGAGTGTGATGTTGGGTTTGGAGCGGGTGGAATTGGGCATTGGGTTAGGAGCGGGATATTGGGTTTGGAGTGGGTGGAGTGGGATGTTGTGTTTGGAGCAGATAGAGTGGGATGTTGTGTTTGGAGCGGATAGAGTGGGATGTTGGGTTTGGAGAGGGTGGAATGGGATGTTGGGTTTGGAGCGGATGGAATGGGATGTTGGGTTTGGAATGGGTGGAGTGGGATGTTGGCTTTGGAGTGGGTGGAGTGAGACATTGGGTTTGGAGTGGGTGGAGTGGGACGTTGTGTTTGGAGTGGGTGGAGGGGACATTGGGTTTGGAGTGGGTGGAGTGGGATGTTTGGTTTGGAGTGGGTGGAGTGGGATGTTGGGTTTGGAGTGGGTGGAGTGAGACATTGGGTTTGGAGTGGGTGGAGTGTGACTTTGGGTTTGGAGTGGGTGGAGTTGGACGTTGGGTTTGGTGTGAGTGGAGTTAGACGTTGGGTTTGGAGTGGGTGGAGTTGGACGTTGGATTTGGAGTGAGTGGAGTGGGACGTTGGGTTTGGAGTGTTTGGAGTGGATGGAGTTGGACGGTGAGTTTGGAGTGGAATGTTGGGTTTGGAGTGAGTGGAGTGGGACGTTGGGTTTGGAGTGGGTGGAGTGGGACGTTGGGTTTGGAGTGGGTGGAGTGGGACATTGGGTTTGGAGTGGGTGGACTAGGACGTTGGGTTTGGAGTGGGTGGAATAGGACATTGGGTTTGGAGTGGGTGGACTAGAACGTTGTGTTTGGAGTGGGTGGAATTGGACATTGGGTTTGCAGTGGGTGGAGGGGACATTGGGTTTGGAGTGGGTGGAGTGGGATGTTGGCTTTGGAGTGGGTGGAGTGGGTCGTTGGGTTTGGAGTGGGTGGAGTGGGTCATTGGGTTTGGAGTGGGTGGAGTGGGATGTTGGGTTTGGAGTGGGTGGAGTGAGACATTGGGTTTGGAGTGGGTGGAGTGAGACATTGGGTTTGGAGTGGGTGGAGTGTGACTTTGGGTTTGGAGTGGGTGGAGTTGGACGTTGGGTTTGGTGTGAGTGGAGTTGGACGTTGGGTTTGGAGTGGGTGGAGTTGGACGTTGGGTTTGGAGTGTTTGGAGTGGGACGTTGGGTTTGGAGTGGGTGGAGTGAGACATTGGGTTTGGAGTGGGTGGAGTGAGACATTGGGTTTGGAGTGGGTGGAGTGTGACTTTGGGTTTGGAGTGGGTGGAGTTGGACGTTGGGTTTGGTGTGAGTGGAGTTGGACGTTGGGTTTGGAGTGGGTGGAGTTGGACGTTGGGTTTGGAGTGTTTGGAGTGGGACGTTGGGTTTGGAGTGTTTGGAGTGGATGGAGTTGGACGGTGAGTTTGGAGTGGGTGGAGTGGAAGGTTGGGTTTGGAGTGAGTGGAGTGGGACATTGGGTTTGGAGTGGGTGGAGTGGGACGTTGGGTTTGGAGTGGGTGGAATGGGACATTGGGTTTGGAGTGGGTGGACTAGGATGTTGGGTTTGGAGTGGGTGGAATAGGACATTGGGTTTGGAGTGGGTGGACTAGGACGTTGTGTTTGGAGTGGGTGGAATTGGACATTGGGTTTGCAGTGGGTGGAGGGGACATTGGGTTTGGAGTGGGTGGAGTGGGATGTTGGCTTTTGAGTGGGTGCAGTGGGTCGTTGGGTTTGGAGTGGGTGGAGTGCGTCATTGGGTTTGGAGCAGGTGGAGTGGGATGTTTGGTTTGGAGTGGGTGGAGTGGGACATTTGGTTTGGAGTGGGTGGAGTGGTACATTGGGTTTGGAGTGGGTGGAGTTGGACGTTGGGTTTAGAGTGAGCGGAGTTGGACGTTGGGTTTGGAGTGGGTGGAGTGAGACATTGGGTTTGGAGTGGGTGGAGTGGGACGTTGTGTTTGGAGTGGGTGGAGGGGACATTGGGTTTGGAGTGGGTGGAGTGGGATGTTTGGTTTGGAGTGGGTGGAGTGGGATGTTGGGTTTGGAGTGGGTGGAGTGAGACATTGGGTTTGGAGTGGGTGGAGTGTGACTTTGGGTTTGGAGTGGGTGGAGTTGGACGTTGGGTTTGGAGTGGGTGGAGTTGGACGTTGGGTTTGGTGTGAGTGGAGTTGGACGTTGGGTTTGGAGTGGGTGGAGTTGGACGTTGGGTTTGGAGTGTTTGGAGTGGGACGTTGGGTTTGGAGTGTTTGGAGTGGATGGAGTTGGACGGTGAGTTTGGAGTGGGTGGAGTGGAATGTTGGGTTTGGAGTGAGTGGAGTGGGACGTTGGGTTTGGAGTGGGTGGAGTGGGACTTTGGGTTTGGAGTGGGTGGAATGGGACATTGGGTTTGGAGTGGGTGGACTAGGATGTTGGGTTTGGAGTGGGTGGAATAGGACATTGGGTTTGGAGTGGGTGGACTAGGACGTTGTGTTTGGAGTGGGTGGAATTGGTCATTGGGTTTGCAGTGGGTGGAGGGGACATTGGGTTTGGAGTGGGTGGAGTGGGATGTTGGCATTGGAGTGGGTGGAGTGGGTCGTTGGGTTTGGAGTGGGTGGAGTTGGACGTTGGGTTTAGAGTGAGTGGAGTTGGACGTTGGGTTTGGAGTGGGTCGAGTTGGACGTTGGGTTTGGAATGAGTGGAGTGGGATGTTGGGTTTGGAATGTGTGGAGTGGGACATTGGGTTTGGAGTGGGTGGAGTGGGACATTGGGTTTGGAGTGAGTGGATTTGGATGTTGGGTTTGGAGTGAGTGGAGTGGGACGTTGGGTTTGGAGTGAGTGGAGTGGGACGTTGGGTTTGGAGTGGATGGAGTTGGACGTTGAGTTTGGAGTGAGTGGAGTGGGACGTTGGGTTTGGAGTGGATGGAGTTGGACGTTGAGTTTGGAGTGGGTGGAGTGGGATGTTGCGTTTGGAGTGGGTGGAGTGGGACATTGGATTTGGAGTGGATGGAGTTGGACGTTGGGTTTGGAGTGGGTGGAATGGGACATTGGGTTTGGAGTGGCTGGACTAGGACGATGGGTTTGGAGTGGGTGGAATAGGACATTGGGTTTGGAGTGGGTGGACTAGGACATTGTGTTTGGAGTGGGTGGAATTGGACATTGGGTTTGCAGTGGGTGGAGGGGACATTGGGTTTGGAGTGGGTGGAGTGGGATGTTGGCTTTGGAGTGGGTGGAGTGGGTCGTTGGGTTTGGAGTGGGTGGAGTGGGTCATTGGGTTTGGAGCAGGTGGAGTGGGATGTTTGGTTTGGAGTGGGTGGAGTGGGACATTTGGTTTGGAGTGGGTGGAGTGGTACATTGGGTTTGGAGTGGGTGGAGTTGGACGTTGGGTTTAGAGTGAGTGGAGTTGGACGTTGGGTTTGGAGTGGGTCGAGTTGGACGTTGGGTTTGGAGTGAGTGGAGTGGGATGTTGGGTTTGGAGTGGGTGGAGTGGGATGTTGGGTTTGGAGTGGGTGGAGTGGGACATTGGGTTTGGAGTGAGTGGAGTTGGATGTTGGGTTTGGAGTGAGTGGAGTGGGACGTTGGGTTTGGAGTGAGTGGAGTGGGACGTTGGGTTTGGAGTGGATGGAGTTGGACGTTGAGTTTGGAGTGAGTGGAGTGGGACGTTGGGTTTGGAGTGGATGGAGTTGGACGTTGAGTTTGGAGTGGGTGGAGTGGAATGTTGGGTTTGGAGTGAGTGGAGTGGAACGTTGGGTTTGGAGTGGGTGGAGTGGGACGTTGGGTTTGGAGTGGGTGGAATGGGACATTGAGTTTGGAGTGGGTGGACTAGGACGATGGGTTTGGAGTGGGTGGAATAGGACATTGGGTTTGGAGTGGGTGGACTAGGACGTTGTGTTTGGAGTGGGTGGAATTGGACATTGGGTTTGCAGTGGGTGGAGGGGACATTGGGTTTGGAGTGGGTGGAGTGGGATGTTGGCTTTGGAGTGGGTGGAGTGGGTCGTTGGGTTTGGAGCAGGTGGAGTGGGATGTTTGGTTTGGAGTGGGTGGAGTGGGACATTTGGTTTGGAGTGGGTGGAGTGGTACATTGGGTTTGGAGTGGGTGGAGTTGGACGTTGGGTTTAGAGTGAGTGGAGTTGGATGTTGGGTTGGGAGTGGGTCGAGTTGGACGTTGGGTTTGGAGTGGATGGAGTTGGACGTTGAGTTTGGAGTGGGTGGAGTGGGATATTGCGTTTGGAGTGGGTGGAGTGGGACATTGGGTTTGGAGTGGATGGAGTTGGACGTTGAGTTTGGAGTGGGTGGAGTGGGATGTTGTGTTTGCAGCAGGTGGAATGGGGCATTGGGTTTGGAGCAGGTGGAGTGGGATGTTGGGTTTGATGTGTGTGGTTTAGACCATTGGGTTTGGTGCAGGTGGAGTGTGATGTTGGGTTTGGAGTGGGTGAAGTGGGCCATTGTGTTTGGAATGGGTGATGTGGGATGTTGTGTTTGGAGCGGATAGAGTGGGATGTTGGGTTTGGAGCAGATGGAGTGGGATGTTGGGTTTGGAGCAAATGGAGTGGGATGTTGGGTTTGGAGTGGGTGGAGTGGGACGTTGTGTTTGGAGTGGGTGGAGTGGGACATTGGGTTTGGTGCAGGTGGAGTGGGATGTTGGGTTTGGAGTGGGTGGAGTGGGATGTTGGCTTTGGAGTGGGTGGAGTGGGACATTGGATTTAGAGTGGGTGGAGTGGGACATTGGGTTTGGAGCTGTTGGAGTGGGGGGAGTGGGACATTGGATTTAGAGTGGGTGGAGTGGGACATTGGGTTTGGAGCAGGTGGAGTGGGACATTGGGTTTGGAGTGGGTGGAGTGGGATGTTAGGTTTGGAGTGGGTGGAGTAGCACATCAGATTTGGAGCAGTTGAATGAGACATTGGGTTTGGAGCAGGAGGAATGGGACGTTTGGTTTGGAGCGGGTGGAGCGGGATATTGGGTTTGGTGAAGGTGACCTGGGACATTGGGTTTGAATCGGAATGTTGGGTTTAGCGCGGGTGGAGTGGGTCTTTGTGATTGCAGCTGGTGGAATAAGATGTTATGTTTGGAAAGGGTAGGACATTGGGTTTGGAGCAGTTAGAATATTAGTTTGGAGCGGGAGGTGTGGAACATTGGGTTTGGAGCATGTGGAGTGGAATGTTGGCTTTGGAGCGAATGGAGTGGGATGTTGTGCTTACTGCAGGTGGAATTGGGCATTGGGTTTGGAGCAGGTGGAGTGGGACATTGGGTTTGGAGCAGATGGAGTGGAACACTGTGTTTGGAGCGGGTGGAATGGGATGTTGGGTTTGAAGTGTGTGGTGTGGACCACTGGGTTTGGAGCAGGTGGAGTGTGATGTTGGGTTTGGAGCGGGTGGAATTGGGCATTGGGTTAGGAGCGGGATATTGGGTTTGGAGTGGGTGGAGTGGGATGTTGTGTTTGGAGCAGATAGAGTGGGATGTTGTGTTTGGAGCGGATAGAGTGGGATGTTGGGTTTGGAGAGGGTGGAATGGGATGTTGGGTTTGGAGCGGATGGAATGGGATGTTGGGTTTGGAATGGGTGGAGTGGGATGTTGGCTTTGGAGTGGGTGGAGTGAGACATTGGGTTTGGAGTGGGTGGAGTGGGACGTTGTGTTTGGAGTGGGTGGAGGGGACATTGGGTTTGGAGTGGGTGGAGTGGGATGTTTGGTTTGGAGTGGGTGGAGTGGGATGTTGGGTTTGGAGTGGGTGGAGTGAGACATTGGGTTTGGAGTGGGTGGAGTGTGACTTTGGGTTTGGAGTGGGTGGAGTTGGACGTTGGGTTTGGTGTGAGTGGAGTTAGACGTTGGGTTTGGAGTGGGTGGAGTTGGACGTTGGATTTGGAGTGAGTGGAGTGGGACGTTGGGTTTGGAGTGTTTGGAGTGGATGGAGTTGGACGGTGAGTTTGGAGTGGAATGTTGGGTTTGGAGTGAGTGGAGTGGGACGTTGGGTTTGGAGTGGGTGGAGTGGGACGTTGGGTTTGGAGTGGGTGGAGTGGGACATTGGGTTTGGAGTGGGTGGACTAGGACGTTGGGTTTGGAGTGGGTGGAATAGGACATTGGGTTTGGAGTGGGTGGACTAGAACGTTGTGTTTGGAGTGGGTGGAATTGGACATTGGGTTTGCAGTGGGTGGAGGGGACATTGGGTTTGGAGTGGGTGGAGTGGGATGTTGGCTTTGGAGTGGGTGGAGTGGGTCGTTGGGTTTGGAGTGGGTGGAGTGGGTCATTGGGTTTGGAGCAGGTGGAGTGGGATGTTTGGTTTGGAGTGGGTGGAGTGGGACATTTGGTTTGGAGTGGGTGGAGTGGTACATTGGGTTTGGAGTGGGTGGAGTTGGACGTTGGGTTTAGAGTGAGTGGAGTTGGACGTTGGGTTTGGAGTGGGTCGAGTTGGACGTTGGGTTTGGAGTGAGTGGAGTGGGATGTTGGGTTTGGAATGTGTGGAGTGGGACATTGGGTTTGGAGTGGGTGGAGTGGGACATTGGGTTTGGAGTGAGTGGAGTTGGATGTTGGGTTTGGAGTGAGTGGAGTGGGACGTTGGGTTTGGAGTGGATGGAGTTGGACGTTGAGTTTGGAGTGGGTGGAGTGGGATGTTGCGTTTGGAGTGGGTGGAGTGGGACATTGGATTTGGAGTGGATGGAGTTGGACGTTGGGGTTGGAGTGGGTGGAGTGGGACGTTGGCTTTGGAGTGGGTGGAGTGGGACATTGGGTTTGGAGTGGGTGGAGTAGGATGTTGGGTTTGGAGTGGGTGGAGTGAGATGTTGGGTTTGGAGTGGGTGGAGTGGGATGTTGGGTTTGGAGTGTGTGGAGTGGGACGTTAGGTTTGGAGCCGGTAGAGTGGGATGTTGGGTTTGGAGTGGGTGAAGTGGGATGTTGGGTTTGGAGTGGGTGGAGTGGGATGTTGGGTGTGGAGTGGGTGGAGTGGGATGTTAGGTTTGGAGCCAGTAGAGTGGGATGTTGGGTTTGGAATGGGTGGAGTTGGACGTTAGGTTTGGAGCCAGTAGAGTGGGATGTTGGGTTTGGAGTAGCTGGAGTGAGATGTCAGGTTTGGAGTGGGTGGATTGGGATATTGGGTTTGGAGAGGGTGGAGGGGACATTGGGTTTGGAGTGGGTGGAGTGGGATGTTGGGTATGGAGTGGGTGGATGGGATGTTGGGTTTGGAGTGGGTGGAGTGAGACATTGGGTTTGGAGTGGGTGGAATGGGTCATTGGGTTTGGAGCAGGTGGAGTGGGATGTTTGGTTTGGAGTAGGTGGAGTGGGACATTTGGTTTGGAGTGGGTGAAGTGGGACATTGGGTTTGGAATGGGTGGAGTTGGACGTTGGGTTGAGAGTGAGTGGAGTTGGACGTTGGGTTTGGAGTGAGTGGAGTGGGACGTTGGGTTTGGAGTGGATGGAGTTGGACGTTGAGTTTGGAGTCGGTGGAGTGTGATGTTGGGTTTGGAGTGGATGGAGTTGGACGTTGAGGTTAGAGTGGGTGGAGTGGGATGTTGGGTTTGGAGTGGGTGGACTAGGACGTTGTGTTTGGAGCAGGTGGAGTGGGACATTGGGTTTGCAGTGGGTGGAGGGGACATTGGGTTTGGAGTGGGTGGAGTGGGATGTTGGCTTTGGAGTGGGTGGAGTGGGACATTGGGTTTGGAGCAGGTGGAGTGGGATGTTTGGTTTGGAGTGGGTGGAGTGGGACATTTGGTTTGGAGTGGGTGGAGTTGGACCTTGGGTTTGGAGTGAGTGGAGTTGGACGTTGGCTTTGGAGTGGTTGGAGTTGGACGTTGCGTTTGGAATGAGTGGAGTGGGACATTGGGTTTGGAGTGACTGGAGTGGGACGTTGGGTTTAGAGTGGATGGAGTTGGACGTTGAGTTTGGAGTGGGTGGAGTGGACATTGGGTTTGGAGTGGGTGGAGTGGGATGTTGGGTTTGGAGTGGGTGGAGTGGGATGTTGGCTTTGGAGTGGGTGGAGTGGGTCGTTGGGTTTGGAGTGGGTAGAGTGGGACATTGGGTTTGGAGCAGGCGGAGTGGGATGTCGGGTTTGGAGTGGGTGGAGTGAGATGTTGCTTTTGGAGTGGGTGGAGTGGGACATTGGGTTTGGAATGGGTGGAGTTGGACATTGGGTTTGGAGTGGGTGGAGTGGGATGTTGGGTTTGGAGTGAGTGGAGTGGGATGTTGGGTTTGGAGTGAGTGGGGTTGGACGTTGGGTTTGGAGTGGGTGGGGTTGGACGTTGGTTTTGGAGTGAGTGGAGTGGGACATTGGGTTTGGAGTGAGTGGAGTTGGACGTTGGGTTTGGAGTGAGTGGGGTTGGACGTTGGGTTTGGAATGAGTGGAGTGGGACGTTGGGTTTGGAGTGAGTGGAGTGGAATGTTGGGTTTGGAGTGGATGGAGTTGGACGTTGAGCTTGGAGTGGGTGGAGTGGGATGTTGGGTTTGGAGTGGATGGAGTTGGACGTTGAGGTTAGAGTGGGTGGAGTGGGATGTTGGGTTTGGAGTGGGTGGACTAGGACGTTGTGCTTGGAGTGGGTGGAGTGGGACATTGGGTTTGCAGTGGGTGGAGGTGACATTGGGTTTGGAGTGGGTGGAATGGGATGTTGGCTTTGGAGTGGGTGGAGTGGGACATTGGGTTTGGAGCAGGTGGAGTGGGATGTTTGGTTTGGAGTGGGTGGAGTGGGACATTTGGTTTGGAGTGGGTGGAGTTGGACGTTGGGTTTGGAGTGTGTGGAGTGGGACGTTGGGTTTGGAGTGGATGGAGTAGGACGTTGAGTTTGGAGTGGGTGGAGTGGGACGTTGTGTTTGGAGTGGGTGGAGTTGGACATTGAGTTTGCAGTGGGTGGAGGGGACGTTGGGTTTGGAGTGGGTGGAGTGAGATGTCAGGTTTGGAGTGGGTGGAGTGGGTCTTTGGGTTTGGAGTGGGTGGAGTGGACATTTAGTTTGGAGTGGGTGGAGTGGGTCATTGGGTTTGGAGTGGGTGGAGTGGACATTGGGTTTGGAGTGGGTGGAGTGGGATGTTGGGTTTGGAGTGGGTGGAGTGGGATGTTGGGTTTGGAGTGGGTGGAGTGGGATGTTGGGTTTGGAGTGGGTGGAGTGGGATGTTGGGTTTGGCGTGTGTGGAGTTGGACGTTAGGTTTGGAGCCGGTAGAGTGGGATGTTGGGTATGGAGTGGGTGGAGTGGGATGTTGGGCTTGGAGTGGGTGGAGTGAGACATTGGGTTTGGAGTGGATGGAATGGGTCATTGGGTTTGGAGCAGGTGGAGTGGGATGTTTGGTTTGGAGTGGGTGAAGTGGGACATTGGGTTTGGAGTGGGTGGAGTTGGACGTTGGGTTTAGAGTGAGTGGAGTTGGACTTTGGGTTTGGAGTGGGTGGAGTGGGATGTTGGGTTTGGAGTGGGTGGACTAGGACGTTGTGATTGGAGTGGGTGGAGTGGGACATTGGGTTTGCAATGGGTGGAGGGGACATTGGGTTTGGAGTGGGTGGAGTGGGATGTTGGCTTTGGAGTGGGTGGAGTGGGACATTGGGTTTGGAGCAGGTGGAGTGGGATGTTTGGTTTGGAGTGGGTGGAGTGGGACATTTGGTTTGGAGTGGGTGGAGTTGGACCTTGGGTTTGGAGTGAGTGGAGTTGGACGTTGGGTTTGGAGTGGGTGGAGTTGGACGTTTGGTTTGGAATGAGTGGAGTGGGACATTGGGTTTGGAGTGACTGGAGTGGGACGTTGGGTTTAGAGTGGATGGAGTTGGACGTTGAGTTTGGAGTGGGTGGAGTGGACATTGGGTTTGGAGTGGGTGGAGTGGGATGTTGGGTTTGGAGAGGGTGGAGTGGGATGTTGGCTTTGGAGTGGGTGGAGTGGGTCTTTGGGTTTGGAGTGGGTGGAGTGGGACATTGGGTTTGGAGCAGGCGGAGTGGGATGTCGGGTTTGGAGTGGGTGAAGTGAGATGTTGCTTTTGGACTTGGTGGAGTGGGACATTGGGTTTGGAATGGGTGGAGTTGGACATTGGGTTTGGAGTGAGTGGAGTTGGACGTTGGGTTTGGAGTGAGTGGAGTTGGACGTTGGGTTTGGAGTGGGTGGAGTGGGATGTTGGGTTTGGAGTGAGTGGAGTGGGACTTTGGGTTTGGAGTGAGTGGGGTTGGACGTTGGGTTTGGAGTGGGTGGGGTCGGACGTTGGGTTTGGAGTGAGTGGAGTGGGATGTTGGGTTTGGAGTGAGTGGAGTTGGACGTTGGGTTTGGAGTGGGTGGGGTTGGACGTTGGGTTTGGAGTGAGTGGAGTGGGACGTTGGGTTTGGAGTGAGTGGAGTGGGATGTTGGGTTTGGAGTGGATGGAGTTGGACGTTGAGGTTAGAGTGGGTGGAGTGGGATGTTGGGTTTGGAGTGGGTGGACTAGGACGTTGTGTTTGGAGTGGGTGGAGTGGGACATTGGATTTGCAGTGGGTGGAGGGGACATTGGGTTTGGAGTGGGTGGAGTGGGATGTTGGCTTTGGAGTGGGTGGAGTGGGACATTGGGTTTGGAGCAGGCGGAGTGGGATGTCGGGTTTGGAGTGGGTGGAGTGAGATGTTGCTTTTGGAGTAGGTGGAGTGGGACATTGGGTTTGGAATGGGTGGAGTTGGACATTGGGTTTGGAGTGAGTGGAGTTGGACGTTGCGTTTGGAGTGAGTGGTGTTGGACGTTGGGTTTGGAGTGGGTGGAGTGGGATGTTGGGTTTGGAGTGAGTGGAGTGGGACTTTGGGTTTGGAGTGAGTGGGGTTGGACGTTGGGTTTGGAGTGGGTGGGGTTGGACGTTGAGTTTGGAGTGGGTGGGGTTGTACGTTGGGTTTGGAGTGAGTGGAGTGGGACGTTGGGTTTGGAGTGTGTGGAGTTGGACGTTGGGTTTGGAGTGGGTGGGGTTGGACGTTGGGTTTGGAGTGAGTGGAGTGGGACGTTGGGTTTGGAGTGAGTGGAGTGGGATGTTGGGTTTGGAGTGGATGGAGTTGGACGTTGAGTTTGGAGTGGGTGGAGTGGGATGTTGGGTTTGGAGTGGATGGAGTTGGACGTTGAGGTTAGAGTGGGTGGAGTGGGATGTTGGGTTTGGAGTGGGTGGACTAGGACGTTGTGTTTGGAGTGGGTGGAGTGCGATATTGGGTTTGCAGTGGGTGGAGGGGACATTGGGTTTGGAGTGGGTGGAGTGGGATGTTGGGTTTGGAGTGGGTGGAGTGGGACATTGGGTTTGGAGCAGGTGGAGTGGGACATTTGGTTTGGAGTGGGTGGAGTTGGATGTTAGGTTTGGAGCCGGTAGAGTGGGATGTTGGGTTTGGAGTGGGTGGAGTGGGACGTTGGGTTTGGAGTGGGTGGAGTGGGACGTTGGGTTTGGAGCCGGTAGAGTGGGACGTTAGGTTTGGAGCCGGTAGAGTGGGATGTTGGGTTTGGAGTGGGTGGAGTGGGATGTTGGGTTTGGAGTGGGTGGAGTGGGACGTTGGGTTTGGAGTGGGTGGTGTGGGACGTTGTGTTTGGAGTGGGTGGAGTGGGACGTTAGGTTTGGAGCCGGTAGAGTGGTATGTTGGGTTTGGAGTGAGTGGAGTGAGATGTGGGACATTGGGTTTGGTGCAGGCGACCTGGGACATTGCGTTTGGATCAGGTTGTTTGTTTTGGATTGGGTGGAGTGGGTCCTTGTGATTTGTGTGGATGAAGTGGGATGTTGGGTTTGGAGAGGATGGAGAGGGATATTGGATTTGGAGTGGGTGGAGTGGGAGTTTGGTTTTGGTGCGGGTGGAATGGGATGTTGGGTTTGGAGCAGGTGGTGTGGGATGCTGTGGTTGGTGCAGGGAACCTTGGACATTTGGTTTGGATCGGGATGTTGGGTTTGGATTGGGTGGAGTGGGTCCTTGTGAGTGCAGTGAGTGAAGTGGGATGTTGGGTTTGGAGAGGATGAAGAGGGACATTGGGTTTGGTAAAGGTAGAATTGGACATTTGGTTTGGAGTGGGTGGAGTGGGACGTTGGGTTTGGTGTGGGTGGAGTAGCACATCAGATTTGGAGCAGTTGAGTGAGACGTTGGGTTTGGAGCCGGAGGAATGGGACGTTTGGTTTGGAGCTGGTGGAGCGGGATATTGGGTTTGGTGAAGGTGACCTGGGACATTGGGTTTGATCGGGATGTTGGGTTTAGCGTGGGTGGAGTGGGTCTTTGTGATTGCAGCTGGTGGAATAAGATGTTGGGTTAGGAGCCTGAAGGACATTGGGTTTGGAGCAGTTAGAATGTTAGTTTGGAGCGGGTGGTGTGGGACATTGGGTTTGGAATGGGTGGAGTGGTTCATTGGGTTTGGTGCAGATGGATGGGATGTTGGGTTTGGAGCGGGTGGAGTGGGACATTGGGTTTGGAGCGGGATGTTGGGTTTGGAGAAGGATGTTGAGTTTGGAGAGGGACGTTGTATTTGGAGTGTTTTGATTGAGTAAAGTGAAGTCAGGTCCTTGGGAAGATCAAGGTATTAGGTTAGCATCTGTAGAGTGTAAGTGGTCTGGAGAAGGTATAGTCTGGACACGAGAGGTAAATTGGAGTCAGTTTGATAGCTGACATTAATTTATGTTTTCAATAGGCTTACTTTTCCTGAGTAGTTGTTTACTTAATTTCAAAGGAACCTTTTGAAAGGTCTGATTTAAATTGAGAATTTTGAAGGATTGCAGGTGTAGTGGACTTGCCCAGTGGAATCTCCAATTTCCTGGCAATTCTGCAGGGTCCTGATGCACAACTCTCAATTACCTGGAGTAATGACTGCCTGACCATTGGAAAATATGGGCCATAGTTTTTCTAACATCTTTGCTTGTGTGTCTGTTTATGTTTGTGGTTAGACATCACTGGTGTAAACATACACAGAGTTTTCTGTATTGCAAAGGGGGTTGTCTATCTGCTGGGGTGTATAAGTCTTGCTCTTCCCACACTTTCTGGGGCAACATAGTCACCATTAAAGCCATGTAACTGGGCCTAACCCACCATGTGCCCACAAGCCGTATTTTCCAATTGTAATGAACTACCAGCACTTCTGCGCCTCTCAAAGAAGTTTGTTGTGTTTGCACACGTCAACTGGACTCTTTGCCTCATGAGCAGTGATTATCAGGGGGCTGCCAGAAGGGGCAATGGAGCAGAGGTAATTCTGATTCTGAGTTGCGAAGGGTTGTGATGCTGGAGGTAGCCCCCCCCCCCCCCCCCCCCCCCCCCCCCCGCCCCCACCCCCACCACCAAATTGTGGTTTCGTTGTTATTTTTCTTTATGTTAGAACTACAGAAGGGAAAGCTAAACATTGGAGGCAAGAGGACTCATCCTCATTGAACACAGTACAATGGCAAGAAGAGATCCTAAATCTGACCTTAGGTTTCTTCACAGCAGTTGATTAGTGATTGGTTTTTGAGGCTGTCTATGACACCTGACCCAATATGAGGTTGAATACATTCCAGGTACTTTTAGTGTGAGTCATATCGCAATGAATTTGCTTCCTTTTGCCCTTGTTTTCTGCCCAAAATACAGGCGCAGTCTAGATCCACTTTCTCCTCCTCTTTATATTCATCTGGCTCTCATTCTTCCTCCTTTTGTATTGTACACGTCAATTTATACCTTTAAACCATCTTTGTCCTCTATGGTTCAAAAAGGCCACTCCCGTTTTTCTGTGTGTGTGGTCATTGTATCTTTTATTTCCATTCCTTTGCCCTTCCTATTTTTTCTGTATTTTAATGTTATACATCTGTAATCCTGAAGAAGGATTCTATAGCAGAAACATTGACTTGTGTTCCCTGCGGATGTTGCCTGACCCTGTTGAGCCTTTGCAGTAGTTTTTGTTTTTGTTTCAGAAAATAGTTTGAGTTCACAGACTTTGTTTACAATATTTGACTAAAATGTCAATGTTTTTTCTGGTCTGATTAGAAAAACCTTTCCTCAGCTGTTGTGCTAAGAAAGGATTCTACAAGTTTTCCTCAGCGGCAGGCAGACATAGCTTTTCTTACTGACCATTTGGTCACGTAATGCACCCCATGGGATTAACATGTAGCCATTCCCATATCTATCCTTTAGAATGGAGTAGGAGGAAGAGGAAATGAGAGAGACATGTAGGATAAGATTACACCAAGGCAGAGGGCCAGAGTCTACAGACCATACTGTTCCTTCAGGAGGGCCATAAAAGGCATTGCGTATCCTGGTGCAAACTGACCTCCAATTTTCCTTTTAGAAACAAATAAACACATCATATCACAAAGTTTTGCGACTGCACTAAATATTGATGCAAAAATCTCTTTCTGAACATTATCAGTAAAGCTTTTCCAGCCTCTCAATTTAATTCTCCTTGTTCCAATTGGAGAAGCCATAATTGCAAGGTTCCTCTTTGTTCATGACTGCTGTGACTACTGCCTTTCATATTCTTCCCTCCTCTTATTAACACTGTCCTGGAGTTGGTCTCCTTGTGTATTTGCAAGTGGTGCACGGCAGTAATGTCATATCGTGAGACTCTTGAGGCAGTGAGTTTGAGTGTTGAGAGCTATCAGCAGTGTGCTTCACAGTGATGCAGCTGTTTGATAGGCTTGGTCTCCAATTCCTGATATCTACATAACCACGTATGTGAGGGGGCTGAATGGGAAACCCACAGGAGCTGCCATTAGAAGACAGGCTACTGTCACAAAGGTACATTTTAATACGTGGTATAAAGTGCTCACAATCATGGGCCAAACCCTTCTTTCATACTGGTACTTCAATTATATTGGACTCTGTTGTGAACCCATCATGTACTTCTGCTTTTTGAAGATTTTCGTCCATGATGTTATGAAATTCATTTAACTTTTTTTTTCTATTTAGAAGAGGACCCTAACTTATTCCAAATATGTGCTGTGTGGGGATGTTGAATGAAGGAATAGCACATTGGCAGAAATATTTCAAGGAAAGGAGTTTACCTTGGCTACTCTGATGAGGACAAAACAGACCTTCATGTTTCAATCTCCAAAACTTTATCTGACAATTTGGGGATGAACTCTTTGTTCCTTCTCTGATTATGTTCAGACTTTGCCAGGTTTCCCTGCTGGCTGAAGCCACAGTGCAGCTCCCCTTTGAGAGGTGTTTGGTGTTTTTGTGTGACATCAATGAGGATTGTTTTTCAAACTGGTACACTGTGACTGCATAATGTGGATGGGTGTGATCAAGTTTCTAAGCTGAGTTTTTTAATAAACTGAATATTGAAAATATGAGAATCAAACTGTCTTTACTTCCTACTATTATTTATTGAAACTAGTTGAAAATTCTGGCATCCACATGTGCTATTAAACATGGAAATCCAGTGCTGTTATCAACAATTTCCCCATTCTTCTTCAGCGTGCACTATTGCAGTTCTTGCAGATAGTATTCCTGGAAATCCCTCAAATGGGCGAGCTGTGACTTTGCATGTCCTAATCACATTGTAAAATGGTGGAAAGTTACATCCTATTGAATGATATATAATTTAGGCTTTAATGACATCTAAGTCATATCTACTATTGAACAACATCTCTGACCCTGAGAAAAAATATTATATTGTTATGGAATGTCATTTTCCTTTCTGGTTAAAATTCCTTGTTAAAATAATGAATAACATTTGTTTATTATACTTCAGCTATGACTTCAATCCCTTCAATTATTTTTAATTTTTATATTGTTCTCTGAAAAAATGGCATGAAAGCTAATTATAGCTTTTAACTACTTGGATTGCAGTCTTAGATGTTTCAATGTGTTCATCTGCTGTTCATGAGTGATGACCATCACTGTTGTTGGATATTGGTGATTTTCTAGATCTGGTACCAGAATGAAATTAACATGGAGGAAGTCAACGTTCCATCAATTTTGCTTTACTTTTGTGGATAGAGATTGAGATAAGTGGAGGTCACTATCATTTTGGAGTTGATCACAAAGTCTAGACCATGGTCTTATTGATTAGAATTTAGAAACTTCATACTCCTGTCACAAACAAGAGAAACAGATATTTCATTTGAATAAATTATATCATGCAGCCATGGCTGAATTTATCTAATGGGAAAAAGTATTTGAGGTTATGCTGGACTTTATTGCATCTCTGAGACACAACTGAGTCTCAAGGGTTTCTCTGAATTGTGGCAACTGTTCTTGTGTAAGCAAATATAGTGATAACTTTTGACCCAGATAGCGTAGCAATAAGGACAATTTGTAATTAGTTTAAAATGTTTGAAAATTTGTATTTACTTTTAAAAAATATTTGAAAATGAAATGACTTCTAAAACATTTGTGTCACTTCTAAAAGGAGTAAATTATAATAAGAAATGAATTGTCCATGTGGCTGGTGATTTCTGATCTGAAAGCTGTACCAAAAAGAATGCAGTTACAATAAGGAAGCTTTGTGACAGGCAATGAGTAAAGTGAAGAGCCAATGAGAGAGAAGGTGGTCAGCCAGCCAACCAAGTAGAAGAAAGGTCCCTGGACCCAAATTGTTAACTCTGCTTTCTCTCTGCAGATGTGCTGGACCTGCTGAATTTCTCCAGCTATTTCTGTTTTTGATTCAGATTTCCAGCATCGACAGTTCTTTATTTTATAACCAGGTTAATGAGCTGGCTGCTTGAGTGGTTGGTCAGTGGTCCTAGTAGATCCCACTTCTATAATTATGGAAGGTGAGAATTCAGAAGTTTCCTGGAAGAATTACATGATTGTATCAAAGTTTAAAAGGACAATACCTCATTTTCATGGACATTTCTGCTTGTAGAGGATTCCTTAAGCATTTTTAAGGAATGAAACTGGAATTCTATCTGAGAAAACTTGAGTTTAGGAGACATTTGTGCTTGAAATTGATGCCATACAGGTCGTTCAGCTATAACGCGATTGACGAATTGCAGACATTGTTGGGATAACATGAACTTTTTACTGATGGGTGTATCAAGTTTCTATAAGCTATGTTCTACAGTGTGATTTTAGATTAGATTAGATTAGATTAGATTAGATTACATTACAGTGTGGAAACAGGCCCTTTGGCCCAACAAGTCCACACCGACCCGCCGAAGCGAAACCCACCCATACCCCTACATTTACCCCTTACCTAACACTACGGGCAATTTAGCATGGCCAATTCACCTGACCCTGCACATCTTTGGACTGTGGGAGGAAACCGGAGCACCCGGAGGAAACCCACGCAGACACGGGGAGAACGTGCAAACTCCACACAGTCAGTTGCCTAAGGCGGGAATTGAACCCGGGTCTCAGGCGCTGTGAGGCAGCAGTGCTAACCACTGTGCCACCGTGCCGCCCACATTTTCTACAGAGGTTTCCCATAGTGCAATTTTCTATAGCATGAGATTGCAAAGGAACACAACTGTCACATTATAGCAGAGTGACCTGTATTGGCAATGTAGACTGCTGAATAGCTAATGCAATATCTCTGTTATATGTCCTATTCCAGGTTTAGTTTATGGCTTGTAGCAACTATAATTTGTCTGATAACTTATGTCAATGATTCTGTTTAATGTTAAAGTAAAAAGTTGTAACAAGTGGAATGTTGTCTGGGGGTATCAGTCATTTGATAAATTTGATTCCTACAATTTACGAATCCCCTTGGGAATTGTAACAATTTAGCAAATAATAAATAATTTTGCCTGCATGATAGGATTCTGGGTAATCCAAGATGGAGGACAGGAAAGATTTCTGGCTGTAACAACTGCTCCTTTTTTTGAGGTATTTTAGGTGCTGGAGGTGATTTCCTCGAATTCCAGGAGCAGCAATTACTGTTTTATATGCTGTTGTTTTGTTTTGGAACTTTGGGAAAAAAAAAGTCACAACAACAGCAGTTTTAAAAGGGAGAAGAACAGACAAAGGAAGCACATGGTGAGGACGGTGCAGGAGACAGAGAGAGAGAACCTGCACAGTTACTGCCTTTGCTGTTTTTGAATTCATGTATCGCTAGACATCGAAGTGCATCTGGGAAAATTAACAAACAGTGAATTTCACAACTAATCTTGGAGGAACCTGTTTGGGCGAAGTTTACAACATAGAATCAGAAAAGTTAATCGTTGTTTTAAGTTTGTCCAATAGAAAGGCTGCAGTAGTGAGAAGAGTGGGTTCTTTCTTGATTATACATTTTTGGAGATGAGTCTCTTGATTAAACTTAAAACATAAGCCATAACAATTAATTTAACCTGGGGCAGTGTTTTGTAGAGGAATAAGATGGTGTTATTTTCTGGGTCTGTAGATTGTAAAGGAGCAAAAATGGCCTTTGCAGTGATATGTACTTCTTGTCAGATGTGGGAGTTTAAAGAGAGTTTAAGGGTTACTGCGGATTATATCTGCCATAAAAGCTGTTGGATGCGAATCTTATCAGATCGAATGGATCGGTTGGAGAGACAGTTAGAAGCGATGAGGAATTTGCACCAGCAACAGTTTGTGATGGATGGCAGTTATAGGAAGGGGGGAAAGTCTCAGATACAGTCACATAGATGGGTTAACTCCAGGAAGGGAAAGAGAGGTAGGCACCTCGGGCAGGAGTTTTTTGTGGATATACCCATTTCAAACAGGTATGCTGTTTTGGAAAATGTAGGGGGTGATGGATTCTCAGGGGAACGTACCACGAACAGCCAAGTTTCTGGCTCTAATGCAACGAGGGGTACGAAAAAGCAGAATGGCGTGTTGTTTCCTTGGTGCCAGGATCAAGGATGTCTCCAAGAGGGTGCAGAATGTTCTCATGGGTGAGAGGGGCCAGCAAGAGGTCATTGCTGAAAAATGTGTTGCTGGAAAAGCGCAGCAGGTCAGGCAGCATCAAAAGAGCAGGAGAATTGATGTTTCGGGCATAAGCCCTTCTTCAGGAATGAGGAGGGTGTGCCAAACAGGCTAAGATAAAAGGTAGGGAGGAGGGACTTGGGGGAGGGGCATTGGGGATGCAATATGTGGAAGGAGGTTAAGGTGAGGGTGATAGACCAGAGAGGGGTTGGGGGCGGAGAGGGCGGGAAGAAGATTGCGGGTCAAGAAGGCTGAGGTGCTGAGGCCCCTCCCCTCCTCCCCACCTTTCTCAGTCCCAACCCTCGGACTCAGCACCGCCTGACCTGCTGCGCTTTTCCAGCAACACATTTTTCAGCTCTGATCTCCAGCATCTGCAGTCCTCACTTTCTCCCAGCAAGAGGTCATTGTCCACATTGGAACCAATGATATAGGAAGGAAAAAGGTTGAGATTCTGAAGGGAGATTATAGAGAGTTAGGCAGAAATCTAGAAAGGCGGTCCTCAAGGGTAGTAATACTACGACCTAATGAGGGCAGCAATAGGAGGATAGAGCAGATGAATGTGTGGCTGAGGGAAGTTATTTGGGTGGAACTGAGAAATAAGAAAGGTGTATGGGAGAAGGATTCACATTTCTGGATCATTGGAATCTCTTTTGGGGTAGAAGTGACCTGTACAAGAAGGATGGATTGCACCTAAAGTGGAAGGAGACTAATATACTGGCAGAGAAGTTTGCTAGAACTACTCGGGAGGATTTAAACTAGTAAGGTGGAGGGGTGGGACCCAGGGAGATAGTGAGGAAAGAGATCAATCTGAGATGGGTACAGTTGAGAACAGAAGTGAGTCAAACAGTCAGGGCAGGCAGGGACAAGGTAGGACTAATAAATTAAACTGCATTTATTTCAATGCAAGGGACCTAAGAGGGAAGCTGAAAATGTGTTGCTGGAAAAGCGCAGCATCCAGAGAACAGGAGAATCGACGTTTCGGGCATAAGCCCTTCTTCAGGAATGATTCCTGAAGAAGGGCTTATGCCCGAAACGTCGATTCTCCTGTTCCCTGGATGCTGCCTGACCTGCTGCGCTTTTCCAGCAACACATTTTCAGCTCTGTTCTCCAGCATCTGCAAACCTCACTTTCTCCGCCGAAGAGGGAAGGCAAATGAACTCAGGGCATGGTTAGGAACATGGGCCTGGGATATTATAGCAATTACAGAGACATGGCTTAGGGATGGGCAGAACTGGCAGCTTAATGTTCCAGGATGCAAATGGTACAGGAAGGATAGAAAGGGAGGCAAGAGAGGAGGGGGAGTGGCATTTTTAATAAGGGATAACAAGACAGCTGTGCTGAGGGAGGATATTCCCGGAAATACATCCAGGGAAGTTATTTGGGTGGAACTGAGAAATAAGAAAGGGATGATCACCTTATTAGGTTGTATTATAGACTCCCTAATAGTCAGAGGGAAATTGAGAAACAGACTTGTAAGGAGGTCTCAGCTATCTGTAAGAATAATAGGGTAGTTATGTTAGGGGATTTTAACTTTCCAAACATAGACTGGGACTGCCATAGTGTTAAAGGTTTAGATGGAGAGGAATTTGTTAAGTGTGTACAAGACAATTTTCTAATTCAGTATGTGGATGTACCTACTAAAGAAGGTGCAAAACTTGACCTACTCTTGGGAAATAAGGCAGGGCAGGTGACTGAGGTGTCAATGGGGGAGCACTTTGGGGCCAGCGACCATAATTCTATTAGATTTAAAATAGTGATGGAAAAGGATAGACCAGATCTAAAAGTTGAAGTTCTAAATTGGAGAAAGGCCAATTTTGACGGTATTAAGCAAGAACTTTCGAAAGCTGATTGGGGGTAGGTGTTCGCAGGTAAAGGGATGGCTGGAAAATGGGAAGCCTTCAGAAATGAGATAACAAGAATCCAGAGAAAGTATATTCCTGTCAGGGTGAAGGGAAAGGCTGGTAGGTATAGGGAATTGTTGGATGACTAAAGAAATTGAGGGTTTGGTTAAGAAAAACAAGGAAGCATATGTCAGGTATAGACAGGATAGATCGAGCGAATCCTTAGAAGAGTATAAAGGAAGTAGGAGTATACTTAAGAGGGAAATCAGGAGGGCAAAAAGGGGACGTGAGATAACTTTGGCAAATAGAATTAAGGAGAATCCAAAGGGTTTTTACAAATATATTAAAGTCAAAAGGGTAACTAGGGAGAGAATCCCTTCAAAGATCAGCAAGGCGGCCTTTGTGTGGAGCCACAGAAAATGGGGAAGATACTAAATGAATATTTTGCATCAGTATTTACTGTGGAAAAGGATATGGAAGATATAGACTGTAAGGAAATAGATGGTGACATCTTGCAAAATGTCCATATTACAGAGGAGGAAGTGCTGGATGTCTAGCCATTTGGATGCTGAACTGGCTCAAAGGTAGAAGACAGAGGGTGGTGGAGGGTTGTTTTTCGGACTGGAGGCATGTGACCAATGGAGTGCCACAAGGATCGGTGATGGGTCCTCTACTTTTTGTCATTTACATATATGATTTGGATGCGAACATAAGAGGTACAGTTAGTAAGTTTGCAGATGACACCAAAATTGGAGGTGTAGTGGACAGCGAAGAGGGTTACCTCAGATTACAATGGGATCTTGTTCAGATGGGCCAATAGGCTGAGAAGTGGCAGATGGAGTTTAATTCAGATAAATGCGAGGTGCTGCATTTTGGGAAAGCAAATCTTAGCAGTACTTATACACTTAATGGAAGGACCTAGGGAGTGTTGCTGAACAAAGAGACCTTGGAGTGCAGGTTCACAGCTCCTTGAAAGTGGAGTCTCAGGTAGATAGGATAGTGAAGAAGGCGTTTTGTATGCTTTCCTTTATTGGTCAGAGTATTGAGTACAGGAGTTGGGAGGTCATGTTGCAGCTGTACAGGACATTGGTTAGGCCACTGTTGGAATTTTGCGTGCAATTCTGGTCTCCTTCCTCGAAAAGATGATGCGAAACTTGAAAGGGATCAGAAAAGATTTACAGGGGGATCTAAGATGGCGGCGATCTGAGAAGATCACACTGCAGAGGTTCGCATCACAGCAGGAGCAGGACAGTCCTTTAACCCACCCAACCCAGGTCATCAGGATTTCTTGGGGTGTTGGAAAGATTGTGGAGCCCCAAGAAACATTTAAAAATTGACTTATCTGTATTTTCAGCTGTCCAGAAATGCCTAAAAAGGGAGGAGGAGCATCTGAGGCCGGGTCTGCAGCTCAGCCTGCGGCAGCCTCGGAGCCGATTACTCTCCAGGACCTGGTGAACCAGCTCTCAAAATCTCGCGAGATGTTGGGGAAACAGATTGAAGAGAAGCTGGCTCCAGTCTCTCTGATGCTGCAGAAGCATGAGCAGCAGCTGGGAGACCTGGAGAAGAGGACGAATGAGGTGGAGCACAGGGTCACAGTGGTGGAAGCTGATGCCAGTTCATTCAAGGAAGAGATCCAAGCTCTGAAGACGCAGGTTCATAATTTACGTGACCAAGTGGATGACCTTGAAAACAGGGGCAGGAGAAAAAACATTCGGATCATCGGTCTGCCTGAGGGTAAGGAGGGTGAGCGGCCTGTGGAATTTGTTGAAGATTGGCTTCCGAAATTCCTTGATTTGGAGACTGGCATGAGAGGATTGAAGATAGAGAGGGCTCACCGGGTCGCAGCGCGGAGGTCGGGTCTGGGTCAACGCCCTTGTCCTTTCCTGGTGCGGTTCCATCATTACCGGGATAAGGAGAAAGTCATGGAGGCTTCCAGACTCCAGGGGAAGGATCCAAAGGCCCTAATGTATGAGGGGTCTAAGATCATGTTTTTCCAGGACTTTTCAGCGGCGGTGATCCAGAAACGAAAATCGTATGATGGTGTTAAGAGAAGATTGAAGGAGCTTGGGATTCAGTACTCCCTGGGATATCTGGCAGTGCTTCGGATCACCTTAGATGGATCCATGCATCTCTTTGACACATCGGAGAAGGCAAGAGACTTTGTAGACAAACTAATCTAAATTAAACAATTGTAGTATGTATAAATATTTTTGCTTGGGTATGCGTTTATCATTCTGTAAAAGAAAAGGAGGAAATCCGGTTGGAGCTTTGTGTTTCCCCTTTTTTTTACCTCTATTGATAATAATTTGGTTCAAACTATGTCTGGCAGTGGTTAAGATGTACATTTTAAATTTCTGAGTTCGGACATACCAAAGGATGAGTGGGGTATTTATTCCCCTTTTTGTTTTATAACAGTATGTTTTTTTATTCATATTGATATTCTATGGGGTGTTTATTCTTTTCAGCTTGTGCTTGCGATGCGGCTCTAGCTGGGAGAAGTGAAGGTGGTTGAGATGGTTAGATGCCTATTTATGGGCAGTTCGGGACGGGTAGTTGCCCCCTCCGGGCAGGGGGTGAGTTCCCCTACTCAGTGCTATTGGCGCTTTATATATTGGTTTGTTTTCTGGTTTTTGTTGTTTTTTATTTTTAATAATTTTGTATGTTTGTTAAATGTAGTGGTTTTAGTTTATGTAGTTTTTATATTTGGTGGATCATGTGACACTAAGGCTCAGCAATTTGTGGTTCGGGTTCCTCCTCTCTGGAATTTAAATGTAATTGCAGAAGATTATGGCTAATGATTTGATTAAATGGTGTACCTGGAATATCAAGGGAAGTCACTCACCAATTAAGAGGAAGAAGGTACTCTTGACTCTTAGAAAGGAGAAGGTGGATATTGCTTTATTACAGGAGACACATTTGGATGACAAGGAGCATCTGAAATTATAGCAGAATGGCTTTGACCAAGTTTATTTTTCATCATTTAATACCAGAAGTAGGGGAATGGCTATCTTGGTTAGGAAAAATCTCTCATTTAAATTGTTGGAATGTGTTAAAGACACATACGGGAGGTTTGTAATTCTTAATGCCTTGATAAATGGGGAAGAATATGGCATTTTAAATGTTTATTGTCCCCTAGCTCATCCTCTTAAATTCTTGGTAGATGCTTTTTCTAAACTGATAAGTCTCAAGTCTCGGCACATCATTATAGGGGGAAATTTTAACTGCCTCATGGATGCCACAGTAGACAGGTTGCCTAAAGGTCCCTCGATACCCTCTGCACAAACTAAACAGTTATTGGGTTTGTGTGGGGAATTAGGATTGGTGGATGTCTGGGGCTGTCTCCACCCTACAGGTAGGGATTTCACGTTTTTCTCCAATCCGCACAGATGTCACACGAGGATTGATTTTTTTTCTGACCCCTGCAGTAACCCTGGATCTGGCGGCATCCTGAACGATTGGTAATATTGCCATCTCTGATCATGCTCCAGTGTACCTCATGGTTAAAATTAAGGATGTTACAGTGGATTCAAGGTACTGGCAAATGGACCCCTTTATTCTCATGGACAACAAGTTTGTGGAGCATTTCTCTAGGGAATTTCGGGCATTCCTAGACATCAACATAGGCTCGATTGATAACTCATCTGTTCTCTGGGAAACTGCCAAAACTTATGCCAGAGGGTTAGTGCCCCACAAACCATTACAGCGATTAGGGAAGGGTCTGGGAACCTAACATGTGATTCTAAAAAGATTAATGTGGCATTCCAGAGATTCTACTCTAAATTATATCAGTCTGAGAATTGTGAGGCAGGGCAGGCCAAAATGGAATCCTTTTTTAGGGATCTGAAGCTCCCGGGTGTGACGCCCGAACAACAATCCTTTCTCAATGCCCCATTATCAGACCAAGAAGTACAGGAAGCTGTGAGGTAGCTTCAGAGTGGAAAGGTGCCCGGTCCTGATGGACTTCCCAGTGAATTCTATAAGGAATTTATAAGTATACTGTCAGGCCTGATGCTGAATATGTTTAATGATTCATACAGTCATGTTTGTCTCCCACCGTCTCTGAGCGAGGCCAATATTTCACTTATCCTTAAAAAAGGGAAGGATCCGGAAGACTGTGCTTCATACAGGCCCATCTCGCTCTTAAATGTGGACTTTCTAAGGCTCTTGCGTTAAGGCTGGAGACTGTGTTACCTTCTATTATTAAAGAGGATCAGACAGGCTTCATAAAGTGTCGCAGATCCTCCAATAATGTTAGGAGGCTGCTTAACGTAATTCAAGCATGCCAACAGCAGTCAATACAGGAATTGGTAATTTCTTTAGATGCAGAGAAGGCATTTGACTGAGTTGAGTGGCCGTACCTTTTCTATACTCTAGACCGGTTTGGTCTGGGCGAAGTTCCCATAAGATAGATAAAGGTTCTCTACAGTGTACCTCTCGCTGCGGTCATTACCAACGGGGTACGGTCAAGCAATTTTAATATTTCTAGGGGCAGCCGGCAGGACTGTCCCCTTTCACTATTACTTTTTACGTTGGTGATTGAACCGTTGGCAGAGGCCATTCGTGGGGATCTCAATATATCGGCTCCAGAAGTGGGGTCAAAATTACATAAGATCTCGCTGTATGCAGATGATGTTCGAATTTTCTTCACAAATCCAGCAGTTTCAGAGCCTTCCCTGATACAATGCAGTCACGTGTTTGGCGCTTTTTCAGGGTATAAGATTAATTTTGCTAAATCAGAGGCTATACCTATGGGTGGTCTTACGAAAGAGTTGGCTCTTGAGAGTGACTATAGATTCCCATTTAGGTGGTCACAGGGGGGTTTTGTGTATTTGGGCGTATTCATTACTCCAGTTCTGGATTGGCTGTTCAAAGCCAATTTTACTCAATTATTTGAAAAATTAAACAAGATCTCCAAAGATGGGAGGCACTTCCAGTCTCATGGTTAGGTCGGATAGCGCTTATTAAGATGAATATTCTCCCTTGTTTGCTATACCCTATGCGGATGCTCTCCCTGATTTTCAATAAACAAACACTCAGGTGACTGAACAGTTGGTTCAGCTCCTTTATCTGGCACCCTTCATTAAATTAGCCAAACTGCAGTTGCCTCACAGATTGGGGGGAGTAGACCTTCCAGACATTAAAAGTTACCAATTAAGCTCGCTTTTGACCTATGTAAGTGATTGGGTTTGTGGAGATCCTCTTTCAATATGGCTAGATATCGAAGTCTCCCAGGCAAGGTGCCCCCTTACCAGTTTGCTGTTTTTGGGCAAGGTGAGGACAGTTAGGGGATATTGCCATA
Organism: Chiloscyllium plagiosum; assembly: GCF_037043375.1. Lineage (NCBI taxonomy): Eukaryota > Metazoa > Chordata > Chondrichthyes > Orectolobiformes > Hemiscylliidae > Chiloscyllium > Chiloscyllium plagiosum. The sequence goes on along the minus strand of NW_028270147.1, from coordinate 67,044,220 downwards.
ACCCAATAGTCATCAATACTGTAAAAGCATGGAGGGCAATTCAGCAGAGGGAAGGTAATATTGGCAAAACATCTTTGTTTACACCTTTAGTGGGTATGCCAAGTTTTCAACCAGGTATGATAGATTCAGGATTTAAACGTTGGGCAGCTAGGGGTATGAGATGGAAATGTGTTGCTGGAAAAGCGCAGCAGGTCAGGCAGCATCCAAGGAACAGGAGAATCGACGTTTCGGGCATTAGCCCTTCTTCCGAAACGTCGATTCTCCTGTTCCTTGGATGCTGCCTGAGCTGCTGCGCTTTTCCCGCAACACATTTCCATCTCTGATCTCCAGCATCTGCAGACCTCACTTTCTCCTCCAGCTAGGGGTATATCTTGCATGCTGAAAATGTGTTGCTGGAAAAGCGCAGCAGGTCAGGCAGCATCCAAGGAACAGGGGAATCGACGTTTCGGGCATAAGCCCTTCTTCAGGATATGAGTGATTTATTTGAGGGAGATGTAATGATGTCCTTCGATCAGTTAGTACGGAAGTACGAGTTACCTAAGAAAGACCTCTTTCGTTTTTTTCAAGTTAGGGATTTTATTCAAAAAAAGACCACACTTTTGACTGATCCCTATAAATCTGACATAGAAAGAGGGGTACTAAGGGCTAAGAGTACACTCTCTGTCAGTATTCTATATCACCAATTGGGGGGTGCCACCTCAGATGAGTCTGATCGACTCTGCGAGATGTGGGAAAAAAAGCTGGGTGTTGAAGTTTCTTCAGAGGTATGGGAGGATATTTGGGAGAATGCAAGGAAGATATCAATTTGCAATAGGACCCATGCTTTACAGTTGAAGATTCTCCATAGGGTCCACTTAGCCCCAGACCGTTTGTCAAAATTTAAACCAGGGGTATCTTCAGCATGCCCCAAGTGCAAGGTCTGTACGGGTACCCTTACCCATTGTCTTTGGTCTTGTGACAGCTTCAAACATATTGGAGCGCTGTGGTGGGTGCAATGGAGAGGATTTTAGGTGTAGGGGTGGAGAAGGACCCTATTTCGCTCCTTTTGGGCCTACCCATTGTATTTCCTGCAGACTCTCATAAGGCAAAACTTGTCAATATCCTTACATTCTGCGCAAGGAAGAATATCTTGCTAGGTTGGATATCAGAAAACCCCCCAGGCCTGTCGGGTTGGCGGAAGATTGTTATGGAGCATATTTCCCTGGATTTTCTCACAAATATGGTATACCACAAAACTGAGAATTTTCACAAGACATGGCAAACCTTTTTGAAATACCTGGACACAGATTTATCTGCCACACTAACAAGGGCTTTTATATAGCCGTAACTATTGTGTTTCATGAGTCCAAAATCCAGGGAGGAGGAACTGTGAATGTATGAGTGTTTTGTTTGGCTGGGCTGAGTTATTACTATTTATTTGTTTGTTGTTAGGTATTTATTTAGTTAGTTAAATAGCTAGTTTAGGTTTTTTTTTAATTTTATACTTCTCTATATATGTTTATACATTTGTATAGGAGAGTGGGTTGCGGAATTTTTTTTATTATTTGCGTTTAGTTTTGTACTATTTTTGTACTGTTTTGAATTGCATTGTTTTGTATTTGTTGTAATATTTAAAAATCTATTTTTTCTTAATAAAAATATATTATAAAAAAAAGAAAAGATTTACAAGGATGTTGCCAGGGTTGGTGGATTTGAGCTACAGGGAGAGGCTGAACAGGCTGGGGCTGTTTTCCCTGGAGCATTGGAGGCTGAGGGGTGACCTTATAGAGGTTTACAAAATTATGAGGGGCATGGATAGGATAAATAGGCAAAGTCTTTTCCCTGGGGTCGGGGAGTCCAGAACTAGAGGGCATAGGTTTAGGGTGAGAGGGGAAAGATATAAAAGAGACCTAAGGGGCAACTTTTTCATGCAGAGGATGGTATGTGTATGGAATGAGCTGCCAGAGGAAGTGGTAGGGGCTGGTACAATTGCAACATTTAAGAGGTATTTGGATGGGTATGTGAATAGGAAGGATTTGGAGGGATATGGGCCGGGTGCTGGCAGGTGGGACTAGATTGGGTTGGGATATCTGGTCGGCAGAGACGGTTTGGACCGCAGGGTCTGTTTCCATGCTGTACACCTCTATGACTCTATGACTATTTCAAACATAGAAATAAGAATAGAAATAATTAGTTAATCTGCTACTGTTATTTGAAGGCTCAGGAAGGCATATTAATGTTTTAACTTTATTTTAGAAAGCTGACAGAAGGTCAAACCTTTTTTCCTCTACTGATGAACAGAAGACCCGGACTACAGTCACTTTTTACTTTTCTAATTTACTTTTGTTATTTTCAAATCTACACACTGTAAGAAATAGAGAATGATTATTGGTGGTTGCTGATCTTCGTCGTATTGTTAGATATTCTGAGATAAATTCTCAATGCTTCCTTTACAAGGTGAGATTGAGTTGCAAAAGGCTGGATCATTTGTTATTATGTCAATTTCATTCAATTTCGTGGAGGATCTCTCTCCATGCGGCCCAGCACATTTAGTCACACCATCCTCCCAAACCGGCCTCACGAACAGCCTATCATTGTCGTATGGTGCTAGCTGGATTCTACCATTCGCCACACCCTGAAAAACTCACTACTGTCAGAATATCCTGGAATAGACCAGCATCCCAGACACCCATGCCATTTTAGAAGGCTGATGCGCAGTAGTCTAGATATCTCTTCCATGGTTCTTGACATTTACCCCAACATTGCTGAGAATGGAGCTTTATGGACAGGCACCTAGAGGTCCTGATGGACCAGCTGGTGCAGAACAGGGCTGTCGTTTCTGCCAAGCCCACAGGAGGATGTCACACCAGCAGATGCTGCCAGCCTGGCCTGCCACTATGTGGGATGCCTAGCAGGGAAGCAAGGGAAAATACCACCATCTTCTCTCTGTTATTGCACACTCACAGAGTCAGAGTCATAGAGATGTACAGCATGGAGACAGATCCTTCTGTCCAACTCACCCATGCCGACCAGATTTCCTGAATTAATCTAGCACCAGTTGCCAGCATTTGGCCCATATCCCTCTAAACCCAATCTATTCACATACCCAATCAAATGCCTTTTAATGTTGTAATTGTACCCATCTCCACCGCTTCCTCTGGCAGCTCATTCATGCACCACCCTCTGTGTGAAAAGTTGCCACTTCAGTGCCTTTTAAATTGTTCCCCTCTCACCCTAAACCTATGCCCTCTTGTTCTGCACTCCCCATCCCAGGGAAAGGACCTTGTCTACTTACCCTATCCACGCCCCTCATGATTTTATAAACCTCTATAAGGTCACTCCTCAGCCTTTGATGCTCCAGGGAAAACAGCCCCAGCCTCGAGAAACAACCTCCCTGCATCTGATCGAGGGCGATTTGCTGGTGTCTTTAGCACCTCTTCTCAATGTGCTGAATGAGATCTGGAAATGACCATCTCTAAATCTGACAGTTGTAATGGCACAGAGAGACCATTTGGCCCATCAGTTTTCTTCATGAGCATTGCACCTCAGTGACATTCCTTTGCCTTTTCAAATAAATGTGCACATTATTTCTATTTAAATAATCATTTAGTGCCATTTAGAATTCCTTGATTGAACCTGCCTCCACCACAATTCAGGCAGTTAGTCCAGATCCGAATTACTCGCTGTGTAAAATGCTTTTTTCTTGTATCACATTTGCATCTTTTATAAACTAATTTAAGTTTGTGCCCCTTCATTCTTGATCCTTTTCTGAGTGGGAACAGTTGCTTCCTATTCACGCTATGGATGTATAGATTCCCTCCTGAGTCAGGATGGGGGCACATGGAGTGAGTTAATCCATCTCCAGGATTCACTTTGAGCAAAGAGACATCCTTCTCCAGCCACACGGAGGGGACGTTAATGAGTGAACCATTGCAAGTGGCATGTATTATTATATAACCCAGGATTCTAAAGGCAGGTGAACTTTCAGAATTGTAATTTACATGATGAAAAGTTAAATTAAAATGAAATTAAACATAATGCTCTACCACTGAGTATAGTATTTATCTTGTTTAATTAAAGTATAATGGATTTTCTGTTCTTTTGTGTAGAAGACTTGTTAATTATTTATTCTAAGAGAAGTTGTGACTAACTAGTCAGCTGATTTTGGGTGAGCCAGTGAGCTAAGTTCTTTATTTATGATAAATCCTGTCTCATGCACTTTGAAGTTAAGTGGAAAATAAGTGATATCAAGAAGGAATTCAGATTACATCATAAATGTTTAGAGACTAGCTTTATAAAGCTTGCGGCTGTTATCTAAACATGAAGATTAATTACTATCTTGAGTACCCTCCAGCGCAGCAGTTGTTTTTATAAAATATATATATTGTAGTTTATGATGCGGTTGCATTCAGTATTTTGGCTTATGGCTCTCTGTATACATATTAGCTGTTGTTTCCTCCAAGTCATTATATATGAAGACATGCATATTACTTGACTAACACTTTGCGCCAGCATGTGTTGTTTACAGCAATATAGTTGGTGGATAGTGATATAACCAGAATGTATTATTCAATAACTTCTGTTATTTTGTCAGGATTGCACCTCACTCCATTAACAGAATTATTTTATATTTTGTGCAAGAACTAATATGGTTTACTCACAAGTCAACATGGTTCATAGGTGACCTATTATAAGATTATTATCTCAAACAAATAAATCTAGCCTACTCTAGTATTAATTAACATAGAAATTACCATATTTCACTGAAATGTTGTTTCCAAAGCAGCAAAACGAGAAAGAAAAGTTAGAGATAAGAAAAGGCAATTCACGTATTGGAGTTTATCTTTCAACTATTCAATTTTAACATCAAATTTCTCTTAAAAATCTTTAAAGTTACACACTAATTCATACAAAGATCTGCAGATGCTGGAAATCTGAAACAAAAGCTGAGAGAGTCCCTAAACGTATGTTTGCTCATTTTGTGTTTTGTTTTTTCCTTTGTTCATCTAATCTTTCTTTCCCTCCCTTTATTTCACTTTCTGTACCCGATTTCACATTTAATTCACCCATGCTAACCATCCTCTGTCTTAGACCTTCCTCACTTTATTTTTAAATTTTTCAATTCAATAATTCCAATGGTTAAAGACATCCATTGTCTCGCTGCTCATTGCGATCACAGCTTCTACTTGCAGTTGCTTTGTGGGCAGAATACCTTACCTGAAATACAATTGTTAGTTAACAGTTGTCCCATTCCTGCAATATCTGATTTAAGTCTCCACCTCTTTTCCAGGTGGGTATTGCTGATCAGTAGCTGTGGATATTGTTTTATCATCCATTTATTTTTAGGGTGTGCTCTTTTGAGGGCTGTTAAACAAGTACTTGGACAATGGCTTAGGTATTGAGAATGAGCAGATTACTTTATCATGAAGGGCCTACTTCTGTGGACCTCTTTTCAGCAGGAATCACTGGGCTGTGATCAAAAACAGGAAACTGGGCTCTTTATTTCTTTACAAGCAATTGTAGTGCTGCCCTGTCAGAGGAGATTGCATTGGGATCCTTTAGTTACCTCCTATACCAGCTGAAGTTACCATAAAGGTTCTATCTTCTCAACCTCAGCCCTTGGTGAACCCTGAGGTAAAACTCACCACCAGTCGTCTCTCTCTCTAGAGAGAGAGCTGCCCTAAGGTCCATTGGGATTGTAGGACTTCACATTTACTTTTATTTTGAATGGATCATTGAGAGAGTATAATTATCTTAAAATATTCAGTTTGAAGTTGTATATATGTATAATGCATAATTGACTCTGGATTGGTGCAATATAAAATTCAAAATCAACTGGTACTTACTAATAATAAGACTGGTACCGAAATAAAATACCTTTAAGTCACAGATTAAAGTTGTCATATAGAGCAATATTAGCAGTAGACTGCCTTTTCCAGCTATCCGTATTTCTGTAAGAAACGTTAGGCAAGCTTACGTCAAATTTGTACTGGCTTCCAGGTAAAGTGAGATGGCATGGAAAAGGAATTCCATGCTACAAGACTCTACATGTACTGGTATCATGTCAGTCTCTCATTGATTTCCGTTTTACATAGGTTTACAGAAAAAAAAAGGCAATCACTATAACTGTTAGTCATTTTGGAATTGCTAAACAGCAACACCTAATTATGACAAACAGTGTTACTGGACTTTGACATGCATCCTGCTCTTTAACATCTGCCTCACTTATTTCCAGACAGAAAGCAAACATCACAGGATCCTGCATCATTTCCACACGACAGAACACTATTTGCTGGCATGTGTGTAATCATTTTGCATATTAATTACACTCTAAGCCTAGACAATTTTGCTTTACAACAGCACCATATGGTTAATATGGACACAAGCCTGTACCATGTCATTTCATGGCACAGGTTATTTTCCATAAATAATCCACCCCTAATGATGAGCTGCATTCAATTATCACTTTACAATAAAGTAAATGGAAAGGTTTTTTATATTTGTAAAGAATTACACGTACACCATTCTCACCTTGTTGCCGTGCAGGGTCAGACACCAGCTATCATGGTTAAAGATGTCATTGTTCAAAGGGGGCTCTCAGGCTTTTGCAATGCAACCCTGTGGAGGGGAGCAGCAATGTGGAGCACTGGAGTGGTTAGCCCTTCACAGCAAGACACCGTTTACCTTATGAAATTTAACATTTAGCCAGAATCCCTTCTCTTGTCAATCAGAGATTTGCAGAAAGATCACAATGTTGAAATCTAAATGTTGACAGGAAGGTAACCTGATAAATCTATGTTTAATTGTTTTTATAGCTGCTTGCTTCCTTGGTGCAAAGTGCTAACTACAGGCCAAGTTCATGCAAGTCCGATTACAAAAACACCCTGCCGTGTGCCGGCATTCTGCAGTACAGTCAAGAGGAAACAAAGGGAGGGAAGAGGGGCTCATCCACAAGGGAACCTTAGGGATACCTCTCTTGATAGTTCATGAATTCAAAATGTTGATGTGAGACATATCGTAGTTAACCAGTTTATTCTGTCATTTACTGTAAACAGGTTCAATGTGGTCTCTCTGAAATAGATACAACCTAATTCTCATTCCATTCAACAACTAAACTCACTAGTAGGTTGATAAGAGTGAACTGTAAAATTAAAGTGAATGGGATTGAGGGTAGTGTATTGACATCACCAGAGAATTTGCTGGCAGACTGGAAACAAAGAGAAGCAATGAACGGGTCATTTTTCGAGTGATAGCCAGTGACCAATGAGTGCTTGGACTCTGGCTATTCACAATACAGTATATGTTAATGATTTAGATGAGGTAACTAAGAGTAATATCTTCAAATTTGCAGAAAGCACAAAACTGGGTGAACTATGAGGAGATGCCTCAGTATGGATTGGCCAAGTTGAGTGAGTGGGCCAGTGCATGGCAGATGAAGTATAATGGGGATAAATGTAAGATTGTCCACTTTGGTAGCAAAAACAGAAAGGCAGATTATTATCTGTATGGTGATAGATTGGGAATGCGAGAGGCGCAATGAAATCAAGGTGTCTTTATCCACCAGTTCCTGAACTTAAGTATGCAGGTATAGCAGGCAATGAAGAAAGCAGATAATTTGTTGACCTTGTTATGATGCGGGGTAAACCCTCCTGCTTAATTTAATCCAGCAACACAGAAAAGATGTATCCTGTGCAGTAATCTGTGAAAATTCGAGAGGCCAAGAACTATCCCAAAAGTCAATAATTAAAGTAAAAACTTACAACATTATTTCTTAAAGTATAACAGAGAATAATTAACTGACAACTATTTACAACTCCTTTCTCTAACCTATCTTTTACCTCCCTCTTCTGTAATACTAGTCCGATAAAACCACCCGATTGAGATTTACCAAAAATTCAAGATTTCAAAACCAGCCAGCTGTTGAATCTTCTATTTGGAGCTTCTTTCGTCTTCTTTTCTTCTTCTTAGGGATTATACCTTACCGGTCATGGATTGATAAAGAGAGCTATTTTTCAGGCAGTCTCTACATGCTGGTCATGAGGCAGTTCTCTTCTCAACTGTTCAATTTTTCCCCAGTCTTATACCCCCAAAGCATTGGATTGTGTCATTGGCTTTTAAGATTGTCAACATACTAAATTCAAACTTGATTGGAATTTGGTATTTTTTGGGGGTATAATTTAAACTGATTGGCCTAATTTGAATCTTTTGTCTTCAGGCAACCAGCTACACTAACTGCTGGACCACATGCTACTTTGTATCTTGTTGACAACACTTGGTGCTGTCAGGTAGTTCTGCCAGATTTTAACTTCCTTACAGGCACAGTACACCCACATCTTCATAACAACCTCCATAGCAGGAAGATCCAAGGACAGGAGGAGGGATGTACGGGGCCTTAGTAAGATCATACACCTGGAGTATTGTGTGTAGTTTTGGTGTCCTTATATGTGGAAGGATTACTGGCTATGGAGGGAGTGCACAAAGGTTTCCTGAGATGGCAGGACTAACATATGAAGACGGACTAGATCAGTCAGGCTCACATTTACTGGAATATTGAAGAATGAGTTGGGATCTTATATAAACCTATAAAATTCTAACAGGACTGGACAGGGTAAACACACAAAGGATATTCCTGATCACCAGGAAGTCCAGAGCCAGCAGTCACAGTCAAAGGAATTGGGGTAGACCATTTTGGACTGAGATGAGGAGAAATGTCGTCACCCAGAGAATGGTTAGTCTGTGCAATTCTCTGCTACAACAAGTTTTTGTATCGTTCTTTGGTTAAAAGGGTCAAAAGGTATGGGGCAAAAGCGGGAACAGGATACAGAGTTGGATGATCAAACATGATCCTATTGAATACTGGAGCAGACTTGAAGAGCTGAATGGCCTACTCCTGCTCTGATATTCTATGTTCAACAGCTATCACATCCATCCAACAATCCTATCTCTGTCTTTGCAAAGGTAGAGCAGTTATATAATGCAGAAAATTCAAACGGAAACTGTTCTTGACCAATTCTCCATTGTGATGCTTCCAGCTGAACAAATCAGATTCCAGAGTGGAACCTGTTTAGGTAAATCAAGTTTTATTTTGGAATTTGGTTACTGGGTAGTCAGTCATATTCTTTCACTTAAACAGATGCCCTCTAGCTTTGGACTCCCCTGCCCTGGGAAAAAGACCTTCGCTAATTGCTGTATTCATACCCCTCACAATTTTATAAGCCTCTATAAGGACACCCCTCAACCTCCTACACTCCGGGAAAGTAGCTCTAGGCTATTCAGTCAATGAATATATTCTCAAGAGGCTGTCAAACCATTTTTAACAATGGAACATATGTTTATTACCCAAACACAAGGCACAAACAAAGCTTTTTTTGTATAAGACAATTTGGAAAGATCTTATCATAAGCAGTGAAAAGAAAAATTCAGCCTTTTTTCCTCAGCAATATCTGTTATATACATTCAATCCCAGCAAAATGTAAATCCGATCTTCACTCTTTAGTTTCTATTCAACTGATAAGGTTGCAAGCCTTTTTTTTGATGATCTTCTGTACATTCACCAGATGTGGCAGCATAGCACAGCAGAGTGAGCCTGGGTGTGAACAGCAGCTGAGCTACTGGGTAAATACCTGAGGAGCAGGGTTAGTCAGAGCAGGACTGGGGACAGTCAGAATGAAACTGACGTCAGGCAGAGTGGGACTGAGGACAATCAGAATGGGACTGAAGTCAGGCAGAGTGGGACTGAGGTCAGGCAGAGTGGGACTAGGACATTCAGAGTGGGATGTGGGACAGGCAGAGTGGGACTGAGGTCAAGCAGAGTGGGATTTGGGACAGGCAGAGTGGGACTAAGGACAGGCAGAGTATGACTGAAGTCAGGCAGAATGGTACTAAGGTCAGACAGAGTGGGACTGAGGACAGTCAGAATGGAACTAAGGTCAGGCAAAATGGAATTTGGGACAGGCAGAGTGGGACTAAGGACAGGTAGAATATGACTGAAGTCAGGCAGAATGGGACTAAGGTCAGACAGAGTGGGACTGAGGACAGTCAGAATGGAACTAAGGTCAGGCAGAGTGAGATTTGGGACAGGCAGAGTGTAACTGAGGACAGTCAGAGTGGGATTGAGGACAGGCAGAGTCGGACTGAGGACAGTCAGAGTGGGATTGAAGTCAGGCAGAGTATGACTGAGGACAGTCAGAATGGGACTAAGGTCAGGCAGATGGGACTGAGGACAGTCAGAATGGAACTAAGGTCAGGCAGAGTGGGATTTGGGACAGGCAGAGTGTGACTGAGGACAGTCAGAATGGAACTAAGGTCAGGCAGAGTGGGATTGAGGACAGTCAGAAAGGGACTGAAGTCAGGCAGAGTATGACTGAGGACAGTCAGAGTGGGACTGAAGTCAGGCAGAGTGGGACTGAAGACAGTCAGAATGGGACTCCGGTCAGGCAGAGTGGAACTGAGGTCAGGCAGAGTGGGACTGAGGTCAGGCAGAGTGGGACTAGGACATTCTTAAGTTTTTTCAGGAAATGATGGCGATTATTGTTGGGGATAAGGCAATGGATGTTGACTACAAGGACTTAGCAAGATCTTTTACAAGATTCCTCATTGTAGATTGGTGCAACAGATCAAATTGCATAGAATTCATGATGAGTTGGCAAGTTGAATATAAAATTGGCTTGGTTATAATACATAGGATGATTGGAGAGGGGTGTTTTTCTGACTGGATGTTTGTGACCAGTCGTGTTCTACAAGGATCATTCCTGGGGCCTCTGTTGTTTGTAAAATGATTTGAATGAAAATGTTGGTGGTCTGATTAGCAATTTTGTAGGAGTTATGGATAGTGAGGAAGGATAGCAAAGAATGCCACAGAATATAGATCAACCGAAACGTTGAGCAGAGAAATTGCAGATAGAGTTTAATCCGGAGATGATGCAGTTTGGGAGGTCAAATTAAAGAGAAAGTATACTGTAAATGGCTGGACCCTTAGGAGCATTAATGTACAGAGGGTCTTGGGGGTCTAAGTCCATAATTCCCTGAAAGTGGCAATACAAGTGGATAAAGTAGTAAAGAAGGCATATGGCATGCTTGCCTTCATCAATCAGGCCATTGAGTTTAAAAGTTGGCAAGTCACATTGCAACTATATGAGACTTTTGTTAGACCACGCTTGGAGTACTGTGCACAGTTCTGGTCATCACACCAAGTGAAGATTTGGGGAGGTTGCAGAAGAGGTTTACCAGGATGTTGTCTGGATTGGAGTGTACAAGCTATAAGGAGAAGTTGGACAAATTTGGATTGTTTTTGCTGAGTGTTGAAAACTGAATGGTTGACCTGATAAAAGTAGAAAAATAATGAGAGGCATGGATAGAATGGAGAGTCAAGGTCTTTTTCCTGTGGTGGAAATGTCCAATACAATGGGTCATAGGTTTAAGGTGTAGGGGGCAAATTTAAAGGAGATGTGCAATGAAAGTATATATTACAGAAGATAGTCAGTGCCTGCAATATGCTGCCAGGGGAATGGTAGAGTATATAGGATAGTTATGTTTAAGGGGCATTTAAATAGACACTTGAACCAGTAAGGAATAGAGCGGTACGGAACGTGTGTGGGCACATAAGATTACTTTTGATTGGCTTCATGGTCAGCATAGACCTAATGGACTGAAAGGCCTGTTCCTGTGCTGTATTGTGTTTTATGGGATTCTCTCCTGTACTGTATCGCTGAGAGATTACAGAAACTAGTTAAGTCACTAAACACTCAAAAAATACCTCAACATTTTTGCTAGTCCTGCCTACTTGGATTACTAGAACAGCTAATGACTTATTTCCAGCTTTGTGAACTGGAGATTGCGAAAATTAAATGCCCCCCTGCTGGTGTAGATCTATTCTTTCTGAACTGGACTGAGTAGTGCTCCCTCACCACCTGTATGACTTAAGGTTGTATATTATAAATGAGCAAATACTTTGGCAATTATCTTACCAAGTGGTGTGGTTTAGCACTTTCCTAAATCACATGGTTTATTAGAAATTAAGTTTTGACCCACTGCTAAAAGATTAGTTTCTGTGTCTTAAAAAAAATCAAGTCACCTTCACATAACTGAAAATCCATGCGCATTTACTTCTATCATATAGGCCATGGTCTCAATAATAATATTATATTCTACACCTTCGTCATCCCCAAGTTTTATATACATTCTGGCTGCAGTTGTTTGGGGTTGAGAAGCTCACTTTGGAACTCTAATAGATGGTCATCTCAGTGTCATAAATATTCTTGTGTTCCAGAGCCAATTACCAGACCTTTTCTGCCTGGGGTATATTGATAAGGCAGGACTCTGTCAGGTATTATATTTTACTTCACAGAATGCGTAAGCAACATGTCCTTAGATTACAATGCCATCAGGCAATAGGTAAATGGAAGTCCGAGTAAGTTCATTATCTTTCCTTCCAACATTGTAATAGAATGAAAAAAAAGAAATAATAACATAAACAGAGTGAATCTATTTTTAACACTTTTCTCTTTGTTAAAATGCATTTTGCTGTATTTCTCCGTTTATTTTCTTTGTTGTAGGTGCCATTATTCCCAGGGTCTACCACAGAGCTGTCTAGGAACGCAATAGAATCAAATGGGGCTTTACTATTCTGCTTTTCTTCTGCACACATATCCCTCTGCTCAGTGAAACCTCTCCATGAAAAAGAACAGGCCAAAGAAAGGGCAAGTATTTTTCTGTATTACTGTAAGTGAACACTCCCTACTATAAATACAACTGACTTTTCCTCCCCTACCTCCTGCTAGACTTAATTTCCCTCAATTTAGGTTTGCCCAATGGCATGCTGTCTGGAGCTGTAATAGCACAACCATTTAGATTGTGAACTCACAGAAATCCTATTCATGAGACCTTGCTATTAAACTGACTTCTGATTCACCACTCTGTCATCCAGACGCCTGACAATTCACAACTACCCTAACAACTATGCCAGGTTGAGCTAGATTATCTACAGATCTCTGAAATGCCAATATATTGCCCTGCTCAGTAGATCCTGCATATTAACATGGGGGGGTCAGTGCGCGGAGGGGAACACTCAAAGCAGGTTCCTCTCTTGTTACTCCGCAATCCATTAAATTTTCAGGGAAAATGTACAGGGAGGTGGATAAATTGCAAGGAACTGAAATTATGGCTGATGTCATCTTTCCTCACCACGGCAATACAAGGAGTGTAAAACTGAGCACATATGTCATAGTAGTGGGTGGGCATCCTTTGTCAGGACATGTCGAAGTTCAGATATCTGGTTGAAGAGGGCATACCCGTTCAAAACAAGCCTCATACCTCCCTAGAGGTCTACAGTATTTTATTGGCAGAAAGGGTCTTTGAAATTATGGAGGATTGCAACTCTTCGTATTTCTCTAACAGTTGTATCATTCACTGGATTTTCTTGTGATTAAATAATGGTGCATATTGTTAATCTTTTATTATTGGACTACTACTCTCAGGAAGCAGTTTGAGGGAAAAATATTGGCTGTGATGCTCTTTTCAGGAGTGACATGGGTCATTTCAGTCCATGTGCACACTGGATTAGGCAGATGTGACTTTGATTAATATCTTATTGAACAGCTATAAGCTGAATAAAAACCAAAAGAACTACAAATGCTGTAAATCAGAAACAAAAACAGAAATTGCTGGAAAAACTCAACAGGTCTGGCAGAATCTGTGAAGAGAACTCAGAGTTAATGTTTCACACCTGGCGACCTGTCCTCAGAACTGATAGTAGCTAGGAAAATGTGGATTTATATGCAGATGATAGTGTCAGGGGTGGAGGGGGGTAAGGAGTAAATGAGTAAATACCTGGTCAAGCACCAGGAGTGACAGTGAAATTAGTGTCGCTGGGAAAGAAAACAGATTGGAACAGAAATCTCATTGGAGAGAGGAACAGAACTTCTTCAAAGTGGGCATGCCTAGAAGAGATGTGGCAGTAAGTTAAACACTGAATAAAAACTGAAAGAATTCTGGTTTCTGTAATCAGAAACAAAAGCAAAGGTTGCTGGAAAAGCTCAGCAGGACTGGCAGCATCTGTGGAGAGAAATCAAAATTATAAAATGAACATTTATTCGGCATTTATAAACAGACTTTAAATATTCATCATTGTCAGAATGAACTGACAGTGTTGATTTATTCCAATACCCTCCAGACCACAGCCAAACTCTCTGAACGGGAAGTTCTCAGGAGATGAATTTTCTTTCATATGACATTGGGTAAATCCTGATCACTATGGTTGATCAGCTGTTACTCTCATTCAAGTGGATGAATACACCCAGGTTGCTTGCTGAGGTGTAGTCTGTGTTGGGAGCTCGAGTGATTGTGAAAAGCTGAACAGGCAATGATGACAAAACCAGGTTCAGCAGATTGCCTCTGGGCATCCTTCTTTTAACAGATATAAGATTGGAAAATTTATGGAATTAGGATTGAGCAACCAGAAGGATATCTTCATAAGTATATATCTTTATAAATTTGCTTTTTGATTAGATGCCACCTAACCCATTGAATTACTTACCTTCCGTGGAATCTTAAAGGTACTACAGCACTACTATCTATTTCCAACACTCTAGAGGCAGGAAGATGGCAAACTCTTTCCCTAATTACTGCTGAGTTCATTGGTCTCAGCCTAGGCAAGTGTGAGTGCTGAAATTTGCTTTAGTGTAAGAATGCTAGGGAAGGAAATACAGTTATAAGATCAGCCAGTATCTGAGTGTGGTGCAGTGACCTTGCAAGAAAAGGCAAATATTCCATTTCCAGGACAAATGGTACACCAAAATACATTGTCAAGACCCAACTGGATGTACCCTTGGAGTTATAACCCTGCTTAGGTCAATATAATGGAACAATCCCCATGTGCATACTATCAGATTCGAGAGAGAATCAAATTTGATACAATAAGTGGTATTTTACAAAAGCTTGTGTTTGTGTTCGATGCAACTTTGAGTTGAAACACCTCATGTGCATTTGCAAAATTGGAGTCCTGCTTTTAAATTCATGTCACAGAAGTGTCTACTGAAATATTGAGACCAGTTAAGTGCCAGACAAATGATTAAAGTTTGCAAATGTAGCTTTAAATAAAAATGCACCGTCATTGTTTTAGGAGGGATTCAATACCATTCCTGTTGAGATTTGACTTGCAAGTTGTTACTTAACTAATAATCAAAGACATGTTCTCAAGCATTCCACAATATTCTGTGTTTCTTTTAGGACAGACCCTACTTGGACTGGGATCTTGAAGAAACCAAATTTTGAAAACTGCATAATTGTTGATTAAAGAAACAAAGTGCAGTCAATGTCATGAAAGTCACTTGCATATGCACATGAAACTGAACATGTGCAGATGACTCTTGTCTGGCACTTAACTGGTGTTGAATGTCAGTCTGCATTGGGAACGCACACTGCTTAAATATATCAAATTTAAGACCTTGAGGCGATTCAAAATTACTGAAAACAAGCTCAGTGGAAGATGTTGTCTAACTGATGAGCTGTTCCTATTACTAAGGTGATGATGTTATGGGTACACCCATTTCCTGTTATATCATAACTGAGTAGACATGTTACTAACGGAAACAAATGATAAATAAATTAAACAAGGGGGCATAGCTTTAAATTAAGGGGGGGTAGGTATAGGACAGATGTTAGGGGTAGGTTCTTTACTCAGCGAGTCGTGAGTTCATGGATTGCCCTGCCAGTAGCAGTGGTGGACTCTCCCTCATTATGGGCATTTAAGCGGGCATTGGATAGGCATATGGAGGATAGTGGGCTAGTGTAGGTTAGGTGGGCTTGGATCAGCGCAACATCGAGGGCTGAAGGGCCTGTACTGCGCTGTATTCTTCTACGTTCTATGTATCAAGAAATTTTTTAAAATTCTTAAAAAACAAATGAACCAATTGGCACATCAATCCTTTCTCTTCCACCTAGTGCATTGTATTTTTCTTACAGTAGCGTTCACTGTATATTAGTTGATATTCTCTTTGTTCAGGTGCTGTCTCTCTCTTCTTTAATCTGCTGCCTTCTATCGCTTCTGATAAAGAACACAACTCTTGATCCAATGTTCTTGAAAGCAATTGTTCCACCTCTCAACACTTCTTTTTCTATAAAGTTCTTGACTGTGTTTCAACCTCAAAATCCATTGCAAATTTTCCCAAATCTCCAAGTTTGAATTCTTTCAGATAGGTTTCCACCTGGCCACAGTAATGAAATGGTACTTAGCAATGTCACAAATGATATCCTAAGTGACTGTGACAAAGCTAAACTTTCCCTCTTAGTTCTTTCTGACTGCATGGTTGACCAGTCCAACTTCCTCCAGTGCCTCTCCACTTGCCTGGTTCCATCTTATCTGTCTAATCTTGTCCAGAGAATTACTTACAGTGATTGAGTCATTGAGATATATAGCATGGAAACAAACTTCTTGGTCTACCTCATCCATGCTGACCAGATATCCTAAATTAATTTAGTCCCATTTGCCAGCACTTGGCCCATATCCCTCTAAACCCTTCCTATTCATGTACCCATCCAGATGCCTTTTAAATGTTGTAATTGTACCAGCCTCCACCACTTCCTCTTGCAGATCATTCCACACATGCACCATCCTCTGCGTGAAAAAGTTGTCCCTTATGTCCCTTTTAAATCTTTCCCCCTCACCCTAAACCTATGCCCTCTAGTTCTGGACTCTGTCAACCCAGGGAAAAGATCATGTCTATTTACCCTGTCCATGCCCTTCGTGATTTTATAAACCTCAGCCTCTGATGCTCCAGAGAAAACAGCCCCAGCTTGTTTAGCCTCTCCCTGTAGCTCAAACCCTCCAACCCTGGCAATATGCTTGTAAATCTTTTCTGAACCCTTTCAAGTTTCACAACATCCTTCCGATGGGAGGGCAACCAGAATTGCACGCAATATTCCAAAAGTGGCCTAACCAATGTTCTTTACAGCCACAAAATGACCTCCTCACTCCTACATTCAATGCTTTGACCAATAAAGGAAAGCATACCAAATGTCTTCTTCACTATCCTATCTAACTGCGACTCCACTTTCAAGGAGCTATGATCCTGCACTCCAATGTCTCTTTGTTCAGCAACACTCCCCAGGACCTTACCATTAAGTGTATAAGTCCTGCCTTTCCAAAATGCAGCACTTCACATTTATCTAAATTAAATTTCATCTGCCACTCCTCGGCTCATTAGCCCATCTGATCGAGGTCCTGTTATAATCTGAGGCAACTATAATTATAATATACAGTAGCGCCTCGACATATGAACGACCCCGTTCACGAACAAATCAGTTTACGACCAGGATTGTACATAAAATTTTGCTTCAACGTACTTACGAAATTCAAGGTCCGAAAGAAGGTACAAAAGCAAAAAGCCCGTGTGCGACCACATGGTTTCATTGCTCTACTTTGCTACGTGCTTGTTGAATGCAAAAGCTCTTGGGACCCGCATGATCTCATTCAGTTCGTCTTTGGTACGTGTGCTGTGAACAGCGTTCGTTGCTACGTCCAAGCATTCTTACACCATCCGAACAATGGGAAAAATTGATTCAGTTTGCGAACCGGGTCCCGGAACGGATAAAGTTCGTAAGTCGAGGCGCTACTGTAATTATAATCATTGTCAACTGCACCACCAATTTTGGTGTCATCTGTAAACTTACTAACTGTACCTCCTTTGTTCACATGCAAATATTTATGTAAATAATGAAAACTGGTGGACCCTGCAGCGATCCTTGTGGCACTCTGCTGGTCACAGGCCTCCAGTCTAAAGAACAATTCTCCACCACCACCCTCTGTCTTCTACCTTCAAGCCAGTTCTGTATCCAAATGGCATGTGATCTCACCTTGCTAACCAGTCTACCATGAGGAACCTTATCGAATGCTGTACTGAAGTCCACATGGATAATGTCCACTGCTCTGTCCTAATCAATTCTTTTTGTTACTATTTCAAAAAACTCAGTCATGTTAGTGAGACATGATTTCCCACGGACAAAGTCGTGTGAACTATCCCTAATCAGTTCTTGCCTATCCAAATACATGTAAATCCTGTCCCTTTGAATTCCCTCCAACAACTTGCCCATCACCGATGTCAGGCTCACAGGTCTGTAGTTCCCTGGCTTTTCCTTACCACTTTCTGAAATAGTAGCACAGCATTAGTGAACCTTGCAATGGCATCACATCTTTACCTTTGATGTGTCCCACAAATGTAATCTTAGCCCCTCCTGATCCTTATTGACATGCAGTTCTTTGATACCATCCTGGAGTGCAGTGTTAGCTTTCAGATATCCAATGAAAGAACTCAACTGTACCTCACCATCACCTCTCCAGCCTCCTCCATTGTTCATAATTAATTGAACTAACGGCTTGACATGTAGTACTGAATGAGCAGAAGTTTTCTCTAAATAAATATTGGAAGTCACAATTTTTGATCTTTGCACTCAACTCTGTTCTCAAGCTATTGGCTCATCCCTCTCATTGTGAAAATGAACCTAATAATTCACAACTTCAGGATTGTATCAGACCCCAAGTTTCTGATCACACTTTCAAGCCATTGCTAAGACCAGTCACTTGTACCTCAGGCTTGACTGTGATGCCATGAGAATTCAGGTAAACTATTGCTTTGTAATGTCTCTCCTCACCATGAGGAATGGTCACTTCGGTTCAGTACAGAAAGGTAGCTGGCTAGAACCATAAACTAATATGAGTCAAACATTTTGGAGAGGAACAAAGTTTGAAAAATGGAGTTTACAAGTTGATAATTTACAAAAGGTCATCTAAAAGAAATGTCTCTGTATTGTGTTGATGTTTGTATTTGTTTTCTATGAATCATTGTCACCTCTGGACCCGAAGTGCCATTAAACAATTTTGGGAATAAATCCGACCTGAATCTTATATTGACAATATCACATATGTTTATTGAGCACTACAATAATTTATCATACATTCCAAAGGCATGACACTTAATTCCAGGCAGGAATTTATCATTATGACTTCTATCATCACTAGAAATATAATTATAAAAAGTGCCTTTACTTGCTCTTGAATAAAATGAAGTTGTCGTCAAAGTCTGATATCAATGAAATAAGAATTACTTTTTTGATGTCGTGGGGTAATATAATTGGGTGGGAAGAGAAATTCCTGGTTTTGATAATTGTAGCAAAACAAATTGGTAAATATGAAATTCCCAGTCTATCCTTATGCCAGCAGGTTTATTAATACAATTGACAACATTTACCTAACCAATTCTAGACTCCATAAATCACCAAAATTGTGTAATGTTCTCACATGCTTACTCGGATGGTTCAAGAAAGAATAGTAAATACAGACAAGAAAGACACTTAGCCCATAGCTCACTTATCTGGAAAAATCACAACATCCAAGGAATTTAATGCTATAGTCCAACTGAAACCCCATTCCAAGTAAAGTGGAGAAAGTGATACATGGCACAAGAAGGTAAAGAATGAAGAGAAACAAAAGCAGTAACTTAAAAAGAAGCTTTGCTTGTGGTATCACTAAACTTAACATTTGATTAATTGCACATACTGTTATTAGATCTCTTGTTTACACCACATTTATAAACCTGTGGTATACATGACAGAAATGCAACTATTTGGGCTGTTTAGGGCAGTACCATAGCGTGCAGACCAGAGGGTGACCAGTTCATGGCTCAGGTCTGTGTGGGTTCCAGCCAGGGTTACAGTTAGTCTATTGCAGTTGACCTCAATGCATTTGGACAAAACTAAAAGAAAAATCATCAGTACAATCCCTACTCAGATCATTATTCAGCTGGCAGCAGCCTTGGTTATGCTACTTGCTACGATTAAATAAACGATTGATATTCATCGTCAAGCCTTAGTTTGTCTGTCAGTAAACAAAGCATGCTTGTGTGAGTTTTGTGAAGCAGCAGAATTCCTACAGATACATTCTCATGCAAATAAGACCATAAGACATAGAGCAGAAATTAGGCTATTCAGCCCATTGGGTCTGCTCACCATTCAATCGTAACTGATAAGTTTCTCAACCTGATTCTCCCACCTTCTACTCGTAACTTTTGGTTCCCTTAATAATCAAGAACTTATCTATCTCTGTCTTACGTATACTCAATGACATGGCCTCCACAGTTTTCTGTGGCAATGAATTCCACGGATTCACCATTCTCTGGCTGAAGAAATTTCTTCACATGTCTATTCTAAAGGGTCTTCCCTTTACTCTAAATCTGTGCCCTCGGGCTCGAGTCACTCCTGCTAATGGAAACATCTTCCCAACACCCACTCTGTCCAGACTTTTCAGTATTCTGTATATTTCAGGATTAAATCTGCCCTCAGCTTTCTAAACTGCATTGAGTAAAGACCCAGCGTCCTCAAACATTCCTCAGCTGTTAAGCTTTTCATTCCTGGAATCATTCTAGTGAATCTCCTCTAGATCCACTTCAGTACATCCTTCCTGAGATATGGGGCCCAAAATTGCTCACAACATTCTAAATGTGGTCAGACCAGAGACACATAAAGTCTCATCCCTACTTTTATATTCTAGTCCTCTCGAAATAAATGCCAGCATTGTATTTACCCTGCTAATTACTATCTTAGCCTACAAGTTAACCTTAAGAGAATCCTAGACTAGGACTGCCAGTCCCTTTAGATTTTAGATTTCTGCACTTTAGATTTCTGAATTTTCTCCCCAGTTATAAAATAGTCTATGCGTATAGTCTTCCTATCAAAGTGCAGGACCTCACACTTTCCCACATTGTATTTCATCTTCCCCAACTTTGCCCAGTCTCCTAACCTGTCTAAATCCTTCTGCAGCCTCCCTGTCTCATCAATACTACGTGTCTCTCCAACTATCTTTGTGTCATCTGCAAACGTAGCCAGAACGCTCTCGGTTCCTCCACCTCGACATTAATGTAAAAGTGAAAAGTTGTCGTCCCAGCATTGAGCCTTGTGGAACACCACTAGTCTTTGGCTGCCATTCTGAGAAGGACCCTTTTATCCCCACTGTCTGCTTTCTGTATGACAGTCAAACTTCTATCCATGCTAGTACATTGCCTCTAACACCATGGGCTCTTGTCTTACTCAGCAGCGTCCTGTGTGTCACCTTGTCAAAGGCCTTCTGGAATCCAGGTAGATAACATCCATTGGCTCTCCTTGGTCTAACCTGCTTGTTATTGCCTCAAAGAATTCTAACATATTTGTCATGCATGACCTCTCCTTGATGAAATCATGCTGACATTGCCCTAGTTATCATGCTCTTCCACGTATTCATAAATCTCATCATTCACAGTGGACACCAAAATTTTACTAATGGCCGACGTCAGGCTAATTGGCCTTTAATTTACTGTCTTTTACCTCACTCCCATCTTAAACAGGGGAGGATTACATTAGCAATTTTCCACTCCTCTGGGACTCTCTCTGACTCCAGTGATTCCTGAAAGATAACCACTAATACCTCCACTATCTCTTCAGCTATCTCCTTTAGAACTCTGGGGTGTAGTCCATCTAGGCCAGGTGATTCATTTACTTTCAGATGATTCAGTTTTTCTAGCAACTTCTCCTTGGTGATGGCCACCGTACTCACCTCTGCCCTGACTCTCTTGAAAGTTTAGAATGTTGCTCATTTCTTACACAGTGAAGACTGGTGTAAAGTATTTGTTCAGTTCCTCTGCCATTTCTTTGCTCCACGTTACAACTTTTCCAGCATCATTTTCCAGTGGCCCAATGTCCACTTTTGCCTCTTGATAGACTCCATGAGAGTTTGGAGTATGGATGGAAACCATATTTAACTTCTTTTACTCTCTAGCGGGTGCTTTATATATCTAAAGAAACACTTGCAATCTTCTTTTATATTACTGGCTAACTTATCCTCATATTTAATCTTCTCCCTCCTTATTTCTTTATGGTTGTCTTTTGTTGATCTTTGTAGGCTTCCCAATCCCATGGCTTCTCATTGCTTTTCGCTGCATTATATACTTTCTGTTTTGCTTTGATGCTGCCCCTGGTTCTGGAGTAGAGTGGTGCTGGAAAAGCACAGCAGTTCAGGCAGCATCCGAGAAGCAGCAAAATCGATATTTCGGGCAAAAGCCCTTCATCAGGAATACAGCCCCTGACTTCCCTGGTCAGCCACACCAACTGTAAACATTTACTATAAATTCTGTGCCCTTCACAACCACCTGAGGAAGGAGCAGCGCTCTGAAAGCTAGTGTGCTTCCAATTAAACCTGTTGGACTATAACCTGGTGTTGTGTGATTTTTCACTTTGTACAGCCCAGTCCAACACCGGCATCTCCAAATCCTGGTCAGCCATGGTGCCCTGTCCTCCCTTTAGTATGTTTCTTTTTCCTAGGGATGAACGTTTGCTATGTCTCCCAAATTATTGAGAGAAACTCCTGTCATTGCTGCTCCACTGTCTTTCCTGCATGGCATGATGTGGGGGTGCCATTTGTTGGACTGGGGTAGAAAAAATCAAAATTCACACAACACCAGGTTATAGTCCAATAGGTTTATCTGAAACTGCAAACTTTCAGAGCCCCCCTGTTCCTCCTTCAGGCAGCTGCTGAGGAAGGAGTGGGGTCTCTGAAAGCTTGCAGTTTCAAAGAAACCTGTTGGACTATAACCCAGTGTCTTGTGAATTTTGACTTTTTCCAGCTCGGCTCCTCTTCCAGTCAATTCTGGTCAGCTTCTCTCTCCTGTCTCTGTAGTTGCCTTTATTCAGCCGTAATACTATTACATCTGATTCCAGCTTCTCTCTCTCAAATTGCAGTAAAGCTTCTCTCAAATTATGATCACTGACTCTTAAGGATCCTTCACCTTCAGCTCCCTTATCAATTCTGCCTCATTACACAACACTAACTCCAGTATTGCCTGTTCTCGAGGGGGCTCCACCATAAGCTGCTCCAAAAAGCCATCTTGTAGACATTCCACAATTGCTTTTCTTGCAATTCACTACCAACCCGATTTTCCCAGTCCAGCCGCATTTTGAAACCCCCCCAAGATCAGTGTAACCTTGCCTTTCTTACATACCTTTTCTATCTCCTGATGTAGCTTGTGCTCTACATCCTGACTACTGTTTGGAGGCCTGTACATAAGTCCCATGATTTTTTTTATCTTTGCTCTTCCTCACCTCTACCCACACAGACTCTACATTATCTGGCTTTATGTCGTTTCTTGTTATTGCCTGTTATATGATATTTAAAACATTTGTGGGATAAACTTTCAACTTGCCATCCTAGCATAAAGCTAACATCAATAGGAGTGGCAGATTGGGCAGTTCCTATAATGGGCAGGCCATCCACTATGTTTGGACAGTAAGTTGAGAAACTGCTCCTGTAGATCCAGTTAAACTAAGCATTCACAGATTCAGCTATTCAGATTTTCTACCCATTTTCATTTAGACTCATAGAGTTATAAAGATGTATAGCACAGAAACAAACCCTTTGGTTCAATTTGTCTATGCCAGTCAGATATCCTAAATAAATCTATACCCATTTGCCAGCGCTTGGCCCACATCCCTCTAAACCCTTCCTATTCATATACCTATCCCGATGCTTTTTAAATGTTGTAATTGTACCAGCCTCCACCACTTCCTCTGGCAGCTCATTCCATACATGTACCACCCTCTGCATGAAAAAGTTGCCTCTTAAATCCCTTTTAAATCTTTCCCCTCTCACCCAAACCTATGTCCTCCAGTTTTGGACTCCCCCACCCTGGGTAACAACCTTGACTTTATCAGGTCACCCCTCAGTCTCCAATACTCATTTCACCCTGTCCTGAAGACCTTGCTGATGAATTTTGATACTGTGCTGCCAACCAAAATTAGTAAGGCTGAGATGAAATGTAACACATAGAAGTGTTGAGTTTGGGAGTGGCCTCTGTTTGAAACTGAGGAGACTGACAGCAGGTCAGGAAGCCAACTTTAATCTATGATTTCCAGATTTAACTCTAGCATTTTGGGATATGTGTACACAGACCTTTGGGAAAGGGGGATTCTGAATATGTAATTCACTCAATTAGAGCAATATTAACTTTCAATGTATCTGTGGTTGTACAGGTTTCCTAAGCTGCTTCAGTTCACAGGCAAGGACAAGATGAGGAAGCAATGGCGTTCTTCATTTTATCGGTGGCAGTTGGAGTGGGAGGAGCGACAGCAATGACCAGAGGCCCGACGGGAAGGTAACTCTAAATATAAAAGCTTACCTTGGTGGAGTTGGAAATGTGTTGCTGGAAAAGCGCAGCAGGTCAGGCAGCATCTAGGGAACAGGAGAATCGACGTTTCGGGCATAAGCCCTTCTTCAGGAAACTACCTTGGTGGAGTGAACACCGAGCAGAGATGGACATGGGACTGCTGGGTAAATGAGGCTTTTAAAAGGAGCAGCAGAGGGAGAGGCCACAGCAAGGAGGAGAGGACTGCTGGGTGTATATTTGGCCAGCAGATGACACCCACCCACCGTCCTCCTTTAACCACAAAAAAGGACTCTCAAGTGTTGCTGAGGGTAAAGCGGTTCAATTGATATTCCTTGTGTATTGTGTGATTGATTAATGGCTCAGTGGTTAGCACTGCTGCCTCACAGCTCCAGGGACCCGGGTTTGATTCCAGCTTTGGGTGACTGTCTGTGTGGAGTTTGCACATTCTCCCCTTGTCTGCGTGGGTTTCCTGCGGGTGGTCCGGTTTCCTCCCACAGTCACAAAGATGTGCAGGTCAGGTGAATTAGCCATGCTAACGTGCCCATAGTGTTAGGTGTACTAGTCAGAGGGAAATGGGTCTGGGTGGGTTACTCTTCAGCGGGTCAGTGTGGACTGGTTGGGCCGAAGGGCCTGTTTCCCCACTGTAGGGAATCTAATCTAATCTAATCTAGTTGTTTAGTTGAATAAAACCATAGAGAAGTAGTAGAAATTATTTAACTCATAAATTTGTATAAATTAATTAAATAAGTAGAGATGGCTGGACAGGTGGTGTGCTGTAGGCTTAACATATGATGAACAGCTGAGGAATAGAAACTTTCAAGATAATGCATGGCTTAGAAAGGATGGACGCTGGGAATTTGTTTCCATTAGGTGGGGAGACTAGGACCTGTGGGCACAGCCTTAGAATTAGAGGGGGCCAATTTAGAACAGAAATTAGGAGACATTTCTTTGGTCAGAGAGTGGTGGGCCGGTGGAATTCATTGCCATGGAGCGCAGTGGAGGCTGGAACGTTAAATGTCTTCAAGGCAGAGATTGATAAATTGTTGATCTCACAAAGAATTAAGGACAATGGGGTGAGTGCAGATAAGTGGAGTTGAAATGCCCATCAGCCATGATTGAATGGCAGAGTGGACTCGATGGGCTGGATGGCCTTACTTCCAATCCTATGTCTTATGGTCTTATGGTCTTATACCTGGCACATAGGAAGATGGTTGTGATTGTTGGAGGTCAGTCATCTCAGCTCCAGGACACCTCTGCAGGGGTTCCTCAGGGTAGTATCCAAGGACCAACTGTCTTCAGCTGCTTCATCAATAACCTTCCCTCCATCATACGGTCAGAGTAGGGATGTTCGCTGATGATTGCACAATGTTCAGCACTATTCATGACTGAAACAGTCCATGTTCAAATGCAGCAAGATCTGGATAATATCCAGGATTGGTCTGACAAGCGGCAAGTAACATTCATGCCACACAAATGCCAGGCTATGAACATCACCAATAAGAGACAATCTAACCACTGCCATTGACATTCAGTGGTGTTACCATAATTGAATCCCCATTATCAACATCCTGAGGATTACTATGGATCAGAAGCTGAACTGGACTCACTACATAAACACAGTGGCTACAAGAGCAGGCGCAGAGCCTAGAATACTGCAGCAAGTTACTCATTCCTGACTCCCCAAAGCCTGTCCATCACATGCATCCACTTGCTCCAGTACTGATGCTCAGTAGCAACAATGTGTACTATATTCAAGAAGCACTGCAGAAATTCACCAAAGATCTTCAGACTCACAACTGCTTCTATCTGGAAATCATGATTTGGAGGTGCCAGTGTGGTACTGGGGTGTACAAAGTTAAAAATCACACAACACCAGCTTATAGTCCAGTGGGTTTATTTGGAAGCACTAGCTTTTGGAGTACTGCTCCTTCATCAGGTGGTTGTGGAGTATAAGGTCATAGGACACAGTGTTTATAGCAAAACTTTATAGTGTGATACAACTGAAATTAGATATTGAAAAAGACCTGGATTGTTTATTAAGTCTCTCATCTTTTAGAATGGCCATGTTGGTTTCAGTTCTTTCATATGTAAACTTAAAGCTACATTCTCAAGTCGACTTTAATGATTGGTGCCTAATGTTACAATTATTGAATAAGCTGCAAGACGACACAGAGCACTGTGAGACTTTAATTTCTGAATGAGGCAGCAAAGTGCAAAAAGACAGAGCAAAGCAGAGATGCTGTGAGCATCCAAGCAGGCGCAAAGTGAGTGAGTGCTAAGACACCCTGAGATGCACGGGGTCCAATCCATGTGATGGGTGCTTGTTCCTGTGTGCAAAGCGTTCTGGTAGCAGCACTCTAATGAAAGGTGCTGGTGTGCTCCATAGTGCAGTGTTAAGGTGGAGGACTGTATTTTTCATGGGCCAGATATGCCACGACAATTTGGTGAGGCTAATGCATGTTGAATGCCAACCTCTATGGATTGGGGGTAGAGTGCTGCAGGGTTCAATGCCCATGGAGATTTTGGTGACTGTTGTTCAAGATGGAGGCCTGGATGAGCAAAGCAGTGATCTGGAGCTGCTAGGAACCCTCTCTGCTTTTCATTGTGAGGGATTCTTGCTAATTTCCCTCTTACATATGGGAGAATAGAGAATTGAATATATGTGGAGGAAACTGAGGTGCTAATGATGTGTAAATACATGTAAACATCCTCCTTGGCATTTACCGGCAAGATTCTTATCGCGCTGTTCAAAATCTGCTTGCACAGTCAGAAGCTTTTTTTTCTCAACTTTGAGGATCTCGTGTTTTCCAATTTTGCCATGTTTTCCCACTGACTGCATTATTCACATCATTCAGGAGCTGGGAAAACTCAGTGCTATGTTTTGATTGCTATATGCAAGGATCCATCATTCCATTTTATGCAACCACACACAATAAAGGTCTACTCAAAATGTGATCAAATCAATAAAATTGATTGTTGAAATGCTTCAGGGTTTATTTGGCAGAATTTTTATGTCTATATTATTATATCATTTAAAAGGGAAGTCAACACTTATTTAAAGAGAAAGATTTAAAAGGCTTCAGTTCTATAAAAGAGTCATATTGGATTCGGAGTCTGGAACTGAGTGCATAGCTCTTTGAGACAGCCAGAACAGATGAGAAGAGTTTCCTTCTGTGCTGTAAAATTATGTATTCCACAATATGCATTATTCAAGCAAATAATGTCTTTAATTAATCTTATCTTTTACCCGAAGCATGCATGACAGTGTATATCCCTGCTCATTTGCTTGGCAAATGTAGTCTCCATGGATGGGCAGGATGGTGAAATGATAGTGTAATGGTAATGCCAATGGACCAGTAAATTAGAGATCCAGTTTGATGTCCTGGGTTCAAGGAGTTAAATCCCATCACAGGAGCTGGTGGAATTTGAATTCTTTTAATGAACCTGTTAGTCAAAATTATTCTCGGAAGTAGCAGCTATAGGAACTTTCAGTGATTGCTGTAAAAATCTATCCAGATCACTAATGCGCTTTATGGAAGGAAATCTTTTGACCTACATGTGACTCCTAAGCCGCAGCAATATGATTGACTCTTTATGTGGTTGTCTCCTTGAAATCTCAACACAATTTAAGGGCAGTTTAGGGGTAGGCAACAAACGTTAGCCTTGCCAACAACTTATACATTTCTTAAAATAAATCAAAGTAATGCAGAGCAAATGTATCTGTTTGTGCTATAATGTTACTGGAGTGGTAACCAGAAACATGGAACAATAATGCAACAAACTTAGTGCAGACACCACTCAGGAAGTATAACATTTAAATTAAATTTAAAAATTTGGATCATAGAAGATTTGTCTGTCCAAGTTCAACTTAAAAAGAAAAGCCTGCATTTATGTGGTGTCTTTTATGAACACTTGCTATTCCTAAGCTTTTTACCAGCCATTAAGTATTTTTGAAATGTAGTCACTGTTTTAATACAGGAACCACAGCAGCCAATTTGTGCATAGCAAATTCCCTCCAACAATAATGAAGCAGTGACCAGTTCTTGAGATGTTGATTGATTGGTCAGAGTACTGGGAGATCTCACCTGTCAACTAATTAGTAAAGTTAGACAGAGAGTGCCAGTGAAGGGCTGTTTTCGAACTGGAGGCCTATGACCAGTGGTGCTCAACAGGGATCCATGCTGGGTCCTCTTTTGTTTGTAATTTATATAAATGATTTGGATGAGGATGTAGAAAGCATGGTTAGTAAGTTTGTGGCATATTGGACAGTGAGGAAGGTTTTCTAAGATTACAGAGGGATCATGAACAAATGGGTCAATGGGCTGAAAAATAGCAGATGGACTTCAATCTGGAGATAAGTGCAAGGTACTGCATTTTGGTACAATAAACAAGGATAGAGTTTATACAATTAATGATAGGGTCTTGTGTAGTGTTGTAAAACAGATTGACCTAGGGGTGCTGGTACCTAATTCTTTAGAGTTTGCATCTCATATTGACAGGATGGTTAAAAAGGCATTTGGCATGCTTGTCTTTGTTGCTCAGTCCTTTGAGCATAGGAGTTGGGATGAGGCCACTTCTGGAATACTCTGTCCATTTCTGGTTACCAAGTTATAGAAAATATATTATTAAGCTGGAGAGGGTTCAGAAGAGATTTACCAGGATGCTGCCAGGTATGGAAGGTTTGATTAATAAAGAAAGACTGGATAGGCTGAGACATTTTTCACTGGAGTATAGGAGGTTGAGAGGTAACCTGATAGAAGTTTATAAAATAATGAGAGGTGTAGATCGAGTTGAATGGTTGTTGTTTTTTTTCCCTAGGATGGGGGTTTCAAGACAAAGGGGCACTATTTTTAAGGTGAAAGAAGAGAGATTTAAAAGACATGAGGGGCAAATATTTTACGCAGAGGGAGGTTTGCATGTGGAAAGAACTTCCTGAGGATGTGGTGGATATGGGTACAATTACAATGTTTAAAAGATATTTGGATAAGAACATGAATAGGAAAGATTTGGAGCGATAAGGGCCAGGAGCACAGATGTGGGATTGTTTTAGTTTGGGATTATGTTTGGCATTGGTTGGACCAAAGGGTCGACTTCCATGCTGCATGACTTTGATTCTATGACTCTCTGAAACAACATTGAAGGATATATTATGATCAGGTAAAGAGGGTGAATTGGCTCCCCTCTTTTCAATTCCCAAGGTGATTACAACAAAGACTTAACTTTTTTTTAGTATGTGCCTACATCTTTCTCTAATTAGAAAGTAGTTAACTCCTTTTCTCTCGAGCAGTAAGGAGCCAATGACAAAAATTTATCGTGTTAAAAAAGAGCAAAAGTAGATCTTCAGACCTGAGAAAAGAATAAATATCTAAAGCAGTAACATTAGGTTTATAGCCTTTGGGCAAACATACATGCATTCACTTCAAAGAGGATAGTATAGAAAAGAATTTACTTTAGAATATTTTGAATGTCTCTGAGCTGTAAGGTTTATACCTTAAACCACTTGGTAATTTGGCTTCTTGGATGGTCAGCAGGGGTGAAAGTTGTATTTATTTTTCAAGTTCTAGGTTTTCTGATATTTCTTTCCAGTCAGTGTTGTCACTGGCTGTTCTTTTTAAGAAACAGGGTTCAGTCCTTCAGTCTAAAATCCATCTTCTCGCTTCTGTCACAGAAACAGCTTCTTGAACTAACAGCTCGCTTTTATATTTGCATCTACAAGTGATACTTGATCTCCGACATGTAAAGATTCTCATGATAATGCAAATTAGATAGGAAGTGAAGGCTTTTCTTTGTCTCACTGAGAGGGTGTTTGACTAATCCAACCAACAAAGCCAGAATAAGTTGTTGAAAAAAAAAACGTGGAGAAAGTGAGGACAGCAGATGCTGGGGAGTCAGAGTCAATAAAGCGTGACACTGGAAAAAACGCAGCAGGTCAGGCAGCATCCAAGGATCAAGAGTGTAGATGTTTCAGGCAGGACTTCTGATGAAGTGCCTGCCGGAAACGTCAATGCTCTTGCTCCTCGGATGCTGCCTGACATGCTGTGTTTTTTTCCCAGCACCATGCTTTATCAACACTAAAAATAAAACATGGTCAAGTGAGCTATTAGGTGGGGTCAAATTGAAGATGGCCCACCATTGTCATCTTGCTAGGGTGGCTACTAAAAGTCAGCCTTGCCAATAAATGCCCTCATCCCAAGACTGAATAATAAAAATAATGACCTTAATATTCCTTATAGGAGAACGCATACTTTAAGCAGGATTCCTACTTCTGATAGTGTTCAGGTGAGATACAACCTCCCCATACCCTGTTGTCCTCTCCTTGTGTCAGCATTCACTCTCCAGACTCATATTCACTTATCAACCGCTTGATGAGATACAGAAGGGTGTCTAGTGCCTGTGAATTGTACTACAGCATGAATCAGTGCCCTCAGGCCAAAAGAGTGAAGAAAAGAAACTCTTATTTTGGCCACAATCCAAATCACACCTATACTATTTGAACACCTAGCATTTGAATATTTTGTTTCTTGAACTAACTTAAATTGTTTTTCCCTTAAAAGCTCAGTTGTACTGATAGGTAGTAATTTACTGCAATTACTCCAATATATTGTCATTTGAAGGTGACAGGGATTGAAACTTTTAGCAAAGACAACATTGGGAGCATTTACCTTTTTGTGAATTGGTATCTTCCAAATGCTTGGCATTGCTCCAGAAATGGCAGGCAAGGCAGGGCAGGGCTTGCTATTTCACAAGAGTCAAGATCGGTTCTGAATGATGGAGTAAGGCATGTCTGATTACTGAGGGCTTGGCTCTTGTTCATGTCTGATTCACATTGGTTGCCTTTGGATTGCTTGCAGGGGATTCTTACATGTGTCAGACTTAGTCAAGCAGAGAAGTAATATAAGTTGACAGGCTAAACACTTTCAGAGTCTACCTTCCCTCTCCTGCAATAAACATCGACTGTTAACTTGCTGCAGAGATTGAAGCTCTTCATTAACGATGAATACATTTTTCTCAACAGCACTAGTTGGTTACGGTTTTATTATTATCGCAACTTCGGTGTCCGGCACCTACGTTTGGAATGGTAACAGATATGTAGGTAGGTCTCTACACTTACCTTTCAGTACTTCAATTGGAATTTCAAAATCTGGGTGAGTTGTGAATGATCAATTATAAAATAAAGTACAGGAGAATGTTTACTTTCTGCTTTACAATCAACTTGTTTGATAATATTTTCAACCTGAGCATGAGGTCATTCCATGTTAAGATTATAAGTTGCATAGGCTCTTCTTACACTTGAAAGGGAGTGTCATGACACAGTTCTGGGAGCTGCCTGCATTCACATTTTCTGAACCAGGGAGCTGGAAGAACTAAAATTCAAAGAAACTGAAGTAGAAAATCTGGACAGATTAACTTGGAGTTAAATGAATTGTTTAATACAAAACAGACACGGACATGTTGTTTTTCCAATTATTAATGAAATTGTGTGGAGTTGAACCATATGAACTCTGTCCTAACTGTTCCTATTCAATGTCAAGAGGCTGACCATTTGTACAAAATAGCAGTGATTTGCCTGTGGCCTCCATGTCACTGACGTGCTCCTTTCCACTGCTATTTTATCGTTTTGGTGGTACCCGTTCACCACAGGCAGCTGAAAGCTCCTGGATGTACAAAAGTTAGAGACCCAATATGCAATTTTTATTGAATAAGTGAACAAGCCCAATGCTGTTCTGGCTAGTAAACACTGCAGGGGAGGTGGGGGGTGGGATGGGATGGTGTGCGGATGTCTCAGACATGATACAGTATTTAGAATACCGTTCATCTATAACTAATTAGGTCATAGCATACCCCTCTAGATTACCATACCTATTACGTTCTCCTCATTTTTATTGCCTTATCAACCTCAGTAAGTTCCAACTGCTTCTTATGGGCACAAGTTTTAGTTGACAGAGGAAGAGCAGGAGGAACTGTACTTGAAGAAAGCAGGAGAGGGGACTGCTCTTAGGACAGATGCAGGCCAGGAGTCATTTTCTGGGGCTATTTCTAGCTAGTGACTTCAGGTTACTGAAGCCTGTCAGTGCACAATTACACAGTGGCCTATCTGTGGATTTGCATTCGTCATGGCTTATGTGCTTCAATGATCCCTTGAGTGATGCTATCAAGAGCTCCTTGCTCCCAGTAGGGACACTCATGAAACTATGGAAGGTGCCATAAATGTCCTCAATGACAGAACAGACGAAGGAAGACTGGCTGTGAAGGTGGAAGAAGGCTGCAGCCACATGTGGCTCAACACGTGATCAAAATCAAATCACAGACCCGACAGGATCGTATGGACATTAAGAGTGTCCCAAGGTCCTACATTAAATGAAGGAATGAATAAGTTCTGCCACAGTCCATTTGTCACATCTTGCAGCAGTAGTGAATTAACAATGGGAACAGGGTGGATTTTGATTTGTTCTTGGGTGTGGACATTTGGGCAAGGCCACCCTTCATTGCCATTGTGAAAGTGTTAATGAGCTGCCTTCTTAAACTGCAGCAATCCATAGGGTGTTAGTGCACCCACAGTGCTGGTTGGAAGGCAGTTCCAGGACTTTGAGTCAGCAACAGTAAAGAAATAGCGATACTGTTCCAACTCAGGATGGCATGTGACCTGTGGGTAGTGGTGTTTCCCATCACCTGATACTTCTGTTTTCCTAGGTAGTAACAGTTGCATGTTTGAAAGATGCTGTCTGAGGAGCCTTAATAAGTTGCTGCAGTATATCTTGTAAATAGTACAGACTGGCACCACTTTGATGGAGAAAGTGGATTTTGAAAATTGGGGACTGAGTGCCAATCAAACAGACTGCTTTGTCCCGGATGATGTCAAGCTTCTTGAGTGTTTTTGGAGCTGTACTTTTCCAGACAATTGGAGGGTATTATTCCTTCATATTTCTGACTTGCGCGTTGTAGATGGAGGACAGACTTTGAGGATCAGGAATTGAATTGCTTCCTATAGAATTCCCCGCTCTTGTTGCTGAGGCATTTCTTTGGTAAAAACAATGACTGCAGATGCTGGAAACCAGAGTCTAGATTAGAGTGGTGCTGGAAAAGCACAGCAGTTCAGGCAGCATCCGAGGAGCAGTAAAATCATCAGGAATATTCCTGATGAAGGGCTTTTGCCTGAAACGTCGATTTTACTGCTCCTTGGATGCTGCCTGAACTGCTGTGCTTTTCCAGCACCACTCTAATCTAGACTGAGGTATTTCTTTGGCTGGTCCGGTTCATTTTCTGGTCAATGGTAACCCCAAGGATGTTGATAGTGTGGTATTCAACTATGCCACTGAAAGAAATGGGGAAATGGTTAGATTCTCTCTTTTTGAGGTGTTCATTACTTGATTCTTATGTCATAGGTAAGTGTGTTCACAGGAGGTTCATGAGAATGGTCAGAGGAATGAAACGCTTAACATATGAGGAATGTTTGATGATTCTGGGTCTGTACTTGATGGAGTTTAGAAGGATGAGGAGGATCTAATTGAAACATACAGAATACTGAATGGACAGAGTGGAAGTTGGGAAGATGTTTTCATTAGTAAGAGAGATGAGGACCCGAGGGCACAGCTCTAGAGTAAAGGGAAGACCTTTTGGAACAGAGATAAGGAGAAACTTCTTCAGGCAGAGAATGTTAAATCTATGGAATACGTTGCCACTGAAGGCTGTGGAGGTCAGGTCATGGAATATATTTAAGACTAAGGTAGATAGGTTCTTGAGTATCAAGGGGATCAAAGGTTTTGGGGAGAAAGCAGGAAGAGGGGGTTGAGGAACCTTTCAGTCATGATTGCAGGGTCGAGCAGACTCAATGGGTTGAATGGCCTAATTTCTCCTCTTATGTCTTATGGTCTTATAACAATTTTACATGCCACTTAACTGCCCAAGCCTGAATTTTTCAAGGTGTTGCTACTTATGAAGATGGGCAGCTTCAAAATGGTGTCGAACATTGTTCAATCATCAGGAAAAATCCCCACCCTGGACTTTATGATGGAGTTTTGGCTATTGATGCAGCAGCTGAAGGTGGTTGGGCCTAGGGTGCTGTCCTGAGGAACTCACACAAAGATGTCCAGGAGCTGTGATGATCAACATCCAACAATTGCAACCATCTTCTTTGTGCTAAGTATGAATCCAACAGTAGAGACTTTTTTTTATTTTTATCGAGGTTGGTGAACCTGGGAGTTCTTAGTCAGGAATCTGCACACAAGCACAGATTATTGGACACATGCATTGGACAGAGCTGTCTCTGGGTAGCAGCATCTGTGACTGAGCAGTTCTCCTCAGCATACCATCCCCTCATCCGAAATAGGGACGGGATGTTAGGAAAGCTGTCTTAAAATTAGATTAAAAATCACACAACACCAGGTTATAGTCCAACAGGTTTAATTGGAAGCACACTAGCTTTCGGAGCGCCATTCCTTCATCAGGTGATTGTTCCGAAAGCTAGTGTGCTTCCAATGAAACCTGTTGGACTATAACCTGGTGTTGTGTGATTTTTAACTTTGTACACCTCAGTCCAACACTGGCATCTCCGAATCATAAAATTAGATTGTCCTGCTTCCTCCTGACTGGAGAGAATACCACAGCAATGCCACCATCATCGTGGTCAAAGCAAGAACTCTCTAATGAATATTGAAGTACTCATGGATAATTCCCACGGGTCAAGAATCAACCTGTTCAGCTACATGAAAATCCCAGCTCAGAGATGGTGTCACCTCCAGTTGAGGGAGAGTTGATGATGTTTCTGCTTGGTAGTCTGGCTCAACTGACTTGCCAGTACCATAGTGACTGTTCATTCAGGGGGTGACAACTGAAGGAGTATTCGCAGCCTCAGGCATCCCATCAGGCTACTGCTACTCCTCTGCAGTTCCAAGAGAGAAATGACATAAAGAAAGTGACTTCTTCAAAGCCCCTATCATTGTGGTTCATCAATCTGCCTGGAGAAGTTTTAAAGATGAGAACTCCCAACAGAAACATGCAGCCGTTTCATTTCTTCCAGTTTTGGACCACAGCTGGTTGTGAAGAATAAAACAATGCTGCGTCCTTAGCACCTGCTGTACTTTGAGTGGGGGTGAAGTGTGCCAAGCACCTTTCAAATGAGCTAATGCAGACATTGAACAGATCGCGCTTAATGTTATGGCCTGTGAGGCATTGATGCTTCACAAAACTTTGGCAAGTTGCCTGGAGGTGTAATACACTACTGGTACAGAGTTCATGAACCTTACACTGGTTTCCCATCAGATCAATGTTTGCTCAAGTAGATTAGGAAATGAATAAATTAAAAACAAAGTGAAATATTTTGAATTGATCTACCCACTATTTGTCAAAATGAATTAATTTATCTTCAAGAGTATTGTGACCAGTTAAAGATGCATAGGTTGATAGAGACTCTAAAAATGGCCTTTTCAAACATTGCTCTCAAAGAGAAGTGATCAGGAAGTTCTGTGGTGTTTGATGGTAGCCATTCACATGGAATAAGTTTAGGTCAAGTCAAGAGCCTCAAAATTAACTGTGATTTCCTTTTTAAATGCACTTGAATTTTGTGGATTCTCCTAGTTCAGATGCACTGAGACCAACAGTAGCAGATGTGCGTTATTCAAATTATAGATTTACTCACTGGTCAGTCTCTTATCTCAGTTATCAGTTGTACAATGTGCCTTGGTTACATTGTATATATTATGGAGAGGGCTGCTGATATGATCTATTCTGTAATCTCACTAAGGTTGAATCTTGCCAATCTGACAAGAAGCAGAACAAACCCACACTACCCACACTTGATGTTTTGTAACTGGCAACTTGCTGCTTTCAGGTGTGTGTCTTGGTAGGACTGCTACTGTTGGTCTCAGTGCATCTGAACTAGGAGAATCCACAAAATTCAAGTGCCTGGTTCTTACCTAATAATCATGGCTTGCATATGGTGCAGAAAAGGTGAAGCACAGAATCATTGCCCTTACCTCTCATAGTCAAAAATCCCTCGACACTCAGTTTATATGTCAGTTAGGAAAGATATCTAAGGTAGGCCATATATAAACAAAAGGCAGTGGAAAGGAATCAAAGAAAATGAATCTGAGAATTAAGAGTTAAAATATAATTCAACTTTCCAATTTAATTTCGCCTCCCTTACTGATTAACTTTCACCTCCCGTTTCCTGCTTACTAATCATTGCTAAAAGCATTGATGTGTAACTGAGCCGATGGTCTGCAGCTTGGAATACTCCATGGCAAAGATGTCACATGAAATAGAACTCTTGGACAGGTTAGTAAATTGCTCATTGTGTCTGTGTAGCCATATCCAAGCTGGAAGTCCATGAAAACGCAAAAAAAAGTCTTCAGAGAAAGTGACAAAAAAAAAACATTTGTTTCCTTTTTGTCTTTTTAACATCACATTGAAGATTTTTTTAGATTTCAGTGGTGAATATTTGAGAAAATTCAAATGAATATGAACTGCAGTGAATTCTATGCTTGGCTAGATCCCTGTTTAGCAGTTCTGCTTTGCTTACAATTACTTGCGTAGGAATTTCACACAGGATTAGTTTATGAATGTTAGAAAATTACTGAGATTTGAATAGAAAACAATATGAATAATGATTTTCAGTACTAGAGTGCTTAGACACTAGAGTTTTAAACAAGATTTACTGTGCACATTGCATCCACCTCAGGTAGCATTTCAAGATGGTGGCTGACAAAACGAGGGATGAACAAGAAACATTGGCTTTTCATCCAATGTTCATGTCCTGTTAATGAATTCTAAAAGAAATTCTGTCTTTAAAGTAAACTTAGCGTAGGTTAAGGTTATCAAAAACATGCTTGTGACATTAATTATCACTGTAAAGTATTTTAAACATTTTCAGAGCTCCTAGTTCTGAACTTTGAAGATGTTCATAACAATTTTTTTATTCTGTAAAGTTCATAGTGAACTCAGACTTTTTGTTGATATTTTCAATCTACCTAAATTGGATGATATTTAATTAGAAACATTTCTGGTCTGTCATGCAAAAGTTCCTGCCAGTAAATGCAATTCACAGCCAATTTGCGCCAAATCAGTGTTTGAATAAAAGATTGGTGGATCAAAAAAACCCAGTTTCAAGTAAGAAGTCAAGAAAGAACAGCATGACAGACCAAAAGGCAGTAAATTCCTTTCTGACTGACAAAGTAAGAAAACGTGTACGGTAAGGAGGAGAAAATTCATTGTACCATGAAATGTACTACTGTATAATGGAAGGGCGTGCAGGTACTTAACTGAAGTCAGTTAAATGAATGAAGTTCAAGAGTGTCTCTGCTTTGCTTTAAACAAATTTTACTCCCTTTGCTTGATATAAAAAAGGCAGAGGGGAGTTGAAATTGAACCTTTTTTTGACACCTCAATGCTGACTGTTTTTAATGTTGGTGGCTAAAGGCCACTTGGTGCATATGCGCTGGGACCACTAGCTCAGTTCATACTCTATGACCATTTTGATAGTCTCATGGCTGGAGTGACCACCATTTCTCTGGTCCCTTTCTCACATATATGTCTGTGCATCATTCATCCAACTGTACAATGTTACCTAAAGTGTGGCTGGCTGTTTCTTGGACTGCCTGATCTCTCTTGGCTTCAGCTACATCCTCAATCACATTTCAGATAGGGACAGTAAAACTGTTCAGGTTCCCCATGAGGACTTCTTTGTTATAATGTTTGCTGCTACCTCTTTCCCTTACTCCCTCTTAGGTGTCCACCTGGCAGTTAAAATCCACAATAAAGCTTTCTTAAAAAAAAATTCCTATATTATCAACTGCTGGCCTCCAAACGAAAGATGTGACTCCTGCAAAAATAGTGACTTAGACAGAAATCTGACCAAATAATTGAGGATAAAAGGAGTGCAACCAGTCAAAGCCCAATTGTGTCACACTGCGAATAGTTGCAAATCAAGGCAGAAGAATGCTGATGTCTTCATTTCTGAAGCTAAGACACACCCAATAAATGCTATATACTGGATAGTTTCTTTATGGGAGAAAGAGGCCTCTATGGTGTTAGGTATTAGAATTCATCATGCCCATTTCTAAAACACTTAAGGTTTCCAAAAAAAACCTTCCCAAATCTATTGTCCATTTTCATCAGTTACTTGTATGCTCACAAAAGAAGGAACTCGTAATTCTGCTGCCAACTCTAGTCCCAGGTTCATTTCCTGAATTATTGAACTTTTGACACATAGAGGCGAAGGCCTGGTATTCCCTATATTACGTAATGTATAATATTATAGATTACCTGTATATTCAGAGGCAGCGATGGCATAGTATGCAGATTTTTTTGGTGATATCCATTGCCAATATTGCTGCGCTGAATATGTGTTGTTTTCAAGAGGTGTGGATAATTATTTAGCAAATTTCATAGCAGTAAGGTAATATGTACCACAATGATCCGGAGGCTTGACAACAATTACAAAATATGTATTCTGCCTCCCTGGTTTATTCTCTCCTTCCTTTTTGTGTGATGATGGTGCTAATAGCATTGACGTTAGGTAGCTGGGCTGCAATAGCAGTTCCAGACATGTTTTACAAAACCTATTTGCTGATTTGGAACTGAGTAAGCAATATTTCTCTTGACTTATCCAAAAATTGGTCACAAAACGCCCAGACACATACCAGTCTGGGTATTAGATGCTGAATCAGCATTGAAGCACCTGGAATATCTTTTGCTAATAATATATCCAACAGCAAATTGCTCTCAGGAAACAGACAAGAAGTAAACATTCAACGTTATATTTACTTATCTGGAGACAAAAAAAAATGCATCTCTGTGGGTTATTTACAATCTCATTCTACAATCATTATGTTATTAGAAAGACGTCATAGTTTCTTTCTTCCAATTTCCTCTGCGCAGATCACTGACATGTGCTGACATAAAATTCAATGCACACTATACATAGTATTTACAAGAAGAAATATTGGAGAATGAAAGCCAATAGTTCCAGTGCTTAGGTTTCTTCATGTTGATATCTAAAACCTAAATGGCATTACAGTTCTAATGGAGGGTTTGAGTTATAAGGAGAGGCTGGATAAGCTGGGACTTTTTTCACGTATACAGGAGGTTAAGGGGTGACCTTAAAGAGGTTTATAAAATCATGAGGGGTATAGACAAAGTGAATGGTACATGTCTTTTCCTGAGGGTGGGGGACTTCGAGACTAAAGGGCATATTTTTAAGATGAGAGGAGGAAGATTTTAAAAAGGCAAAGAGGGACACCATTTTTTTACACATAGAGTGGTTTGTGTGTGGAATGAACTGCCAGAAGAAATGGTGGATGTGGGCACATTTGGATAAGTACATGAATAAGAAATGTTTGCAGGGTATTGGGCCAAGTGCAGGCAGGTGGCACTAGTTTAATTTGGGATTATGGCCAACATAGAGTGAGTCCAGAGGAGGTTCATGAGAATGATCCCAGGAATGAACGACTTAATATATGAGGAACATTTGAGG
Organism: Chiloscyllium plagiosum; assembly: GCF_037043375.1. Lineage (NCBI taxonomy): Eukaryota > Metazoa > Chordata > Chondrichthyes > Orectolobiformes > Hemiscylliidae > Chiloscyllium > Chiloscyllium plagiosum. The sequence goes on along the minus strand of NW_028270147.1, from coordinate 67,004,593 downwards.
ACGTTGCGTCTATACTCAACGAAGTTTAGAAGGATGAAGGTGGACCTCATTGAAACTCATAGAATACCGAAAGGCCTAGATCGAGTGGACATTGGGAAGATGTTTCCATTAGCAGGAGAGACTAGGACCTGAGGGGACAGTCTTAGAGCAAAAGGAAGACCCTTTAGAATGGAAATGAGGAGAAACTTCTTCAGCCAGAGAGCAGTGAATCTATGGAAGAAGGCTGTGGAGGCCAGGTCATTGAGATTATTTAAGACTGAGATAGATAGGTTCTTGATGGTTAGGGGGATGAAAAGTTAAGGGTAGAAGGCGGGACAATGGGGTTGGGAAACTTAGCCATAAATGGTGGAGCAGATTCAATGGGCTGATGGCCCAATTTCTGTTCCTATATTTTAAAGTTTTATAGTCTTATGGCCTAGTTGGCCCAAAGGAACGATTTCCATGCTATATGACTCTAGGACTCTATATCTATATCTATAGTTCCGTTGGAAAATTAAGTATGGGACTGAATCATTACATTATTAGAAAATATGAAATTGGGCATTATAGTTCTCAGCTGACGTCTACAGTGTAAAGTGAACACAACTAGGATCAACATTCTTGAATGATTCTTACTACCTTTAAACAAGAATGCTGAAGCCAATGGTATTGCCGCTCTAAGTAAAGTCTTAGGCTGAGAAAGCCCACGCTGTCTATTGAAAATTTATACTGTGCAATTGTTCTTCACTGCTGGAACTGAAAGTTCATCCTTGTCTTGGTCATATATTGTGTGAATTGTACAGTCCTGGCATTAGTCTTAAATTTGCTTTGATCCCTATGCCCTACACATGCAATTTAATTGGAAGTGGTTTTGCAGATCAACTTTACTTATAGAGCTTTCATTGTAACAGTCATGTCTCTGCCTCCCTTTGAAGTTGAAAAGTACAACTTTGGCTTAATTTTAATTCAGTGTAAGTGCATGCTTTTTGAATGAGTTAAAATCATACCCAAGTTCCTATATTGTCTATCCCAATATATCAATGTCTCGCAATTTTTTTACGTTTTTATGAAAGGTACATTATGTTTAGAAATGCATTAAGATTTTCTCAGATATGCATGGTAAAGGGGAAAGAGTAGGTATAGTTTATTTGGATTTCCAAAAGGTATTTGGTAAGGTGCCATGTAAAAGATAAATTCCCAAGATATAGATGTACAGAGTTGGGGTAAATATATCAGCATATTTGGAAGACTGGTTCACAGACAGAAACAGATAGTAGTGCTAAACCTTGCATTTTCAAGTTGGCCGTGTTTAACTAGTAGAGTACAACAGAGGCTAGTATTGGCCTTCAGTTTTTAATGATTTTGCTGAAAAGACTAAGAATAGTGTATCAAGTTTGCTGAAGATACAAAATGAGGTAGAAATATCAACTGAGTATAGCACATATTTTTGAAGGATTTTTTCTCTTACTAAATAGAAACACTTATTCATAAAGACAGTGATCATGTGACACCCTTTGAAATATGTACATTCTATATTTTAAGCATATCTTCATGCATAAACATATTTAAACATGTATATTTGAACATATTTATAATGACGCCTGTTTATCTCCAGGCCATCAGCACAATTGTAGTCAGAGAATTCGTTTATTCTGCTTAACAGTGACTATGTCTGGGATGAATAGTTAATGAGCTGTGCCTGTAATGACTGAGCGGCTGCCTTGTCCCCTGAGTAGCCTTTGAAACTAGGTAAGGCAGAATCCGATCACCACAGCAGCAACTGTCACATGCAGAAACAAGTCTAGAGGCCTCCTGAATAAAGAGAAAAGGGGGTTTTTGCAAGGTATCATGAGGTTTGGCTGTAATTTGTTTTTCTAAGTATTGAATGCAAGTATTGAATCTGATTTCAGCTTTACATATTTGTAAGAACCAGATGCCTTATGGAAATCCTTTCTTGTACAACTAGATGATTGCAAGTGTTAAAAATAAAGCATTATATTATTAACCTACTTACATCCATTTCCCAGTGATCAATACTGAATTCCTTATTATCATATTTATTTGGTTTGCTTGGATCTTTCAAGACAAAGATTTATACTATTGGTGGACTGGCAGAAAATTAGAGCGAGTCTTGAAAACATAATGTGCAGCAATTACTGTACTCTGTTGATACAATTGCTCCTCTGGGCCAGATTGTTAAGAGTTCAAGCCTCGTTGATGTTAATTTGAGGTTGTAAACTGTTATTGACTCTGGAAAACATTTAGATGAACGTCACAGAATAAACCAAGAGCCAATGTGTCTATTCTGGTGGATCCTAAAACCTTTACATTGTTCATTGCTAAGACCTGCTGTTACCACCTTTCATAAATTTTTCACGTTAAGTAGGGTTTTCTGACTTTATTTATTGGGCATTTTATCATCTTCCAACAAAGGCATAATCCTCAAATAGTTCTGGAGACATTAGTAACCTAAGCTATTGTTGGCATTGCAAAATAGTTTTTGGAGATATTACCAATTTTCAGTCTATATTTGTAATTTCCATTTTACAACTCACATTTAATGAAAGGTATCCTTGAAGGATGTAAAAAACAGTTTTAACTCCAGAATAATTCAACTATTTACCAGGCAAAGAATTGGGAAGAAACATAACAAAGTCAGGGTAACATACTTTGGAGATGCCGGTGTTGGACTGGGGTGTACAAAGCTAAAAATCACACTACACGAGGTTATAGTCCAACAGGTCCAATGTGGTGGGCGGCACGGTGGTTAGCACTGCTGCCTCACAGTGCCAGAAACCCGGGTTCAATTCCCGCCTCAGGCGAATGACTGTGTGGAGTTTGCACATTCTCCCCGTATCTGCGTGGGTTTCCTCTGGGTGCTCCGGTTTCCTCCCACAGTCCAAAAATGTGCAGGTTAGGTAAATTGGCCATGCTAAATTGCCCGTAGTGTTAGGTGCAGGGGTACATGTAGGGGAATGGGCCTGGGTGGGTTGCGCTTCGGTGGGTCGGTGTGGACTTGTTGGGCCGAAGGGCCTGTTTCCACACTGTAAGTAATCTAAAAAAGGTTTAATTGGAAGCACTAGCTTTCGGAGCACTGCTCTTTCACTAGGTGGTTGGCAGCGCTTCGATAGCTAGTGCTTCCAATTAAACTGTTGGACTATAACCTGGTGTTGTGTGATTTTTAACAGGGTAAGATACGAGTAGGTTGCTTTTCAATAAACTCCCCACTGGATACAAACAAAAACAGAAATTGTTGGAAAAGCTCAACAGGTCTGGCAGCACCAGGCCTAGTGACCCTTCCTCAGTGCATTCAAAGCTCTGATTTGTTTCATATTTCGAGCATCCGCAGTTCTTTCATTTGTTTTTCTCCCTGGTGGATAAAAACTGATATATATAATATATAATGAGGTTATTACTGTATGAAATATTTTTTGCTGCATGTATTACAGAATGAAATGTTACTGTCATCACACAGAACCATTTCAACTCACTATCATATTTAGAATTTAGCATCTCACACATGCTGTCTAAACATGCTGTTGTTCTGTCCAACCTAATGATTTTGTTATCGAATGGATGTTTGCTGCTGATCAATGCGGCTGAAGTTGCTGAAAATGGTAACAACAACGATGGTGAATCTAAGCCTTATACCCTCAATATGGAGTGGAAACCCTAGGATATTATGTTACCTGTGATCATGTTATTACATATGGCTTGGCATATGTCTGTGTGGGTTTCCTCTGGGTGCTCCAGTTTCCTCCCACAGTCCAAAGATGTGTAGGTTAGGTGAATTGGCCAAGCTAAATTGCCCATAGTGTTCAGGGATGAGTAGGCTAGGTGCATTAGTTAGGGGAAATGTAGAGTAATAGGATAGGGGAATGGTTCTGGGTGGGATACTCTTTGGAGAATTGGTGTGGACTTGTTGGGCCAAATGGCCTGTTTCCACACTGTAGGGATTCTGTGATTCTATGTGATATTGGGATTTCTTGAGACTATTGCACCACTTCACAGGGATAGTTGCTGAGTAAGATGAATAACTAATTACTGTAGCTCCATCCTCCATTAAAATTAATGGTAAGACCAAGTTTGTTCAATTAATGGCACTGTTAATTCATTACCACTTAGACAATTGCAGAATGGGGATAAAGGCTTCAGAATATTCTGTGCTCACTGTAAAGCACTTCATCTCAAGGCAATATTTTTATTGAACTCTCTCTAGGAATTTAATTGAAATTTGAAGTCTCAATTATTTAAGTCACTAAATTATTTTAACTGCCTAACATGTTCTAATCAGCCACTTCCGAACTGGTAATTACGTCTATATGTAATGAGCCTATGTGCCATATAGGGATTGTAACCAATACTGAAATCTGGTTAGTGATCACATTCAGTTCAGGGGAGAACCTTCATACATTGATCCTTTCTTAGGATTGATTTACATGCTGTGCCCTTTCCCATGTCATTGGATTAGAGTCGTTATCCCTAAACATGTCCCTCCTAAATCACTTATTTCTGAATTCTGCATCAGGCTGCAGGCCATAGGATATGCATTGGGCATGCACAGCACTACTTTTGATCTACAACTGCACTCATTGTGAGGGATTCTATTGATCTTTCCAGCAAATTATGATGCGAAATTGTCTTTGCAAAATTGAATTTTTTAAGTCAAACGTGGGCAATTTTCATACAACTTTTCATCGTCTTCATATAGCAACACTATTGTTTCTTTCCTCCCTGCACCCATGTTAGTAATAGTGTGAATGTCAGAGCAGGGGTAATTTCAATCAACATTTACATGGCTAATAATTATTTAACGTTATTTTAAAGTATCCATTTATCAACTGGTGATTTCCGTTTGACAGTTTCAGTAATTTTTGAGCGTTTGCAGGTATACAACTTCCATTGGGAAAAATGCACTTTATTTCTCTAGTAACAGATTTTAGGATATAAGTTTTCGATTTTCTCTTCAGATATTAATCTGGTATTGTGGACCTTTCACCTGGGTGAAGCAGTCTCTACATGCAGTGCTGAGTCACAATACTGTTTTTACAACCTAGTGGCACTTTGAAAATTTCCCCTAGATCTTTGCAGAAGACTAGATATGGGAAGACAAATAGATTGATCAAGATTTATTTATGATTCCTAGAGTGAAGTGCTCTCATGCATAGAAAACCTATTCTCTACAAGTAAGAAGAACATGCTCAAGTTGTGCACGTTTTGGAATTACCTGCGAACTTGGGGAGCCGAGAGTCTCCTATTTCATTCTCCATGGCATTGCCTTGGCACTCAAGTCAATTTGCCAGGCATTCAGTACCCCTTTTCTGCTGTGGTATAACTAGATGGGCTGGATTTGTGTTGTTCCATGTACAGTGGCATATATAAAAACACTTGCCTTTTGCAAACCAACTGACAATTTGAAATTGAGTGAGGTAGATTCAGTTACATTTCCAGTCATTTCTCTGTAGTTCCAAACTAACTGTGTTCTGCTACATGTTTAACAATATCTGCATTGTCTGCAGTATGCCACAATGTTCCTATGTGTACTCATGGGCTATAGTGTGTGGTTCATCTCACTCCTAGAAGCTTCTGTGACTACATTACATTATTGCCACTTTCTTGCAGTTAACTGCAAGAGTTTTAAGGACAATGTTTGCCTTTTGGATATAGGTTGGTGCATCTCCCCTTCCCAGCACACTATTGCTCCATCACCTGATTATGGCTCTATCTTCCATTGCCATTCCAGCTCCAGCTCCATCAGTTCCTCATTTCAGTTTTCATTGACTGAGTTTCCTCAGTCCAAAGCTTTGGAATTTTCTCCTTCTACCTCTTTGCTCCTGTAATCACTCTCCGTCTTTAAGTTAAAAATCACACAACACCAGGTTATAGTCCAACAGGTTTAATTGGAAGCACACTAGCTTTCGGAGCGATGCTCCTTCATCAGGTGATTGTCATCATCAGGTGAAGGAGCGTCGCTCCGAAAGCTAGTGTGCTTCCAATTAAACCTGTTGGACTATAACCTGGTGTTGTGTGATTTTTAACTTTGTACACCCCAGTCCAACACCGGCATCTCCGAATCATGACTCCTTCTTTAAGGTATTCTTTCAAACCTACATCTTTGCCCAACCTTTCAGAAACAGATTACACATGTGCCTCACTGTCAATTTTGTGTTTGATAATTCTCCTGGGTAGCTCATGGGACATTTTGGCACATTAAAGGTGCTATATAAATTCTAGTTTTTCTTCTAAAGAAGAAACTCATTGCTTTTTGGTGAGTATCCTTGGCCAAAGTACAAGTTAAGATTGCTTCCTTCAGGGAGGCTTACGATTGGTGAGGGAAACTCCTTGTGGTCATTTGAACTACCAACTGGATGGACAAGGTTAAAGCCAGCTATAACAAATCCTCTGATGAATAAATGCGCAAGGGCCTAAGGGCCTTCTCATGCTGAAGTCTAGGCTCTGTGTGTTCCACATTATCATACTTGGGAGACAGTAGTACACACTATTGGGTGGGAAGTTTGTCAACTTGCAAACCTGGAAATTCAAGCACATTTATTCCTGATACCAGCCAACCCAATAATTGTACTGTGGGTGAGATTGAGATTAACTTTTCAATAGGTTACTGGTAAGAGATGTTATCTTCAGTGTCTGCATTATAATATGAGCATAGTGCGTATACTTGGAGCCCAGTCAATTTCATTCCAGGAAGCTCATCTGTGATCCTCTAACTGGCTATCAACATTGTTCTGAACTGTCTCCCAAAATCCCGACACCTTCCATTTCTCCTTCAAGCCATTCTTAAAACTCACCTCTTTGATCAATCTTTGATCAAATTTTGGTCAAATATATCCTTTATCTTAATATCCATGCTTGTCCAATTATATATCTGTGAAAAGTTTTATTGAAAAGAAGAAGCATTCAATTGACTTGAGATAAGGAGTAATATTTGGATGCAAGTGCCTCTCAGAACTCCCTTGATCTGCTTCAATAGAACCTGAGATTGGGGATCATTCTTCAAGGAGAAAGTGAGGACTGCAGATGCTGGAGATCAGAGCTGAAAATGTGTTGCTGGAAAAGCGCAGCAGGTCAGGCAGCATCCAAGGAACAGGAGAATCGACGTTTCGGGCATAAGCCCTTCTTCAGGAATCGGGAAGAAGGGCTTATGCCCGAAACGTCGATTCTCCTGTTCCTTGGATGCTGCCTGATCATTCTTCAAGTACAGGGAACAAACAGTCTGGGCAGCTGACATGATTTTTTTAAAGGGAACCTTATAGTAAGATCCTTTTCAATAAAGCTAACGTGGTGCCACTGTTTAAGAAGGATGGTAAGGACAAACCAGGGAACTATAGTCCAGTGAGCCTGACGTTGGTGGTGGGCAGGTTGTTGGAGGGAATCCTAGGTGATAAGATGTACCTGTATTTGGAAAGGTAAGGACCAATTAGGGATCATCAACATGGCTTTGTGCGTGGGAAATCATGTCTCACAAACCTGATTGAGTTTTTTTGAAGAAGTAACAAAGAGGATGGATGAGGGCAGATGGTAGATGTGATCTATATGGACTTCAATAAAGTGTTCGACAAGGTTCCCCATGGGAGACTGGTTAGCAAGGTTGGATCTCAAGGAATACAGGGATAACTAGCCATTTGGATACAGAACTGGCTCAAAGATAGAAGACAGAGGGTGGTGGTGGAGGGTTGTTTTTCAGACTGGAGGCCTGTGACCAGTGGAGTGCCACAAGAATCGGTGCTGGGACCACTACCTTTCATCATTTATATAAATGATTTGGATGCGAGCATAAGAGGTACAGTTAGTAAGTTTGCAGATGACACCAAAATTGGAGGTGTAGTGGACAGCAAAGAAGGTTACCTCAGATTACAACGGGATCTTGACCAGATGGGCCAATGGGCTGAGGAATGGCAGGTGGAGTTTAATTTAGATAAATGTGAGTTGCTGCATTTTGGGAAAGCAAATTTTAGCAGGACTTATACACTTAATGGTAAGGTCCTTGGGAGTGTTGCTGAACAAAGAGACCTTGGAGTGCAGGTTCATAGGTCCTTGAAAGTGGAGTCACAGGTAGATAGGATAGTGAAGAAGGTGTTTGGTATGCTTTCCTTTATTGGTCAGAGTATTGAGTACAGGAGTTAGGAGGCCATGTTGCAGCTGTACAGGACATTGGTTAGGCCACTGTTGGAATATTGCGTGCGATTCTGGTCTCCTTCCTATCTGAAAGATATTGTGAAACTTGAAAGGTTTCAGAAAAGATTTACAAGGATGTTGCCAGTGTTGGAGGATTTGAGCTATGGGGAGAGGTTGAATAGGCTAGGGCTGTTTTCCCTGGAGGGTCAGGGGCTGAGGGGTGACCTTATAGAGGTTTATAAAATCATGAGAGGCATGGATAGGATAAATAGACAAAGTCTTTTCCCTGGATAAAAGCAAATTGACAAAAGCAGCTTTGACAAAGGGTCAGTTAGACTAGAAACGTCAGCTCTTTTCTCTCCTCACAGATGCCGCCAGACCTGCTGAGATATTACAGCATTTTCTCTTTTGGTCTTTTCCCTGGGGTCGGGGAGTCCAGATCTAGAGGGCATAGGTTTAGGGTGACAGGGGAAAGATATAAAAGGGACTTAAGGGGCAACTTTTTCACTCAGAGGGTGGTGTGTGTATGGAATGAGGTACCAGAGGATGTGGTGGAGGCTAATTGCAATTGCAACATTTAAGAGGCATTTGGATGGGTATATGAATAGGAAGGGTTTGAGGGATATGGGCCAGGTGCTGGCAGGTGGGACTAGATTGGGTTGGGATATCTGGTCAGCATGGACAAGTTGGACCAAAGGGTCTGTTTCTGTGCTGTACATCTGTATGATTATGACTAAGTCATTTTGCAGGCTAACATTACATTGGTACAAGGATGTGAAGTGACATGTGAAGTGTGTGTTGACATGAAGAATGGGTTGAGACCTGATGGTGTAATAGGAAGATGGCAGGGCATTGGAATTTGAGAATAACTAAAGAATCTTCATGTTGAGTTATTTTGCCACCATGTCAGAATATTGAAGAGAATAATTAGGAATAGTCGTAGCCAGGAATGGGGAGCTTTCATTATTGGTTCTTTGCAGCACAAAATATAACATTAGGGTCCTGTATTCATTAGGGCCCTGTATTAAAACTGATACCAATTTAAAAAGATTTTGCCAAATGACAATTACCATGCTCCTCCATGGTAATTTCAATCTCTTTTAGTGGTGAATGCAGCTTCCTTAATTCAATAATTATTAACTTACTACAAAAGGACAAGTATCAATAACGTAAGACAGGCAATTTATTCTGAAGTTTGACAGTGAGAAACAGTGGATGTAGAAAAAGAAGCTAATTATTAATTAGAGCTCTGAGACTGATGAACATTATTTGTGTCTGTATATGCTTGTATTTAATGAACTGATTTGTCCAATTTCTATTATGTTCCATAAGGTACTTGTCTCATGTCTCATTGAGGTGCTCAATAAATATTGCATGATTGCATTCCAATAAAAGCCAGATCACAAACTACAAAACGCATTACTTCCAAGTCAATTGAGATACCAAATCCAGATTCCAGCTGACATGATGACATTTAGTCACTAAGCTTTGAAGAGTGATGTGTTACGTAAATAATAATTAAAGAATCAGGCACTTTAGTAATATTACAGTGTTCGAGTGCAAAACAGAACTATTGTAACTTTTAAACTACAAATCACAACTATGATTAATACTACTAATTCAATCATTAACAGATATAACAGTGCAACACTTAACTTGCAAACAGTCCAGTCATTAGGAAAAAAGAGTTATAGAGTCATAGAGTCATGGCGATGTGCAACACAGAAACAGACCCTTCGTTCCGACTCATCTGTGCTGACCAGAAATCCTAAATTAATCTAGTTCCATTTGCCAGCACTTGGCCCATATCCTTCTAAACCCTTCCTATTCATATACCTATCTAGATGCCTTTTAAATGTTGTAATTGTACCAACGTCCACCACTTCCCCTGGCAGCTCATTCCATGCACACACCACCCTCTGCATGAAAAAAATTGCCCTTGGGTCCCTTTCATATCTTCCCCCTCTCACCTTAAACCTATGCCTTCTAGTTCTGGACTCCCCGACCCCAGGGAATTGTCAATTTATCAGATCCATGCCCTTCAGTATTTTATAAACTTCCATAAGGTCACCCCTCAGCCTCCAACACTCCAGGGAAAACAGTCCCATTGCTCAAACCCTCCAACTCCTGGCAAGATCCTTGTAAATCTTTTCTGAACTCTTTCAAATTTCACAACATCCCTCTGATAGGACAGACACCAGAATTGCACGTAATATTCGAATTGTGGCCTAGCCAATGTCCTGTACAGCCACAACATGACCTCACAACTCCTCTCCTCAATTTCTCTGACTAATAAAGGAAAGCGTACAAAACACCTTCTTCACTATTCTATCTACTCAACTTCCAAAGAACTATGAACCTGCACTCCAAGGTCTCTTTGTTCAGCAACATTCCCCAGGATCTTACCATTAAGTGTATGAGTCCTGTCCTGATTTGCCTTTTCAAAATGCAGCACCTTATATTTATCTAAATTAAACTCCATCTGCCACTCCTTGGCCTATTGGCCCATCTGATCAAGATCTTGTTGTACTCTGAGGTATTCTTCTTCGCTGTCCACTACACCTCCAATTTTAATGTCATCTGCAAACTTACTAACTATACCTCCTGTGTCCACATCCAAATCGCTTACATAAATGATGAAAGGCAGTGGACCCAACACCGATCCTTGTGGCATACCATTCCACCGCCACCTTCTATCTTCTACCTTCAAGCCAGTTCTGTATCCAAAGTTGGAAATGATTTTCTTACAACAATATCTATGAGTGATTCTATCACTCAGAAACTGGGGATATCATTATCTCCTGAGCCTACGGATAATAGATCAGCAATTATCATCAAGCAAAGTTTCAAAGATGATATATCACTCAAATCATTTGCACAGTTCTGAAAAATGTTTAATTGTACATTAGTTGGATCCAATGACTCATTATAATGGTTAAAAATTTTAACTACTATTATTTATTTTGGTAAAGTTTGAACAGTAAAATTTTTATCCAAATGTTTTCCCTGTGAATGAATGCTGGGGTATTCATGTTGAGGGGGAAAGTGGTATTTCATCTTAGTTTAAATACCATTAAGAAACTAGCAAGGTAAAGAGTTAAACCTCATGGCACCATGCATTGCAATAAGTTCAGATGTTTATAAGGTGCCTAAGTGAAAACTGCTATATTAATGGTAATTATTGATCAACTCCTGACATAAAGTATCTTCTCAAGGACAATTAGTGATGGGCAACACACACCGTTCTTACCAGTGACACCCAAATCTGGTGAATGAATAAAAAAAAAGCATTGAAGCAAAGTCAGTCAGAACTTCGCACTCCAATGTGGAATATGTTACCGCTTAAAAAAAGACAGATCATTAAAACTAAAAGAAAAGCCCTTAGGAAGAAGCAAGATTTAGTCCATTGAATTTAATATATTATGTGTCTGGATGTTGAAGATAAAGTGATTTACCATTGTGGTAAATATATACAAATAATTGGCCCGTAATTGATGGCAAGGCAGGGATTTGATTTGAGTCTCTCACAACAAATAGCTTGCCGATATTAGTACCACCATTTACACATGAAGAATTGCAGCATGGTTCAGGAGCTGCAGGCTGGATGCTGTGTATAGATTTATATCCAGGTATGAGGCAGCGCCTACAGGAGAGGCAAGGATAAAGTGGGAAGTGACTAACAAAAGGAACACAAGAAAAAGTGTTCCACTACCACCTGATGAAGGAGCGACGCTCCGAAAGCTAGTGTGCTTCCAATTAAACCTGTTGTACTATAACCTGGTGATGTGTGATTTTTTAACTTTGTACACCCCAGTCCAACACCGGCATCTCCAAATCAAGAAAAAGTGAGAGATGGTTCAATGTGTATGAGTTTCTGATTTGAAAGAGAAATAGTGACATCTTGTGGGCACTACCATATACATTAAATAGACCCCGCCATCTTCTGGAGTATTGCTGATGTAATCTGTACTAGTGCAGTGGTAGTCTCCCTACTCTGGGATTGGGTGACCGTGGAGTTCAATTCCCACCTGCTCCAATGGTGTATAATGACATCTCTGAACAGGTTAATTAGAAAACTAAAAAAAAACCCTGCACTTTTAATAGTACTGAAAGTAGAAATTGCTGGTATAAGCTCAGCAGGTCTGGCACCGTCTATGGAGAGAAATCAGAGTTAAACATTTCGGGTCCAGAGACTTTCCTCAGAAGTTTTGATTTCTCTCCACAGATCTGCCAGACCTGCTGAACTGTTCTGGCAATTTCTGGTTTTGTTTCTGATTTCCCGCATGTGCAAGTTCATTCGGTGTTAAAATGTCCTTAATCTAAAATGTTCGGTCCACTTATTGTATTATATTCTAAATGTAAAGCAGTTATTTCATGAACAGAATTGTCCCAAGACTGCACCAAGGATGTTGCACAGTATGTCTGCCCTGGCCATTGTATAGGAGTATAAATTAGAGTGGTGCTGGAAAAGCACAGCAGGTCAGGCAGCATCTGAGGAGCAGGAAAATCAGGAATAGATGATGAAGAACTTTTGCCCGAAACATCGATTTTCCTGCTCCTCAGATGCTGCCTGACCTGCTGTGCTTTTCCAGCACCACTCTATTCTAGACTCTGGTTTCCAGCATCTGCAGTCTTTGTTTTTACCCATTGTATAGGAGTTTAAGAATCTAAAAGAATTAATACTGGTCTGTTAGTATGAAGGATATTAACTGACCGTAAGCACTGCCTAGTTGAATGATATAATTTGGAATGGTTGAAGATCAGTTCCCAAATGGTCTTCCTCTATGACAAGTAGACCAAGGAAGCACTATAGATCTCAGCCAGAAGAAAAGGTGAGCAGGATCTCCATCAGAGAGCTCACACAGTATGATGATCAGTGCTGAGTGTTTTCTTTCAAATGACTGGCACTAAAGTGGGAAATCTGTTGGTAATATTGTTGAAGGACCAAAAAAAAGTGAATTACTGATCATAGAATGGACACTAATAATACCAGAATAGAAATTGATTGATTTGAGCCTGATAGAAACAGATGTAATAAAGAAATTGTGTTTTTTATTCATTGGATGAGGACATCACTGGCTAGGCCAGCATTTATTGCCCATATCTAATTGACCAGAGGGCAGTTAAGAGTCAACTACATTACTGTGGGTCTGAAGTCACATGGAGGCCAAAATTAATAACTGTTTAACTGCACTGACTGTCATGCAGGTAAACTCTGTGCATTCTTTTTTAAAAATTGCATTCATTGATTATTTTAATAAAGGAATATTTAGCTTAATACAAGAGAAATAGCAGTTTCTAAAATTAAATGTATAATATTCTATTTTAAATTATATTAAACCATTTCATATGAATAATTCTGAGTTTGTGAGGTCTGTGATAAAATGTTGGGACATGATACGTGAAAGTCGAGTTGAGCTGATGCCAAACCAATTCATTTCGGTGTGAGGTTGTCTTCATGCGTTATGGTGACCACCGTCTTTCCCTTTCAATATAATCTTTTAAAGTTCATTACTTTATGAGTTTTCTGCTGTGAGTTTCCTTGTAATTTGTCGCAATTTTAATTTTCTTACATATGATATTTTTATGCTTAGGCAATGTAATAATTTGTACCAGATCATTTGATAATACAGTGGAATTACCGGTCAAAGGTTACACATTCTATTGCAATCTTTCCTATATGAAGTTATATGACCTGATGAGAGTTATTATACAGGATACAGTAAATTTGAAATAATATCAAGAAAATAACTAATCTTAGCCCAAATAAAGATATTTGCACTTCATCAGTCGAGTGAATTTTGACCTGTATTGCTAATGTGTTGCTGCACCTTTTGATGGGCACTGTCATAATGACTTTATGAATGTAAAATACAATTAGCAGTGATGTTAATGGTCTAGATGGACACCATTCTTCATGCTGTTTATTGTCATGCCACAGAATGCAACTGTAATCGCAGGGCTTATCGTTGTGAGTGGGATCCTATACTATACCAACAGACTGGAAGTGGTACACGGTGTTTAGATTGTGTCGGCAATACAGAGGGAGTACACTGTGAGAAATGTAAGGAAAATCACTACTCTCTGAGACCAGGAGGACACTGTCAGCCTTGCAGATGCAACCCTCTGGGTAAGTTAATGGAAATAGAATGCATGCCCTGTGGTAATGTTAGACTTGTTTGAGCTGTGTGTTTAAAGCTTTATGGAATTAAGGCCAAGATCAATTAGTTCAAGAACTGCATCTTTAGACTGTTATATGTAACCTTAGAAGATTCAGAGTGAGCTTTTGACCCTTTTCCTTACCTTTCATATTTAATAGAAAGTGAGGGCTGCAGATGCTGGAGATCAGAGCTGAAAATGTGTTGCTGGAAAAGCGCAGCAGGTCAGGCAGCATCCAAGGAACAGGAGAATCGACGTTTCGGGCATAAGCCTGAAGAAGGGCTTATGCCCGAAACGTCGATTCTCCTGTTCATTGGATGCTGCCTGACCTGCTGCGCTTTTCCAGCAACACATTTTCAGCTTTCATATTTAATATCAACCTTTTGGTGAAATATGTCTGTTTGAGACAGATTTAAGCAATTACAAGTTCCCTGCATTCATTTTGCTAAAACGTGAAACCTGAATATGATGTCAAACATTCAGATACACTTTACATGGGTCTGTTTTCATTTTCCTGTAAATGAAATGATATCAAGAAAGTAACTAACCTTAGCCCAAGTAAAGATATTTGCACTTCATCAGTCGAGTGAACTTTGACCTGTATTGCTAATGTATTACTGCACCTTTTGATAGGCACTGTCATAATGACTTTATTAATGTAAAATACAATTTGCTACAAATATTTATGTTTCTAGCTGGTAGAAGAACAACATTGCATTCATAGTTAGTTACAGTTAAATGATATATTCCAATACAAGAGAAATGGTGCATATAATTTGGGAGAAAATAGTTGTTTGCATAGCACAATTCCAAAGCAGTATAGTACAGACTGAATAGATTCCCTGGGGCCAGACAGTCTTCATGGCTGCTACCTGCAAAGTTCACATGACTTCCTTAATTGTATCAGTGGAGAGACATATATTGATTGCATAGGTAGCATCCCATAGCACTACCTGCCATGGCTTATGACTGATAGAAACATTATAGAACAGAAGGAGGACTTTCAGCCCATCAAATCCTACAGGCGCTCTATCTAGAAATCTTGTTAGTCGCATCCACTTTCCTCCTCCACCCCCATAGCCCTGTAAGTTTATTTCCCTTAGCTGCCCTCATCATCTCCTTTTGAAATCATTAATTATCTTACTTCCACCATCCTCATAGGCAGTTAGTTTCAGATTATTATTCTTCACTGCATAAAAACTTTTCCTTATATCCCTCTGTAGCATCTCCTGGAAGCCTTACATCTGTGTCTCATAGTCTTTATCCTATCAGTGCACAAACAGCTTTGTCTACTTTACTTAAACTATCATAATCTCTTACACATCAATCAGATCTCCCCTCAAATTCCTTTACTTCCATCCTCACTTTCTTCAAAATCCTTATATGCACCTCACCCAGTTCTGCTGCCTTGTCAGCTTTAAATACCAATAATCTATCCCAGGCATCTTCTTTAATTAATTTTGACCCCTCTCATGATAGAGTTTCCTCCTCTGTCACCATGCCTGGGCAGCATCCTCTTTTTTTTGTAAAGAGGAGAATACTCCTCTGCAGAGGAGGAGCAGGATGCTGCATCCACAGTGGTGCTGATCCTCTCATTCCATGATCCTCAATATTTTTAATTCGCCTCTTATATGGGATTTTATCACACACTTCCTTAAAGTTCCATTTAGAAAACATCCACTGCATTCCTTTCATCAACCTTCTCTGTTTAACTGGCACTGCTGTTCAGCTGTCAATTCCTGTTTCTAAGAATGATCTTACACCGTTGTTGAATAGAAGTATCATATTCACTGTCCTCTAAATCTGTTGTACCTCCCTTACATCGAGGGAAGATTGTAAGATTATGTCAAGCAAATCAATTATCTCCATCCCACTTCCTCTAATAACCTGGAATGTAACCCAAACACACTGAGTGACTCGTCCATCTGAGCATAGCCAAACTTTCCAAGACATTCTGCCTATTAATTTTCAGCCCACTTATTGCAACTCCCATCTCTGCTTTTACCAATATTTTGTCAGCTTCCACTTCCTTCGTAAACGAGAAGAGTAAAGTTACTCATTAAGTATTTTATCTTTGTCCTGCAAGGCTTTGCATCTAGCAGCACCCACCCTGCCTTTTACTCCTGCTTACTATTTACATGGTGGTACAGGATTTTACAAGTGCTGTCAGAGATTAGTACTGTCAGTGAAACATGGTTTTAAATTGGAACTTCACAAACAAGTATTTGCATAAATTATATAAATGCATTCTACTCATTGCGGCAACTGGATATTTTCATGTGAGCGTGAGCAAGGCAGAATTAGGCACTGGTTTTTAATTCTGGATCAATGGTGCTGGAAGAGCACAGCAGTTCAGGCAGCATCCGAGGAGCTTCAGCAAAATCAACGTTTCGGGCAAAAGCCATTTTTACCTTACTGGTTTTTAATTCTCCATTCCACTTTTAGGCTGACAATAAATAACATCATTCAAAGGCAGTAATGATGTTCGTCTTACTGTAACCTCATGCAAGGGCTCGAACTTGGAACTTTGCCTTTTACTAATTAGCCATAATATACAGTGCCAAGTTAATCTATGCCATATTTGTATGCATGTAGGACCACATGAAAATATGTTTTCAATAGTCATAGGCAGTACAGAATTTGAGTAGGGCTGAAAAAAAGCACATTCTGTCAAAGCTTTTCATTGTGCACTCATCTAAGTAATTTGGAAGAAATATTAAAGTAAATGAGAAAACAACATTTCTACTGTATGGGAGGGGAGTGTACTGAAGATCAAAATGGATTACGATCTTAAAATCCTCGGATGGAGGTAAAACAGATAAAAGTGTGGCCAATTGAACAAAGTGAATATAAACCACATTTTGTTCCCTTCATAAAATGCTGTTGTTTAATGTTTTCAGGTTCAACAGGTAGTAGTTGTGATGAGTATGGTCGATGTAGGTGTAAACCTGAAGGTGTGATTGGAGACAAATGTGATAAATGCCAGCCTGGGTTTTACTCATTATCAAGCACTGGTTGCAAGTAAGTGACCCAATGACTTCTGACTAGCATTTTTTTTCTCCCTTAGTGAATATTGATCACATATTACATAAGCTGGATTAGTAGAAATTGTAAATTTTGGAAGATCAATATTATAAAGAGCAAAGGCATGCCAGTGCTTTGGGTGTTGATTATCTAACAATTCTGCATTTTCATGCAGGCGTTTTTCCCTGTAGAGATGTTGATGGATCTACTAGCAAAGGCAAAATATTGCCATTGCTGCAAATCTGAAATACAAACAGAAAGTGCTGGAGAAACTCAGCAACTCTGGCAGCATCTGTGGAGAGAGAAACAGAGTTAAAGTTTGAGACTGCAATGGCTGTCCTTAAGAAGTAGGGAATTGTTCTGAAAAAGAGCCATATCAGATTCAAGCCATTAACTCTTGCTTCACTCTTCACAGATGCAGCCAAACCTGTTGAGTTTTCTCAGCACTTTCTAAGGGGTCTGTTGTTTGACTGAAATGTTGTCTATTTTGTTTGCATGTTATAAGACTCTGAAACTACTTTATAATTTCATCTCTGCATTTCAACAAAATGTTATGTTGCAGAGACAAGCTATTCAATAAGTCAGTGAGTCAATGAGGGGAGGCAATAGCCTAGTGGTATTATTGCAGGATTGTTAATCCAGGGATCCAAGTAATGTTCTGGGGACCTGGGTTCAAATCCCACCACAGCAGATGGTGGAATTTAAATTCAATAAATATTGGAATTAAGGGTCTAATATGATGACCATGAATACATTGTTGATTGTCAAAAAAGCCCATCTGGCTCACTAAAGTCCTTCAGGGAAGGAGACTGCCTTCCTTACCTGGTCTGGCTTACATGTGACTCCAGACCCACAGCAATGTGTTTGACTCTTAATTACCCACTGAGTAATAAATGCCCCCAGTCACTTATGCCCTAATCCCATGAATGAATTTTAAAAAAAGGCAGTGTCATTGTTTTTGGTGTACATTAGCCAGCCAGTATAATCCCATGTATGGCCACAAAACCATGTACTTTCCCAATATATAGGTGAATGTGAGGACTGCAGACGCTGGAGATCAGAGTCTAGATTAGAGTAGTGCTGGAAAAGCATAGCAGGTCAGGCAGCATCTGAAGAGCAGGAGAGTCAAGGTTTCAGGCAAAAGTCCTTCATCAGGAATAAGGCAGGGAGCATCTGGGGTGGAGAGATAATTGGGAGTGGGGTGGGGTTGGGGAGAAATTGGGGAGCTAAAAGTACAATAGGTGGGGATGAAGGTGATAGGTTGGAAAGGAGGGTGGAGCGGATAGGTGGCAAGGAAGATTGGCAGGTAGGACAGGTCATGAGGATGGTGCTGAGCTGGATGGTTGGAACTGGGGTAAGGTGGGGGAGGGGAAATAAGGAAACTGGTGAAGTCTACATTGATGTCCTGGGGTTGAAGTGTTCCGAGGCGGAAGATGAGGCGTTCTTCCTCCAGGTGTCGGGTGGTGAGGGAGTGGCGGTGGAGGAGGCCCAGGACCTACATGTCCTCGGCAGAGTGGGATGGGGAGTTGAAATGTTGGGCCACGGGGCGGTGTGGTTGATTGGTGCTGGTGTCCTGGAACTGTTCCCTGAAGCACTCTGTGAGGAGGCGTCCAGTCTCCCCAGTGCAAAGGAGACCGCATCGGGAGCAACGGATACAATAAATGACATTGGTGGATGTGCAGGTAAAACTTTGATGGATGTGGAAGGCTCCTTTAGGGCCTTGGATAGAGGTGAGGGAGGAAGTATGGGTGCAGGATTTGCAATTCCTGCAGTGGCAGGGGAAGGTGCCAGGACAGGAGGGTGGGTTGTAGGGGAGCATGGACCTGACCAGGTAGTCACGGAGGGAACGGTCTTTACAGAAAGCGGATAGGGATGGGGAGGGAAATATATCCCTGGTGGTGGGATCTGTTTGTAGATTTTGCCAATGTATGATATGTCACAAAGTAGATCTTTTGGGGGAATGGTAGCACAATGTCAATACAAAGCTGGTAATCAGAGGCCTAGACTGAGTTTAGATTCCAACTATAACAGCCGGTGTAATTTAGATGAAATTAATAAATCTGGACTAAAATATTACTCTCATTAACATTCATTAGAAATCACTAGATTGCTGTAAAAACTGATTTGTTTTACTGATGTACTTTAGGGGCAGAAAAATGTTCTGACCTTAATGCAACTTCAGATCCATAATAATGTAAGTAACTGAGTTGTCAAGAGGCAGCTCACCACTGTTTCAAGTGTGCTCAAAGCCTAGACAAGGACAAATAAAAAGACACACAGGCATAAGATGAACGTCTTCATTATAAAAGATAATCTGTGATCTAGCAGAAAGAACAAGTATGGAATTATATTTAAATGAGGGTTAATGCCTTCCAGATAAAATGGGAAGAAATTGGAGGGAAAATATTTGTCACCTGCACTTCTTTAATGTCCCTCTGAAGTGAATCACTGCTTGGTATACAGTTTACCATTAATTATGAAATTGTATTTGGTATTCACAGACGCTGTACATGTAATATGGCTGGTGTTACCGAGATCTGTGATGTTGAAACAGGAAGATGCACCTGTAAATATAATGTGGAAGGGACCAACTGTAACCGGTAAGTGTTTTATAACAATAATATTGAAATCAACATGTCTGGTTCAGGATTATAGCTATTTTAACACTATGATTGAAGTTGTACTAATAAATGTATTACTTTGGAGTACCAAAGGTACTTAGATATTAGTAGAGCTTGAAGCATTTTAAACCAGTTAGTGTTACCAATTATCGGTTTTAAACTGCATGTCTTATTCTCTGTAATTTCAGTCATTCTTTCCGTGATCTTGCACCTATAGGTGCATTTTCTAAACTATAGCGCCTTTTATAAACTTTATATTTAATTGTTATTTCTGGTTTAAACTAACCATGTCTTTGCATGTTTATTCAGATTTAATTTTTAATGGAGGGCATTGAAAGAAAACATTTGGATACTAAATGCCCAGAACATATCTGTGAAGATAAAAATTATGCCCTTCACCCTGACTGATACTTGGCAGCTAGAGTTATTTATATTTTATAGGGCAGACTATCTAGGTTTTGTGGATAAAGCTGCCTGGAGTGGGAAGAGCAAAGAGAAGTGCCAGAACTAACAGAATTGCCACTGTATCTTTGTCAGCTTTCCCTCAGTTCAAGGCTAATGCCAACTCAAGGTCACCAGCTTTATCTGTGGGTCTTCATGTACTGAACAGGCTGATTCTCAACACATGGATCCCTGGGCACAGAGAGGGGGGCATGATGTCCAAAAGCTAGTGGGATCTGGGGTGCAGAATTCACTTCCTTTTCTTTGCTTCATCAATAAAATGTTGTGAATCAAAACATGGTGCTTGCTTGACAAGTTTTCGTCGGCTCCTCACATACTGATGCACATAAAGCAAAGTTTATGAGTTCCTTTGAAGTGTTTCCTTTGTCCTCCCCGGGACTTTTGGCCATTTGAGTTTTGAGTTTTGAGAAGACCTGACCTGTGTTGAAATCACAGAGTTACTGGTCTGAAAAAGGTTTGACTGTGACGCACAGCAAATTGTTTAGATTGTTAACAATCACTCTCTCAGTTCATGTTTGTAGGATGACCATCAGGATAGCTATTTCCACCCCAACGTCAGTTAAAGGATTTGTATCTGAGTATTGTATCAGTACCCTCTGGGCAAAACAGAAGGGAAAAATCCTCATAATTCTTTAACTGATTCTCCCCCATAGGTGCAAGCCAGGTTATTACAACCTTCATCCAGACAACCCCATGGGATGCTCGGCATGTTTCTGCTTTGGGCATTCGTCCATCTGCAAGGTGGAAGATGGATATACGAAGGCGTGCATAACCTCTACCTTCGATTCAGGTATAGCAGCAACTTGCCCCAATGAACTGAAGTGTCATTCATCAGTAAGGGGCCATCTAACAAAAATTAATTCAGATGTCATTCAGACTGACAGTGAGAGATCATGAATCAAATTTTATGATTGTGTTAGGATTAAATCTGAGGATGGAAAGAATTGCTTTAGTAATCTGAGTAGTATGGTCATTGGAATGATTTGTTTGTAAAGATCATGGAAAACCATATTATTGCCAGATGAGTTTGAAAAATTTAAGCAATGTTGTTAGGTTCTATAATTGGAGTCTATGCCGTTAATTAGTAGAAGAAAAACTAAACGTGTTCCTTTGTTTGTCACTCATCTCAGCTCTGATGTTCCCATGACCTGATGGTGATAGCATTTGGGAGCTGAAAGACCACTTCGGAGCATTTTAACCTCTTCCTGTCATGAAAACCTGATTTCCTTCACAGAGGTTATAAAATTACAATTTAATGTTGCAGTGTTAGCTTCACAAAATCATTAGAAATGGAAGTAGGGCACTCAGCCCAATATGTTTATCTCGTCATTCAATGGGAACAGGGCTGAGCTGACCATAGCTTCAATTTTATTTTCCTGCCTGCTCCTGGACTCCGTTGTACATCAAAAATCAGTTTAACTCAGCTTTAAATTTATTCCCTGCCTCCATTAGCTGTGTGCAAGAGATTCCAAACACTAATGACTCTCTGCAAGAAGGAATTCCTCATCATCTCTGTCTTAAATGGGACCCACTTATACTTAATCTGCAGCCTTTCCAGCATCTATCCAATCAAGTTTCCTCACAAACTCATATGTTTCAATAAGATCATCTCTGATTCTTCTAAAATCTAAAGATTATCAGTCCAAATTGCTCCATCCTATCTCGTAAGATGACCCTTTCATCCCAGGAATCTGCCCAATTCATCTTTTCTGACCTATTTCTTCAGTACAGAGATCAAAACTGGAAAACTGCAGTGTGGTCTCACCAACGAGCTGTTCTGCTATCGCACGACTTCCATATTTTTATTTCGCATTCCTCCTTGCAATTAAGGCTAACATTCCATATGCCTTTGTAGTTATTTCCTATAATCTCACGTTAATATTATGCAATTTATGGACAAGGAATCTCACTCCATCTGTACACAATATTCTGCAGTCCCTCTGTATTTACATAATATTCTTCTTTTGTATTCTTCCTCCCAAAGTGGACAGATTCACACATTTCCCTCATTGTACTCCGAGTGCCAATGTTCTGTTACAATCACCAACCAACTAAGTACTTTTCCAGACTTGCATCCTCCTCACAACTCACTTTGCTCTCTACCTTTGTAGTGTCAGTAAATTTCATTGCAATGTAGTTGGTTCCCTTCATCCAAGTCATTAGTATAGCATGTAAATATTTGAGGGCCAGCATTAATCCATGTGACACTCCATTAGTAAGTTTACCAACCTTAAAATGATCCATTTATCCAGACTCTCACTTTCCTATTTGTGAGCCAATTCTCTATCCATGCTAATATAACACCCCAGCAACATTATTTTTTATATGGCACCTCATCAAATGCCTCCTGTAAATCTGAATGCTCATCTGCTAGCTTCCCCTTATCCACACTATTTGTTACATCCTGGAAGAACTGTAATAAACTTTCAGTCTCATTTAGATCTGCATGTACTTTACCTTTTAACAGCAGCTGTGATGAAGCTGCTGTCACTTTATCATATTATTACTTTATCCAGAACATTCCTGAACAAGTTAACACAAATTGAAATATTTTAGAATATAAATATATCATAATATAGCTGAAAGACATTTCGTTGTCAATAGTCCAACATAACCAACTTGTCAGTAAACTGCACAGCTTAAAAATTGCTATTAGTTGCCACATAAAATGCTGATCACACTGCTGTGAAATGTCTTAATTACATTAAAATTAAGAGAGTGAACAAATAATTTGGTGTGAACTCATGTCAACATTTGAACAATACTGTCATAGATAGTGATATCCAAGATTATATTGTTCTCCATCTTAAAGAATTAGAATCTCCACAGAGTGGAAACAGGCACTTCGGCCCAACAAGTCCACACCAACTCTCTGAAGAGCAACCCACCCAGACCCATTCCCCTAACCTATATTTATCACTGATTAATGCATCTAACCTATACATTCCTGAATACTATGGACAACTTAGCATGGCCAATGCACCCAACCTGCACATCTTTGGATTGTGGAAGGAAACCGGAGCACCCAGAGGAAACCCACGCAGACACGGAGAGAATGTGCAAACTGCACACAGACAGTCACCCGGGGCTGGATTTGAACCCAGGTCCCTGGCACTGTGAGGCAGCAGCACTAATCACTGAGCCACCATGCTGCCCCTGGGTAGAATTGTTTAACTTACTAATTGCAATTAAGGTAGAACTCTTCTTAAAGTCAAAGGGCTAACTGTAATTGACTATGTGTAGGATTGTGATTTTTTTATTGGTCTGTACTTGTGAGCAGATTATGAAGGATGGAAAGCACAGCACCGGGAAAGTGGCAATCTCCCAATAATGAGGTCATCATCATCACGTGACATTATTGTTGAAGGCAAAGATGACTACCCAATATTCTTTGTTGCTCCAGGTAAGTTGAGAATAATTATGGGCATTCACGTATTAGCTCACCACTTTGGTATTCCAAGTTCATTTGTATATTTGTTAAATTGCTCACACTCACTTTGATGACCTGCCCACAAAAAAGATGATACGGTAATTTAACATTTGGATGGTTTTAATTAGTGTACTTTAAGTTTGTCCATCTCAGAGATGACACTTTATGGCCCATTTTAGAGTCTCTTCAAGAATTAGGAATTTATAATTTTATACATTTAAAAGTGGTTTGAAAATCCTTACCTTAGCACTCATGACTTTACAATGTAGACTTGAAATATGGGGTTGAATTGTTGATTTAACAGAAGTTTATAGCATTTACAACATACAATACATAATTATTTATCTCAGTTACTAACACTGATTTGTTCTGATGTTATATCACATATTTCCCCTTCAGCAAAACATTAACTTTATGAGGGATTTAATGTTTTCAATAGAAATCATTTCATTCTCAGATTTAGTTATTTAGGAAATGTATCGACAAGTCTTGAAAAATGATTTGTCTCTGCCATTTCCAAATTTTTAAAATCTTCATGCTCTGGTGTCTTGACACCACCATAACATTGTAACCCCAAGGGGCATTCAGGGAGGTAACACACTGTGTCCTTATTATTGATATTATTTATCCTTTATTCATACAATCACAGTTATTCTGGTTAGCTGTCACACCTCTATTAACATAACCTCAATGAGATAAGTGCACAAGAGCTGCAAGAAATGACTTAATAAAATGATTATACCATTTAAATTTTGAAATCAGTAATCAAGTAAATCCTGCAATTGCCATTTGATTTTCTCGCTTCCATGATAAATGATCTATATCTCAGCATTTCTGTAAGAATTAAGGAAGATTTTAATAAAATAAACTTATCTTTAATGCTTGGTAATTGACCAAAGACAGAGCCAATATTCTGGTCTGTTTCAGGTTAAGAATAGTGGGTTGAGTCTATGGTCATTACTAATGTTTAACTCTTTCATCTTCAGCCAAGTTCTTGGGAAATCAAGTGCTGAGCTACGGACAGAACCTTTCCTTCACATTCTATGTGGAAAGCAATGGTGCCTACCCATCAGTTGAAGATCTGATCCTGGAAGGAGATGGTCAAACATTGACTACTCAAGTCAATGCACAAAATAATCCAATCCCTTCTACGACAAAGCACACATTCAACTACAGGTAGATAAAATAGATGCTTTGAGTTCAACTGATCTTTGTTTCAGTTAAGCTAGAACTGGAACACAGTTTTTGATCTGAATATGGATTGAATGCGATTAGATCATTCCGTCTTCAGGATATACTGTGCAGGATGTGTATTTCACAATTAATGCTATTATTGGCAAATTAGTCACAGACATGATCTGCAGTAAATGAAAATATTTTAACATTGCATCCAAGGATTATTGTCTAACAAGCTAATGTTAATTTTTTAGTGATGTATCTTTCCAAGAAGTCAATTTTGTCATAGGCTTTGAGAAAATACTTAAATAAATTGAGTAAGTTAGTTAATTGATTATTGACAGACCCAACTCCATGATGCTCCGCGAGATGAATGCTTCCCATTAACACAAACTGTCATATAACTGTGTAACTGAGTCTTGGCAGTACAGTATTTTGATTTTGTTTATTAGCATGGTGGAGGTTGAAGTGAAAAGGTTAACAATTCTGTTTTGCCTTCTAGACTCCATGAGGGTTTAGAGTATGGATGGAAGCCATTTTTAACTTCCTTTGACTTCCAGCGGGTGCTCAGCAACCTCAAGGCCATCAAAATCCGTGGCTCATATAACAGGCAAAGTAAGCTTTCTGAGAGCAAACTTATCCAAGTTTATAGAAGATAAATGAAACTGAGTAAGAATGATGCTGAAAATTAAGTTGAGAAACAGAAATAAGATAAAGTGAGGAGAAATTTATCTCTCGCTCATCTTCCGAGCGAAGTTGACTGGGTTCACCATGTGAAGTGTTTGATAGTTTCCAGTTGGTATGTAGGTGACTGCTCAGGCCGATCTGTGTCCTGAAGGTTCCGGTGTAAATACGACAGAATATGACAAATGATTGAATTTTAGACTGATTGCAGGCTTGGGACTTCTCCATTTTGACCTTTATTTCCTGTCTTGATTATGCATGTACTTTCAAAGAAGGCCATGCTGTTTTTATTTGGTTTTACCAGGAAGGAACATCCTGGGTGAGCTTCTTCCTGGACACAAAAAAGGCATAAAATTCCTAAATGAAGACTTCCGTATCATTGCCGCGAGGTTATGCCCCAGACTCAGTCTCCATATAGAAGACTTCATTTGATAAAGGATCAGTAGTCATTCTGGCTTCATTACCACCCCAGTTCAGTTGTTATTACCTCAAATAGTGTAAATAGTTATCATGCAAACTTGGGCAAACACTTCTGCATTTTGCTCAAATAATTCTAAAGGTGGCAGGTATCTGTTTGGATAAACTTTCAGTCACAAGCCTTAGGTCTTATATTCAGCTGGGCTCGAGCTGGTGGTGCTGAGCAGGACCAAGTAACATCTGAAAATGAGGCCATTAAAGAACGAGTTCCATCGTTTGTTAGATACTCAGGTCACGAAGACCTACAAACTTGCAGCATTACCAGCTGCTGCTTTTACCCACCTTACCAGAGGTGTGTCTCTGCCAGAAACATATGGTATGTAGAAACCTGGAAATAAAGGCATTTTCAGACCATTGTGTGTGAAATGCACTTTGGGTCTATTCTATGGGTATAATGGTGAAAAGAAAACCAGTTTGTTTGGGGAAAATCATCAGTATTGCTTGAAATTCTCTTATACTTTGTATCCCTGAATCCTATCCTGCAGTTAAATAGGAGGACATTTTAAAACTGCTTTTGGTTATAGACACATAAGATACAGTGGAGTGAAGGATTGAATAAATATGACCATCGTAATGAAGTGACACTTAATTTAAATTAAGCAAATATGGAATTTTTTACTTTTTCCTTTTGTCACAGTAATGAATGAGATAGCAGTTTAGTAACATGACACTGGAAGTAACCTCGATCCTTTTTATTGCAGGCGCTGGACACCTCGATAATGTGTCTCTCCACACAGCCAGACCTGGTACTGGAAGTCCTGCTCAGTGGGTAGAGAAATGTACATGTCCAACAGGCTATGAGGGACGATTCTGTGAGAAATGTGCAAGAGGCTTTACAAGGCAAAGACGCAAACTTGGAGGTTTTAGCAAGTGCGTGCCATGTGCCTGTCAAGGCTCTAGTAGTACCTGTGATGCAGAAACTGGTGAGTTTGTCACTGTATTGGCTTAGATTATGGTTTGAGGTGTCAGACGGGGATGAACTATGTAACAAGGTTAGTGGCATGCTGGATAAAAATGGAGGCAGTTTAAGTAATAACGAACCAGATGCCAAATGATACCTATTTAAAACCCTCATTCTCCACCCACTGAATTCAACAGGTCAAGGGATTCACCATGTGGGTAGACTGACAAGAAAACTGTATCGGGTTTCTTTCCAGAAGGGAACCCAGTGCCTGAATGAGGGACACAGCATTTAGAACAGGAGATTCCACTGAGAGCCCCTGCCTTGACCTTTCTTGGAACCTATGTAGTCTCCTGCTGGTGATTTCCTCATTGTGGCTTCCATCTTGGCCCGACTTACCTTTCTCCAGAGATTTAATGATGATCCCTGGTGAAGGTCCAAGTACCAGCCACAGCCACAGCTCATTGTTGACCTCTGTGCAATGGAAAGTTGTCAGCCCCTTATTAGCTGGCAGTACTTGATGAAGGATTTCTGTCTGACTGGGAGATGTCCTGGAATTCAATACTCCCGCACAGCCAGGAACCCTGGTGTTGGAGTTCCTGCTACCATTAAAAAACTTAAATCTCCTTGGACTCCCAACTTGGCTCAGTGAGAGCGGTGGACATTGGGCCTTTCTGCAGCTCTCATTAAATTCCACTCTTAGTTACCAAGAAAAGCTCAAAGCACTAAATCTATGCAGGAGATCAAGTAACTTCTGATGAGAGGTGATACCATTGTTTAACATTTAATTATAAATGAGGTGGAGATAAGCAAGTATTTAAACTGGGCTATGAGCATATTTCTAGAGGGAAAAACATAAAATTCACAAGTTTTGTGCAAAGTTACAGTTCAGCAAAAACAACATTGCCGCTAGGATAATCGATGTTGAAAATTTTCCAGACTGGCAGTCAGTTCTGTATCAGAAGAGTTCTTCAAAAACTGGATCGCTGTGTGTTGAGGGAGAGTCTAGCCCGGTCATTAATAAAGTGTTCTTCCATGTTGCCCGCCAGGTTCCTGCTTCTCCAATGACCCTCCCAGGAATTGCCCACATGGTTATTATCCTGATGCTACTGAACCAAGAGGCTGTAGAATTTGTCCTTGTCCAAGAGGTACAGGGTGCTCTGTGACACCAGGAACAACAGAGGTGGTATGTGTGGGCTGTCCAGCAAAAACCATGGGTAAGTCTTGGGTACAATCTGTCACATTTAACTGTATAGAAGAGGTTAAAATAACACTAACAGAAAAAAAAACACTGCTACTTTTATACAAAGCAGGCCTGTTCAGCAGATTTGTGCTTAGAACTAACTCATTCAGTTTATACTGCAGTTGTTTAAAATTGTGAATACTTGTGAAAAATGCATCCATCATTGAAAACTATAGTACAGCTTCATTATCCAAATTCCAATTATCTGCCTCCTTTCATCAGAATATTAGTGAGATGAAGCCTTACTTGAGAAGGTGACTCATTGCACAGCTAAATGTCATGATTCCTGGTATTTCACCTTGCGTACAGTGAATTAGCCTCCACAATGCTTAATGCCTGTAATGTAACAGTTTTTGCTATAGCTATAGGATATTGGAAATCATTGTTAAAAATTTTGTAAATTCCTTATAAGTCATATTTTGGAGACTTACTTCTCCTCCAACTTTTATGATTCATCAAGGTGTTCTTTTTGTTATGGAAGATATTGACTTAACATACATCATGCCTGTAACTAACAATAACACAGCTCCATATAGCCAATGAAATGTAAGAACACACTGCAAATTTGGGTATATATACTAATATGGCCTCTGTCATCTAGTGAAGTAAGATAAGAAATCGTATTCACATAACACTTTTCATATGTTCAAGGTATCTTAAAATAATAGTAAATGTTACAATATAGTGACAACTTTTAAAAAAGAAATTTGAAATCTCAGTGACCAGTTGAAAGGATGACACACAAAGACTTCACATTGTAAGATTTTAATTGCAAAGATAAGTAAAAAGCACTAATGACGAATCAGTATCTTTGTAGGTAGTTCATATTTTAAACCACAAATCAGAACATACTCCTTCTCATTTTCACACAAATGAAAACACACTTGATAGATATCCTTTACATCTGCTTTAGCAGATATTCTATTTTCCTGGAACCAGTTCAAGGTGATTCTTAGCTTCCAGGAATTTACTTCTGTTCTTTTTCTCCCTGGGAACTTTCAGTCTCTGAACTATCTTTCACAATGAGGCATTTCTGCTTGGATATTCTTACTCTAGTACGGACAGTCTTCCAGCCTTGTTTTTACTCCTTATGAATTCAGACTTTTCAATTTAAGAGTTACTATCTCATGCATTCCTGTGTGATGAACAATAATATCTTACTATTCATAGCTTCTCTCCCACTCTCTGATCCTGACCAACTAACTTATATGAGTTTTAATCATATTTTAAAAGCCCTTGCCCTCTCAAAGCTCATTAAAGTCAACATAGCAAATTCTTTCCTCTCATTATCGCTGTACAGAATTCAAACATATTACAGCATTTCCCATTAAGTTGAATTCTGGCAAACTACATTCTTTTCCAGTGAACACCTTATCATACAGATTGCTGAACAATTAGTTTCTCCTGCCTTCACATTTAATTTAACATGACAAGGTATATCAATATGAAAAAAATATAGTTGGTTTGATTAAATTTGCTTTTTGTTTACTTTAGTATACACTTTGAGACTCAAATGCATGTTTCTTCACATTCCTTCATGTTACTACATAAATTCCCTAGGTAACCGATGTGAAATGTGTGAGGAAGGATACTTTGGTAACCCACAGGCAGGTAGATCCTGTCAACCTTGTAGATGTAACAACAATGTGGATCCCAATTCAGTTAGCAATTGTGATCGGTGGACCGGGGAATGTCAAGAATGCCTGTACAACACTGCAGGACATCACTGTGAGAGATGCAAGAAAGGATTTTATGGAAATGCTCTTGCCTCCAATCCTACTGAAAAGTGCAAACGTAAGAATTGTGTTTGAACTTTACATATCCTATATGCAGACATATTCTATGGCATAAAGTTTGCTGTTTCATCACAGCAAATCTGTATAAAACAAATCTGGTTCAATATTACAGAAGATTGAAATTTGTCCTTGATGTTATCAATGGTTTTTAATGTACAATTTTAGTTTCTCTAATGTTAAAAGTATTTTAGAGACACTAAATATGAATTGTTTTCTGGTTTACTGGTTTGGGATTAATCGCCCTATGAATGCCAGCTTCCCAATGGATTTCCATTGCTGAGGTAAAGCCTAAAGGCTATACAATCCCAATAGCATTGTAATGGGACTTCTGCTGCAGCTTCAAAAGAGGCACGTGGGCATTCAAAGCAGAAGAAAAGTATTGGAGATATCCTCAAAGATGCAGGTCTACACAATTAGATTAGTGATGACAGTGCTGAAGTGGTGGAACATGTAACAGCAGGAAGATACAACTCCTGCAAAATGTTCTGTCCCCCCTGTTGAGTGCTCTGAGAGCTGTATCACTTCCATAGAACCACTGCTGCCTTCCACATGGTGAACCTATGAAGTGATAATAACTTAATAACTGTTTGAAAATCTGATGAGGTTCCCTGGTATTTGATTTGTGGCAGTGGATAGCAGTCCAGTTTGTGGTGGAGAGGGAGCAAAGAGAAAGACCAAAGGAAGAAGTCTTACATTCCCCACAGTGTGGAAATTGTAGTGGAGCACTGCAGCATGGAAGAGCATTGAAACAGTATCAGTCTCAAGACCAAATGCTCATCTCAAGCTTTTCTGCTGCTCTCCCACCTGAATTCAAGTAAATTATGCAAGGAAGTGCTGCCCCAGTTCTACTCCAATTCATGCTCAGAAGTGAATTTGAGGCTTAAATAAAACAAAGAACTGGAAGATGCTGGAAATCTGAAATATAAACAGAAAGTGCTGGAGAACCTCAAAAGGTGTGGCAGCATCTAAGGAGAGACAACAAAACTAACGTTCTGGGTCTGGTGACTCTTCCTCAGAAGAGAATTCTACGCTTAGACTGTGACTGTTTGTACAGATTAACATATCCTTCAATACTTTAAGCAACAAGCATGAAGTAAACAAATCTGAGATCTGCTGTACATTTTCATGTAATAGCTTTATTACTTTTACAGCTTGTAACTGTGACCCAAGTGGTTCTTGGTCCTTACAGTGCAGAGATGATGGAACATGTGATTGCAAGTCAGGAGTCTTTGGAGCTAAATGTAACCAGTGTGCAGGGGATACCTATTACAATAGCACCACAGGCTGCCAGGAGTGCCCTAGCTGCTATCAAGCTGTAAAAAGCAAGGTAGGCAACTGATTCCCTCTGGCTAAGGGAAAGCTACCTTAGTTTTTGTTTTGAAATTATAAGAGCAGAATTTTGTCATGAAATTTATGTCTATTTTTATAGCAATCCTATATTATCATATACTAGCATCAATATCTGAATAACCAAAGGAGAATTGCCAGAGTATGTGGGCCTGACGAAAGCATGGAACCTCTGTCCTATTCCTTTTCTAATTTCTTTTTTTAATTTGAAAGCATAAAACATGAAAACATAAAGTCTCAGCAAAGAGAAACTGTTTAGTAGTGAGTCAAGCGTAGGCCATTTAGCTACTTCAGCCTGCTTCAACATTCAGGTAGGCCATGGTTGATCATCTACCTCAATGCTACTTCCCCACCTCATCTCCATATCCCTTTCTGGGATATACATAATCTCCAGAAATCTATGATTTCTGTGTTGAACATACTCAATTATTGAGCTGCCACAGCCCTCTGGGATAAACAATTCCAGATACACCATCCTCCAAGTGTAGAAATCCCTCCTTATCTCAATTTTCAATGACTTAGCTTTACCTTGAGATTATGTATTTGGTTTTACAGTCACCAGCCAGGGGAAATACAACTACCATCTAACCACATCTACCCTGCCATGCCCTGTAAGAGTTTTGTAAGTTTAAATGAGGGCATCTCTCATTCTTGAAAGCTCTACAAAATACAGGACCAGTTTCCACAGTCTGTCCTCATAAGACAATCTCACCATCATAGGGATTAATCTGGTGAACCTCCATTGAAATTTATGACAAGTATATCCTTACTTAGATAAGGAGACCATGTCATACACGTTATTACAACAGGCGGAGTCTCACCAAGGCTCTATAGAACTGCACCAAGCCACCTTCATTAACTGTACTCAAATCCACTTAAAATGAAAGACAACATAATGCTTGCATTCCTAATCGCTTGCTGAATTTGCATAGCTTTTAGTGACTCATGGTCAAGGACACACTGATCCCTTTAATATATATTTCCAGGAAATGACGCTGTATTACTTATTTGAAAAGTGTCATCATCATTATCATATTCTAATCATTGCCATTCATCTTACTTTTGGGACTTTGCTACATGAAACATTATGGGGCATTGCTGATGTTTAGTTTGTAGATTGCACCAACCAGCTGATAGCGTATACTTTTGGAAGTTGACCATTGGCAGAAGAACACAGCAAACCAGGCAGCGTCAAGAGATGGAGAAGTTGAAGTTTCGGGTGTAATCCCTCTTCAGGAGTGGAAGTGGGTGTAAGGGGATCTGCAGATAAAGGGGGTGGGGGGGGGGCAGGATGGTGACGTGGGGATAGGTAAAGACAGGTGGAGGGTACAGCAAGCCCCTCCCTCGCCCTTCTAATTCCTTCCAGCCACCGCTGGATTCATCCCTCCCATTGACAAACCAGGTTGTACCCTGTATCTGTCCTCACCAATTCCCACTTCACCACCCTTCACCCCTCACCTCCTTTATCTGCAGCCCCCCTTAAACCCACCTCCAGTTCTGAAGAAGGGTTACAGCTGAAATACTGACTTCTCCACCTTGTGATGCTGCCTGGCTTGCTGTGTTCTTCCAGCCGCCTGCCTGTCTACCTAGGAATCCAGAATCTGCAGTTGTTTTTTATCTCTAACCACAATTATTGGCAGATCCCTATCCACTTGCAAGCTCCAATATTTGAATTAACTCACATTTGAACAATGGTGAGATGGACAGTGTTAGCATGGAAGGCAAGCATCTATGAAACTATGTTCAACTCTAAGCCGTTCACTGCAGGCCAGCATGATTGAAAAATGCAAGTAGACAATGGAAGCAGGTTTTGTAAAGAAAAGGTTGAGGAATTAACATGTGACATTTTAATTGCTAAACAGTAAGTTTGGAATGTGCACTGCCTGTAGTCACAGAGGAAACAATTCACAAAGGAACACAGGGAAGTATCCCCTCTCTCCCCACCTCTTGTCTTAATCACTCATATGTTATCATGAGAAGATAAAGTGCAGGTTTTCGGATTGCATAACCAACCTATCCTATCACTCTCAATTTATTTGAACATTTCACAGACGAATTTTAAACAGCAAAGCTCAGGGGCTTGTTAGCTAGTTTATGTTAGCATTATGGTCCTCATTTCTCAGACAGGACAGTGCAATGAAATTAAGCTATACTTGAGAGTTTCAGAAAAAGTTACTATTTCTAACAAAATGCTAACTTCCTACACTTCCTACACTTGTTTACAAACTCCTTCCAACTTGGAGACAGCAAAAATTGGAGATTTCAAATGAAGGCATGCAAACAATTTTAGAATTGAAGTTGAAGATATTTTAAATCAACAGTAGCATGAACTAGATTATGGAATCATCTGCAATTCAACCTAAAACAATTATTCCAGCTCTTCTACCCCCACAACCATCTGTGCCTGAATTCTTTCTGGTATTATCCTTCCGAACACAGAAGTGGTGCCAATAGTGTAGGTGCAATTTCTGTACTTGCTGAGATCTGTATGAAGGCCTCACCTCCTTAACCCCACCCCTGTGTTTGAAGTGTGGTGACCCTCAGGTTAAATCCACCAAAAGGCGTCTCTCTCTAATGGGAGGACGGCTAGGGTTCTTTGGGACTGAGACAACGTTTGCTTTTCAGGCAGTGGTGGTTTGGAGCTGGCTCAGAATTCATCCATTGATGGACTTCTCTTTAGACTATATCTTTTAATTTGCTCTTATTCTTAAACTATCAAAATGGTGCCAGATTATGGCAACAAATGAAAGCTTTTCATTGTATTTTATTGTATTTCATTGTAAAATACACGTGACAGTAATTCATCCATTCATCCTTCCGGAAATGTAGAAAAATTTTGAAAACTTTTGTCTCTGTTTTAATGATTTGTAATTTTGGAGACTAAGAAGAGTTTACAGGCTGACTGTTAGAATCTTTCTTTGGTTTCTTACTATATTTTTTTTATGTCTGTTTTGTCTTCTGTTCAGGTACTGAAACACAAGAATGTAGTTAGAGATTTAGAAATTCTTATCTCAAGAGTGAAGATAAATGGGAACCCTTCAAGTGACAAGGACTTTGATGAAAGATTGAGGAAAGCATCAGTGGTCCTCAACAGAATGATGACCGACGCTAAAAAAGCAGAAAGTAAATTCTTATTTTTATTTAGTGGCTTAACAGGTTGTAAGTTTTTTAGCATAAAACACAAATATAAATCCATTTTTCCCCAAGTATGCTTTCTTTTATTGGTCAGAGCATTGAGTATAGAAGTTGGGAGATCATGTTGCATCTGTACAGGACATTGGTTAGGCCACTTTTGGAATATTCTGTCCAAATTTAGTCTCCCTCCTATCGGAAAGGTCTTGTGAAACTTGAAAGGGTTCAGAAAAGATTTACAAGGATGTTACCAGGGTTGGGGGATTTGAGCTATAGGGAGAGGCTGAATAGACTGGGGCTGTTTTCCCTGGAGCGTCAGAGGCTGAGAGGTGACCTTATAGAGGTTTATAAAATCATGAGGGGCATAGATCGGATAAATAGACAAGGTATTTTCGCTGGGATGGGGGAGTCCAGAACTAGAGGGCATAGGTTTAGGGTGAGAGGGGATAAATTTACAAGAGACCTAAGGGACAACCTTTTCACACAGAGGGCGGTGCATGTATGGAATATGCTCCCAGAGGAAGTGATGGAAGCTGGTACAATTAGAACATTTAAAAGGCATCTGGATGGGTATATGAATAGGAAGGGTTTAGAGGGATATGGGCCAAAAGTGGCAAATGGGACTAGATTAGGTTAGTATATCTGGCCGGCATAGACGGGTTGGACCGAAGGGTCTGTTTCCGTATTGTGCATCTCTATGACTCTGTGACTCTGTTTGACCTCTTTATGTCCCCCCTCCTCAATTCAAATCTAATTAGATTTTCTTTCATTGAAGAGTTACTTCTCTAGGGCACTGTTAGATCCCCTCATAACCATGTATGAAAATGCATGTCAACCTTCTTATGAAGATACATCTCAGAGTCTTACTTTGTAGCTCTCTGGAACGATCGAGGTTGGATCCTTCATTTGCTTAAGGTAGTGGGGAGGGAGTTTTTATTTTGCTTCACCTTATTGACTACGTGTTTTTTTAAAATAAAATACTGTCTTTCCCAAGAGAAAACATTACAGTGTGATGGAATTTGTGGGACCAGAGGATAGTAAGCACAGAGGTATGACGTTTCTCTAATCTTGTCCTGCTGGTCATTTTTATATGATCCTACGCATCAGCTGGCCTCCAGCAGGCCATCCTTGATAGATTCACCAAGCCATTCTGCCATAAGACATACAACTAAACCCAATCCTGATACTATTTAACATCCATCATTTTTCCAGTATGGTTGTACTGGGCTTGCACTCACTGGCTGAAATCA
This sequence comes from Chiloscyllium plagiosum, assembly GCF_037043375.1. Taxonomy (NCBI): domain Eukaryota; kingdom Metazoa; phylum Chordata; class Chondrichthyes; order Orectolobiformes; family Hemiscylliidae; genus Chiloscyllium; species Chiloscyllium plagiosum. The sequence goes on along the minus strand of NW_028270147.1, from coordinate 66,968,779 downwards.
GAGGCTGCTACAGTCATATCAGCTGAAAGCAACTAATGTGAGGCAATGGAGTCTGGGTTCCTCCTCGTCTAGGTAGCAAAAAGAAATTAGATGAGCTATTAGAGTTAACAGAAATAAATGAAGTGGGGAGGGGAACTTCAGAAGATAAATTTAAGAATGAACAACATTTGGCCTCAGCAGTAAAGATTGAATTCTTTTTACAGTGGATGATGAAAACAACCTTGACCAATTGAAAAATCTTAACAAGAAGTTGGGTGTTGAGACAAGTCGCCTGAACAATATAGGGAAGTCAATTGATGAGACTCGGCGGTTGACAGTATTGTATGAAGATCGCGTTCGGAGCACAGAGAGGTCGCTCAGCAATGTCAGGACAAAGATCCAGGAAAGCAGGACAGAACTGAGCCGAATGGTAAGTTGTCTGGATTCAAAACAAGTATTGTTTCTTCAAATTTAAAGGTTATAAACTCAATCAGTTGTGTTCATGTGTATAAAACAGAAAGGAAAACAGTAAGGACACAAATGTTGTCAACACAGTGAAAGATCCAGGGCAGTCTTGGCATTTTAAAAAATTAATAAATCCTATACCAAGGGAAAATGTTGTGAAACATGCAAATTATGACATAGTCTGTGAATATGATACCATTTCTTATATGTCATAGCCTGTAGTAGGTTTTGCACTGTTTCATGTTATGATACTATCTTAATGCAAAAATCACATCTGAAATTCATATGATGTTGTTGAACCATTTAGGTCTTAGTACAGGGCTAAATATTCTGTCCCAAGCTGTGTGTGTGTGGCAGGAGTGCATGTTCAATACAGCAAGTGGATAGCCCACTAGCTAGCCACCCTACTTTATAATATGAGTGAGGGCTTATAAGGCACCCAGGAAATACTGAGGCCTCAAGTAGTCAAATATTGCCCACTCATGATTGTTGAAAAGGTAGGAAAGGAAGGGATTACATGCACCAAGAGTTGGGAAGTGGCCCCTGATCTTTAAAGGCACTTCTCCTTCGATTGTACCCCACTTTGTATCTCCCTTTCTGGCTTCAACCCTGTTGCTGAAAACGCCTTGCACCCTTCCCAAGGTGCCATCCTTGTTAACGACCTACATTGGTGCAGATGGCATGATTTTCTTTGTCACACTGTTTGCTCCCACTAATGAGATCTGGCGTTGCTGAGACTGTAAGAGTGCCAGCCAATCTCATTTGGCTGACAGTCCTGAAGGGTCAGATCCCCTTCCAATAGGAGAGGGAGTCTGATCCTCCGTTTGTTCAGGATGCCCATCGCTGGGGCTGGCTTTTCAAAAGTCCTGTTTGCAGGCGAGTTTTCTTTACTTTGACGGGGGAAGGGTTGGGAGCTGTGAGGTGTAAGCAATTGTATCCCCAATCCCAAGTTTGTAAAATCCAGTCTCAAATCATGGAGGCTTGACATCAAATTATGTGACAATGCTGCAGACTGCTTCTCCTAAAACCTCGTCAAAGAGTCATGCACAGCTTTATCTGATATGCTGCACTGCTTATTGTGAAACTGTGTCATATATACTGAGGCTGCACTGAGTTTGCTGATGTCATCTGGCCTGTGACCATAATTAACTTGTGTAGCACTAGATTAGTTTTGGAGAATTAAGGGATTTGATTCCTTTTAATTTAGAAGGAAGCCTGCAGGAAAATGTGTTGATTTATAATGGAAGTTTGCTTATCGAAGAAACAAAGGATTGCCAGCGTCCAACGAAAGCATAATTCAGCATTCTCAGGAAGGAAGAGAATTTTGTTTTGTTAACTTTTAATGTTTAGATAATTGAAAGCTTGTTGCCAAACTAAATAAGTGGCATGTTATTTCTTGCAGCCATCATTACCTACAGGTCCTGTTGGAGGCCACAACTTGGCAGGTCTAGCAGATGAGGCTCAAAGACTGGCAGATAAGTAAGGGTGGTCTTTTTTATTTGCATTCTGCCCTGCAGCACTTTTCCTATTCTTAGTTTTATCTCACAGCATCATAGCAGAGAAACGTTAAGAACTTTTCATGTTTGCTTTGTTCTATTCAGACATGTGAGAGACGCAGATGACATAGAACAATTCAGCAGAACTGCCAACCAGTCAGCATTTGCAGCCCTTGAATTAATTACCCAAGTAATCAAAGATGATCAGAAGACCATGGAGTCCATCAATCTAATAAATCAGCAGTAAGTCAGATTAAGTTTTGATGGGAAGTATACAAGAACACTAATTTGAATACTAAATGCTTCTTAATACATTGTTCTTTCACCTCATGTAAGGATTCTGTATACTTTGAATAGAATGAGTATAAGAGGTCAAGAAGAGAAAATGTGAAGAAGCTCAACAGGTCTGGCAGCATCCATGGAGAGAGAAGCAGAGTTAATGTTTTGAGCCCAACATGACTTCTTTAGAACGAAAAAGAATTGGAAAATAATATTTTTATACATTTGACAGAGGTAGAGGAGTGGCAAAGAGCACAGATGTTGTGGAGGCCCAATGCAAAAGACAAAATGGTTGTTATTGGGGATAAAAGTGAAAAAGAGATGTATTTTAAGGTGATTTTAAGATGTATTTTAAGTAAATTAAGGTGTGAAAGGGAGAGAATGGTTTCTCTCTATTGAGGGCAAAGTGAAAAAAAGACACCAACAAGACAAGGAGGTTTGATAAATGGAGGGAAAGAGAATGTAAGAAAAATAGAACACAGACGTCATGTGGTCAGGCTCTGCGGCTATGGAATTCAATATTGAGGCCTCAAGGCTGTAGGTGCTTAAGCAGAAAATGAATTGTTCTTCTTTGAACTTGTGTCATGCTTCTTTGGAACATTGCAGTTGACCCAGGACAGAAGCATCAGTATGAAAGTAAGATGTTTTTTGAAACAGCAAGGAGCTGGAAAGTCAGGATCATTCCCATAGCGGGAGTGGAGGTGTTCCACAAAATGGTCACCCTGTCTAAGTTTGGCAACATCAGTGTGAAGGAGACCGCATCGTAAACAGTGAATGCAGTAGATTAGATTGAAAGAAATACAAGTGAAACATTGCTTCACCTGGAAAGTATGTTAGGTCAGCAAGGGGAGGAAACGAGGTGAATGAGCAAGTGTTACACCTTCCGTGAATGCATAGGAAGGTGCAATGGGTGTTTGATTGAGTGCTAGGAGTGATGGAGCAGTAGACCAGGATGTCTGGAGGGAATGGTCACTGCAGAAATTGGAGTGGAGGGGGCAAAGTGTTTGGTGTATTGGTTAGTGAACAGGGACAAGGTGAATGAGTGTTGGTATATCTCCTGCAATTCCATGGGAAGATACCTCGGGGGAGTGAGGAAGCATTAAGAGTAATTAAGAAGTACACCAGGATGTCAGGGAGAGAACATTCCTTTTGGAATGCTGATAGTGGAGGGCAGGGTAAGATGTATTTGGTGGTGGTATCCTGTACGATGATCATTTGAATGCAAGACTGCTGGAATGGGGAAGACATGGGGAACCTTGTCCTTGTTCTGGGAAGGGCTCAGGGCAGAAGTGCAGGAAATTTTTCAGAGGCAGCTAAAGGCCCTGTCAACCTCAATGAGAGAGCTAATCCTCATTTGAGGAGAAAGGTCATGGAAGGAGGCAACATCAGAACAGAAACGGCAGAGATGGAAAACCTGGGAGAATGTAATGGAATCCTTGCAGGAAACAGCATGTGAGGAGGAGTAATGAGGTAATTGTGGAAGTCAGTGGGCTTTTTAATGGTTTCAGTGGAGAGCCTATCCCCAGAAAAGGAAAGGGAGGGAAGAGTCAGAGATGGACTACGTGAAGGTGAGAGAAGGATGGCGATTGCAAATAAAACTGATTAATTTTTCCAATTCAGTATGAAAGGCATCATTGATGTATAAGAGAAAACATTGTGGGTGGGGGCCTGAGTAAGGCTTGAACAAGAAATATCCCACAAAGAGACGTGCATTACTGGGGAGCCTGTAGATGACTGCCCATAGTGACACCGATAGCGTGGAGAAAATGAGATGAATTTACAGAGAAGTTGCTCGAGGTGAGAATAAGCTCAGCCAGATGAAGGAGGTGGATATAAACAGCAGAGAGCCTCCAGACTGTCCTGGTGGGGAGTGGATGTGTAGAGGGATTGTACATCCATAGCGAAGAGGGGACGACTATGATCAGAAAACTGGCATTTATAGAACCAACACAAAGCATCAAAAGGGCCATGAATAAAAGTGGGGAGCAATTTAAGAAGAGGGTATAAAAGAGAGTCAAGAAAAGAAATAAATTCAAAAGACGAGAAGATAAGGGAGCAGTGGCGTGGAGCATGCTGAAATATTGGGTCTGCCAGGGCAGTCCTGTTTGTGGGTTGTAAGAAGTCTATTGATTGGAGGCAATAATTCTTTGCAGTTGTAATTGATGCTCAGCTGAAACCGTTAATGTTCAAAGTTGATTTTGCAAATGAGAGGATAAGGCACTTATGATGCAGTAATGGGTTCCAGTCCAAATGCATAGAACTGAGACAAGCTTATGTTTGTTTTTTTTGAACTACAATGGTTTGAATGGCATTCATCATCAATGGAACTTGTACGGGGATAGTTCTGTAAAATAATCTATGGTCTCTTCTAATTCACTTGGATCCGTAAAGTAATGTGTCAATTATTTAACATTGTTAATAAGGAATGAGTAGCTGCAATTGTCTCTCTATTGGCAAAAGTACCAGAAACAGTAGGGTTTTACAGTTATCTGGCAGTGGAGAGAACCTCAATCCACTTTGGAAAGTTTGTAGATGGAGAAGAGAATCCAAGATGTAACATAGTGTGACACAGTAATGCCCGAGTATAAGAATGAAGGCAAGTCTAATGCAACCAGGAAAAGGAACATAGTTGAGTTAAATTATCCAAGAAAAGGTGGAATTTAAATTAAAATATTAGTGGGTTATTTAATGAGGCAATGCTTTGGACAAAGATATAATTCAGTTCCACGGCATGTACCTATTATTTGCATGACTCTAAGAGATTTTGTTTTATTAGGTCTAAACAAATCAGTGACCTGGCAGATGAACTAGATGGACAAGCAAACAGAATAGCCTCAAAAGCACAGAAAGTTAGTGAGAGGGCTCAGAGGATTTACAATGAGCTGAACAACATCCCTACAATTGACATAGATGCCCTTGAGGTAAGTAATATTTGCAAGTTTGTTTATTGGAAGTGGGAGATGATCTATCTTGATTACTAGTTCTATTATTTTATGCGGCTGGTTCAACTGGAGGAATCTTCCATCTCAAACCAAAATGGCACCAATTAACTTTGGTGAAGATACTGGAAGACAAATGAAATAATATGTCCATTATTTCTCTTATGATTTTTACATAACCATTCATCAGTAATGATTGTGAACTTGCTCCTAAAGTTTTCTCTTGCTTACATGGAACTAAGATGGGGGTTCTTGGGTATCTGTTATTTTCAAACTAGCTCATTTCATCAGTGAGCTGCCCAACACGATATAAATTCATAATCATCAGTTAAGCAGATTTCAGATGTAATCTCATGGTTTATGCTGCATTAACTGAGTGCAGGTGGGGTATAAGTGAGATGCTACAACTGGGTTCAGTTCCTCTAGACTTGAGTGCATTAAAGAAATGTATTTCTCATGATTGTTGAGTATATAATTAATTCAAATAGATATATGATTGTCAGGCGAGGACAGTATCAGACCCAGCTGACCCAGCTTAATGGGTGACCCAGCCTATTGTCCAGCTTCAGAAGGTGAAAGACAGTCACTTCATTAAAAGGACAATAGGAGCTTGCAGGAGCTAATGCCTTCATATAGGTTCCTATTATTTGAAACTCATTTAAAAACAAGTCTATTGAATTGATAATCTTATTTAAACTTGGACTTTCCCCCTCCCAATATTAGGGGCACTGCATGGATGAGTAGTGAATCTTAGAGTCATAGAGTCAAACAGTATGAAAACAGACTCTTTGGTTCAACTAGTCCACACTGACCATGTTCCCAAACTAAACTAGTCCCATATGCTTGTATTTGGTCCACATCTCTCCAAATCTTTCCTATTCATGTAGTTATCCAAATGACTTTTAAATGTTGTAACTGTACCCGCATCCACCACTTCCTCTGGCAGTTCATTCCACACGCATTCCACACTCTGTAAAAAAGTTGCCCCGTTTTCTTTTTAAATCTTTCTCCTCTCACCTTAAAAATATGCCTCCTAGTTTTGAACTCCCTTACCTGAGGCAAAAATCTTTGCTATCCACCTATCTATGCTCCTCATGATTTTATATACCTCTATAAGGTCACCCCTCAACTTGGTACGCTCCAGGGTAAAAGTCCCAGATTATTCAGCTTATTTTCAAAATTCAAACCCTCCAGACCCAGCAACATCCTGGTAAATCAATTCTGAACCTTCTCCAGTTTAATAATATCCTTCCCAAAAACAAAGTTAAAAATCACACAACACCAGGTTATAGTCCAACAGGTATAATTGGAAGCACTAGCTTTCGGAGTGCTGTGTACTCCACAACCACCTGATGAAAAAGCGGCGCTCTGAAAGCTTGTACTTCCAACTAAACCTATTGGACTATAACCTGGTGTTGTGTGACTTTTAACTTTGTACACCCCAGTCCAACACTGGCATCTCCAAACCTTCCGAAAACAGGGCGACCAGAACTGGACACAGTACTCCAGAAGAAGCCTTACCAATGTCCTGTACAATCTCAGTGTATGTTGAAACCTTGCATTTCCAAGTAACTACAAAAATGTGCTAACCATTTCATGAAGGCTCTTTCATCCTCTCTACCTTGCCTTGCTTTGTGAGGTGAGCTGAGGTGGCCAAGAGTAGTTGTGAAATCGGGAATAAATACAGAACGATTACAGATGAAGTTTAAATATATAGTAATGAATATTCTGAAGGTTGTAGGAGCAATCAAAGTGCAAAGTTCATCCCTGCTTATACCCCTCAGGCTGAAGCAAATGAGCTCCAGTTCAAAGAAAGTGCCATCGGTCTTGAACTGAACGGGAAACTCGAATTATACGAAAGATTGAAGAATAATGTGATGGACTTCCAAAGAGATGTCAGGAAAATTTTAGACAATGGAGAACTAGAGCAAAGGGTAAGCCCTTCAACACAATTCTGTTAAATGAAAGCGTTTACTCTGAAAGATGTGTGATTATTGCTCACTTTGATACGAGTTCTATGTCACTGTTAAAAAAACAAAGGTTGAGTTGTTCTCTGTGAGATAATATTGTGATAAAACCTGTGCTTTGCTGTATAGCTGGCTTCCCTCACCAGAATTAAAGATATAAAAGCAGTTAATAGTGTGTTCACGTTCATGAGGTAAATTGCAGAAATAATATTCTTGTTGGTCATGAGTTATTGACAATAAAATATTAAAATATTCTATTCAAATAGAAGTAAGCCTTTTGTTAGATTAGCCATGATAAAAAAATAGAATTAAAGCTCTGTTTGACTACCTAGTTACTTTTGCAAACCCAAGTCATTGGCAGTTTCTCATACCAGCTATATCTTTATTCAATCAAACTTGTTGCATTGGTTATACTGAATGTCCAACTTCTGCACATGCCTGTCGATTACAGAATTGAAATATGGGATATTAAAGGATGTATCTAATAAATTCACACTCATGCTCAAAGCTTTGCTCTTGGAAGCTGAGAGGGGAAATTTGGATACAGTGGGCAGTGGATCATTGATGCAATAATAGATGTAAGATCATAGTGAATACCAAGCCAAAATCTTCAATATACATGTTTTATGTTTTATTCATCCATCCATGTGAGTTTTGCTGCCTTGACCACAGCTTATTGCAGTTTAGAGTCAATCACATTGGAGTCCCTTTATCACAAGCATCCAACATTTCTTCTTTCTTATTTTATCCTACATTGATAGAAGGTTTGCAAACCACACCCACTAATGATTTCTTTCCACTGGTATTCCTCACCTCCACCAAAGCAATTGTACATTCTGATCTCCTGAACTAAGGTCATCTTAAGCTATTACACCAATCCTTAACAGTGCTACTCCTCCATATGTAGGCTAGACTAGGTACATATGATTGATTTACTTCCCTAAAAGACATTAGTGAACCAGATGGGCTTTTACAACAATGGTCATCATTAGGCTAGCCTTTTATTCCAGATGTTTATTCAATTCAAATTTCACCATTTACCGGTGGGATTCAAGACCATTTTCCCAGAACATTAGCCTGGAGTTCTGGATTGCTACTCCATAGTCACTATTGTTACACTACCTTTTATATTTGATATATTCCCTAACATAGCATTCCAGTTCACTTCACCATGCTCAGCTTTCATGCCCACATAGTTGTTTTACATAACTTTTAAATACTAGTCATAGACTCACTTTTGTACCTGTCAAATTGGATGTCGAATTCAGTCAGATCTGTGGTTACTGTTAAGCAGTTTGTAGACCACATCCATTTGTGTCTTCTTTTCCTTACTGGTCCTCATCTTCACCTAGAAACATAGAAAACAGGAGCGCAGGAGGAGGTGACTTGACACTTTGAACCCGTTCTGCCAATCATTATGATTAGGACTGATCATCCAACTCAGTAGCCTGATTCTGCTTTTTCCTCATATTCTTTGATCCTTTTAGCCCCAAGTGCTGTGTACAACTCTGTCTTGAAATTACACAATGTTTTGAACTTGACTGCTTTCTGTAATGGTGATTCCACAGACTTACTACTCTTTGGGTGAAGAAATTTCTCCTCATCTCAGTTGTGAATGGTTTACCCCGTATCCTTAGGCTGTCTGGACTCCACAGCCATTGAGAGTTTCCTTCCTGTACCTGCCCTGTCTAGTCCTGTCAGACCACACAGACCAATTTTATATCCTGAGCTCCTGAACCAAGGCCATCTCTAACTATTGCACCAATACCATCCTTAATTAACCGTGCTATCGCTCCACCATGACCTGGCTTCCTATCCTTCTTCAATTTCATATAATCCTCAATATTCAAGATCTAATCTTGGTCATCATGCAGCCACATCAGACCATATTTATTAGTCTCAATGTGTGCTATCAATTAATTTACTTGATTAAGAATGGTATGCACATTCAGATGCAAAGCCTTTAGTTTTGTCTTTTTGCTATCATTGTAACAACCAGTCTGGTATATTCTTAACTTTATTCTCTTTTTCTCTTTCTGCCAATCTCTGATCTTCATTTCCAAATTGCTCTTCTGTACTTCTGTCTTGACTCTACCCTTTGATCTGTTACATCTACTGAAGCTCGATCCTCTCTCAAGCGTGCAGATAAGTTGAATTTATGGATTATGCTTTTCCCTCTGTTTGTATAAATTTGGCATATTTCTTGTCATTGTAGTCTGCTGACTTGTTATACGCCAGAGCAAATGCTGCTAAATACCTGGCTGAAGATGCTGTTAAAAAGGGCACATCCACATTGGAGCAATTTGACCGTATCTTAGCTAACTTGAGAGGTATGTAACTGGCCTTAGTAATTTTAGAAAAACATTGTGATTGGGTAACGACTGTTTTACATCAGCATTTAGCCATCATTCCTTGTTTTTCTCTTGTAAGTTATTTCCTAGTTGTCTCAAATTATCAACAACAGATTTGCATCATATTGGATTCCATTCAAAGTATAACTTTGACTATATATACAAGCCTAATATTCGCAATGATATAAACATCATGGTTATTATTGATTAAATTTTTAAAAATACCAAATCTAGGGAGAATGCTGAGTCTTCTTGATAGATCATAAGAAAGTGTCTTAAGCAACAACCATATCCATTTCTAGTGGAGACCAGTTGAAGATTTCATTCCAAAGAAACAGTACAAGAGGCCACCCCATCCCACACACCTTCCCTCCCCCCAAAAATCCCCATAATCATGCCCACTTCACAGATACAGGTGGCACGTTAAACTCCCTGTCACTATCTCTTGGTTAGCTGTCTTGGAGGTTTGAGACTGAGAATAATGAGGATAGAAATCGATACTCCAATTGACCTCAAAGTGTGTAAGGCGAAAATGGGTACTGCAGATGCTGGAGATTAGAGTCAAGATTAGAATGGTGCTGGAAAAGCACAGCAGGTCAGGCAGCATCTGAGGAGTAGGAAAATCAATGTTTCAGGCAGGAGTCATTCCTGATGAAGGGTTTTTGCCCGAAACGCCGATTTTCCTGTTCCTTGGATGCTGCCTGGCCTGCTGTGCTTTTCCAGCACCACTCTAAATTTGACTCAGTGTGTAAGACTGTCAGCAGGTACGAAGTGAGACATACCCTCCAAGTGAAAGGAAAAGAGAAAGCTATTGTAATCTGATTGTTTCTGACTCATATCTACCTTAAGTACAATATTTTCCATTTGTAGCATTATGGAAAAAATGGTTTTCTTGGCCCCTATATTCTTCTAATTCTATACTTTCAGTATTTTCACATAACGGGTATTCTGGGCAGTGAAAATGTTTGGTAGGAAGTGGCTTTGAGATTTGGGCTGAAGATACAGCACTAATGGAGCTTTGTTATCTATATAATGTGGGGTCACTTGTTGCTGACACCAGGTGCATGGCTTGGAAAATGTGCCATCCTACAGTGCTAATATCTTAGATCTTTATAATGCACAAAAATAAATCAGTAGTACATAATTTATCAAGAGAGAACAAGATGAGCAGACGAAATATTGTACATTTAATCACAATGGATATCATTGCTTGTGACTCTGTCTTTTTGTTTGAGTAAAATATTAAATTAGATCTGAAGAATGTTGTCATTAAATGTGATGGTGTGAACTATTCCAATCTCATTAGATGTTTGGTTTGATACTGCAGATTTTAACACAAGAGTGATCAGCAATAAAACAGCTGCTGAAAATGCTTTGAACAAAATACCTGATATCATCAAGACCATTGATGGTGCCAATGTGAAAACTAGCCAGGCTGAGAATCAACTGGGAAATGCAGGAACAACTGCCAATGAGGCACAGAGGAAAGCAAGGGAAACAAATGCTATTGCTGCTGATGTTCTGAAGGTATAATTATTTGAAATTCATTTTCAACTCCATTAGCAGCACGCAGTCAAATGTTAGCAACTTTAACCATCAATTTTGGAGCGAATAGGGTGCCTCAAAGATCAGCAAGGCAGCCTTTGTGTGGAGACGATTGAGATGGGGGAGATGCTAAACAAGTATTTTGCATCAATGTTTACTGTGGAATAGGACATGGAAGATATAGAATGTGGGGAAATAGATTTGACATCTTGAAAAATGTCCATATTACAGAGGAGGAAGTGCTGGATGTCTTGAAATGCATAAAGATGGATAAATCCTCAGGACTTGATCCCTAGAACTCTGTGGAATCTAGGGAAGATATTGCTGGGCCCCTTGCTGAGATATTTGTATCATAAATAGCTACAGGTGAGGTCAGAAGACTGGATGTTGGCTAATGTAGTGCAACTATTTAAGAAAGGTGGTAAGGTTAAGCCAGGGAACTATAAACCGGTGAGCCTGACATTGGTGTTGGGCAAGTTGTTGGAGGGAATCCTGAGGGACAGGATTTACACATATTTGGAAAGACAAGGACTGATTACGGATTGTCAACATGGCTTTGTGTGTGGGAAATCATGTCTCATGAACTTGATTGAGTTTTTTGAAGAAGTAACAAAGAGGACTGATGAGGGCAGAGTGGTAGACATGATCTATATGGACTTCAGTAAGGCATTCGACAAGGTTCCCCATGGGAGACTGGTTAACAAGGTTGGATCTCATGGAATATTAGGAGAACTAGCTATTTGGATACAGAACTGCCTCAAAGGTAGAAGACAGAGGGTGATGGTGCAAGGTTGGTTTTCAGACTGGAGGCCTGTGACCAGTGGAGTGCCACAAGGATCGATGCTGGGTCCACTGCTTTTTCATCATTTATATAAATGATTTGGATATGAGCATAGGAGGTACGATTAGTATTTTACAGATGACATCAAAATTAGAGGTGTAGCGGACAGCAAAAATGGTTACCTCAGCGTACAATGGGATCTTGAGCAGGTGGGCCAATGGGTGAAGGAGTTGCAGATGGAGTTTAATTTAGATAAATGTGAGGTGCTGCATTTTGGAAAAGCAAATCAGAGCAGGACTTATACATTTAATGGTAAGGTCCTGAGGAGTGTTGCTGAACAAAGAGACCTTGGAGTGCAGGTTCATAGCTCCTTGAAAGTGGAGTCACAGGTAGATAGAATAGTGAAGAAGACATTTGGTGTGCTTGCCTTTATTGGTTAGTGCATTGAATATAGAAGTTGGGAGGTCATGTTGCGGCTGTACAAGACATTGCTTAGGCCACTATTGAAATAATGTATGCAATTGTGGTCTCCTTGCTGCAGAAATGATGTTGTGAAACTTGAAAAGGTTCAGAAAAGATTTACAAGGATGTTGTCAGGGCTGGGGGTCTTGAGCTACATGAACAAGCTGAATAGGCTGGGACTATTTTCTCTGCAGCATCGGAGGCTGAGGGGTGACCTTATAAAGGTTTATAAAATCATGAGAGACATGGATAGGATAAATAGATAAGATCTTTTCCCTGAGGAGGGATAGTCCAGAACTATAAGGCATAGGTTAGGGTGAGAGAGGAAAGATTTAAAAGGGACCTAAGGGGCAGCTTTTTCATACAGAGGATGGTGTGTGTATGGAATGAGCTGCCAGAGGAAGTGGTGGAGGCTGGTACAATTCCAACATTTAAAAGACACCTGGATGGGTATATGAATTGGAAGGGTTTGGAGGGATATGGGCCAAATGCTTGCAAATGAAACTAGATTTATTTAAGATGTCTGATTGGAATGGACATGTTGGACCAAAGGATCTGTTTCTGTGCTGTATATCTCTATGACACGATGACTTTATATGATCTAGGAATAAGCCAGTGACAAGTGGTGGCATGTATAGCTTGTGTGAACTTCCTCAGTTTTGGCACAAGCTCCCAGACAGTAAGAAGGAGGGCTTTGCAGGGCTGTGTTTATTGATGTTTTTTCCTGTGGCTCGGTCAATACCTGGTCTATTTCCTTCCTTTACAGTTTGTAACAATTTGATACAAATGAGAGGGGGTTTACTGGGCTATTTCAGAGAGCAGTTGAGATTGAATCACAAAGAATGCTGTAGAAACTCAGCATATCTGGCACATCTGTGGAGAGAGAAACAGAATTAACATTTCAAATCCAGTACGACTCTTCTTCAGAATCGAAACATCAGGAATATTTGGTTGCTATAAAAGCCTCTCTGGTTCACTACTGTCCTGAAGCGAATTAAATTTGCCATTCTTGCCTGGTATGACTCCAGACCCAGCAATGTAGTAGGAGATGACCAATCAAGGGCAGTTAGCGAATTTACAACAGATCCTAGGATTCTTTGTCAGGTATGCCGATATCCTATAAAAGAGTGGAAAAAAGATCCAGATTTAATAGCTGAACTTAAATTCCACTGCAGTGGGACCTGAGCCAATATTCTGGACATTTGGATTACAACTTCAGTGAGATTGTCACTACGACAACACCACCTCTGATTCTTCAATTGCTGGAAGGCAAGTTCACTCTGATGAAAAGTGTCCTTATTGGATATTGGGTGAGGACAGCGTCAGGAACGTTTGAAATGTCACTCAGAGTAGTCGATTTGACTGCCATGCTCATCGCCTAGCCTTGTGTAATTTTTTCCCAGCATAAATCACCTCCTTCAGCAGAGAGGATTTTCTTTGAACATCTCCCTTGCAACTGAAAGTAATCTGGCAAAACTCCAGAATGTCAAACCAATCTACAATTTTCATTATTCAACCCTAGCTAGTTGTAATTCATAGATGACAGTTCCAAGGTTAAAGAAGCACAAGAATCATCATGTTCCTTAAAATATGGAGCTATTTCTAACTGCAGCTTATCATTGAATTCTTATTTATTTCCTTAGCATATACTTATTCAGTTGGTATTTTTAGAAAAATGCATAAACAAAGCAATTATGTCTGCTACAAATGCGATCTGAAATAAGGTATTCATTTTCATTCCTTCTGCACTGATATAATTTATCACTACAAAATCTTGTTGAGTGTGTCCTTCTGATTTATATTATCACTTGTTGTAGCCTGTATAATTTTTTGTCTATCTCTAATTTTAATGTTGACAATTAACTTTAGCATGACCATTTGCTCTTGTTCCAATTCTATTAACAGGGAGCTGTGAAATCTTTAGATGATGCAGATATTGCACTAACTGATATTAGCCGACTGGATGGTGAGGTGCAAGATGTGTTTGAGCAGCTGAGACATTTGCAGACAGATGTGGAGAACAAACAGAGATCAGTGCATGGAGATACTGTGATGGCAGAGATGGTGAGATCTTTGTGGTGCAATTTATTCTAATTTACTGAAAGGTTTGCTTTTCATTCTATTCTCAAACTAAAAATATACTTGCTGTGATTTGTCTAATTGTTGGCTTGAGGTTCTGTCATTGGTTGCTGTCTAAGGGAAATACGTAACTCCAGGATAGGACAATACAATATTTACAACTCTGTAAGTCTTTGTATTTTAGCATTGAACTGGGTTGCAAAAGCAATGGGTTTGCTTTGCAGGAAATACAAATATTTGTTCTGAAGTGAAGAAGGCTTGTAAGTTTGTGAAAGTAAAGAATGCACATTGCTGCATCCAGCCTCCTGAAGAGACTAAGTTGTGATAGATAAAACATTTTAAGGTTCTGGAATAGCATTTGTTAGAGCAGAAATATCAAAAATCAAACCCAGAAAGTAAGAATATCTATAAAATAATATAATTCTGTTATTAAAGACCAAGGACAGGGACTCTGTCTGCTTTGTGTTATTTGGTGGCACATGATGATTAGCTTCTTAGAGATTCTTTAATATGCCATGGTCTATCCTCTGAAGCTGAAGAAGTTTGTTAATGTTCCCTCCTGTGAATTACAGTCATAGGACTAGATTTTGGCAACCAAGGTGAGTAACTCAAGTTGGGAAAAACACCTCTTGGTAAACTATATACAAGTATTGATCTGGGCAGAAGATGGCTTTTAGATGCAGGATAAAATCAGGTCTACTAATCCCAGAAGCCGTGTATTGGTGATCACAGGACAGTCAAATGCTGTGCTGGATTAGTCAGAATATCTTCAGTGTTCTGGTTTTCATTCTAGCCATTTTATGAGATGTTGGAGCCTCTAGCTTCACTCCTCATACAACCTCACCACGCACCCCCCCCCCCCCCCCCACCACCACCACCACCACCACACACACACACCCACCCCCCACAGCAAAGACAACTTTATATAGTCCTTTAAAAAGTTAATCAGTCACGTTGGGGTGGTACAGTGGTTAGCACTGCTGCCTCACAGCACCAGAGACCCGGGTTCAATTCCCGCCCCAGGCAATTGTCTGTGTGGAGTTTGTATATTCTCCCCATGTCTGCATGGGTTTCCTCCAGGTGCTCCGGTTTCCTCCCACAGTCCAAAAATGTGCAGGTTAGGTGAGTTGGCCATGCTAAATTGCCTGTAGGGTTAGGCGAAGGGGTAAATGTAGGGGAATGGGTATGGTTGGGTTGCTTTTCAGAGGGTCAGTGTTGACTTGTTGAGCCGAAGGGCATATTTCCACACTACAAGTAATCTAATCTAAGTCACATCAAGGCCCTACATAATGTCCCTAACAAGTTATGTCCAGACACCCTTACACATAATGTAAGACAATAACCAATGAGTTATATGATAGCAATGGCATATGTGGCCTTGCTAGGAGAAAAAAAACACACATTACTCAATTTTCTTTTGAAATAAAAGCTATTATCCTTTATTCTTATTAAAATGTCAATCAGACAGAACTGTTAAAGTAACAATGACAGGAGCCTCAGCCACTTCCCGGATTTTAATTTTGTCCAAAAACATTGAAGCGTTGACAAAACAGATCACAGCAAGGACAACTTTATGTAGTCCTTTATAAAGTCAAACAGTCAAGGTCAACAACTCACATCATGCCTTTGCTCAAACCCTACCCCCTTCCCTGTAGCCTACCAGCCTCTGTCCCCACGATCCGAGCTATGGCCCTTACAGCCCCTATACCTGCTTACTGCTGAGCTATGACAATACATGCTGCCCCCTCATCCACCACCCTTCTTCCTTACACCCTTCATGCATGGTCCAGGCTGAGATTAACTAAATGTTATCAGTGTCTTTTGGTGAATTCACTATTTCAAAAGCAAACCATCAAATTTACAAAATGAATTACTGCATTAGCTTCCTTTAAATACTTAATCCCCTATACAAACATTTCAAGTTACATTTCAAAGACTTGACAAGCATTTGAGATTGTCAGTAAAACTGCAAATTGATAGGATAATATTTTGTAAAATCTGTCATGCAGCACTAATCTGAAAATGTCAAACACCAGGTTTCTGTCAAATGATGAGTGACACAGCAATGCCTGTTTTTTCAATCGTGCAGATATTTCTTCAAATATTTGAAGGGCTGTAGCTTTAAGTGCTTTGACAGTTCTTTTGACAGTTCCATTGGTTTAATAGGTTTGTTCTCTTCTGTGAGAATGGCGGGGACCGGATTCAGAGAGGTGGGAGGTAGAGGGGGATTTTCAGAATCGTACTTTTAGCACCGTTTACACCCATGCTGTCAGTGTAACAATGCAAGTTGATTTCTGTTAATGTTTTCTCTGATTTTTATCACTAAAACTTTCCCACCACGGAGGCATAGAAAAAGAAACATAGAAAATAGGAGCAGGAGAAGGCGATTTGGCCCTTCAATCCAGCTTTACGCATCCAATTCAATGGCTGGATCCTGTCCCCCCCCCCCCACATATCCTTGAATCCTGTTAGCCCCAAGTGCTATTTCTAACTCCTTCTCGAAATCATTGAGTGCTTTGGCCTCAACTGCTTTCTGTCGTAGTGAATTCCACAGGCCCACCATTTTGTGGGCAAAGTAATTTCTCCTTGTCTCAGTCCTGAACTATTTATCCCATATCCTTAGACTGTGACCCTTTGTTTGGACTTCCCTGCCATCAGAAGCATCCATCCTGCATCTAACCTGTCTAGTCCTGTACAATTTTGTAGGTTGCTAAGAGATTCCCCCCTCTTCCTTGCGAATATAATCCTAAGCAATTCAAGCTCTCCTCATATTTCAGTCCTGCCATACCAGGAGTCAGTCTAGTAAACCTTTGCTGCACTCCCTCTATAGCAAGAGCATCCTTACCCAGATAAGGAGATGAAAACTGCACATAATATTCCTGGTGTGTCTTACCAACACCTTGTATCACCACAGCAAGATACCCGTGCTCCTATTCTTGAATTCTTTCATTATAAGGCCAACATAACCGTTTGCCTTCCTGACTGCTTGCTGCACCTGCATACTTACCTTCAACTTGTGCACGAGGACTCCCAGGTCTCATTGTACCCTCCTGTCTCTCAATTTATAGCCATTCAAATAATCATCTGCCTTCCTGTTTTTTCTACCAAATCAGATAATCTCACATTTACCCATATTTTACTTAATCCGCAATGCATTTTTCCATTCACTCAGCCTGTCCACATTACACTGAAGCATCTCTACTCCTGTTCACAACTCCCTTTGCCCAACTTTGTACCATCTGCAAACTGGCGGTATTATATTTAATTCCTTCATCTAAATCATTAGTATATTTTGTGACCAGCTGAAGACCCCACTAGTCACCGCCTGCCACTGTTTACTCTGACTCTTTGTTTCCAGTCTGCCAATCAGTTTTCTATCCATCTCAATAAACTACTTCCAATCCCATGTACATTAATCTCTTATCTGAAACTTTGTTAGAAGTCTTCTGTAAGTCTAAACCATTTCTTGCCTTTATCAACTTCACTAGTTACATCCTCAAAGTATTCCAGTAGATTTGTGAAGCATTATTTCCCTTTTGTAAATCCATGCTGACTTTGGCTGATTCTGCCACTGTTTTCTAAGTGGTCAGCTATTAATCCTTTTATATTGAACTCAAACATTTTCCCTACTTCTGACATCAGTCTGGATTATCTTAGAGTGACCTAATATGTTTTTTGAACAAGGGTTTTACATTTGCTGCTTTCCAAACCTCTGGTACCTCCTTGCTATCTCGGGAAGATTGTAAAATTATGGCAAACCCTCCATTAACTCCATTCCCTCTTTACAACTAGCAAACTGGGATGAGATATATCTGGACCAGATGACTTACTCATGACATCTGCCTATCAATTTCACCAGCATCTCCCCCCGCCCCCTCTCCCCATCCACTGCCTCTATTATTGTTTTATCAGCATCCTCCTCTTTAATAAACACTAATACAAAGTATTAATTAAAACATTTTGGCCTTCCTTCTGTTTTCTTATCTCTTGGCATCACAGACTAACATCTCTATTCCACCACCATCTTTCAAAATCTGAATGTGGCTAACAATGTGAAAATGACCAGATGGTCTTTGTTGTGATGTTGATTGAGGTATAGATATTAGCTAGGACACTGGGATAACTCAGTAGATGTGAAGCTGGAAGAGCACAGCAGGTCTGACAGTATCTGAGGAGCAGGAAAGTCAATGTTTCAGCCCGAAACCCTTCGTCAGGACTGGAGGAAAACTTCAAGGTGGCCATTCTTAGAAGAGTGTTGGTTTTCAGTGACTAGGAGACAGTAAGGGCTGAGATTTTGGAAGCCAAAGTCAGTAGATTTGAGCTGGAAAAGGACAGCCGGTCAGACAGCACCAAGGAGCAGGAAAGTCAATGTTTTGGGCGGAAACCCTTTGTCAGGGCTTTCCTGCTCCTCGGCTGCTGTCTGACTGGCTGTCCTTTTCCAGCTCACATCTACTGACGCTGGCTTCCAGCATCTGGAGTCCTTACTGTCTCTTAGTCACTGGGATAACTCCCCTGCTTGTCTGTGAAATAGTGCCATGGGGTCTTTTACATCTACCTGAGCAGTTTAATGTACCAATAAAACGACAGCACCTCTGCATTTCCCTCAGTTCAACTCTGGAATATCAGCTTTATTTTTATGCAATCAATTGGAACCTCTTTAATTCACCCATCTTTCCCTTTCAATAGAATGAAGATGAAGGTTTTTATGGGAGGATTATTCTGTAACTAATGGCATTCCCTGTTATTTCAATGTTCACATATGACGCTAAGCAGTAAACATTGACAGGATGTTTAACAATGGATGGTGAAGTCTGCTCTCTCTTTGCTCTTCTGGGTTTTTATTTGGAGTGAGTACCAGATATTAATTAAGAACAGGAGCCAAAGTTTAGCTTTCTTTCTTTAAACCCCATTGTGCTAACATCATACTCATTCTTCCCATGGAACAAAGTAGGCCGTTTGACCAAATGACAGTTTTACTCTGTACCTGTTATCACAAGGCTCAGGGTGCTTATTCTTCCATTTACTATTCCAGATCACAGACAATGTAAATGATGCGACCATGAATGTAGCAGGTACACAGAATTCCATTAAAGGAACAATGGATTTGATCAGCAACCTACTGATTTCTATGGGTGAGTATGACAAATTTCAGAATTGAACCCCCCAAGAGTCTGTAACGATAATGCAAACTCAGCATACATTAAGTACTTGGAAACAAAAAGATTAATCAAAAGCTTTCTGAAAAATGCATGACTTTTTAAAATCCTTGAACCTCTGCCATTACTGGCATTAGTGAGGGGACAGACAAAGACTCTGAAGACCTCTGTAGAACCTGTTCCAACAGATCCAAGTTTAATTCTGGGACTTTTGGGAGCATTTGGGATAGGTATTGGATCGAGTCAGGTATCGTGTATCAGGGTCATCGGAGTGCCACGGTAGCTATTTAAAAGGCTCATTGGGACTTCATTCTCATTGTTTTCTTATATTTTAAACTCTCTAGTCCTCATCGTTAACCTTCCCATTTAATCCATGTGTCAGCTCCATGTCAATACATGCCACTACCTGCCTCCTATTGGTCTGTCATATTCTAACTGGTAATGCATGCCTCCACCAATGGCCCCTATAACTTTCATGCCAACTCTTTCATTCCCTTTCTGTACATTCTGTGCAGAACTAATTAACCTTTCGAAAACTGCAGACAGTATAACCTGCTAAAAGCGGTGTGCTTTTCCAGCACCACACTTTTCAAACCTGATAAAAATGACAAATAATTAGACCTTAAAGTATGAAAAGCAGAAGCTATTAGCCCCATTATGCATGTTTGGCTGAGAGACCAGGATCCCATAAACATTTTAACTTGTTTTACACAGTCGAAAGAAAATGAATCATTCCCTGATTAAAAACTCTATGGCTTTATAATAAGCTTTTTCTTCAGTGAACTGTTTATTTTCATAAGATAGAGATTTCAGGTGCTATAGCTTCTGACATTGATACTTTAAGGGTCTGATGGATTGACACTTGGTTGTAGCAAAAGCAAATTTTTAAAAGAAATGTAAGAATAGAAATTTCTTCAGTTCAACACATAACATTTTTACTCTAGGATTGATTGGTCCAATTATAGAGGGTGTAACTGGGGAATGGACATGCAAGTGCCATGAATTGCCATGGAGGCTATGAGGGGCCTTTAGGGTGGGTGCAGGCATGAGTTGGCATGGAAGGTAACAGATAGGGTCTTTTCACCTTGTCTTGTAAATGCTCCAATATCTAGACTTTGTTTCCTGAAACTGTGATTCAAGAGTTATTTATAAATTTGTCCAACTCCAGGATAACTTCAGAGGATTAGGGTATATGATGGCCATGTTGTAATTACAGGGTGCAACCTTATTATTTGGACTGTAATCCTGCCCCATTGAAAGTTACATGTGCCAGGAATGGGGATGCAAATTCAGAATTGGGCCCAGGGTGTCTTTTTAAAGTTCCAATCTGTCGCCCCAAACCCAGCAGTGAGAAGCATGATAGTTCAAGTCCAACTCTCTATGTGTTTGTTTTTGTTTTTAAAAAGGCTGATTTTAAATGGATTGACAGAGGGTAGATAGTAACCCACTAATATTTAACTAATATAGAAAATGAACTAAACTGAAATGAAGCACTGCACGTAAAGAGTATACAGCATGATTTACTAACTGAAAGAATAGAGCATGATTCACTAACTGATGCAATCTCCATATAATTTAACACATTGCACAATAACAGATTCTTGTCCTGTTAGAAACTTGAACCCGAGTTTTAGTTCCATCTAGGGCAGGATTAATTACATGCCTGTGCCCTTATGTCTGCTGGATACATTCCAATGCACAGGCTGTTCCAGGTCTTTGACGCTATTCCAAGACCATGACATTGCCCATTAATAGCTTCATGTTGAACCTCTCACTGGCTTTTTTTTTATGCATCCAAGTGGAAAAGTGTTCAGCATCAGCTTTGAATCGGCTTGGGAATCCTGGCATTTTGCTGCACTGTGCCATTAAAGTGCAGTATTCACCACGCTGCTCTGTTATTTCAACACAAACAATGCAGGTTTGAGGCGGAGGCACACAGCAATGTATTGATTAGTTTGAATGCTGGTTTTGCTAACCTATACGAAACAAAGCTGTCATGGATCTTGTACAGTGCCAACACAAGATGACATCCTCAAAGTTTCAGAATGTATATTTCAACATCTCAGAATGCACCAGTATCTTGATCAGATCTGCCAATGGGCCAAACAGTGGCAGATGGAGTTTAATTGCATGGTGTTGCACTTTGGAAAAGCAAATTAGAGCAGGACTTATGCACTTAAGGTTCTAGGGAGTGTTGCTGAACAAAGAGACCTTGGAGTGCAGGTTAATAGTTCCTTGAAAGTATTCAATTAGATTACTTCCAGTGTGAAGACAAGCCCTTTGGCCCAACAATCCACACCGACCTGCCGAAGCGCAACCCAGCCATACCCCTACATTTACCCCTTCACCTAACACTACGGGCAATTTAGCCTGGCCAATTCACCTGACCTGCACATCTTTGGACTGTGGGAGGAAACCCACGCAGACATGGGGAGAATGTACAAACTCCACACAGTCAGTCACCTGAGGTGGGAATTGAACCTGGGTCTCTGGCGCTGTGAGGCAGTAGTGCTAACCACTGTGCCACTGTGTTGCCCAAGTAGAGTCACAGGTAGATAGGATAGTGAAAAAGGCTTTCAGTGTGTTTGCCTTTATTGGTCAGAGTATTGAATGTAGGAATTGGGTGGTCATGTTGCAGCTGTACAGGACATTGATTAAGCCACTTTTGGAATATCGCATGCAGTTCTGGTCTCCCTGCTATAGGAAGGATGTTGTGAAACTTGAAAGGGTTCAGAAAAGATTTACAAGGATGTTGCCAGGGTTGGAGGATTTGAGCTACAGGGAGAGACTAAATAGGCTGGCGCTATTTTCCCTGGATTATCAGAGGTTGAGGGGTGACCTTATGGAGGTTTATAAAATCATGAGGGGCATGGATAGGGTAAGTAGACGGGTCTTTTCTCCAGGGTGGGGCAGTCCAAACTAGAGGGCATCGGTTTAAGGTGAGTGGGGAAAGATTAAAAGGGTCCTAAGGAGCAATGTTTTCACACAGAGGGTAGTGCATGCATGGACTGAGCTGCCAGAGGAAGTCATGGAGGTTAGTACAATTGCAACATTTAAAAGGCATCGGGATAGGTATATGAATAAGAAGGGTTTACAGGGATATGGGCCAAGTGCTGGCAAATGTTACTAGATTAGGTTAGGATATCTAGTTGGGACAGACGAATTGGAACAAAGGATCTGTTTCCATGCTGTACATCTCTACGACCCTATGTCTCTATTTTAGAGTGTGCAAAACCAGCCTGTGAAATCTTGACTTGATAATCTTTATTATTATTGCTTAAGCATCCGTACCTTCCGTACCTTCACAGATATCTTTCTATCTCATAACTGTTCTTTCATCTTATGGACTATTATGGTCATGAAAGCACTGTTTAAATCAATGCTCTCTCTTTTACAGGTAACTCAGCTGAGATTGATGCCACCAACTTACAACGTATAGAAGCTTCTCTACAAATCTCTAAAGACCAATTGACAAATGAGCTTCAATTGAAGCAACAAGAATTGCAGGAAGCTTCCAGAGAACAAAGAGAAGCATTAGCAGCTTATGATCAAGATATTGAGGACATTCGTGGAGCTATTAAAAACCTAGAAAACATTAGAGACACTTTACCTCTTGGATGCTTCAATACTGCAGCCAATGAAAGGCCCTAAGTGCTTGACCTCTTCTGACAGAAGTTGTACTGCTAAAATTAATTGCGAAAAGTTTCTGTTTTAAGAAAATCCTCAGCAAAAGACATTCTATGCAACACTTTACCAGCATCAGACAGACAGATAAGACATGAATACATTAACAGCCTTTGCAATAATAATTACTTTTAAGTTGATACTTGATTGAATTAGATGCCAATTTCACCATGTCCTTTCCATTACTTATTCTATGTCGCATGTGTTGCACTATTGCTATGGTGCTATATTCAACTATTCCCACTCATATCTAACCAGGTTGCTGTAAAAAGAAAATAATTTATTTTTCAGAGGTAGTCAACTATAAGAAACCGGACCAGATATTTATGATCAATTTTTCATATATACAAAATCCTGCAGCATTGCAAGTTATAGTTTACTGCTGCTGGGTCTGTGATATATGAAGGCAATACAAAACAGTATTGCTTGTTTCAGTGCCATACCTGTGCATTTATTCTGACACTATCATTAATATTTGAAATCCACCTCTTACAACAGTAGCTGAAAGCCAATATGTCTCGTGAAATACAGTCTGGATCCTTTGGCGGCCTATGGATTATTTGTACAGATAATTGGCTGCTCCAATGGCTGCTGTTATCGTGCTGTCTGTGTGAATTGTAAGAGTGGCCAGTACTAAAAACCGATTTAACAAGGACAACCAAAATAACTCCTAGAAATCTACTGTACTTGTATTGGATGTTGACTGGACTAGTTGGGATGCAGTGAGAAGGAGGAAGGAGGGAGGAAGAGAAATCAGCCAAGTTTCCTTTCCTGATTGCGACCTATTTCCAGAGTTGTTTTATTCTTTATAAAATGTAGATGCTGCTGTCAAAGCCAACATTTGTTGTCCAATACCATTGCCCCTGTGGCTGACTGACTCTATTGATGTTCCCCCTCGACACTAATGCGTGAAAAGTAGCCACCCTTAGTGAATTATGGGAAACCTACTGGTTCCTGGGGAGTTGCTGCCAAATGAATTTCAGAAAAAAAGCAACATTGGAGTCAGGTGGAGAAAATGCAAGAAATGAAAATTGGTGAAAACTGTGCCCCACATAGGCTGTACTTATTTAGGTTTCACTGTTTAAACCTCATGTAGACTGACTGCTTTAGTCTTTACCCAAAATGTTGGTTTTTATTAAATTTGCAAAATCAACCAAAAACTAACCAATCATTGAAATGCAGCATTTTAGGCACATGACTCTCAGCTGGTTTATCTCCTAAAGCATATTTCTGAGATTTTAAACCTCCAGCCCCAAAGATAGATTTGGTGGCATGTTTGCTTCTGCATTTCATTCGCTGCTCCAAGTGTTGCCCTTTTCTTTTTCTTCTTCCTCTGAAGGCAGAGAAACAACCAGTTTGGCCTCCTGCAGACTGTATGGGATTGCATGCTGCTGCAACATGAACTCCAACCTAAGTGTAGAGACAAATGAGGTTATATGGAAGGGGGAAAAAATAGGAGTTAATGGCTTGATTCAATACTGAGATGAAACATAAATTATGGGAATGGAAATTCAGCCTGACACTAACCAAAGGTTGGTCTTTCATCTATAACTGATGCAGGTTTTACATTCTAGATATTTAGACAGACTAGAAAGTGACTGAATATATGGATGTGGTAACGCATGTTTTAAACGGGACAATTGTTTGAGAATGTATCTTTCTATCTATCTATCTATCTATCTATCTATCTAATCTTTAATATATATAGAAGCAAATAGACTGACTTGTATTTTGACTATTCTGACCACTGTGTGCATGCTTTGTTAGAAATTTTAGGTCAATGCTGGTTAAAGATTAATGCAGAAGTGTTCTGACACACTTTACCCACTGAACTCAATTAGAACAGAGGAATTATGAGATGGAAAATGGCCGATTACATTTAGTTTGCCATCTAGTGTCATGATTTAATGATAGTAGAGTTAATGATTAATTAAAGAATTCAATCTCTTGCTATGTATAGTAAAGCCAGAAATAACTAGGGAGACTCTGTGATGGATGATTAAGAGTTAAAAATCCAAAATTGCCGTCCATCTGCACAAATTGCAAATGAAACTCATTACATTTATAGAGGAGTTTAGTTTTTCATGTGGGCCAAATTCTGAGAGACAACACATTCTCCTCATGTCACCACACAGCTAACATTACATTTTGTCCAGCCCATCTGCCAGATGTTCATAGCCAGAGCTATGTCTTGTTTGCTGATGATATCCCTCTTGTCATCCTTTCTACTTAAATCTTTACTACTGAAATTATTACAAATCTTCAATAGCAAGGAAACATAAGGAGCTGATTAGAGAGATTAGATTAGATTAGCGAAGTGTTGAAACAGGCCATTTGGACCAACAAGTCCACTGACCCTCTGAAGAGCAATGTATTATATGTTAGTAAAATTGTAGATGCTTTCACAACATGTTTATAATGTTACTATCCACACTGATGAGAGTTATTCCTCTCTTAACAATATTTAGTCATTTAGCATCCACCTGCTTGTCTTCTAGTGCCATAGTTTGGAAAGGCAACACAATTTCTAGTATATGTATGTAAACATTTGCAGGGGCATAGGAATGAGTAGAGGGTTGGGACTAATTGGACTGTTCTTTTTAAGAGCTATCATAGATACAATGGGTCAAATGACCTTCTTTGGTGCTGAATGCTTATGTTCTTTTGGAGCTAGAATATTAGTCAATAGTCAAGTGGGAGCAGGGGGGAACTGGATTGAGATTAGGAAACCTGGAAGAATATTTCCATTCGTGCCCTATTAAATATATTTTCTCTGTTCTAAACCAATTGAGGGGTTATGTAGCTAACAACAGATTGGCCTTTACCAAATCTGTAACCAGGGAATATAAAGGAGGAAATGTGGGGTCAGAGGCCAGGATTTAGTTGCGTGGGGATTAGAGGTGTGTATGAGATCAGGAATTGGGGTGGCATAACGTGGGTAATTGAAAGTATCATTGACAAGGCTGGAGGCTTTACGGCGATCAGAAGGGCTGTACGGAGAGGCCAATCTTGTGGATTTAGCAATGTCCATAGTCTGGTAGATTATAAGTATAAAAGATGTGAATCTCAGGTCAGACATTGGATTTTAGATGTGAGGCCTTGTTCAGAGTCTGTCTATGTCCTAACCTGGAGCCAGACTGGTTTTATTTCCAAAGTAGGAATTTATAAAATGCTACATTGAGCAACTGTCTACAGGTTGTGTACTTTTTGAACAAAATAGAATGTATCTGCAATACAAATTTGCAAATGCAAATTCACCCCATAGACTTCTATGTATATGTGTGTGTGAGGGGGAGAGAGAGAGTGTGTGTGTTCGTGTGTGTGTGAGGAAGAGAGAGAGAGAGAGAGTACATGAGAGAGAAGTGAACTAGTTGGAGGAGGTTTAGAGTTAGGATTCAGATTTTGAACACTTTAACCTTTTAACCAACCCAAATTCTCCATTCTTTTAATTAAAATTAATCTCATTGTCTTTATGTTAATTCAGCAAAGATTGGATTCACCACAATACAAAGTGTAATTTTTTGGCCACTTCCTGTGATCTGAGCTTGTATCAATAAAGACTGTGCTAATTCTTGTAATTTTAAAATTCAATAACTGATGTCATAAATGAATATCTCAGTTGTTACAAATTTTCTTAAAAAGAAGACAATAATTTGTTATGTCTAGTGTTATCTTGTTTAGAATTGGTTTTGGATAGGTTATTTCCTTTCACAGAATTAAGCTCGCATCTTGTGTTTAGACTAACTTTCTATTCACATACCCAGACACAATGATCAGGAACCACCTAAAATATTCTGTCTCTTGGCTGTTTTGATGTGTATGATTTTCTGAGACTTATTAATAGGTTCTAGAAAACTGAGTCAATTTTATCTCACTGACTACCTTCCAATTGTGAAACACTGAACAAAATGAAACATGCACATTTTTTCCATTTATGACACCCTTAAGATATCCAAATGTTTTTTATGACCAAAGGATTATGCTCCAAGCACATTCTGTATAGGATAAAGTGAGGACTGCAAATGGTGGAGATCAGAGTCAAGAGTATGGTGCTGGAAAAGCACAGCAGCACATCCTAGGAGCGGGAGAATCAAAGTTTCGTTCCACATTCATCCTAATGAAGAGCTTATGTCCAAAACGTCGATTCTCCTGCTCCTCATATGCTGCCTGACCTGCTGTGCTTTTCCAGCACCCCACTCTTAACACATTCTGTATAGAAAGAATAAGACTCTGCTGCATAAATCTAGATATTTACACACACACATTTCTTTGTTAGGTACTGATGCCCTTGTTTTGTTGCAGGCTTGGAAAAGCTGGATTCGTTCTCCTCCAGTTCTCTTCCTTTTTGTAATCAGCAACTTGAACCTTCCGGTGCAAGTTGACTTCAGAAAAGTTGTAATATTTGTAGTAAAATGTGAAACATTTTCATAGATCTTCTTATTTATTTTGAGATGCACAATGACTATCACTTTGTTTTGTGTTATTGGATTAATTAAAAGCCTTGCTAGTTATGAGTCTGGAGAGCTGGACACTCTTCATTTGTTTCAATAACATTCAGAAGGTATAGCCTTTCAGTAAATGAGTTTGAAGTGTTTTTGTTTGTTGCCAAAATACAGTATCACATTGAAGTACATAAATAAAGGTATGACTGGTACGTTCTTGCAACATTTGTATAATGCTAATTTCTTAAAATGGGTATTTCTCAGCAAAGATGGACCTTCTAATGACTGGGTGCAATTTTTTAAAAACCATTACATCAAAATAAACCAGTTGTCGAATAACATTTTCACTGTAATTGTAACGAATAAGTAGCAATATGTTATCTTTAATTCATAACCAAATAGCTACATTGCACTGCTGGAATCTAACTTGTGCTTTCTGCATGAAGACTATATGCCTTATTTAAGTATCTCAGTATTAACTGAGTTTGGAAACATTTTTACTTTGAAGTATTTGAAGACATTCATTTGCAAACGATTAATTATTCTTAGTTCCCTGATAATTTTCAAATAAAAATTATTTTAAAACCTGATTCTGCATTTTGATTTCAACTTTTGAAAAGCTGTCTGGTAGAAAATAGTTTGGTATTGGTACATTAGACTGAATCTTATGTTTTTGTTTGGCCAAGATGGAGTGGTGTTGAGTTATTTGGAAGGATTCTTGCCATGGAGCCTAATGGGTTTCCATGCTGTCCCTTACCAAACTTGTCTCATGAACTAACTTCTACAGTGACCCTCACATCCAATCCATTTTGTACCATTGAAGACCGTGGAGGCCACGTCAGTGAATATATTAAAGAAAGAAAGACTTCACTTTCTGGTGGTTAAAGGGGTATGGAGAGAGAGTGCCATTGATGTAGAGTATCAGCCATGATTGCATTGAACAACAGTATGGGCTTGACAGGCCGAATGACCCATTCCTGCTCCTATTTTCTATGTTTCTATGTTCTTTGAGATGAAGAGAAGAAGATTACTTGAGAAAAGTTGTCATGGGTCATGGAAGACTACCTTCCTTAAATCTCACTCAAATAAACAATTTGAAAAGAAAATAGAACATTCAATCCCTAGTTCTATTCACACTGTGTTTCTGCTTTTAGTGTTGTTCTGATTCCGCATTGTTTTTGTCACACTGTCATGTCAGTGTGATGTTTGTACTTGATACGATCTCAGTTCCAGGTACCTGCTCGGAATTGCTGTTGGATTTCAGGTGGCTGTTAGATCCTTTTTTGTCTGATGTTCAGATTGGCAGTCGTTCAGGATCTGTTCCCTTAACAGATCTGCACCATATATCACAACAGGGGCAGGAATGGAGACTAAACCGATGTATCAGATAGCTCAGCTGGACAGCATGCTCACTTGCTGACACCATGTTGCCTTGGAACAATTTTCTGTGGCTGGATCAGGTGCTGACAGGCTACCCTCCCCCACCCCAATTCCAAGCAGCATATGGAAAATTAATTAAAGGTGAATAAAATGTGCTGTAGAGTCCATGGATCATGTGTATATTTGTTGTAGGCAATTGCACCCACTTTTGAGTTATAAAGAAAATCTTCTGTTGTGCTTATCATTGCAATTCAGTCCTACATTCCTGATCTCTCGGTATCTGGGACTTGGGCACCTCAGAGGATCTCCACATGAGTCTGCTCCTGGGCCTGTCCAGGCAGCGGGCTGTGGCTTGGGTTATTTCTGCAGACTATCTACTCCTCTTTCATGGTTCGGTTCATACCATGGAAAAAGAGCACATGATGTCTGTCAATGCTAGCGATGTCTTTAGGGAGGAGGGCACTGCAGGGTGTAAAATACTTCATCTCCCCCTCCAACTCCCCTCTCTACCTACCTGCCCCTCACCATTGATGGTTTTGGTTGCCTTTAACAGGCTTTGCATAGAAATTATTCAATTGGAAATATGGATGATTCACTGGTGGTGGTTAATAGATGGAAAAAAATCACTGGTGATTCTTTTAGATTAGATTTCCTACAGTATGTAAACAGGCCATTCGGACCAACAAGTCCACACCAACCCTCCAAAGAATAACCCACCCAGATGCATTCCCCTACCCTGTATTGAACCCTGACTTGGCAATTTAGCTTGGCCAATTCACCTGACCTGCACATCTGTGGATTGTGGGAGGAAACCAGAGCACCCGAAGGAAACCCATACAGACACGGGGAGAATGTGCAAACTCCACACTGACAGTCGCCCGAGGTGGGAATCAAACCTGGGTCCTTGGCGCTGTGAGGCAGCAGTGCTAGCCACTGTGCCACTTGGGGAGAGAAAATGTTCAGTTGTTTGTAAGAGCATTTAGTGTCGTATGCCCAATCATCGTCATCAATGACCTTCTCTCCATCATGAGGTCAGAAGTGGAGATGTTTGCTGATGATTGCACAATGTTCAGCACCACTCACGAATGGACAATATTCACACTTGGATACCACTACCCCTTGCCATTCAATGGTGTTACTATCACTGAATCCCCCACTATCAATATCCTGAGGGGGTTATCATTGACCAGAAACTCAACTGGACTCGTCACAGAAACACAGTGGCTGTAAGAACAGGTCAGAGGCTAGGAAGACTGGCGTGAGTAACTCACCCCTTGACTCTTCAAAGTCTGTCAACCATCTATAAGGCACAAGTCAGGAGCGTGAAGGAAAACTCCCCACGTGTCTGGAGGAGTGCAGCCTCAACAACACTCAAGAAACTTGACACTATCCAGGACAAAGCAGCCAGCTTAATTGGCATTGCATCCACAAGCATCCACTCCCTCCATCACTGATGCTTACTTGCAGCAGTGTGTACAATCTACAAGATGCACTGCAGAAATGCAACAAAAATCCTCAGATAGCACCACAACCACTTCCACCCAGAAGGACAGGGGCAGCCAATATCCGGGAACTGTACCACCTTCAAGATCCCGTCCAAGTAACTCACCATCCTGACTTGGAAATATATCATCATTCCTTCACTGTCACTGGTCACCACTGCCCCACAGCAATGGCACATCAGGATCAAGTGCCACCAGAACTAACTTGACAGAATTCCTTTGAGATTGAAATTTCCAATTGGGATCTATCCAGTGTCTGGACATGTCCTTAGTTAGATTGGGGACTTTGGAGCTTTTGGACTGACTTAGTTTAATTGCTTTCAAGATAAAATGAGAGGAATTAAAGACTACTCAGACTGATACGTTATAATTAAACCAATCCCCTTGGATCTGACCTGACTCCCTCTGATTCCCATTCAGACCAGACTATCCCTGCCCCGAAATCCCCTGCCAGACACCCCATGAATAGCAAAGTCTCATCACTGGACCTAAACAACACATCCCGGCCCAATAGCTCCCCTCCAACCCCACTGCCCCCTGACTCCACTTGTCCTCCAGCCTAAACTGACCTGACTCTCACTCCTCCAGGTTCCCAAGACAACTCCACAGGTGGACCCCTCTGTTAGTCCAAAGCTCAATTCCAGACTGGCACCTCAAACAGACACTAATCATTACCCACTTACCTGTTACTCAACGATTCATCTACCTGCCACCTACTCCCCATCCACCTTCCACCTTACCCCTCAACTACCTGGCACCCTAATACCTCATTCACTTGGCATACTAACCCTTCATCTAGTGGGCATGCCCCATCTCCCTCCCTTCCCTCACACAGAAATGTTGCTCTGCTTGTTGCAGATGCTGAGTGGTTGGCACAAATATGGAGGCCAAGTGATCCAGGTACGACAGTGACATGTCAAGCTGACAGAAGGCGAGATACACGCGCCATCAGCTGAGGACTATCAAACAGCAAGGCCACCGTACGATTATTTGACTATCGAACAGTGCAAGGCATGGTAGGGCAGCAGAAAGCAGGCATGCTGCTGGCCTGCTGTAGAAACCAGGTGACTTTGAACTGAAAGAGCAAGGGAACAGCCCTGTGAGATAGGGAGAAAGTGAGGACTGCAGATGCTGGAGAACAGAATCGAGAATGTGGTGCTGGAAATGCACAGCAGGTCAGGCAGCATCCCAGGAGCAGAAGAATCAACATTTCGAGTTCCTACATCAGGATGAATTCATTCACGAAAATGGGCCACTGTCCACCTGCATATTGAAATCCCCATGATCACTGTAACCTTGCCTTTCTTACATACCTTTTTTTTATCTCCTGGTGTATCTTGTGCCCCACATTCTGATTACTGTTTGGAGGCCTGTACGTAACTCCCATGATGGATTTTTTTTATCTTTGCAGTTCCTCATCTCTACCCACACAGAATGAACAGGGCCATGATTGAAAGACGGAGCAGACTCGATGGGCTAAATGACTTAATTTCACCTCCAATTTCTTATGGTCTTATCAGATTTGCCAACAATGTCTCTGGTAAATGAACATCTGCTGGCCAATACTTAGAATCTAAACTCAGGCTTAAAGGATAGTCATGTGAGCAAGACTGTGCAAAACTCCTGACAATATAACATTACACAGTCGCAAGAACATCACGATGAGAAATTAACAAGAAAAAGTGATGACCGTGGCGATCTCTGGGGAAGCAAAGTTTATTACTAGCTATATAAAAAAAATCTGTAATACCCTGATATTTATGTGCAACACTTACTTAAGAACAATTTCAATGACTGTGTACCCACTTTATTCCTTCATAATTTCTGAAGCTGTCACTGAAGTTCAGGAACACAGACTACAAAATGAAAGTCTCATATGGGTTATTTATTGTCGTTGACATTTTTACATGCTTCCTGTCGGATTTTTTGTTCTTTGGTCTGTAACAGTTGCACAATAAACTATCATATTGCATTTTAATGGACTGGTTTAGTACTTTTTAGTTAATATCTTTAATGAGTTTGCAGCACATGGTAGTGGTGGTCAATGTGTTAGATCTGCCCCTAGGGGTTTGTCCCAGATAGTTCGATGGCAATGCTACGCAAACAATGAGAGGCAACATGATGTGGACACAAGATTATTGGCCCTTTCTAGGTGAAGATCCACTATCTGCCAGTTGAATAAGAACAAATGACAATTATAATTTACCAATGCCTGAAGCAGGTTTTAATTTCTTTTTGCAACAGAAGTAAAAGTGCTGGCAAATCTTAAATTTTGTTTATGGCATAATATTAATGCAATACATTTTACTTTGTGCATCTGTGTGCTTTTAACTGCTTACGGCTGACATCGAATGATTGATTGGGGGAATACACTTTAACTAGATCGGCTGAGAGTTTACATTTGTTTTATGTTTAAGGGTTATTTTCTGAAAGCATATTGCTCCAGAGAGCCATGATTGTTTGGAAAAATATTATGACAATTTGGATTGGTTTGGCACATGATTTTCTATTTGTTATTTCTGTTAAGAGTGTGATATCCATGTTGCCAAAGCAAAACAAAAGTTGGATCATTTTGTCAACAAGCTAAGTGGCAGCTAAGAAGTTTTTACTTTTGGGGCTTAGAATAGTTCAGCTTTCTATTCAAGGACATTGCTGTCATTGCTCCCTTTACCTAAAACTATTTAACATTCACTGTGCATTATCAGGTGTATTAGTTTTGTTTTCTAGAGATTAACTATTAATTACAAATTAAGAGAAACCGAATAGAATATTTCTAATCCTTCCTCCATCTTGCAAATCAACTTAATTATCTTCAGATGTTAAGTTCTAAACATTGTCTTAAATCTAAGGTTGTAACCTAATTATTTGTCAAGAAGAATGCTAACTGACCTATAGTTTGTTCTCACCTTCTTTTGTCATTGCTTTAAAGTTCCAACATGTATGGTTTTTCTATTTTCACTTGACCTCTGCTGGATGTGTATTTGGATGTGGGGCAATGGATGGGTCTGGCATGACTGTGCTGCCTTTCAAGGTTGAAAAGCTTGCCATGGTCTTGGTAGGCCAGTTTGTCGGACATGGAGCGATAACCATGGTCCAGGTATCTGGTGTATGGCAGAATTAAATGTCATTCCATTGCTTGGTGTGTACACTCCCACAGGTTGGCTTAATGTTAGTGGGTATTAAAATATGATAATGTATAAACAATGTTCCAATTCATGTTTCTTATCTCCCAAGGGTCTTTCAAGTGTCCCTCAAAAGTGGTGCAAGAGGAAGACAAAGACTTCTCCAAGGAGTTCACTCATTCTGCACGGTCACATGGAGGAAATACTTGAAAGTGGAAATGAAGTGGATCAGGCTTGAGGGGCCGAATGGCCTACTCCTCTTCCAATTTCTTTTGATCTTATAGAACTCAAGCACAACTGCCATCCATTCAGAAAGCTACAGTTTGGTGGGACTGCCAATACAGATGGATAGGACACCCATAAAAGTAAGCTGTTGGACACATGGACTGTACTGGAGAGCCCCAATTATAGGGTGTAGGACATTCCCCACACTCTGCTCAAGTGGAAGCAGATGCCAGAGATCAGGGATTTTTCTGGATGTGTGAAAGTGGCTGTAGTATGGCATGACTGGGGAGAAATCGGAGAAGTCTTTCTATAGTATGACAGCCACGATGTCTCAGGCCTTCATATTTATATCTACATTCAAGAAAATGCAGCCTCCCTTAGGAAGCATCACAGGTGTTAGCTAATCTAGAGCATTAACTAATGGCTTGCACTGTCAGGATAGAGGGAAGCATTATCTTAGCCATTCAGATCTCACTGAAATGCAGAAAAGTACTATTTGGCACTTGTCTAGTCAAGAAATACAAGCAGACCTTGTGAGAAAAGGTGGAGAAAGTTGATGTGGAGGTGGGAAAGTGTGGGATGGCTGGAAGTCATTATACTTCTCACCCTTTAACCATTCAGCGACAGTGTCAATTACCTCTGCCCTGAAGGTTTCGTTTACCACTGTAAAGTTGTAGATGGACAGTATTTGACAGGACCCTTCTGACTTTCCAAATTTAGAAAGTGTCAACAGCATTTAAGTAGTCAGAGCAGAGATGTGAGCAGCCTGGCACAGAGGGAACACTTGTAGGAATTGTCAAAAAAAAATGAAAATAAAGAATTTTTATTTACACTAGGGAATTCATCTGGGTATTTAACATTATGTTCTAGTACATCTATGTTTTTTGCTCATTTCACCCACTCTGTTGGCTCATCTTCTCAATTTCTGCATGCTTCCTGCTGCTGAATTGTTGCCTTGTGAACAAATATACACCAAGAGTTAAAGAATAGCAATGTGCACTCATGAAAGGGATAGATTGTTGATTGTGGGCCTGTGTATCACACAGAATTCAGAATTTGTGTTCCAGAAGCTACATCACCTCACTTTAACAGAAATGTGCCTGAATCAGGCTGGTCTGGTCATGTTTGAGTGTGGTGTCTCCTTTGTTGGCTCTTTCTAGCTCCTCTTCTGGACAGCAAAACACTTCTTACAGACCTTGCTTCTGCACAGCTAGTCTCTCTGCTGTCTTGTCCAAGTGCACAGCATCTGAATATCTGGACAGCTGTATGGTACTAATGAGGGCCTACCAATCTGACCAGGCAACTAAATTCCATTTTCACCATCCTGATGGTCTATTCTGTTATACTTCTGGTGCACATGTTGATGTTGATTTCATCTTCCCTGGGTGTCAGAGTTGGCCTCCTCACAGGAGTCATCAGAAACCCACTTGAGATGAAAGGTCTGTAATTTATAGATATACAGCAAACGTTTTATTAACTGACACCTATGGGACCAGGAGTGTGTACTGATTGATCAAGTATTCCGGTTAATCAAAATGTCCATATAATTAATGCAAAAAAACACACACTATATAATAGAAATGTAATGCAGGTGATATACATATCACTTTATCCACAGCATAAATCACTCAAATAATAATGCAAATTCATCTTAAGTAATACTTATTAGCAGAGAGGCTTCTCCCTTGCACCCTTAACTGATGACTCAGATGTCATAGAGATCATGATATTTCAGTAAACGTTCAGTCTTCCAAGTGCACAATTTTTGCTGATTTATCAAGTATGCCAGCTTATAAGATGCCAGTTAAAATAAAGTTTGCTATGTATTAATACTATTCTTTTCAGACTTTGGATTTTGACCTAGTGGCATATGGGTCTGTGTGTATGAAAGTGTTTAATAATTAACTTGGCAGTATTTCTGGAGCCATGACATTTTTTTAAAATCAGTATGTGGTTTAAAACCCAGTTATAAATTACTTTATCTATATAGACCAAAATTTGATGTTATTAGTTCAAACCCATGCATTCAAATAAATGATATTAAAACATATATAAATCAACATCTTAGATCAGACTACAGTTTAATAGTGAAATTTATTGGTTTAAGAGTCATAAGAAAACTCAAGCCTGTCAATCATTTTAAATGTACTTCTGCCAGACTTTATTTTGAAACCAATATGCAATGTGTATCATTGCATGTGATAAAAGAGAATCCAGTGGAATTCTAATCTGTTGACACAGTGAAAGGGCTAGAGGTGGTGGGTTAGGTTTAGTTCAGGCAGCATGTGAAAAACTAGTGCATTGACATTTACCTGCATGCTATTAACTTCTTATTTCAACTAATTTGAATTGTAGCTCTGATAGGTTTGCTGTTTGGAAGTCATTATGATTGTCGAGTTTGGCTTCCAGTTGAGCAAGAAATAGTTTGGAGGAGGTTGTAAAAACAAGTAAGTTTGATTTCTGAGCTCCAGGGATGTGTCGTGGGGGCCCTTTTGTGAAGGGCAATCAAACCCCATAAAGGAATTAAAGATTTAAAGTTTAAATTGCGTAAGGAGTTCAATTCCAATGGGGATGTTTGAACCTAACCCCAGGAGTGGGACAAAACCCTGACTTGTTTTCTCCCTGAGGTTTTCTTCAGCTCACTGCGGCTATTAGATTTTCGGAGGCTTGGGAAAACCATCAGTCATGCTTAAACCTGAAAAGTAGCTAATATCCAAGACTTCTTGCCACATGAACATATTTGAAACACTACTTGGTAGTGTGGATGAGCAGAGGGATCTTGGTGTCCATGTACACAGATCTCTGAAAGTTCCAACCCAGGTAAATAGTGCGGTGAAGAAGGCAAATGGCGTACTGGCTTTTATTGGTAGAGGAATTGAGTTCCAGAGCCCTGAGGTCATGTTGCAGTTGTATAAGACTCTGGTGCGGCCGCATCTGGAGTATTGTGTGCAGTTTTGGTCGCCATACTATAGGAAGGATGTGGAGGCACTGGAACGGGTGCAGAGGAGGTTTACCAGGATGTTGCCTGGTATGGTAGGAAGATTGTATGAGGAAAGGCTGAGGCACTTGGTGCTGTTTTCATTGGAGAAAAGAAGGTTTAGGGGTGACTTGATAGAGGTGTACAAGATGATTAGGGGTTTAGATAGGGTTGACCATGAGAACCTTTTTCCACGTATGGAGTCAGCTATTACAAGGGGGCATAGCTTTAAATTAAGGGGTGGTAGGTATAGGACAGATGTTAGGGGTAGATTCTTTACTCAGCGAGTCGTGAGTTCATGGAATGCCCTGCCAGTAGCAGTGGAGGACTCTCCCTCTTTATGAGCATTTAAACGGGCATTGGATAGGCATATGGAGGATAGTGGGCTAGTGTAGGTTAGGTGGGCTTGGATCGGCGCAACATCGAGGGCCAAAGGGCCTGTACTGCGCTGTATTTTTCTATGTTCTATGTTCTATGTTCTATCGTCCTGTCCCCTAGGGCTGTTCCTGGGAGGAATTAACCAGTGTATTTTATTTCCAGTATGATGTCTTGTGTTAGTCCTAAGTTCAATGTAGCTCAGCGGTAGGCGTATTTATTCTTAAGTCTATTCTGTTGTCTTACCAGAGAGTCAGATGCAACGTAACTAGATACTAAGTACTAGGTAATAAATGTAGCTTGACTAAACTGAACATCACTTCTGCTGAAGGTTTTGTCTGATTAACCTTTCCACATGGTATCAATAACTTTAACCATATCAACAAGAAGAATAATTTAAACCATACCAACAAGAAGAATAATTTAAACCATACTAATAAGAAGAATTGGTAGCAGTGTATCTACCTTAGACATCTCAACTGGTTTTGGTGGCACAAACTACAATAAATCTCACTACCTGGCTTCCTGACATATTTTGCTGCAATTCTTCACATTTCTTTTGATTTAAGAATCATTACTTTCAATTGGACAAAGTCAAAGGAAGAAACTAATACAATTCAGAGCAATTGGTCACACATCAGAAAATTATAAGAGACTTTGATTAACGTAAGAGAAACTGAATGGTGTTATAATATCGATAGAGACTGATAATTTATAAAAACAAGATATTAATTTTCCAGCATGACAAAATTTGGTTTAAAACTTTTACTGTTACATATAAACTAAAATCAACTTAGATTAAAATGTTACAGAAATGACAACTGACATAGCCAACTACAGAACCATTACCTAATTAACGCAACCAAAAATGCTTTCCAACGCACTTGCATATTATGTCACTTTCTTAGCTGGGATATAACCTTTTAGATTAAGTCCCATTTTCCTCCCAGTTTTTCAGCAAAAGCTTCTCCCTGCAGCCCAGAGCAAGTCTTTCAATGTCCTTTGAAAGCTGCTCCACCCACTCTTCTAAATATCACCAAATTAACTTCTAACTGTAAGGCCCTACCTGATAAAACCGTGGTCCTTAAATTTCCAGTCTGGCATTGTGCTTGATGGCTAATACAAAACATTCTTTCTTTGCTTTTCACAGCAAACTTGGTTTTCAGTTTCCATCCCAG
Organism: Chiloscyllium plagiosum; assembly: GCF_037043375.1. NCBI lineage: Eukaryota > Metazoa > Chordata > Chondrichthyes > Orectolobiformes > Hemiscylliidae > Chiloscyllium > Chiloscyllium plagiosum. The sequence continues at coordinate 66,930,395 of NW_028270147.1, read as the reverse complement.
GGCCTTTAAACCTGAGAGACAGTACCCAGAAAGCATAGTGTCAAGGGATGAAAACTGACACTTGATTTTCTATGGGTTTGGCCTAGGTATCTCTTTTCATGACAACCAAATCATTTGAATCCATTTCTGGAAGAGATTTCAAGAGACTTCACAACTCCCAATTTCAGGATATTTGGTAAATAATTTGAGATTGCTTAAAACATGACCAGCTCATAAAGTCCTGTATCTGTAACAACACCTTGATATTTTAAGGCTGATCCCAAGCAGCCAGCATTGGATTTGTAAAGGGTAGATTATGTCTGATGAAATTGATTGAAGTGTTTGAAAACGTGATTAAAGTAAAGTAATATCTATCAATTTATTTTGTGGTCTTCTAGGTACTTTCTAATCAAGCTGTTCAGGATATTATGACACACCTCTAGGACTTGAACTGGGCCCAATGACTCATTCACAAATGCTCTGAATATATGATTTTAATAATACTTTGATGATAGGATGCAAAGCCGCACATTCAAGCTTGCTAATGACCCTATGGCAGTGGCATGGTAAGCCATATAGATGGAAATAGAGCATTACAATTAGATATAAATTGATTACATGAATGGGTAAGAGACTGGCAAGTGGTATTCCATTCAGGCATATGTGAGGTCTAAAGAAAGATAGAGCAAAGTAATTTCAAAACAGTAATTAGTAGAAATAGTGGATGTCCAAAAAACTTGGAATGTTCAGATACACATATCCTTAAACCATCATGAACAGGTACAGAAAATGATCAAATTGGATAATGAAATGCTTTATTTTTGAAATACGAGGAATCGTAGTTCAGCTTTACAAAATCCTAACTCGACTTGGAGTGTTGTAATGGTTCTGGGCAACAAAGCCTGAGAAGAAAATATTGGCTGAGAGAACGCTGCATATTACTGTGGTGCAGCTATGAGCTGAGCTATGATTCTTTCTATTTCAAAAAGGAAGCATTTCATTATCCAATTTGATCTTTTTGCATATGATTATGATGAAAGTTCATAACATATTACTGCAATTTAGGATCTTTCGTTCCAAAGTGGAGAAAACAGATTTTAGTTTTGAAAAGGACTTCATTATACTATTCACAAACAGTTATCCTAATGACTGGATAGCCACTTGGGCAGATAATTGCTAAGTTGTTTGCTGACTTCACTGTATGACTTCCAGAGATAGAGAGGGGGTCAGACACAGGTTCTTGCAGATTAGAGATCCATAACAGGCTACCATTGGTGTGAAAGATTTGGATGGTAAAGAATTGGTTAAATGTGTTCAAGAAAACTTGGATGCTCCTACTAGTGAAGGAGCAAAACTAGGTCTTTGTTTGGGCACTAAGGCACAGCAGGTGACTGAAGTAAAAATGGGGGAGCACTTTTGGTCTAGCGATCATACTTCTATTAGTTTCAGAAAGGTATGGAAAAGGATAAGCCTTCCACAAAAGTTAATATTTTAAGTAGAGTAAGGCAAATTTTAATGGTATGAGACAAGAACTTTCGAAAGTTGATTTCAATAGACTGTTCACAGGTAAAGGGACAACTGACAAGTGGGGGGGCATTCAACAGTGTGATGATGAGAGTTCAGAGGCATTATGTTCCTGTTAGAGTGAAAGGTAAGACTGGTAAGATTAAGCAAAAATTGATGGATAAAAATATTGAGGTTCTAGTCAAGAATAAAAGAGAGTCTTACTTTAGAAATAGACAACATTTAAAGAGTGTAGGGGCATTTGTGAGAAATAAATCAGGAAGGCAAAGAGGGGATATGAGATATGAGCATTGGCTGATAAGGTTAATCCAAAGAGATTCTACAAATACATTAAGAGCAAGATGGTAACTAGAGAGTGGGGAGTTCCTGTTGGACCCCAGGAGATGGATGAGATACTAAATGAATATTTCGCATCAGTTTTTACTGTGGAGAAAGAAATAGAGTCTACATTATACAGAGAAATAAACATTGATGTTTTAGAAACAGTTCACTTCACAAAAGAGGAAGTTTGAGAGGTCTTAGAGAATATAAAGGTGGATAAGTCTTTGGGACCTGATATCATATATCCCAGAATGTTGTGTGAAATATGGGAGGAAATTACAAGACTCCTTGCATAAATATTTGCATCATCTATAACTGTTGGTGAGGTGCCTGATGACTGGAAGGTGGCTAATGTTATACCTTTGTTTAAGAAAGGTTGGAAGGAAAAAACAGAGAGCTATCAGCCTGTGAATCTGACATCAGCTGTGGGCAAGTTGTTGGAGGTGATTATAAAAGATAGGATTTATGGACATTTAGAGAGTCAAAAATTGATTAGGGACAGTCAGCATGATATTGTGTGAGAAAAATTATGTCTCACAAACTTGATTAAGTTTTTTGAGGGAGACACCAAAAAGGTTGATGAGGGCAGAACAGTAGACATTGTTTACTTGGATTTTATTAAACCTTTTGACAAGTTCTGCATGGTAGACAAATTAGTAAAGTTAGGTCACATGGGATTCAGGGTGAGCTTGTCAATTAGATGCATAATTGGCTTTATGGCAGGAGACAGACAGTAATGGAGGAAGGTTGCTTTTTGGATTGGAGGCCTGTGACCAATGGTGCTCCCCAGGGACGGGTGCTGGGTCCTCTTTTGTTTGTCATGTACATAACTGATTTGGATGAGAATAGAGAAGGCACAGTTAGTAAGTTTGCTGACGATACCAAAATTGGTGGCACGGTAAACAGTAAGAAAGGTTTTCTAAGATTACAAAATAGCAGATGGAGTTCAATCGGGGTAAATGTGAAGCATTGCATTTTGGTACAACAAACAAGAATAGGGCTTTATACAATTAATGGTAGGGCATTGGGTAATGTTGTAGATCAGAGGGATCTAGGGTTCCAGGTACATAATTATTTGAAGTTTGCATCACATGTACACAAACTGGTTAAAAAGGCGTTTGGCACACTTGCCTTCATTGCTTAGTGCTTTGAGTATAGGAGTTGGAAAGCCATGTTGAGACTATACAGGACATTGATGAGGACTCTTCTGGAATTTTGTCCAGTTCTGGTTGCCCAGTTATAGGAACGATATTTATAAGTTGGAGAGGTTTACTAGGATGTTGCTGGGTATTGAGGGTTTGAGTTATAAAGGCTGGATAGGCTGGGACATTTTACACTGGAGTGTAGGAGGTTGAGAGATGTCCTTATAAAAGTTTATAAAATAAGAGGGGCATAGACAGAGTTAATGGTAGTTGACTTTTCCTTGAGATGTGAGATTTCAAGGCTAGGAGGCACATTTTTAAGGTGAGAGGAGAAAGATTTAAAAAGACATGAGGGACAAATATTTTACATTGAGGGTGGTTCATGTGCGGAATGAATTTCCTGAGGAAGTGGTGGATGTGGGTACAATTACAACATTTAAAAGGCATTTGGATAAGTATACGAATAGGAAAGGTTTGGAGGGACATAGACCAGGAGCAGGCAGGTAGGACTAGTTTAGTTTGAGATTATGTTCGACATGGACTAGTTGGACCAAAGTGTCTGCTTCCGTCCTGTATAACTCTATGACTCTATAACAACAGAGCTGCTGTTATTTGCAATCATCAAGCAGTCAAACTGGGGAGATGTCCTGACAATAAGACTTAAAAGCAGAAGGTTATGGAGGTTAAGAGTGAAAGATGCTGATGCATTTAGGGCACCTTTAAAAATAAATCAATAATGGGTAGAGTCAAAATTTTTTATAAGGAACTCAAGGAGAGCCATCAATTGAAGGGAATAACATTCAATGAATGTGCGGCAATTTGCCAAGAGAAAACAATTACATCCTTGTCAACTGAGCAAGAAGCTTCAGCATAGGAATAGTGTTGAACTGAGATTGAACTCCAAACAGAGATCTGAGTGTCTATGAGGGTATTGCTGGGGTAAAAGAAATGAAACTTTCTTTTTTTGTGTTTGTAATTAAATTGCTTCAGTAGTTATTGCCATAAAGTTTGCGATTCTCATTTGCAAAATAAACTTTCATATTCTTTTGTTAAAAGTACATTGGTAGTCTCCTGTAAATATGTTCAGTGACTGACTTCCATAGTAAACAAAAAGTAAAGCTTATGGTCTATCAAATTGCCTCCATTCTGGGACCAGTCTAGTGTTACCATTAGCTATGCTGCCAGCAATTCTATGGGGAGGGCTGCCTTCCTCATTTAGACAGCAGACCTGGTGGCGGCAATTGGTACAATGGCATGTCAAGGTCCCACTGCCGACAGACAGCTGATGGAGGAACCTGATAAGAGTGGAATAAAGTAAGCACTTTGAATGGACTTTGCTTAGTTCATCCTGTTCCATTTTGAGGTTAATAGTCACTAAGTTTAAAGACCTTTATGAGCAAAGAGCAGTGTTAATTGAATTATGTTGTCATGAAATGATGCATAGAGTCATACAGTCATAGAGAAGTACAGCATGGAAACAGACTCTTCGGTTCAACCCATCCATGCTGACCAGATATCCCAACCCAATCTAGTCCCACCTGCCAGCACCCGGCCCATATCCCACCAACTCCTTCCTATTCATATACCCATCCAAATGCCTCTTAAGTGTTGCAATTGTACCAGCCTCCACCACTTCCTCTGGCAGCTCATTCCACACACATACCACTCTCTGTGTGAAAAAGTTGCCCCTTAGGTCTCTTTTATATCTTTCCCCTCTCACCCTAAACCTATGCCCTCTAGTTCTGCACTCCTCGACCCCAGGGAAAAGACTTTGCCTATTTACCCTATCCATGCACCTCGTAATTTTGTAAACCTCTATAAGGTCACCCCTCATCCTCCGACACTCCAGGGAAAACAGCCCCAGCCTGTTCAGCCTCTCCCTATAGCTCAAATCCTCCAACCCTGGCAACATCCTTGTAAATCTTTTCTGAACTCTTTCAAGTTTCACAATATCTTTCCAATAGGAAGGAGACCAGAATTGCACACAATATTCCAACAGTGGTCTAACCAATATCCTGTACAGCCGCAACATGACCTCCCAACTCCTGTACTCAATACTCTGACCAATAAAGGAAAGCATACCGAATGCCTTCTTCACTAGCCTATCTACCTGCAACTCCACTTTCAAGGAGCTATGAACCGGAACTCCAAGGTCTCTTTGTTCAGCAACACTCCCTAGGACCTTACCATTAAGTGTGTAAGTCCTGGTAAGATTTGCTTTCCCTAAATGCAGCACCTCGCATTTATCTGAATTAAACTCCATCTGCCACGTCTCAGCCCATTGACCCATCTGGTCAAGATCCTGTTGTAATCTGAGGCAACCTTCTTTGCTGTCCACTACACTTCCAATTTTGGTGTCATATGCAAACTTACTAACTGTACCTCTTATGCTCGCATCCAATCATTTACGTAAATGACAAAAAGTTGAGGAACCAGGACCGATCCTTGTAGCACTCCACTAGTCACAGGCCTCCAGTCTGAAAAACAACCCTCCACCACCATCCTCTGTCTTCTACATTTTAGCCAGATCTGTTTTTTCAAATGGCTAGTTCTCCCTGTATTCCATGAGATCTAACCTTGCTAATTAGTCTCCTCGAACGCCTTACTGAAGTCCATATAGATCACATCTACCACTCTGCCCTCAACAATTCTCTTTGTTACTTCCTCAAAAAACTCAATCAAGTTTGTGAGACATGATTTCCCACACACAAAGCCATGTTGACTATCCCTAATCAGTCCTTGCCTTTCCAAATACATGTACATCCTGTCCCTCAGGATTCCCTCCAACAGCTTGCCCACTGCTGACGTCAGGATCACTGGTCTATAGTTCCCTGACTTGTCCTTACCACCCTTCTTAAACAGTGTCACCTTGTTAGCCAATCTCCAGTCTTCCAGCATCTCATTCATTACTGACACTGTACTCAGTTCGTTGTTAGACTGAAGTCCAAATATGATTGTTGAAGACATCGATTTAAGCAAACCAATAGCTGAAATTTCTTTAACATTGTTGATTCTGAGTCTTTCTCCATTAACATAGGTTCCCAGAGCTCCCAATTATGTCAGAGTCAGAAATATTGCTATCTCTCCCACATCTAAGATTTCTAATGAATTATTGTTTTCAGTGGGCAATCAGTCATATCCAAATTCAATTCTATGCTCGAAAATTAACATTCACAGATTATGTGTATTATTTGCATATTTTCTGCTTCCTGTGCCAAATCATAATCATGCAATCTGTTCCGCATCTCTATACCTTTGTCCATCTGCTTAGTCATCAATGCAGCTGGCTGAGCTAGTTACTGTCACTACACTAGAATCGAAGACAAATTAATGAAACTACCAGGATACTTGAATTCCTGTGAATGCACTGCCCGATGAGTGATCACACTTTTTATATATTTAATAAATATTTTATGACTAATTGCCATCTCTCATTTCAAATACCCCGTTGACTCCAAATGGTGATGTTCTCACTTAGGGCTGGAGAAAGTACAGGATTGCACTTCACAACAAGGTTCAACTTCATAAGTTAGGTTAGTAGGGAGTAGGCAGTAGGGAGCAGCATTGTTAGAGTTGCTGTCATTCAAATGGGACTTTAAATAAATTGGCAACTATATGTTTAGGTTGACCTTGTGGATTACAGGCTCTATTCAAAGGACTGCAACCCAATGTATAAATCAACAATCCTCCTTGATCAAGTAATATATAACTAGCTAAAGAACTGCCGATGCTGTAAAGCAGAAACAAAAGTAGAACTTGCTGGAAAAACTCAGCAGGTCTGGCAGCTTTGGTGGTGAGAAATCAAAGTTAACGTTTTGGGTCCGGTGACCCTTCCTCAGAACTGTGGAACTTTTCCAGTAATTGCTGTTTTTGTTTCTGATTTCCAGCTTTTGCAGTTCTTTTGGTTTTATTTTGCAGGGAAGTACTGGGTTAGGTTCTGAGAAGGTGCAGATGGGTTGTGTGTACTAAGTTGGGCATCAGTTTACTAGATACCCAGGAGTTGGACAAAGAATTTAATTGTTGAACTTTTCCTGAATAACTCTTACGAACACTGGAAACTACATTGTTCTCTCATTTAAATGGACACTTACAGAGGGTTCCATGGACAGGAGAATTGCACATTAGAATCTTCAAATTCCCAGTCAATTCCCTAGAAGTCTACTTTATCAGGGACTCTGTAGGGTCAAGACATGGAAATCTCATCTCTGCTGCAGAATCCAACTGTCTGGCAATTGGAAAATCAGAGCCTCTGTTATTTGGAAATGGGTTCTAACACAGAACCATGCAAAGCTTTAGGTTTGCTCTGAATTTCTAGAGTGTAAATTAAGAATAAGGTCATTAGCAGAGTTTTGAATAGACCTCTTTAATATCAATGTTGACCTCTCTCAGCATCTTTTCAGCAACTGTAACATTGTATCCTACAATTGTTCTGTTACCCTGATGTACTTGTACAGCATGATTTGCCTGTAAAGCATGTAAGACAACACTTTTCACTATACCTCAGTAAATGTGACAGTAACAAATCAAATCAAATCAATGGGGAGACATAGTCTTCGTTTCATTTTTGTGTTTGTTTAGTTGTTATGGTTCTCTGAAAACTTGTTTACATGCATTTAAATGATGCTTTGAAACAACTCTTCAGGTGAATAATTCATTGGAAAGGAAATTGGGTGGCTGCCTAGCAACAAAATGGCCTACAGCATAAGGAGGCAGAGGGAGAAACAAGTTTCCTTTCAGAAAGAAAAACAGAACAATTCGGAAGATTAGGGATAGTCTAGGCTTCTTTCTGAATAGCAGGTCATGCAGACAGGAAATGCCTGTAAGATCAGCAGTCTCCAAACCTGTAAGGCAGATGAAAATAAGTCTCAAAGTAACTTAGAAGTTAGTAAGAGAAAAGCTCCAGAAACAGAAGGCTTCGGTCTGAGAGTAAAAGCTCCTGCAAGGATGGAAAATGCATGAGTTTAAGAAACTTTTGTTAAGGAGTATGTGAGCTGCATTAGCAATTTATTTCAGGTCTCATGAGGCAACATTAACTAAATAATAAAGCATTAAGTGAATGCAGAAGTTTGCTGGAATGGAGCCGGGTACAGCTGTGCCAACTGAACAAGGAAATTTAAAGTGGAAACAAGGTCATCCTTCACTGTTGTTTCAGTATCTGTGAAGTTGTTGTTGAGGGAAGGATTGAACCTTTATTTCTGATATTTGTAATAAGATCATTACAAATAGCTCTTATCCATTAAAAGTCTTTTTTTCCTTTAATATAATATACTTTGATATTCTTTTGTCAAAAGCACATTGACATCATCTTGTGAATATATTGAGTAACTCACTATGGTAAAAAAACAAATTGCAAAACATAGTCTGTCAAGTCTGGTTTCACTTTGTGATCTTGTCCAGTATTACCATTAGCTGCGATTATGACAGCATACTTAAGGAACAGTTCCTAGCTGTGATTCAGCTGGTACTTATTGATTAAAATGGAGAGAACTTTCAGTTTTATTGCAATATGTGCACATTCACTGCATATACATTAGTAATGAATATCCAATGAATACCTGACAACATAATAGGCTACTTGAATTTAATGAAATCATTGAGGAGAAAGTGGGGACTGCAGATGCTGGAGATCAGAGCTGAAAATGTGTTGCTGGAAAAGCGCAGCAGGTCAGGCAGCATTCCAGGAACAGGAGAATCGACGTTTTGGGCATAAGCCCTTCTTCAGGAATGAGGAAAGTGTGTCCAGCAGGCTAAGATAAAAGGTAGGGAGGAGGGACGTTGGAAATGCGATAGGTGGAAGGAGGTCAAGGTGAGGGTGATAGGCCGAAGTGGGGTGGGGGGGGGGGGGGAAGAGGACGGGAAGAAGATTGCAGGTTAGGAAGGTAGTGCTGAGTTCGAGGGATTTGACTGAGACAAGGTGGGGGGAGGGGAAATGAGGAAACTGGAGAAATTGGAGTTCATCCCTTGTGGTTGGAGGGATCCTAGGCTGAAGATGAGGCGCTCTTCCTCCAACCGTCGTGTTGCTATGGTCTAGTGATGGAGGAGTCCTAGGACCTGCATGTCCTTAGTGGAGTGAGAGGGGGAGTTGAAGTGTTGAGCCACGAGGCGGTTGGGTTGGTTGGTCCGGGTGTCCCAGAGGTGTTCTCTGAAACATTCAAACGGACCCCATTACCAGGGATATATTTCCCTCCCCTCCCCTATCAGCATTCCTAAAAGACCACTCCCTCCATGACTCCCTCGTCAGGTCCACACCCCCCACCAAACCAACCTCCACTCCCGGCACCTTCCCCTGCAACCGCAAGAAATGCAAAACTTGCGCCCACACCTCCCCCCTTACTTCCCTCCAAAACCCCAAGGGATACTCCCATATCCACCACAAATTCACCTGCACCTCCACACACATCATCTATTGCATCCGCTGCACCCGATGTGGCCTCCTCTATATTCGGGAGACAGGCCGCCTACTTGCGGAACGTTTCAGAGAACACCTCTGGGACACCCGGACCAACCAACCCAACCACCCCATGGCTCAACACTTCAACTCCCCCTCCCACTCCACCAAGGACATGGAGGTCCTTGGACTCCTCTATCGCCAGACCATAGCAACACGACGGTTGGAGGAAGAGGGCATCATCTTCCGCCTCGGAACCCTCCAACCACAAGGGATGAACTCAGATTTCTCCAGTTTCCTCATTTGCCCTCTCCCCACCTTGTCCCAGTCAAATCCCTCGAACTTAGCACCGCCTTCCTAACCTGCAATCATCTTCCTGACCTCTCTGCCCCCACCCCACTTCGGCCTATCACCCTCACCTTGACCTCCTTCCACCTATTGCATTTCCAACGCCCCTCCCCCAAGTCCCTCCTCCCTACCTTTTATCTTAGCCTGCTGGGCACACTTTCCTCATTCCTGAAGAAGGGCTTATGCCCAAAACGTCGATTCTCCTGTTCCTTGGATGCTGCCTGACCTGCTGCGCTTTTCCAGCAACACATTTTCAGCTTTAATGAAATCATTGTCCGCATTACGTATCTGAATAATATGATTTCTCATAGTTTCAATTTTACTTCTTCCAGTATTACTTGCCACTGTCCTCTTTAAATATATTTGTACAAGATTTTGTGCAAGTGATATATAATAACGTAGCCTGGAATGCTACATGCTATTTTGTTTCAGGCACAATTCTATTTCAGCATGTAATATAGCTTCAGTTATCTCTCAACGAAACATATTCTTATTATAGCAATCAGCTTAAAATGTGACAAATATAAATCAATGTTCATGCCAACAACTTTGTACCATGGTCTTTCTATTTTAAGCTCATGTTGGCTAGTTTTCTATGTCTTAAGAGGCACAATTGCTGAGAAGAAGTTAGAAAGGCTGAATCCATGAGAGAATTCCCCTTACAACACTGTTTGTGGACCAGGGGGAGGAACCAGTGTGCTCTCCAGCCTGGCAAGCTTGTCAGTATGTCCAGAGTCAAAAAGTGCCATGCTGGAAAAACACAGCCAGTCAGGCAGCATTCAAGGAGCAGGAGAGTCGACGTGTTGGTTGGAGGCTCCCAAGGTGGAAGATGAGGTGTTCTTCCTCCAGGTGTCCAAAGCCAAGCCAGCCCATGCCTGGCAGAAGAACACCTCACCTTCTGCCTCGGGACCCTCCAACCATTCGGCATCAACATCCATTTCACCAGTTTTCCTATCTCTCCTCCCCTCACCTTACCCCAGATCCAACCCTCCAACTCGGCAGTGCCTGCTTGAACTGCCCTACTTGTTCATTTTCCTTCCCACCCATCCACTCCGACCTCCACTCTGATGTATCACCATCACCCTCCACCTTCATCTACCTATTGCATTCCAAGCCATTTTCTCCCCAGCTCCATTCTCCCTCCCATTTATCGCTCAGCCCCCTTGGGCACCTGTCCCCCGACCACTACATTCCTGATGAAGAGCTTATGCTCGAAACGGCGATTCTCCTGCTCCTCAGATGCTACCTGACCAGTTGTGTTTTTCCAGCTTAACACTTTTTGACTCTGATCTCCAGCACAGTGGCTCAATGGTTAGCACTGCTGCCTCACAGTACCAGGGACCCAGGTTCGATTCCAGTCTCGGGTGACTGCCTGTGTGGAGTTTACACATTCTCCCCGTGTCTGCGTGGGTATCTTCCGGGTGCTCCAGTTTCCTCCCACAGTCCAAAGATGTGCAGGTCAGGTGAATTGGCCAAGGTAAATTGCCCATAGTGTTAGGTGCATCGTTCAGAGGGAAATGGGTGTGGGTGGGTGACTCTTCAGAGGGTCGGTGTGGACTCGTTGGGCCGAAGGGCCTGTATCCACACTGTAGGGAATCTAATCTAATCTGCAGTCCTCACTTCCTCCTAGTCAGAATATCCAAACGAATCATCCGTAAGCAAGGAATTTGCCAATCAGATCCTCTTGATCGCTAGCTACTTGATTCCCTGGATTTATTGAACCCTCCAATAATCTGGAACTCTTGCGATTGGAAGAACTTTTCATTGTACTCAATTTCCCTCAACAATCCGATCCTCACCACCAGACCTTTCCAATCTCCTTAACTGAGACCTTGTGGAAAAGGTCTCAAGCCAGACAGGTTCTTCAACTGACCAGAAGAAAAATATTTAAACATTGCAAGTTTATCTGGTCTCATCTTAACAAACCCCATCCCATTTCCTATCTGGAACTCACCTTCAGGTTCAAATTAGCCCACCATTCTCAATTCTATCCTGTTAACTGACAACAACCATTGGGCCCAACTTCCATGTTTCAAGCATTCACTTTTCAGGTCATAATACACATGTAACAATATTTGGTAATGACCAGTGGAGTCACATTTTTCAGCAAGTAATTTTATTAGCAATTTTTAAGAAATAATTTGAAAGTTTATGATACACAAAACAGAATATTTGATTCTTGACTATTAAATTCATTACATCATTTTAAATACCAATAGTTTTAAACCTGCTAAAGCCAGTGAGAAATTTAATTTGAACACTAAATACACTGAAATAGGAACATTTGGAAATTAATTATATGTTCAGATACATAAAGTTACAGATAAGGGGTCACTTAGTGGTTAGTGCATATCTTCTCACTAAGACATCTAGATGGCAATTTGCAAATGACCTGATAGGTCAACGGACTGAAGTAATTGATTGCTATAGAATGGGCTGATATTCCGAGGAGATCAAAAAGTTATGGTTTGTGGCTGGGTAAGGCTCTCCATCAGAAGAGAACAGAAAGGAAAATATCATGCAATGTAACAGTCAGCTGTTTTAGTTCAATTATAGTTCACAATATCAGTGCACAGCACTCTCAGTCATGCAGCATAAATGTCATCTCAGCCATTTTGTTTTGGACAAAGATACTTATTTGGCTCTCTGCCCTAATAATCTCAATTATGTCTCCTTCATAAAAGTTGCCACATGATTAGACTATCTACAAAAGATTTAAATAGGGTTCAAGAGAATAAACTTCATTCTAAAACGGCCTGTGGGACATGCATTTGTGTGCCCATAACATGATGGGAGCAATAGTGAAACTTCAACAAAACTTAAATGAAACTCGAGGCTCAATATCTTTGAAATACAACACAGCAATACAGCCTATTCTGATATTTGGGTATGTCACAATCAACTTTTGGATAAAGAATGTGATTCGTCCTATCTTAGTTCAAAAGAATACAATATTTGCTGTCTCACTCAGAGCTCTTTTCACCAATGACATCCAATCAAAATGCATTCAATTCACCATTTGCCAAAAATTCAAAAGATGACCTTCAATAACATTTTCTAATGTCTTCTGCCCTTTTACCTGTAGTACACACTGCACCAAGGTGACACACAAGTGATAATAGGAGGTAAGTGTTGTGTGCTTACACACATGCCTTCCAGAATCAAATCTAAGGAAATGGTTAGCTTTTAGCCAGTGTGTATTGGAAAACAACCTTTTCAATGTAGGAGTGACACGGGCACACCTGTACAATGGAAGCTTCACTGAATAATCTATTGGATGCTCATTTTCTCACAGTAATTTACACCTACATATACTTTAACCACATCAATACATTGTGGGGAATATCACAAATGTCAGATGCACAGTTGAAAAGTTTAAAGTTTAATTCAGATGTGATTTTTATTCTACCTTTAAAAAGTGATAATAAATGCATACACTGACCACTGAATGACCACTAGAGCTGCGGCCTGGGAGGTGCAAGTGGGTTTCTCTCATGAGTTGTTACTACAATTTTGAATCAGTTATTTAATACGTGGAAGTGCTTTGATCAATTTCTGAGAACATGTTTGGCTGCGTGTGTAGGTGAGTAAAGATTAATCACAGGCCAGGATGCTGTAGCAGCTTATCTGATTTGTGGCTTCATCACCTGACTAAACTAACTTCATTGTGCATCATTTCCTCAAGGAACAAATTTGGCATCCTATAGCAGCATTGATTAACACTGCTAGTCACTTCCTTCAGTTCACTTAGAAGAATATTAACTTCTTGATTAGAATCTCAGGCTTATATTAAAAAAAAGACAAATATAAAACTGGAGTTCACTTTCTGACATGGTAAAAGTTAGAAACATAGACACACTTCAAGCAATTGGGAACAAAGTATGAGAGGTGGGGCTATGGTACTTAGGTTTTGCATTCGTGTTAGAAAGAAAGACACACCCAAAGAATGACAGTGGTTCAATAAACTGATGTAAATTTCACTGGGACTACCATAAATGCAGGATTTCAAGTTGACATGTTAGAGTTTGCTTCTTAAAGTAAATATGTAATTCATGATATGCATCGCAGCCAATTGGGCTAGAGCAGATAGACCATATTGTTATACAAGTTATTTTCATAAAAGTAGCAACTAGCTGGAGAACCCAGGAAACATGCACTTAAATCATATATAGCTTTGAAACTGACAACACACCTCACGTCTAATTTTCACTATTCTTGAATGACAATAAAATGAAAACACCGGGATGGTGATATAGAATTTTTCATGACATCTACCTAGTATCTGTGCATACAGACGAGCGTGCAACATTACAGGGTAAACTACTAGTGGTTGGACACTGGACAACAATGAACAGAGATCAGTCACATACTGTACATTAAGGAATATGTCTAACATATTGTGCAATCTTAACAGAAGCAGCAGGTATTTTTGACAAGAATCTGTACCGATTGCAAATAAACAAAGCAGCATGTAAAAATGAGTGAATGAAAGAGGGTCAGTGAAAACCAATTAGTTAACATGGAGCTTTATCACCTGATTGGATCTTTAGAGTTTAACAGTCAGAATTCAACTGTTTAAAAACAGTTTCTCTTCTGTTAGGTCGAGATATGGCTGAGGTAAAACATTGATACATGAAGCCAGTCAGGATCAGCTTTGTCACCAACATGAACTCTAATTAATTTGAAGAGTACTATAATATTTATTTGATGTTCTGCTCTTTGGCTTTGGGACCTATAGATATACATTTGACTGCTTTGAAACCATGCACTAGCAGTGATTATAGAAATGGACCACTGAGGGAAGAGGAACTAACCTTTCAGACTGAGCTGAAGAGCAGTCTGACAAGTGACCAGTGAAAACTATCTGAAGGACCACATATTCTTCTTCCCTGAGTGCTTTATTTCTTTTTGTAGAAGTATTTGTAGGATCAATCATCAGTCTTCCAAGTTAGACCTGGTCTAAGTGAAAAATGAAGCTGAACCAATACTCAAAAATATTAGTCAAAGAATACAATTTAACATTACTGAGACCAAGGATAATTAAAATGTTTCCTGAAGTTACAGAACACAAACATAAAAAAAGAAAAACAAAATTACCTGTGGATGTCCTTCTGCGTGGAAGTTTAAAGGACTTTGAGAACAATGTTAACAGACAAATACTCAGGTTGTTCTCAGGTTGTACAGTATAGTGACAACATATCAACTCAGCTGTCAATTAAAAAATAATTATCTTTTATAAAACTAATCCGTGTGTTCCATAAAGATGGATGAAAGTCAAATCCTTGGAGCAAAATGTGAGTCAATGCTCAATGTTACTCAGGTATTATAAGAAAACATTACACCAATTTGAGTTAGTTATACAGCCTATGGGAACAGAGATGGGAGAAGTTTGAGACAAGGTTCCAATAATCTTAAAATGAAACTAATATTGTCAAGGAATATCATCCACTATAAAGGACTTAAGTTTCTCTGTTTCAACATTTGACTATTAATTATCATTTACTATTGTTTAAATGGGCAGATTGCTTATGTGAGTACCATGTTATTCTCTAAGTTTGTTGAAGGCTTTTGTGGCTGCAATATTATAACAACATGTTTATTTCAAAACTATTTACTCAATGATGCAGTATATTATAGAGAACAAACAGTCTGATTTATGCACACAATTCGATCGTTCTATTGTGCTTTCTACTGCTGCATAGAAATGAATTAAGTCACAGTGCGATTTTAAACAGACTGTTTGATGCTGAATTCCACACTAATTCTATTTGAAGTTTCTGTGAAATTGCTGATGAGGCCCAAGCAATAAAAATTGTATTATTTATAAATATTGAAGTTCTACTCAATTTTTCTTTTATTTCTGCGAGCTGCTGTGATGCAATTGGATAAAAGAAGGCCAAGTGTGATGATCCATCTCCAAGCAGAACTTTCATGCAAACTTATTTTTTCCCAGCTATATCAAGACATTGATGACTATTTTAGACATTATGCATTTTGTGAAATGTCAAGAATACCTGCAGTACCATCAAATTCTTACATTGCTCCTGTAGAGAAAACAATTGACTTTTTGAGCTTACCACATTTATTAAACACAGAGGCATTGAAGCAATTCTTTGAACTAAGCATGCTACTATCTGTAAATCCTGAATCACTCATCCAGAGAGAGTAAGTGACCTAGTTGTGTTAAAGTTGCAAGCAGCACAGCAAGGTTAGGAATATCCTATGAAGAAACGTACATGATTCTACCTCTAATAAAAAAAAATGGAAATAGTTATACTGACGCTTGGTATTCTGTGATAATAGGAAGGTCAGCATAAGTGTCACTTAGAGGGCAGCACAGAGAAAGAGACACGAGTGGACAGCGAGAAGTTCTGTGCAGTTCATACAGTGCATTCTGTCAGTAGAGCTTCTACTCTTATTGTACAGTGGGAATGGCAGACAATAGAAGCTCTGTATATATAAGCAGTAGAGCAGTAGTACAGTTTTACTGAGAAGGAAACTGTAAGCTGTTCTTTCTGGTTCTTGCTGGAGAGTTTTATCCAGACGTCTTGATGTAGAGCTGATTTTGCAGGATGTAATCAATAACAGGCTGATTCAAATATTCCACCACGTGGCCATCACCATGCTGTAAAGCCAATCTGTCAAGATGCAAAGAGAAATATCGGATTTCGATACACCAGTGCAGCAAAATTGTTTTGTTGTTTAACCTGTTCACCTACTTGAAGTTGTTTTGCTGTCTTTCATGAATCTGAAAGTTGGAATAAAATGGAAGGGAGACTAAATCCCTCTCAGCCATTTATTTGCTTTCTGTTCCACTGTAGGGATGTTACCTCCAGATAGTAAACAGTGATTGAGCTATAAATCCATATTATCTTAAGGTTTACATCTAATACTGTACCGTGATGTACTGAAAGATATTGACTCTGCCTCCCCAAGCTCCTTTCCAATCCGAGGCAAAGGCTTTATGATCTCTCCCATATTTGGATACTAGAGCTGACAGATCGAACCTGAAGAGTGCTTTGTGTGACCCATTGTACTTTCAGGTTCTGTCACATTAGCAAGGATCTACTTCATCTATAAACAGGTGGAGTGGGGGAACCTACCCACTACTGTAGGCCCAATAAGTATAGCCAAGAAAATAGCCAATATCTGGGGAGAGAGACAGGGTGGGAGGGAGTTGAGGCTGTAGTGCAAAGCAGAATGTTGTTAGAAAAGCACTTAACTCTTTGTGGTCTATATTTTGTTTTGCCCCTTTTAGAGTGTCAAATTCAAAACAAGCTGCAACCAGGACCTGAGGCAGTGAACTTGCCTATGACACTCAGTCCCACTGATAAATAAATAAAGGCCAGATTATGCAACTTGGCCTCTTCTACACAGACATTAACTGATAATCAGACTTCAGTTCAGCGGTTATGTTACAGTCTCAATAGAATATAACTAATCAAGCTCCCCTTAAAGTACAGCATGAGCTGGTTCTGTGATTTTTTGCAACTGTAAAATAAGTGACAATGATTTGGTAATCCCTTTCATACCTTTCCATTAAAGCAAATAGAAAAGTCAAAATATGTCCTCATCACCTGAAAGATTCTATAAATGTTGGAATTAAATTTAAAACCCTTCAGTATAATGTCTTCACAATAGTGCAATACTGTGAATCCCCTTTTTTTGAAATTCACTAAGAAACATATAACTAAACCAAGCTTGCTGTGCACTATGAAAATGATTATCCAGTTAAGTAGAGAGTTATTTATTAACCTACTTTACGAAACATACATTTTTGGATACTGGACTGCATCATTTGGCAGCAGTGAACAGTGTGTTGGAACTCTGATACAATGTGAATGAAGGGGTGCAATGCCAGCTAGTACCCACAGCTCTCCCACTCCAGCGTGCAGATTTCAGTTCTGCGTTCAGTGGCTGGTTGTTTGTTCACTGCCTAGTGGTTTGCATGGAGTACTGCACTTCATCTTAATCCATCATTGTCGCAGAACTCATTGGATAACAATAAAGATTAGAAAGTATGGATTGCTTTCCCTTCCTTAACCCAGTTAGTGTTTCTGGAATAAACACAAGGTAACACCGTGAACGGCACTGCTACCTTACAGTGCCAGAGACCTGGGTTCAATTCCCGCCTCAGGCAACTGTCTGTGTGGAGTTTGCACATTCTCCCCGTGTCTGCATGGGTTTCCTCAGAGTGCTCCGGTTTCCTCCCACAGTCCAAAGATGTGCAGGTCAGGTGAATTGGCCATGCTAAATTGCCCGTAGTGTTAGGTGAAGGGGGAAATGTATGGGTGGGTGGCGGGTCGGTGTGGACTTGTTGGACCTGTTTCCACACTAAGTAATCTAATCTAATCAAACACGTTCTAGACTGAGAATTATTAGTTTGTACAGATCAGCAAGCCTTGTGTATTCTTTTCAAATAAAAATTAGTGGTCACTATCTAGATGCAAGAAGGTTACATACCTACTCTTGGTAGAACTCACAACAGACATGGGATGATTAGTGTCATCCTTTACAGCAAGGATGTTATCCTGTTTAAGGAAAAAAATATGAATTATGATAAATAGCTATACACTCAAATCAAGTACAAATCAAGTTCTAACCTAAGAAACTGCCCATGAATTTATAAGTCTGTTATTATTGCTACAGTTGTGACAGCAATAAGAGGTCACTTCTTATGATGGCGTTAAAGCATCTACACTTGCAATTCTAGGTCCTTGATTTGAATCCATCCTGCAATCCCTATTCACATCCCTAAAAGTTAATGTGAAGTTTAATTCTCAATTCAATTCCAATAACAGACAACTCAACAGAACAAAGTTTTATATAAGTTGGCTGAAGACCCTACATATGTAGAAAGTGGGGAATAATGGCTGATCTGAGAGAGGAAATGCTCATGCTCTTCTGAGGTTTTGGGCTGTAGCACATGATTCAGACAAAGTAGAGCAAGTCCGACATATTGAATAATTTTAACTCTTAGCTACAGGATCAACAGGAAGTGGAGCAAACCAAATCAGAACTTCGAAGTCTTCTACACTATCTATATCCTGCTGTTAAAGGGTCTGCATTATTTTACAAAATTTATCTTGTATAATTAAATGCCAGGTCCAAATTTAATATGATCTTTTCTTTTGGGTATATGTTTTGAATAAAAATGTTCAATCTTTATATGGCTGTACCAACTTAGGTTTGCTTTCCTGTGGTAACTACAAAGTGGTTTCAAACATTTTTCAAGTAACATTAATAATAAAAGAAGCTGTTACATTTAGTGCTGTGGAGCAGAGTAGAGAAGGAAGGAGCCTCAAATATTCTGTTCTGAAAGGCCTACAATTTGCCCTCATACATTGCCAGCTGGCAGCAGTTCCTGCATACGATTGGATAATTTTTTATTCTATTAAACAAACATTTATAGTCTTTGGGTACGAAGGTGCAAATGTTGACCTTTTTCCAAAAGTACAAATTATTCATAAAATTTGTAAAATAAATACATTCCAAATACAGAATTTAACTTGTCTCCATACAGAATGTCTCACTCAAAACAATTGTTACAGTCTTAATATTTACAATACACACTTCAAACAATCCAAGGCCAAAACATTTCAATTTGGAAATTAATGAAAGTGAAATAGAAATAAACTTATTCTTATATTCCATGTTCCACACTTAGGTACCTCAGTACAATGTTGACAAGCCTGATTTGCACATGGTACATTCTTTGTAGGTACATTATCCAAAAGGTTTTACAGTTACCAGCCCCTTGATGTAGTATGCCTGAAAGACCTCAGACAGTAACGTATGCCCACTGTATATCTGTGGCAGCTGCCCCAAGCTTTGATGTGTCCCTCTGAGCCATGTCCCCAGCATTTACTTGTAAGAGACAAATAATCCATTGTCCCAGCTCCCAAAGAATATGGCCTTGCTCTTGCCTCAGTTTACTGGGGATCCCAAGGCCTGCTCGAGTTGATTATAGATGTTTATCAGGCTCAGCAGGTCTGACCATAATGGCATCCATGTGGAGGAAAGCTTTCAACTGAGTACTTCCACACCTGGGATTGTTGCAATCTATTACCTGTATCCATCCTGACAGATTTGGCAAAGGATTTTATTTAACATATGTATAGGATAGGGGAGAAAAAGACAGCCCTGCCTAACTCTGGATTTGATTGAAAAGCTTTCAGGTCCCAATCCTTCAAATGAAATTGTACTAATGATGTTTGCGTTGGACAATAGTTGGATAAAATTGTGATTCCCTATCCAAATCCCATTTTGGAGAGGGCATCATGTCAAGTGTGGGATATTTTGTCAAATGCCTTCCACTGGTCCAAGCTGAGGAGGGCAGTGTCCACCCACTGTCGCACACAGGCAATCATATCCCTGTCAGAGACCTTACTGCTGAGTACAGCATAGGTCTGCTCAGGGTGAATGAGCAAACTTGACCCAAATGGCAATGACCAGGAACACAATTTTGTAGTTCACTTTCAGCCAATTTCTAATTTCCTTCTCTTTACCCCTTCTGTTTGTAGATAAGGGTATTGATGGCTTTCCTCATGGATTTGAACATACTGCAGCCGGAAGTATACACCTCGGACATCTTTGGCAATCCTGGCCAATCAAATCCCATGGGGATGAAGACATCTCATCTCTCAGGTATAATGATCAAATTGCTGTGAAACTGACCCTATTAGAAATTGCCTTTAGTTGCACCATGCTATGATAACTAACAAAATAATAAAAATAAGAACACTTCCAATGTAACAAATGCTGTGTTTCTCAAAAAAAAAACAATTAGGACCTGCTCCACTTTGTTTAACTCATTGAGGGAGTTGGCCTTATTTACTGTCATCTGATCTCTGTTCATTCAGCACCTTTAAGGAAATGACATGTCATACTACACACTAGATCAATTCATAATGAAATATTTTTATAAACCATTCAGAAAATAAAGCTAACAATAATTGGTGAAAATCTTCTCACTATGTAACATGGCAAGCACTGACCTTGTACTTGCGAAGCAATGACGACTGGTTCATGATCCTGTCTGTATCTACATTGTCACGAGGGACAACCACTATTCCGAAATCACCCACAATCATTTCCATCTAGAAAAATACATCACAATTACAGTAATAATGATCCACATCACTCCAGGGAGTGTGAAAACTGCTTTTTGTGTAGCTATGGAGTAATTAGTTAACACTGTCGGTTACATGACTAGAGTTCGTCACTTGAGATATGAAGTAAACAGATCTGATTTCAAAATGATTTTAAGAAACTCACTCCCATTTTTCATGATTAAACACCTACTTATACAATTGAATAAAATCAAGTTTAAAGAACCGCAAGACATCGAGCAGTTTTCAATAAACGCAGTGATTTTGGGAGAAAGTTACCCAAGGAGAAACGATGTACATCTGAATGGTACGATGAAGGCTCACACCCAAGGTTTCCCATAGGGAAAGTTTCTGACACTAACCCAGATGGACTGACAGCAAGGTGCAGGACAGAGAGTTTCCTTCAGAAAAGTAGAAGTTTTACTTGTTTCTTTTAGATCAAGTGGAATTTTCTCACTTCCAATTCAAGTGTTATTTTGTCATGTGAGATTCACAATGCCTGGCCTGCCATGGCTTACAGCAACTTTTTTCAGATGAACATTTGCTCTTTGCTTCAGTAATTGATACCACCATTCTTACCCAGCTACCCCACATCCTCCAGTACGCTGTCAATGCACATTAATAAATAAATCGTTGGGTTTTGGGTCACTCCTCAATGGGGAGTTTTTGAAGTTGTCATTTAAGGCTTGAAGGGAAAGTAGGGAAAACTTTCCTTGACATCAAAAAATGTTCATTTTATTTTTCAGTTTTACTGTGTTTCCCACCTTTCTCATCACTACTCAAGCAACAACTAGAGAACAGAAAATTCCATCCTTTGAGTATAATCATTCTAGTTTTATTCTGTAACAGATTTTTCCAGCAAAAAATGCAAAAACTTATCTTGGATGTCGGCAACAATGTAACCATTTCCCCTTTATAAACAGACAAAGTGAAACTGACTGTAACTGGTGAAGATACTTACATCTTCCTCATTCCACAGACCTGGGATACAGAAAGATTCCAGCAAGTCACTGCCACACAGTAATAAGATGCGGAGCTCTGCATGATTGGGAGATAAATATCAAGTTAAGTGTTACTTGATGGAAAGGACTTGTCCAAATAGTAAGATGTGACAAATAAATAATAACAATCAGATAAAACAGTGATGACAACAATAGTCTATCTACAAAATCCTCCTGCCCAATGTACACCTCTGTCTTTACAGCATCATGACTGGTAAACAGTGCATTGGAGAGAGAGCTCCAATGCAAAGATAGGATTGCACTTAATTTAACTATTTTATGACTACATTTGGTTTTTGTTTTGTCTACTTTATTTCCAAGAACTAGATCCAACATTGCATCTTTTCTTCTTAGATAGGAGACATACTGGTATGGGAAATACTGCAAAACCCAATTTAGGAATGCTTGCCCCTTACACTACCAGCATTCCAGTCTATATTTGGATAATTAAAGTCCTCCATTATTACTATAATGGTTTGTCCTGAGAGTCACTCAATTCATGGCCAAAAGGGAAGGACCAGTTCCACTTACATAATCAAAACTGCTTATGTGCATGCTCATATTGAAATCTTGCCTATTTTCAATATAGCAGCCAAAACCTCCATCATAGCATTACACACCATCTCAAATGGTAATGATGCTGCCTTATGTAATTGATAACTTACTGTCTATGGACGTACAATGCAAAGTGATTTCAGGACAATGCAATATCGAGCTACTGTCTCCCTAAATATCATTCTCACGATGGTTAAAATCAAATCTATACAACATTTCACGGGCTAAATCTCAACAAACTCAAGTCTACAATAGACATGTCACAAGAAATTATTCCACTCACCAATCTCTTCATATCTCATGGCAGTACCCAAATTTGCATTCTCATCTATAATAAAGACAAAATTAATAGCTGTTAAAAATTTCTCCACAGTCTGTTGTTTGTGTAGAGCAATATCTGGTTGAATAGAAGTTGGGTTTATGATTTGTTTTGCAGCAATGAACTCGCTCCACAGTAACTGGAAGAACAATCTCCATGCAGTTAAATGATCTCTTGCAAGTCTCCTGGGCTTACCTACCTACAGCTGGCTGTGAGACTAAGACCGTGCAGTTGTGTTGTACTATTGCACAGATCCCAGAAAGATAATACTCTTTGAGACGGTAACATGGCATGTGATGGCCGAGCATGAAAGGTCAATAGAGTCAGACAGTTAGTAGCCAGCCAGTTGGATAGCTAACCAAATAGCTAGTCGATTAGTCAGCCAGTCAACAAGATACATCATGTAACATTAATATGAATAAGCTTGTAACCAGAATATGAATATGTCTGAAATGTTATTTTAATGACACAATTGTTACTAAGCATCCCAGATTATCTGTCTCAATAAGAACCTGTGCCTCTGTGTTTTCATGTAGTAACATATCGAAAATTACATTACATCATCGTGGCAGCGAGTGGACACTAAAAACTAGTCACAGCAAGTTGATACCGAATGCTAAAAAGGAGATGACAACAGTAGTAATAGTGAGAAGTTATTTTCTTAGCTGTCATCCTCATGTGTCTGAGTTCAGAGCTGAAGTTCACACCTAACAATCAGGATTGAAGCTGAGCTGAAGCACAGCAACCACAATGGGTGAACAGTTAGGAGTACATGCACACTCTCTCTCTTAAGAAAGAAAGCTGTGTCCAATTTAGAAAATGGCAGTTTACAAGAGTCCCAGAACAGCCTCAATGGGATTCTAGAATGAAGTACAGGCCAAAATGCTAGAAAACACAGTTCTATATTTACGTTCAGTGTAAGTGGCACTGGATGTCCCGGTACAAAACAACACATTTACAAAGTTGAGTATCACACAGATTGGTGCTTGTGTTCTAAAGAAAGTCAGCACTCTATGTGTCTCTTTAGATGTAAAGTGACTAAATATTTCACTAAAGAAATGCCCACACAGGAGTCCTACTCTGGAAGAACTTAACAGCAAGTTCTCAATTGCCAAGCACTATTCCACATGCAAACAAACCAAGTTTGCCCAATTTCTCTTCACAGCTAATACCCTCCAAACCAGGCAACTTTGCTTTTCCAGCACCACTCTGATCTAAACTCTGGTTTCCAGCATCTGCAGTCCTCACTTTTGCCTATTCCACATACAATGCCAAGAATGGGTATTGGTCCATAAATCTTTCACTGGTGTCATATGGACAGACCACTTTTAGAACTCCTTAATGTTGATACTGTTTTCTCAGATTGCCATCGGCATTGTCTGTTTCAGCAACACTAAAATAAATAAAATAAAATAAAATAAAATAGAAGTTCTGATGAAAGGTCACTAGACCCAAAACACCAATTCTGCTTTCTCTCCATGGATGCTGCCAGACATGCTGAGTTTCTCCAGAAAGTTCTGCTTTACTTTAGATTCCACAATATATTGATCGTATATAACATATCAGGTTGCCTCTGTATTGCAGTTGACATTGTAGTTCTTGGGAAAAGTAAACATTAGCACAACATAAACCTTCATTAGCAGTGTGAACCACACATAAGATGCATAGTATCAACTCAGCAAACCTCTTTTGACAGCACCTTCCAAACCAACAATATCTAATGCAAATTGGCAGCAAATGCAAGGGATACTGCAAGTTACCCCAAAGTCACATATCATCCTGCCTTGGAACTATATTGCCGTTCCTACACTGTTACTAGGTCAAGATCCTGGAATTGCCTTCCCAACAGCATTGTGGGTGTTCCTGTGCCAAAGCTGATCATGATAATTCAAAGCACACAGTTCACCACCACATTCTCAGGCGAACAATAAATGCAGACCTTGTCTGTGATGGCCAAATCCTTTGAAAGGATGAAAAGAAATGGTGGTGTGGTGAACTCACGTAACCCACGCCATGCCCCCTTAATGACAGAATGTGCACCATCCCACCCATCTTTCCAAATTGGTCAGAGAACCCCGAGGTGGAATGATAACTCCGGTGAACAGCCTTGGCAAATCAGACTCCTCGATCAAACGGATTCTCAATCTACTGACATGACCATACAGTCTAAGATCAAAGATTCTGTCCAAAAACTCTTCCTCTCTTCTCAGATGCAACCAGAGCTGCTGAGTATTTCCAGCATTTTGCTTTGATTTCAGATCTCTAGCATTCACAGTGTTTTGAGTTTCAGTGTTTCGTATGACTGCCTGCAGCTCTCTGAACTTGTGTATTCTTAGAACTACGAATTGGAAAAAAAGAACTGGATAAGTTATAACCTTAATGATAAGACTACTAGAATTTGACCTTTGATGGTTTCATGTTCTATTTTACTCTATTTGTGAAAGTGTAAGATTGGAATGTATCTAGAGATTTTGGAGTCATTATTAATGATATCAAGATGTAATTTTATAATCCCCAGATGAGGGTGAGCTTCATAAACCCAGTAGCCAAAAGGTAATATGGATTAATTCCAATAACATTTAGTAATATTATATTCCACAGTGAGAAAACAGGATTGCCTTTGTTTTTGAAGAAACAGTATTGATATTCTTTCTGGGAATGCCAAACTGCAGCAAACAAATTTGGTGGCCTGAGCACAAAGAATCACTGCATCAATTGTAAATTGTCCAGCTGCTTGCATTTTAATAGAAATCTCAGTCGAAAGGCCAACAGCATATCTCTGCATTCAATGCCAGTCCTTTAACTTGCATCTGCCATACTCTCAATTGCCTTATTTTATAATGTTGAATCATCTCCATGGCAATCGTTCAGTGAATGAGCAGAATTCAACCTTTGCTGATATGTGTAGCGTTGTCCATAGAGAAGTTCAAGATATTGCCAGGCTGTGTGTGGGACTTTCCACAGTGATACATAGAATGTGCTTCTTTGTAGTTATGGAGATGCAACATGTACAATCATGGCCACAAATTTTATATTTGCCTTTCATTTTCATGTTTCATTTACCTGGAATTCTGATTAGTTGCTACTTGCTTTGAGATAATCACTCACACAGTGTAATCACTCAGCTGGGATGGAGTTATGGGAAGTGATTGATTTTTATGGGAAATGTGCTGCATATACAACATTACCATCCAAAACAGGTTGGCAGAGCTGAAGGAGTAACATATCAGAAGTTATCAAACTTAAGGTGTTTTATCCGTGCCAGGATCTGTGGACAAACTTCTGTGGCCTGCCAGAAATGAACTTATGTTGCATTTAGCAAAATGTACTCCAAGCTCAGAATTTTACCACCTATGGAAACATTCTCCGACTGGTAAATCCTGACCCCTGAGGACTGAGAATCCTGCCTGTGTGCACAATCTTTTTGGAGGCCCAGTGGTAATATTGCTGGGCTGCTAATTCAGGTAATGTTCTGGGGACACGGGTTCAAAACCTGCCATGGCAAATGGTGGAATTTGAACTCAACTAAGTATTAAGAGTCTAATTATGCCTATGAGACCGTTGTTGATTCTTGGAAAAACCCAACTGGTTCACTTGAGGGAAGGAACCTGCCATCCTCACCTGGCCTATGTTTGACTTCATAAGAGAAAAAAAAACACTGCAGCTGTTGGAATCCAAGGTAGACAAGCAGGAGGTTGGAAGAATATAGCAGTCAGGCAGCATCAAGAGGTGGAGAAGTCAATGTTTCGGGTGTAACCCTTCTTCAACCCTGAATAGTGCTGTCAAGCTCAGTGGAAAGCTGCTCAAGTTTCAGGAAGCAGATAACCCTAATCCCAACCCTAACCCTAACGGCTGAGAAATGGCCAACAAACACCACTGAGTGGTTAGGCAATATTGACCTGCCTCCAACAAAATCAATTAGGGTCAGGAGCACATCGGCCTCACAACCTGATTCTCTCGGTTCCACATTCCTCCGGTCCCAGCTGCAAGCCCACCTCTGCGGAATCAGGAGGATTCCGGCCCACGACCACATTCTGTTTTCCCATTGGAAATAATAAACCCTGGACCACAACTCGCAGACATCCCCATAGAAAACGTTAAGAAAATGTGAAAAAGAGGTGGCATTCATGGTATCATAGGCACCTAGATCCACATCATGATACTGTTGCATACTACAGTTGGCAGTCCGTGCTCTCTGCCCCATCCGTACAGACTGGTAATATGGTCATTACATTTCTGACACTTATACACGTTCCTTGACAAAGCTCTGTGGCCACAAACATGAACCAATAAATTGTGGCCTTGCCTTTTATTGTTGTAACTGCTCAGTTGTTAGCATGTTGAGTGCTCCTGGTTTTCTAATGGTGCTACAATAATGTAGATTCTTTAAGAGGGATTTTTAATAGTGTACACAAAATCATTTCGTATTGTGGAAGTACAGCTTTTGGAAAGAGTCAATTCCACCACAAAGAGGAAATGGTCTTACCCACAAAGGTGAAACGTTCAACGTGTGGACGAACACAGCAGATTTTTCCCAGACTTTCGCTGACCTTCCCCAATATTCGAACTGCAAAATAAACCCAAATGGAAACAGGTGAGAAACTAACAAGTACGAGGCAGTTCAGTTGCTGTAGATTAATAAAATAGAGACCAGACCCAGAAGAGAATAAGTATCTATTTATTAAACTCCTTGTGTGTACTGAAGACTGCTAAAGTCTTTTTAGGCTCTTACATCCACCACATGAAATGTAGGCAGTTCTGTTGGATAGGTAACCAACAGGTCCAAAGGCTGCCCCAAAAACAGGAAACAAACAAACGACGCAATTTTCCAACAGGTTTACAGAGCTTGGTTTGACACATTAGTACCAAACTCTTCCTGTTTAATGGAGACCACTTCAAATAAATTCTTCCTACAAATATTAACCTAATTTGCCTTCAATAAAGAATACATTTTCTCACGAGAGTCATTTTTGTTTCTGTTATTCAGAAATAGCAGGTGTGGTCAACTTGGGAAGGATTTCTGTCCTGTCGAGCACCTAGACAGTAGTCATTTCAGGAAGCATGTATCACCTCTAAACATATTGGAAATTATTTTCCTTTTACCATGATGTGAAATGCAGGTGTTTCTGCTATAATGCATGTTTCTTCAACACAAACTGGCTTTAAAATGATTGAAGAATTTAGACCATCATTTGTAGAATACAAACTTTCCTTACCTGCATTGGCTATAACACGATTTTCTATAATACGAGATTGCACAAGAATGAAACTATCACGTTATGTCAGAATCGACTGTATTTTATTTACAAAGGTAAAGCATAGAACATAGAACATTACAGTGCAGTACAGGCCCTTTAGCCCTCAATGTTGCACCGACCTTTGGAACCAATCTGAAGCCCATCTATTCCATTCTTGTCCATATGCCTATCCAATGACTATTTAAATGCCCTTAAAGTTGGCGAGTCTACTATTGTTGCAGGCAGTGCATTCCATGCCCCGACTACTCTCTGAGTAAAGAAACTACCTCTGACATCTGTCCTATATC
The DNA here is from genome assembly GCF_037043375.1 of Chiloscyllium plagiosum. Classification (NCBI taxonomy): domain Eukaryota; kingdom Metazoa; phylum Chordata; class Chondrichthyes; order Orectolobiformes; family Hemiscylliidae; genus Chiloscyllium; species Chiloscyllium plagiosum. The sequence goes on along the minus strand of NW_028270147.1, from coordinate 66,902,162 downwards.
TATCACCCCTCAATTTAAAGCTATGTCCCCTCATGCTAGCCATCACCATCAAAGGAAAAAGGCTCTCACTGTCCACCCTATCTAACCCTCTGATTATTTGATATGTCTCAATTGAATCACCTCTCAACCTTCTCCTCTCTTATGAAAACAGCCTCAAGTCCCTCAGCCTTTCCTTGTAATGCCTTCCTTCCACACCAGCAACATCCTAGTCAAGCTCCTCTGAACCCTTTCCAAAGCTTCAACATTCTTTCTGTAATGCAGTGACCAGAATTGCATGCAATACTCCAAATGCAGCCGCACCAGAGTTTTGTACAGCTGCAACATGACCTCGTGGTTCCGAAACCCAAACTCTCTACCAATAACAGCTAACACACTGTATGCCTTCTTAACAACCCTATCAACCTGGTGACAACTTTCAAGGATCTATGTACATGGACACAGAGATCTCTCTGCTCATCTACACTACCAAGTATCTTACCATGAGCCCAGTACTCTGCATTCCTGTTACTCCTTCCAAAGTGAATCATCTCACACTCTTCTGCATTAAACTCCATTTGCGATCTCTCAGTCTAGCTCTGTAGCTAATCTATGTCCATCGGTAACCTACAACATCCCTCATCACTATCCATAACTCTACCGATCTTAGTGTCATCTGCAAATTTACTAACCCATCTCCTATGTCCTCATCCAGGACATTTATAAAAATGAAAACAGCAGTGGACCAAAACAGATCCTTGTAGTACATCACTAGTAACTGAAATTCAGGATGAACATTTCCCATCAACCACCACCCTCTATCTTCTTTCAGCTTGCCAAATTCTGATCTAAACCGTTTAATCACCCTCAATCCCATGCCTCCATATTTTGTGCAATAGCCTACCGCGGGAAACCTTATCAAATGCCTTACTGCAATCCATATATACCACATTTTTACTCTCATCCAGCTGTTTGGTCATCTTCTCAAAGAACTCAATAAGGTTTGTGAGGCACAACCCACCCTTCACAAAACCGTGTTGATTATCCCTAATCAACTTATTCCTTTCTAGATGATTATAAATTCTACCTCTTATAACCCTCTCCAACACTTTACCCAGAATCAAAGTAAGGGTCACTAGTTTATAATTACCAGGGTTGTCTCTACTCCCCTCCTTGAACAAGGGAACAATATTTGCTACCCTCCAGTTTTCTGGCACTATTTCTGTAGACAATGACGACATAAAGCCAAAGGCTCAGCAATCTCCTCCCTGGCTTCCCAGAAAGTCCTAGGACAAATCCCATCCAGCCCAGGGGACTTCTATTTTCACACTTTCCAGAATTGCTAACATGCACCTCAATCCCATCTAGTCTATTAGCCTATAACTCAGTATTCTCCTCGACAACACCCTATCTCTTCTGACTCCACACACAACTTCCCACTACTAGGCTTGATTGGCCCTAATCTTACTCTAGTCATTCTTTTATTCCTGATATACCTATAGAAAGCTTTAGAGTTTTCCTTGATCCTATATGCCAACAACTTCTCATGTCCCCTTCTGGTTCTTCTTAGCTCTCTCTATCAGTCTTTCCTGGCTAACTTGTAACTCTCAAGTGCCCTAACTGAGCCTTCATGTCTCATCCTCACATAAGCCTTCCTCTTCCACTTGACAAGAGCTTCAACTTCCTTCGTAATCCACGGGTCCCACGCTCATCAACTTCCCCCCTGCCAGTCCAGTGCATACTTATCAAAGACAAGCAGTAGCTGTTTCTTGAATAAGCTCCACATTTCAATTGTGACCATCCCCTGCAGTTTCCTTTCCAAATGCATACATCCTAACTCTTGCCTAATCGCACTGTAATTGCCTTTCCCCCAGCTCTTGCTCTTGCTCTGTGGGAAATGCCTATCCCTTTCCATCACTAAAGCAACTATAACCAAATTATGGTCACTATCACCAAAGTGCTCACCTATCTGCAAATCTAACACCTGGCTGGGTTCATTATCCAGTACCAAATCTAAAGTGGCCTCGCCCCTTGTTGGCCTGTCTACATACAGTTTCGGGAAACCCTCCTGCACATATTGAACAAAAACTGATCCATCTAAAGTACTTGAACTAAAGTATTCCCAGTCAATATTTGGAAAGTTAAAGACCCCATAACAACTACCCTGTCACTCTCGCTCCTATCGAAGATCATCTTTGCTATCCTATCCGCTACATCTCTGGAACTATTTGGAGACCCACAGAAAACTCCCAACAGGGTAACCTCTCCTTTGCTGTTCCTTAACTCAGCTCATACCAGCTCAGTAGATGAGTCCACAAATGTTTTCTCTGCCACAGTAATACTGTCCTTGACTAACAATGCCAGACCTTCCCCAACCTCTGCCCTAACCCCCCTCTCACTCTCCCCTGCACCCACCCTTTTTTTACCATCTTCTCTGTTCTTCCTAAAACATCTAAATCCTGGAACCTGCAACAACCATTCCTGACCTGGCTCTACCCAGGACTACTAAATGGCCACAATATCAAAATCCCAGGTACCAATCCACGCTGCAAGCTCACCCACCTTCTTCTGGATGCTTCTGGCATTAAAGTGACACACTTCAAACTAACTTCTTGCTTGCCGGTGCCTTCTTGCAATCGTGAAACCTTATTTCTGACCTCATTACTCTCAACCTCCTGTATACTCGAACTACAATTAAGGTTCCCATCCCTCTGCTGTATTAGTTTAAACCCACCCAAAGAGCATAAGCAAATCTCCCCCTCCAGGATATTGGTACCCCTCTGGTTCAAGTGGAGACCATCCTGTTTGTAGGGGTCCCATCTACCCCAGAAACAGCCCAATTATCGAGGAATCCAAAACCTTCCCTCCTGCATCATTCCTGTAGCCACGTGTTCAATTCCTCTCTCTCCCTATCCCTTGCCTCACTAGCACCTGGCACAGGCAACAAACCAGACATGACAGCTCTGTTTGTTCTAGTTCTAAGCTTCCTCCCTAGCTCCCTGAATTTCTGCCTTAATTCCCCATCTCATTTCCTACCTATGTCGTTGTTGCCTATGTGGACCACAACTTGGGTTACTTGAGGAAGCAGTCTTCTCCTTTGGTAGTATTGAAGTTGCTGATGTGTGCTCAATATTGGGTCACAGAACTTTGGACAAGGAACCAATTTTCATACACAAGCCTGCACATTGTTGGCAGGCTATTCTAACTATGCTAGGCCCAAACCCAGCAGCACAGAGAATGATTGTATACTTGTCTTTCCTTCCCTTGCCCTCAGATCAAACACACATCAAATCTCAGGAATTACTGGTATGCATGATACAGAACAGTGTGGGGCACAGAGAAAACTTGTGATAATAATATAACAAGCAATTGTGAATTGTATTCTGTACTCAGTGGAAAACAAAATTGAGTGGACGCATGTAAAATGGAATGATTCATTACTGCCTGCTTTAGATTACAGTTCAGAATAAATTTATGCCAACGTATTTCTGAACTGAACCATCTGAGCAGCTGTCATGATTGAGAAAAAATAACCTAAGCCTAACAACATTAAAGTAGACAGGAAAATATGGGGCATGGAAAAAGAGTGGGCCATATACACAAGGTGATGATGGTGTAGAATCTCAATCCATTGCACTTGTCACACATGTTCCAACGTTCGTTGTTTTCTCCTGTGGGAGGCGGACGAGGTTGGTTGAGACACTAGTTTTGTAGTTTAGATACTCTGCACCCTGATACAGGCAAAAGTATCACGTGCAGGCCAGTCTGCTGGAACATGACAGTCGTGTTCCGCCGCAACCTAATGCTATAGAAAATTGCGCTGTAGAATATCGCTACTAGAAAATCAGTATATCCAGTCAAAAGTTTGCTTTATCCAAACAATGTCCCCAATTCATCAATTGCATTATAGTCAATTCGCACTGATGAAATGTGTGTTATAGCAGGGATATGGATAAATGGATAAGTGGATATTGTAGTGGTTGCAATGAGGTTGGCCAGGTGGACCTCATAGGATATGAATTCCCTGATTGGACCAGATTAACAGCCTCAATCAGGGAGCCCTGGCTGACAGACATAAACAGGAGTGTCAGACATCCTGCTCACACCGAGAGCTGGATCAGTGTCAAGGACTCTCCACCTGTAAACATAGGTGACTTGGTGAGGGGATACCAGCCTCTGTGGAGTTATTTCAGATTCCTTCAGAGAGTTAAAAACACACTAAAACAGGTTATTTCCTACTCAAAGATAGCAATTAAAAGTATTACCTCTGGAAATACGGGTATTTACTATTTTAGACCAGGGCAAGCTGTGTAACTCCATCCACCTGTTTAGACTAGTGAAAAGTTTCTTCATCCCCCCTCACTGACCCATCCCCACCAATGACCTGCACTCCCTCATCACCTTCTTAGTCTTTATAGAAATTCCCATTTGGCTAACATCTAGAGTCCAGAAAATAAAGTTAGAAATGTATAGTGCTGTATATGCACCAAAATATGAACAAGGAGAATTCCACTTCACCCATACCCCTGCATTCTAAAACTGTGCCTGCTATATAAATGCAGCTTTGGATGACTGCTGTCCAGAACTCCGCGTAGAGGAAAGAAATTACAATCACTTCCATGCGCTGAATCTGACACGAATGGGTGGAAGTTCCAATCAGAGTTCACATGCAGGCTACATTCTTGCATATAATATTTTGACAGCGCTGTTAAACCTTTTAAAATTAATGCATTAACCTTGCACTAAAATAGCATGACTACAAATATATGAGAGCACATTAAACCTCTCTATGTGAAGGTAGTGATTCCCATAGTTGAATTAACCTATGCTTCGCCAGATCGATGATGCAGAAACCTGTACTTGCAAAAGTTTACTGCAAAAGAAAATGCAGAAATAAAATTTGTAGGTGGAAAACAAGTAATAAAAAAGGCTTGATGTGATTTGTTTCTTTGCTCAACAGAACAACATTGCCTCAAATATCGGGCCTAATTTGGGAAACAGAGATTTCTAAGGACTGGATAGACATGGTTAGAGTGCCACCTAGAGCACACATTGGCAACTTGCTCTTTTCCAGTAGATTACATTTCCTCACGAAGAAGATGCAAGCACCACACAGTCACTGAGAAGGTATGTCCTTTTATGATGGCAATCAAAGCTCAGAATGGACTGCAGTAGCTGAGACCAGAATCCTGGAACTACAAGTCAGGTAGTTGCTATTCACAGGATCATGAAGTATTCCAGCTCAGATGTGGCCATTTGGTCCATCAGGTGTGTTTCCACCTCAGCCCCGATCCAATTTCACTCTCCTGCTTCTTCCGTTCTCCTTTAATATTCTTCATTTCCAACCAATGATCTCTTTAAAGATTTTTATGGGCTATGGTTCACAAGTGCTTTGTGATTAATAATCTTTTAACCACCTCCTGTCTGAAGAGAAAGCTCACCCCTGATTCTTTTGGTAACCACCTAATATTTGTGCATCCATCAGCCATAGAAGCAAACTATCAGGATCATGATCAATCTTAAAACTAGATCAGTTCTTCAAATAAAACCATTATTATAATCCCAGCTGATGGTAATACTGGACATATCAGATCCAATAGTGAAACTGTCTTAATTGGTCATGTTTTTTTAAAAATGGCACTTTCATTGAAACATGAGCACACCAGGCTGTAGACATTTGAGTACAGGAGTTGGGAAGTCATATTGAGGTTGGACAGGATATTGGTGAGATCTCTTCTGGAGAACTGTGTCCAGTTCTGGTCACCCAGTTATAGCAAGGATGTTATTAAACTGGAGAGGGTTCAGAAGAGATTTACTAGAATGTTGCCAAGTATGGAAGGTTTGAGTTATAAAGAAACACTGGATAGGCTGGGACTTTTTCCACTGGAGCGTAGGAGGTTGAGAGGTGATCTTCTCAAGGTTTTATAAAATCATGAGGGCTATAAATAGGATTAATGGTAGGGTCTCTTCCCTAGGAAGGAGGATTGCAAGACATGAGGGTCATAATTTTAAGGTGAGAGGAGAGAGATTTAAAAAAGGTATGAGGGGCAAACCTTTTGCATAGAGGGTGGTTCGTGTGTGGAATGAAGTTCCTGAGGAAGTAGTGAATGGGGGCACAGTTACAACATTTAAAAGACTCTTAGATAAGTATATAAATAGGAAAGGTTGGGAGGGATATGGACCAGGAGTAGGAAGTGGGATTAGTTTAGTTTGGGATTATGGTCGAGATGGACGAGTTGGACCGAAGGGTCTGTTTCGGTGCTCTATGCCTCTATAGAACTGAAGTTTATTACACAAAAGAAATAGAAATAAAATAGAATGAAGCAACTGAAAACAACAGAATTTGAAAGATTTCAAAATGTACATCAAAACAAAGTCCTATCTACTCCCCAACACCATCAATTCACAGTTACTCAAAAACCGGAGAAATTATTTTCTTATCAACTCTGTAGGTTTTGACTTTACGATTTCCTCTCAGTTTCGATTCTTTGAGCTGTGAGGTCTTTTCCCCTGGAATATTTACATAGCCGTAATCTTAGATTTTCTCAGCAATACAGACTTTCCTGGTGTGGAAAGTTCACAAATGATACCCTTTCACAGAGGTAACTTAATTCCTTAATTGCTCTGAACAAGCTCTATTTTTCTGAGAGAAACTGAAGTTACACCTAACTGAAGTAAGGCCATTCGGCCCATCGAGTCTACTCTGCCATTTAATCATGGCTGATGGGCATTTCAAGTCCAGAAGATGCAGAAGATAGAGTCTGGGGTGGGGGTAAAGAGTAAACCATAGTTAGGGATAGAGCCCAAACAGAGAGAAAAACAGTTGGACAGTCAAAGGCGTCGATAACGATCTGGCTGGGAGGGTGAATAATGGAAACGGTTAGTGACTAACAAAAAGTAGTGTGTAATGGCAGGCTGTATGATAATAGGGCCTGGTGCATGGGGATTAGAAATGTGGAGATTTAGAGCTGTATCCGTTCTAAGAGATAAACGAGGAGAATTCCACAGCACCAATACCCTCGGGTTCTAAAAACCGTGTCTGAAAGGTGACACATTGGCTCAGTGGTTAGACCAGGGACTTGGGTTTGATTCCAGCCTCAGGGGGCTGTTGTGGAGTTTGTGCATTCTTCCTATGTCTGTGCGGATTTCCGCCACGTGCTCCAGTTCCCTCCCACAATCCAAAAGTGTCCAAGCTAAATTGCCCATTGTGTCTAGGGATGTGCAGGCAAGTGGGCACAGGCAACATACCAGCTTTGCCACATGGTCATGGCCAATCTCAAATTTACAATGCAGTTCAGCCCCTCAATGCTGCACCAACACCTTGTATTGCAATGCTTCTGCAAAGGTGCGTAGAGACAGCTACCCATGTTCTCCATCAGAACAGGTCACATCTTAGGGCTCTTTACTTGCTATCTTAGCCCTCACTCACTTTATACTTAAGCGGACATTCACAACACCTCTGCCTTGCACAGACAATCTGGCAGCTTGAGGAGGCAGGCATGCTGGTGTACTGCACTGTATCATGTCAGTGTCACACCTAAAGTGTTTACCCACAGCAGAGATGATGCTGCATGCAGTACTGCGAGTGGTAGACCATGAGCTTTGGTGGAAGGTGGGTACAAAGGTAGCAGAGGAAACCCTGCTTACCTTGAGAAGTGTAGAAGATGAATAAACATTTGTAATATCTGTGTGTTCCTCTTTACCATGGACACCACAGAGGCCTGATTGGCTACTTCAGACCAGGTTGGTAGTGTCTAGTAACACAGCCTCCTCTGGAGGTCTTGGGGAAAGCGGAGAGCCCTCCTCCCACCTCTCCATTCATGAAGACCTCCACATTTGTCTATGTGAAAGGGGATGACCACTTGCTTCTCTAAGCGATGTTGTTTGGAATTGCAAATCTGCAAACTCGGGGCTGTTCCTGGCTTGCAGTGTTTCAAAGAACGTGCAGTCAGCCATTAAGGGTGGTGCCCATGGCATAAACGGTTAGCATTTAAGCTGTTGCTGAGCGCAAGATTGTATGAGAATGGTACCGTGGAGTTGTGATGTATACTTAACGTGATGAGCAGCAGAGAATTGTGTGTGAAAGGTCAACAGGACTCACAGTCAGAAACCTTGATGAAAATCTCCAAAATTGACACTGAGCCAAAACATGGGAAAATAAAGTCCTATCAATTTGGTCAGGCAGTATTTGCTTTTTGGAAATCCATACCAACTGAACTTGATACATTCATATTTCTTCAGATACATACTATCTTTATCCCATACTAGACAGCTTAAGCATCAAGAATTTATTCTCTGGAAATAATTTTGCCCCAGTTTGGTGGAAGGACTAAGTACAGTATCAAGCTCTGGTGTCTGCTGGGGGGTTTTCAAGGTATTACTTGAAACAAGGCAGGCAAAATAGAAAGTTCCCAGTCCCTGACCTGGGTTAGGCAAGGTGACTATCGTACTAGGCTCAATGAGGTGTGAAGGAGAAAGTGAGGCTTGCAGATGCTGGAGATCAGAGTCGAGAGTGTGGTGCTGGAAAACACAGCAGGTCAGGCAGCATAAGCCCTAAGAAATGAAGGGCTTATGCCTGAAACGTCGATTCTCTTGCTTCTCGGATGCTGCCTGACCTGCTCAGCTTTTCCAGCACCACACTCTCAACTCAATGAGGCATGGTAACTCTTGGCCAGGCCTGCCCAAGTGGGTGGCACGATAGTTCAGTGGTTAGCACTGCTGCCTCACAACACCAGAGACTAGGGTTCAATTTCCCCCTCAGGCGACTGTCCGTGTGGAGTTTGCACATTCTCCCAGTGTCTGCGTGGGTTTCCACCGGGTGCTCCGGTTTCCTCTCACAGTCCAAAAATGTGCAGGTTAGGTGAATTGGCCATGCTAAATTGCCCGTAGTATTAGGTGTAGGAGTAAATGTAGGGGAATGGGTCTGGGTGGGTTGCTCTTTGGAGGGTCGGTGTGGACTTATTGGGCCGAAGGGCCTGTTTCCACACTAAGTAATCTAATCTAATATTTGCTGGTACCATGGTAGCCAGCTGATAGTCCAGGCCCGCATCCCTAATAGAAATCTTCCATTCAATATATCCTTAGGTTCAAAACAGTTCGTGGAAGAGGAAATAATTGTTGCCTGTGAAGCATTACTTGACACCGCTCATTCCCGCCCCACTCCCATTCCTTGGACAATGAAGACGTACCAATAGTGGCATCTTTGGAATGTTTTGATTCTGAAATTGAGCACTACAACAGAGATAGCCTGAAAAGAAAGGGACCAATTTTCTGGTGTGGGGGGGAAGATTTAAGTAACCAAAGCTTACTAAAGATTCTGCATGCAGTTTTTATCAGTGAATTAATGGGCTGCGTACATTTCACATCATGCATGTCACCTAAACTAGTACTTACACAAAATAAAGCTGTAATTTCATCACAATAGTAATTAGCACTCATTTTAATTACACCACTGTGTCAAATAATAGCAATTAAGGAAAGAGTCAGGAGTGAAGTAACATCCCAGGGATTGGAAATGCACAGCATTGATATTATCACTGTATGTGTCAAAAATGAATGCTCCAAACTCTCTACTGTACAGGTATTCAATTTAAATATTCACGCTAACTATTTTTCCGAAATTCTCCGCAAAGTAATTCTGGGTTTTATGCAAATTATGGAATCAATTCTGTCGTATTTGCTCTAAAAGAACATGAAGGATGTTGAAATAACTCCACAGATGCCATATCCCATCACCAAGTCACCCTTTGTTTGCACATGGAGCTCCCTCAGAGTCAGCTCTCAGAGTGAATGTGATGTCTGACATTCCTTTTCTTATCTGTTAGTTAGGGCTCCCTGAGTGGACCAGGCTAACAGCCCCAATAAGGGAACTCCTATCCTATGAGGTCCACCTGGCTTTACAATCAATACAGAATTTGAATGTGAATCGTTTACTGTCACTTGTATTTTACAGTGAATAATTCAGTAAAATACAGTGAGAAGCTTCAACTGTTCCCATAATCCAGTGCTATTTTGAATAGTTTAAGAATGAAAAGAGTAAAAATATATAAATGAAAGAGAGTCTAACTTCATTCTACTGCCTCCACCATGAGGCCTGAGCCCTGAGTCAGCTGACCAGCAGCATGCGTGCCTCCTCCAACTGCCACTCCACACATGGCCTCCTTTTTCTGCTGCACCTATGCTGCTGACTGACCCGCCAAAAGAAAAGAAAAATGAAATTTTAAAAAAAGAAAGAAAAAGAGCAGAAGAAAATAGAAGAAAAAAAGAAGTAAAGCAGATGGGAACGGATGAGCCACGGGCAAGAGCCTGCATGCGGCCCTGCTACTCTGCCACGATCTTGGAATAGAAGTGTATAGTCATACAGTAAAGAAAAGCTCAGGCTGAATTGTACAATGGATAGGTGCACATTGTATTGGTGAGCCCTGCCCAGAAGTAAAGTCAGGTATAAACTGACCCACTTTAAAAAGCCAGCTCAGCTGCTGCCTTTATTAAAAGAGCAGCCATTCTGGTGTATGATCCAAGTGATATGAAGATGCATGTGAGAACATCAGGTAAAAATGGGACAGAGTTAGCTGTGCTGCTCTGACAAAACATATGTTCTTGGCGATGCACTGGAGGAGACTAATGTACTGGCACCCCACTCTTCCAAAAACAATCTCCTCTGGGAGACAAATTCTCAAATGAAGTAACATGCAGTGAATTAAACACCATACAGTACTCAAGCCTTGTTATTATGGTTGGTTAAGACCCAGATATCCATCATTCTGTTGAAGCTTCGCAATAGTTTCTACCCTACTGTTGATAGAATACTGAATGGGTTCACAAACTCTTAACATTCACCAATACCTGTCTTTTTGTTTTTGCTGCTATTTACCTATTATTTACTATCTATGCTACTTAACTCTGTGATCTGCCTGTATTGCTCGCAAGATAAAACTTTCCACTGTGCATCGGTACACATGACAATAAATTCAATTCAATTCAAGCTCCTGAACTCCTGCTTGATTGAGGTTAGCTCAATTTACAACAAACTGGAGAACAAAGGTCAATCTGCCTTTGTGGCTCAATACATGCCAGGTGGAGAACATGTCCATCGAGCCATGAATGAAGATGTAAGGGGTCTACTTCCAACATAATGGAATGATACTACAGAGGAACCTCAAATATCCGAATACCAATTATCTAAAATGTTGCAGTAAAGTGGTGTGTGTGTGTGCGTGTGCGCTATTTGGAGACTTAACCCACAAAGGCAGCAGCAGCAGCAATCTTGTTGTTGGTGTCCAGTCCGGCTGCACCGGAGAAGGGATGGGGGTGGATGGGATGGGGTGGGATGGGGGGGAAGGGAGGCAGTGTTTGACAGGGTTGCAGTCAGGGACAGGCAGGGGGTGGTGTTGTGGGTGGGGTCTCACAAACTGTGATGTTGCCTTACCTCCTGAACGGGGAGCAGACTTTAAAAACTCTGAGCCCCAGAGGAAAGGCATTTAATCAATTAACCAAATAATCAATTATCTGAACGAAATAGTGCCCGCCCATCTCGTTTGGATAATCAAGGTACCCCTATATTCTGTTGCATTTATGCGGCTTTTGCCGAACATTTCATTTGTGTATATAAACACCAAAAACAAGAGTGGACATTGATAATTGATTCAATGCTAAATAAACTATTCTCAGTACCCACTACGCTGCCCAATTATGCTACCCACTATATCATGGCTCAGACCTACCTGCAGTGGGTTTTTCATTTGTGATTGTGGAATTCTGGTAGATGGAGCGTCTTCCATTCTGCGGCTGTCCAATCACAGGTGTGGCTGGAGAGTTTACATTGGATAGAATACAACCCGTAACCCTCTAGGAGAAAGTTCAAAAAGAGGTGATAAACAACTCAGGTTATTAGCATCTCTCACTATTTCAGAGTTTGTTCACAATGATACTAATTAGCTTCTACAGTTGCGAGCAGATGATAACAGCTTCCTTGAGTAAACAGTTTTTGATCTTATTATTTCCAATTAGCACATCAGTTAAATGTTAAAGTACTTTATTTCACAGCTTCTTTAACTGGTGGTGTATTTGAACTAATTTTGACTTTAAAAGCCCCAGAATTTCACTTATTATTCTTGCAATAAGCTGCAAAGTTTCAGTTCAATTGTCTCAAAGCGGTATTTATATCAGGCAGAACTGTATTTAAGCATCATGGGTCTTATCTCTCAGCTGAGGTGCAGGCCAGGCACTTGTACAGTCCCAGGGAAGGTCTCACAAACCATGGGCCAATCAAGCCTTGGCAAACCCGCCCAGTTGGAGCTGCCAGCCAAGCTGAGGCTGCTAGCTCTTTCTCCTCTGGAAGAGGATTCCTTCTCATTGTTGCTAAATGTCAGAAGTTAAAAATTCTGGTTAGATAAAGCTGAATTTATATGCTTTTCTCATTAGAGTTTTATTTCTAGTTCACCCACCACAAACTCAACTACACTGATTACTTGCTCCTTTTATTAATGCACCCAGTTCTCACTCAATTAGCCCTTAATTAACATTTGAAGTCATGTGTTCTCTAACTCCTATTAGATGATAACAGCTGTGTTTTGTCAAATAATTGAAATTGGCTTCACATAAAGAACTAAGTAGTGACTCTGCAATAGCAACATTACACAAATAGCAACTAATTATTGAAGAAATAAAGTGGTTCTGGACACTGGAAAGCACATTGCCAGAACGGCAATTTCTGACTCAATTTCTGTCTCTTCCTTGCTCCTCCTGTAATCTTTCTTTTTATCTTGAGTTAAATCAATATTACTACAGTTACAGCTCCTCTGAACTTCCTTCTCCTGTTTCCTGGATCATCATACCACTGTCCCATGTGCTTCTAGCTTGCCAACATATCTTCACATGATTGGAATCAAAATTGACTACACTATCTTCCAGGCTTATATTATGTTTTATATTACTATTTCGCCTTGTTGATACATGATCTGTCTTAGGCCTTCATTGAGGTTTTGCAGTTTATTAAAAGGAAAACACACCAAAAAAAAAATGAAGGCCTTCTTTATAGAATGGGGGAATTTGAAAACAAAAAGAATATATTGTTTTCTTGAACTTTAAAAATTAAAAATTGGTAGCATAGTGGTAGATGACACTGTCCATTGAAGCAATCTCATGTTAAACTCTTTCCCTTTGATATTCATAACCAGGTGTAGAAGCAGTTTACAGTACAGGTAGTTTCAGATCAGTCCTCTACTTAGTCAATGGGGTATGAGTATGGTGCTTTCTGAATTATTTAAACTCCATCTGAAATGAGAGCTGAAGTTCAAATTAATAAACAGACACCCTTCACAGGCATCTCCTCAGACAGAGTCATAGTCATACAGATGTACAGCATGGAAATAGACCCTTCCGTCCAACCCGTCCATGCTGACCAGATATCCCAACCCAATCTAACCCCACCTGCCAGCACCCAGCCCATATCCCTCCAAACCCTTCCAATTCATATACCCATCCAAATGCCTCTTAAATGTTGCAATTGTACCAGCCTCCACCACTTCCTCTGGCAACTCATTCCATACATGTACCAGCTTCTGCGTGAAAAAGTTGCCCCTTAGGTCTCTTTTATATCTTTCCCCTCTCACCCTAAACCTATGCCTTCTAGTTCTGGACTCCCCAACCCCAGGGAAAAGACTTTGTCTATTTATCCTATCCATGCCCCTCATAATTTTGTAAACCTTTATAAGGTCACCCCTCAGTCTCCGACGCTCCAGGGAAAACAGCCCCAGCCTGTTCAGCCTCTCCCTGTAGCTCAGATCCTCCAACCCTGGCAACATCCTTGTAAATCTTTTCTGAACTCTTTCAAGTTTCACAACATCTTTCAGATAGGAAGAAGATCAGAATTGCAGGCAATATTCCAAGTGGCCTAACCAATGTCCTGTACAGCTGCAACATGACCTCCCAACTCCTGTACTCAATACTCTGACCAATAAAGGAAAGCATACGAAACATCTTCTTCACTATCCTCTCTACCTGTGACTCCACTTTCAAGGAGCTTTGAACCTGCACTCCAAGATCTCTTTGTTCAGCAACACTCCCTAGGACCTTACCATTAAGTGTATAAGTTCTGCTAAAATTTGCTTTCCCAAAATGCAGCACCTCGCATTTATCTGAATTAAACTCCATCTGCCACTTCTCAGCCCATTGGCCCATCTGGTCCAGATCCCATTGTAATCTGAGGTATCCCTCTTCGCTGTCCATTATACCTCCAATTTTGGTGTCATCTGCACATACAGCATATACAGCTCTTGGCCCATACAAATAGCAGTACAAAATGCAGCCAAGATAGCAGGTTAAATCCTATTGCTTTTATGTGGCACAAAAACAGTATCAAAATTATGTCTGTCCAAAATACAGCAGAATTCATAAAGACTATTGTCCTGCAGGCCTTGATCTGCTTCTGTATCTGAGAAGTAAAATATAGATAGCAAACTCCTTGTCTTTGCTGAATGAAAGGTTCAATCACGATTGCTTTCAGCTAAACCATCTTTCTCTGTGATGTTCTGACGATGTGTTATCTGAAGTATTAATTTATAATATCATCAGCTATGCATACAGACATATTGAACTTGTTGGAAATAACTTTTCAAAAATGCTGTATTTACAAAGAGCTTAAGTTGGTTGGCAGGATTCACTGAGTGGTCAACATTTTGAGAGAGATGTCAAAAGGCCCAGTTTGTTAGTGTAATATACATTGGCCTGAAAGAGGGACAATCAGAGAAAATGTGACACGGGGCAGCATCCTTTGCCCTTTCTTTCATTGAAACCTCTGTCATCAACATTTGTGAGTTAAAACTGGAAGGCCTCACCACCACATGTGAAGTGTTCATAAAGGAGAAACCTGAGTCTACACCATTGTCTTAAAAAAGAGAATTAAATCAGCCATTAGGATTCAGGAAGAGACCCCATTGCTTACAGCTAACATGGAATGTGATTTTAACTGCGGATCAGTATTTGGAATAAGACTTTTTTTCAAACATTCGCTGTTACTTTAAAAGTACTTTTAAGATAACACTCTGCTAAAACTGTTTTCCAGGCTTGAAGGTTGCCTGTACAGGTATATATGTAATTCTTTTCATATGGGCAATTGGATATATTTGTACATTTAAAATTTGCCAATCATCTCTGCATCTTTGTTTGAACAAGTTTTTTTCACAATAAATAAGTTTTTGTTAGTTTGAGGAATCTGGCTGACTAGATTCTGATACTTACTTCTTTACAGTCAGTATGTATAATTGGAAATATCACCTCCCTGTTTAAATACAAACTTTCTCGAGGCTGCTGGAGGAGTGGGACAAGGATAGGAATCAGCGAGGTAAAAACAATGACTGCAGATGCTGGAAACCAGATTCTGGATCAGTGGTGCTGGAAGAGTACAGCAATTCGGGCAGCATCCGATTTTGCTGCTCGTCGGATGCTGCCTGAATTGCTGTGCTCTTCCAGCACCACTGATCCAGAACAAGGATAGGAATCAGTCTGTCTTCCTAGTTAGGTCGTGACAATGAAAAATCACTAAGGGTAACCAGGTGATGGTAAATTTGTTGGAGCAGAGCTCACGTTTTGATATTATTAGGAAGTATAGTAATTTTACTGTGCTATACGTTTATTGAGCTCCCACTGAGTGCAGTATTTTACAGGGGTAGGGGTGTGCACACAGCTCAGCTCTCCCACTATGAAAGTCTACTGGCAGCTCCAGCAGCCTTGGCACAGCCAAGAAATTAGTATCAGACAATGTCAGTTCTGCAGGAAGGAACAGATGGGAGAAAGTGAGGATCATAGATGCTGGAGAGTCAGAGTTGAAAAGTGTGACATCGGAAAAGCGCAGCAGGTCAGGCAGCATCCAAGGAACAGGAGAATCGACGTTTCGAGCATAGGGTCTTCATCAGGAATGTGGGAAGAGAAGGGGGATGAGAGATAACTAGGGGGGTGGAGATAGGCTTGAAGGAAAGGGAGCTGGGAAGGCAACAGGTGGGGGGTGATAGTCATAGGTCAGTGGGAAGGGTGGAGCGGAGAGGTGGGAAGGAAGATGGATAGGTAGGACAGGTCAAGAAGGCAGTCCTGAATTGGAGGGTTGGATCTAGGATCTAGGATGAGGTGAGGAGAGGGGAGATTTGGAAACGGGTGGAGTAGATGTTGATGCCGTGTGGTTGAAAGGTCCCAAGGTGGAAGATGCGGTGTTCATCCTCCAGTTGTTGGGTGGCTTTGATTTCGTGATAGAAGAGGCCCAGGACCTGCATGTCCTTGGTGGAGTGGGAGGGGGAGTTGAAGTGGTCAGCCACAGAGCGATGGGGTTGTTTGGTGCGTGTTTCCCACTGAAGTTCTCTGAACCACTTGGCAGGAGGGTCACTGGACCCAAAACATTAACTCTGATTTCTCTTCACAGATGTTGCCAGATCTGCTGAGCTTTTCCAGCAACTGCTGTTTTCGTTTCTGATTTACAGCATCTGCAGTTCTTTTGGTTAATATTTCAGGTTGATTGCTTTCATTCTACTCTGGATATTCTGGGCTAGTTCCGTCGTTAAAGTGATAAGAATCCCTCCCGAAAGAACAGGATCCATCAGAAACTAATAGGCAGCAATGCAGCTGTGATCATATTGCAGGAGCTGTAAGATGTGACACCAGGCTGCGCGGTCTATGTTAAATTGTAGGTGAAATGTCTTGTTGTGCCTGATGGGAGAATCCCATGTACTGCATCTGTATTCGTACAATCTATCATAAAGTGCCCCAAGGGAACAAAGAACCGGGTGAGCATTTTTAAAGTTTAGATTCACATTGTCCCCCATATGGTGCCAACACTAAGCTTTTTGAGATGGTTTTCCTGTGCGTACTACATAGTTTTAATTCAGTGTTATATCAGAGCCTGGCAATGGAGTTATTCTGCTTCTTTCACATTGCTATGCTACATTCTATTGATCTGAAAATGTGTTGCTGGAACAGCGCAGCAGGTCAGGCAGCATCCAGGGAACAGGGGAATCGACGTTTTGGGCATAAGCCTTATGCCCGAAACGTCGATTCTCCTGTTCCTTGGATGCTGCCTGACCTGCTGCGCTGTTCCAGCAACACATTTTCAGCTCTGATCTCCAGCATCTGCAGACCTCACTTTCTCCTACGTTCTATTGATGTAAAGACAGCAATCTGATAGTATCATTGATTATCTATCAACTACTGTCTAATCCCATTTTCCTCAATGGTGTTTTTGTTAACCAAACTAAAAGCATCCAACCTAAGAATATCACTTTCCAACAACTGCTGTCTGTGTACATAACCTGAAGATTTGGTCCCTGATGGTTTCATTATTCCAAAGCTAATTCTTGAAATTGAATAGGGTAGTGAATTCCACGAGGTTAATACAAAAATAAAATAAATCCTAACTTGTACATTATACTAATTTTAAGGACAAGTTGCAAAAGACCACTTCACAGACCTGGATCTGAATTGAGTGAGGATTTAAACAACAAAGGTGCTCTCTGTCACCCTGTCATGGAGGTCCTAATTTTTTTTTAAGTTAATATAAAGAAGTTCAGTTAGTTTGCACAAATCTGTATACCTTTTCTGTTTTAACAGATCTGGTTTGTGTTTTGGTTCTGCTCTTCACATGCCTAGATTGGGTGGATTTTCTCTTTGGAGTATTTGCTTTCAGTCCATGGTAAATATTGAATATATTTTTATTCACTGATGTATATTGGAGATGAGCCTGTTTCTCACTGGCCTCCAATGATCTTGCCAGTCCCTTTAAGAGGAAGGTAAGTAAATAAAACACATTTTCTTAATGCGAATGTTATTCCCAAGATTTAAAAGAGAAAAAATAGTATTACTGCAGACAAGATTATCTAGTTTAGTGCTCTGCTTTGAATTTCCAGTTAATCTCCAAGGTTTTTAGAACCTTATTTTATTGAATTGGTAGGAAAGGGGTAAAGATGAAATCAGAAACTTTAGATTAGATTCCCTACAGTGTGGAAACAGGCCCTTTGGCCCAACAAGTCCACACCGACCCTCCGAAGAGCAACCCACCCAGACTCATTTCCCTATACCTAACACTATGGACAATTTAGCATGGCCAGTTCACCTGACCTGCACATCTTTGGACTGTGGGAGGAAACTGGAGCACCCAGAGGAAACCCACGCAGAACGTGCAAACTCCACACAAGACAGTTGCCCGAGGCAGAAGTTGAACCCGGGTCCCTGGAGCTGTGAGGCAGCAGTGCTAACCACTGAGCCACTGTGCCGCCCTGAACACTGAAGAATATTAAGGTAAAACATTGAATAGGGAGAAAAGTATTAAACTTGGTAGAGAAAATAGAAAAAAAGGAATGGTTAATGCTAGAGAGAAAAAAATGAGAGTATTCATATACCAAGAAATAAGTGTTAGGACAAAAAGAATTAAATAATGTGGAAAATATTTTGGCTTGTGTACAGACATTGCACAGACAGTCAGACAAACTTGCAGATAGTATCTTTCAGCTGCTCATCAGAAAAGTGATTTCTAGATCAGGAATTCTTTGTTGCCAAATGGGAGATGTATACTGACAAGCAAAAACTTAATTGGGCATGAGTTGGATTCAAACAGCACTTATTTGTTTCTGAATTGTTTTCAATGTATCAAATAATCTTGTGGATAAAAAATGATCTAATTCTGAGGCAAGTCAGTAAACATTCTCACAACCAGAAATATTAACTGAGAACTGCTACCTTACTTTCATGTAATTTCTTGTTACTGAGTAATTGAAACCAAATGAAGCCAGTGGCACGTCACTTTAGGGCAAAGAAGGTCGATGTCAACCCTCCACCACTGAATGGCCTAAAGAACTAAAGGCAAGGTCTGGACCAGAGTAGAACAAGGAAGAAAATAATGACTTAAATTTCATGGATCAAAAAGCAAAGGGGTAGTAATAGTTAGAGTAAAGAAACAAAACAATTTTCAAGAGTGAGTGTAAATGGCAGAATAATGAACTGAAAGCAAAACACATGGAAAATTAACATAAAACACAAAGAATTAAACAGGCATGTGGCAAAAAAATAAGAATCAAAATGTGCCTGAGGCTCAAGATCTAAACTGTTGAACTGAATGAGAAGTTCAGAACATTATAAATTACCTAATTGGTAGATGAGGTGTTGTTCCTCCAGCAGAATAATGCAGCAACAATTTTTGTGTTTTTTAACGACAATATGAATCCCTGTACCCCTTCTGTTTCTCTTTCTTAAATATAGGAACTACATTAGCTAGCTGCTAACATTCTCTGGTACTGCACCTCTCTAATAAATGATTAAATATGTGTTGTAATGCTTTTATCACCCCCCTAGATTATCTGAAAATAGATGAATACAATTCACCTGGACCAGGAGTTTTATCTTTTTTGAGTTTCACTCGTTTATTCAAATATACCTTTTTTAAATTTTAAATGCAATTATCTCATTATTCATCACAACATTCACTGCCATGTTGCCCTGTTCTATCTTGCTGGTAAATACTAGAGACAAATAAATTGTTAATATTTCTACCATCCCTCTTATCATTATCAGTAGGTTCCAATGCTAGCAAAATTACAAGCAGAATAAAATACTGAAGAAATAAACCCATTCGATAAATTTAATCTTTATACATCAAAGATTAGATACAATCAAGAGACAAGAATCTTTTCCAATTTATTTCTGAGGGAGATTAATAACCAAAAGGAAAACTTTGAAGAAGAGGAAGATGAAAGTTCTAGCCTGACCATTGATGAAATTAGGTAACCACTACAAAATATTGTCCAGAATTGGAAAGAGGTCCGAGTGACCATGGGCTATGTGGGATTTGTGGCACAATTGGTCCAGAGGTCCAGCAAGGCCTATCCTGATGTTGACAGCCTCTTGCTCCATCTATTATATATTTACTGAACGGTGAGGTGGGTTGCCAATTAAAGGGAATTATAGCATGTACAACACCTTATTAATGGCACAATTTGCCTCATTGATATTCAGCTATATATTTTATCCAACCAACCAAACAAGTTAGACATTAGGAAATCTTGACATGGCAAGTACCTGGTAGCTTCAATTCACTCCAAAGGACCTCCCTATAGACACCAGGCACCAACATCTCAGGGCATGCTCATAGGCACTGCACATCTTGTCCATGGAACTACCAGCATCTAAGAACCCTCATGGTAAATATCCAATCCACTTAGAGTATGGCGCTCCTACACTTCAGTACTGCACCAGCAACCAGCACTGTAATGTTGCTGCAAGGATACTGTGTACTCAGGAACACACACCAAGCTTGGACATGACCAGGCTGCATCTCCAGCTCTTCACTCACTAACGTAGTCCACACTCAATTTGAGCCTATGTAGGTGCTCACAGCATCTCACATTATTCCTGTCTTGTCTTGCCATTTACAGAAGGGAAGCTCATTGTGGTTGGCAGCAGGCCCCAGTCAAGTCATGGGGGATGGCCTTTACCCAGGGGGTCCTGAGTAAGTCAACTGCAGCCTTTGATACCAGTCTAGGGTTTGGAAACAGTCAGTCAGCCACCTGGGCTGGTCAGAGTCACTCTTCACATAAAGGGGCGAGGAGCTGAATGTTGGGCAGCCTACTGCCCATCTGGAGTCCTGTTGACCCACTGCAGGCTGTTTCCTTTCTGGAAGCAGAGACAGTGGCAGGTTTTAAAGGATTGAAAGTGAGTAGCACAGCTGTTACTTTTGGAGTAGGTGGGGCAGTATTATGAGTGAGTGAGTAGGCAGGGCAGAGGGCATGTTGGGGTGTGTGACAGTGAGGGACGGAAGATATTACAGGCATTAATGAGAGTGATAGAGCGGGAGCATTGGTGGGAGGTGAGTACAGTAGCAGAGATAGAGTGTGAGGAGAGAGAATGGTAGCACCGACACTGGTGAAGTGGAGAAGGACATTAATCTTCTTCCTCCCTGCTGGATATTTCTGCAGATGGCTGAGATTGCTTTATGAGAGTGGTAGCCTGGGACTAGGCTGGCATGGCCTGGTGTCACAGCCTTCACTGCTAATCCTGGTGGAAGAGGAAGTCCCCACATCTACATCATCCTGTCCAGGAGGACCTCCAGATCCCTACCTGAAAAATGGGGTGAGCAGAATCCTGTAAGGCAGCTCCAGACTGACAGTGCTTGACTGAGTGCACCAGTCTTTTCAAGATGGCACAGGTGCAAAGGATGCAGGTCTTTCAGTAGCTCTCTGGTGAAAGAGAATTCTTCCAGGAATTTCAGGAATGAGGATAGGATTAGACAGGAGAGACACCGTAGGGATGAGTTATACAGTTAAGACGTGTATATACTGTAACGTGTGGCATAATATGGTGAGAACTCTCACTAAGCCACACAGCATATATCCCTCGAAAAACTCAATGCAACTTGCATTTAGCCAATAAGGTAAGATTTAGCCTATCAAATATAGCCATAGAATTCCCACATTGTAGAAGCAGACCATTCAGTCCATCCAAGGCACACTGACCCTCAAAAGAGTGTCCCACCCAGCCCCTGCAACCCTGCATTTCCCATGGCTAACCCCTCCCAGCCTGTACATCCTTGGACACAATGGACAATTTAGTATGGCCGATGCACCTAAACTACACACCTTTGGTCTGTGTGAGGAAACTGGAGAAACCTACATTGGAAATTTAAGAAGGAAGTTAAAGAGAAAGTGAGAATGAGAGAAGTTAAGAAAGACAACAGAATCAATGGAGCAGAAAACTCAAGAAGGGATCACACAGTATGGTCAAGTGAAATAGGGAGGATGAGGGGAGTCATAGATTAAAAATATTATGTATGAATGCACGAAGCATAAGAAATAAGGTGGATGAGCTTGAGGCTCAGTTGGAATGTTGGCAGCTATGATGTTGTGGGGATAACTGAGAGGTGGCTTCAAGTGGACAGGGCCTGGGAAATGAATATTCAAGGCTATATGTGCTATCAAAAGGACAGACTGATGGGCAGAGGGAGTGGGTGAGGAATGATATTCAGTCCCTTGCGAGGGGGGACATAGAATCAGGAGATGTAGAGTCAGTATGGATAGAGCTGATAAATTCTACGGGTAGAAAGATCCTAATGGGAGTTATCTACAGGCCCCCAAACAGTATCTGGATGTAGGGTGTAAGTTGAATAAGGAGTTGAAATTGGCCTGTCGCAAAGGTATTACTACAGTTGTTATGGGGGATTTCAACATGCAGGTAGACTGGGAGAATCAGGATGGTGCCGGACCCCAAGAAAGGGAGGTTGTGGAGTGCCTCCAAGATGGATTCTTAGAACAGCTTGTACTGGAACCAACCAGGGAGAAGGCAATTCTGGGTCTGGTGTTGTGCAACAAGCTGGATTTGATCTGGAACCTCGAAGTAGGAGGTAGTAACCATAATATGATAAATTTTAATCTGCAATTTGAAAGGGAGAAGGGAGAATCGGAAGTGTCAGTATTGCAGTTGAACAAAGGGAACTATGGAGCTATGAGGGAGGAGCTGGCCAAAGTTCAATGGTTCAATACCCTAGCAGGGATGGCAGTGGAACAACAATGGCAGGTGTTTCTGGGTATTATGGAGAAGGTGCAGGATCAGTTCATTCTAAAGAACAAGAAATATCTTAAGGGGAGGCAGGGATGGCTGTGGCTGATGAGGGAAGTTAAGGACTGTATAAAGATAAAGGTGAAGAAGTATAACATAGCAAAGATGAGCGGGAAGCCGGAGGACTGGGAAACATTTAAAGAGCAACAGAGGATAACTAAAAAGGCAATACATGGAGAAAAACTGAAGTACGAAGGCAAACTGGCCAAAAATATAAAGGAGGATAGTAAAAGCTTTTTTAGGTATAAAAGGTTAAGACTAAAACTGGGCCCTTGAAGACAGAAATGGGTGAATTTATTATGGGGAACAAGGAAATGGCATAAGAGTTGAATAGGTAATTTGGATCTGTCTTCACTGGAGAAGACACAAGCAATCTCCCAGATGTAATAGTGGCTGAAGGACCTAGGGTAACGGATGAACTGAAGGAAATTTATATTAGGCAGGAAATGGTGTTGGATAGACTGTTAGGTCTGAAGGCTGATAAGTCCCCGGGACCTGATGGTCTGCGTCCCAGGATACTGAAGGAGGTGGCTCTAGAAATCGTGGATGCATTGGTAATCATTTTTCAATGTTCTATAGATTCAGGATCAGTTCCTGCAGATTGGAGGGTGGCTAATGTCCCACTTTTCAAGAAGGGAAAACAGGGAATTATAGACCTGTTAGCCTGACATCAGTTGTGGGAAAGATGCTGAAGTCAATTACGACTCATTTGGATAGTAGTAACAGGATAGGTCAGAGTCAGCATGGATTTACGAAGGGGAAATCATGCTTGACTAATCTTCTGGATTTTTTGAGGATGTAACTATGGAGATGGACAAGGGAGAACCAGTGGATGTAGTGTACTGGACTTTCAGAAAGTCTTTGATAAAGTTTCACAAAGGAGATTCGTGAGCAAAATTACTGCACATGGTAAAATACTGACTTGGATTGAAAATTGGCTGGCTGACAGGGAACAAAGAGTAGTGATAAACTAGCGATGACTAGTGGGGTACCACATGGTTCGGTACTGGGATCGTAGCTGTTTACAATATACATTAATGATATAGATGAAGGCATTAAAAGTAATATTAGCAAATTTGCTGATGACACAAAGCTAGGTGACAGGGTGAAATGTGAGGAGGATGTTATGAGAATACAGGGTGACTTTGACAGGCTAGGTGTGTGGACGGATGCATGGCAGATGCAGTTTAATGTGAATAAATGTGTGGTTATCCACTTTGATGGCAAGAACAGGAAGGCAGATTACTACCTAAATGGAGTCAAGTTAAGAAAAGGGGAAATACAACGAGATCTAGGTGTTCTTGTGCATCAGTCAATGTAAGCAAGCATGCAGATACAGCAGGCAGTGAAGAAAGCTAATAGGATGCTGGCCTTCATAACAAGAGGAATTGCGTATAGAAGCAAAGAGATCCTTCTGCAGCTGTACAGGGCCCTGGTGAGACCACATCTGGAGTATTGTGGGCAGTTTTGGTCTCCAAATTTGAGGAAGGACATTCTGGCTATTGAGGGAGTGCAGCGTAGGTTCACGAGGTCAACTCTCGGAATGGCAGGACTATCATATGTTGAAAGATTGGAGTCACTTGGCTTGTATACGCTTGAGTTTAGAAGGATGAGAGGGGATCTGATTGAGACGTACAAGATTATTAAAGGATTGGACACTCTGGAGGCAGGGAGCATGTCTCCGCTGATGGGTAAGTCCAGAACCAGAGGACACAGTTTACAAATAAGGGGTAGGCCATTTAGAACAGAGTTGAGGAGAAACGTCTTCACCCAGAGAGTAGTGGATATATGGAATGTTCTGCCCCAGAAGGCAGTGGAGGTGAAGTCTCTGGATACTTTCAAGAAAGAGATGGATAGAGCTCTTAAAGATAGTGGGTTATGGGGATAACGTAGGAACAGGATACTGATTGTGGATGATCAGCCATGATCATAATGAGTGGTGGTGCTGGCTCGATGGGCCAAATGGCCTACTCATGCACCTATTGTCTATTGACTGGGACAACACACACATCCTAGGACAGGCGGAACAAAGACACGCATGAGAACTTTTAGAGGCATGGCATTCTAACCAGAATTCCATCAATAAACACATTGACTTAGACTCTATCTACCTTCCCTTGAAAAAAAGAAACTAAAATGACATCACCCACCTTAAGAAACCAAGACCTATAACTAGAGAGGCGGGACATACCACCAGCGCTTCACCGGAGTCTCTTACTGATGATGTTACCTAGTATGGTGACAAAACCTCTGAAAACACACCTTCAAGCTCAGCAAGCTTATGTATATGTTTCCACTTAAAAAAATCATTGTGAAAGGTATTGGTCGATCTTCATTTTTATGCAGCTAATTTGATACGAAATTCAGTAATTTTCTCAGAGTCCATTCTAACATCTTGTGGGAGGGTCCAGTACCTGTCAAAAATTACTACTCTCACTGTGGAAGAAAATTGTCTCAGTTGGAGTTAATCAAATTTATGTCCATGTCCTCAGAACTTAAAACCATCTGTCAATATTTTTAATACCTGAATCTAGTTCACTCTCAATCTTCCACAGTAACAACACATCTAATTCTGTCAGCAGATCTTTGACAGGTTAGTCATGGTTTGGCATCAGGCCAATATTCCCTCTCAAGTGCTTTATTTTGTGTCTAATTTCTTATAGCTTTCAGGGTGAGCAAATAATCACACAAGATTAATCTTTGTTAAGAATGCTGCTTCTCTCCCAGCCAGGAAGAAACAAATTTCCATGGGGAAAGTGCTGTGAGCCAACTTTGAGTTTTGAATCTTAGGATATTCCATCATTAAGGGCTCAGATGAAAACCAACAATTAATTCTTTATGAGTGGCTTGAAATGTCAGATGGCTAATTCTAGAGCTCAACACTGTCAGAATTAATGAAATCAATGTCTTATTCTACCTTACTGCCATTTTCACTTTCTAAGGCATTGTATTGAGGATACAAGATTGCTCCGTTTCAGGCTGGCTGCAGTGTTCCAATGAAGCTCAGCACAAGCTGGAAGTACAACACCTCATTTTCCCTCAGGGACCCTCCTGACTCAATGTCGAGTTCAATAATTTAAGGACTCAATACTTTGAACTCTCCCATATCTTAGCCCCTACCCCACACACCAGGCCTTGTATCACACAGTCTGCCATGATAAACTACCTATTGTTCGCCATTAACAGCTATTCACTCTCCTAGCCACTCCTTTGTCTGTCCAGCTGTTCTTCTCTCTCTTTGGGCTCTATCCCCAACTATCATCTACACCTTACCCCCTCCTCGACTCCACCTTCAGCATATAAATCGACATTATCCTAGCTACCATCAGTTCTGAGGAACATTAAGCGTTAACTCTGATTTCTCTTTGCAGGGATTTGCTAGCGTTGTTCAGGAGGATTTAAACTAGCAAGGGTGCAATGGGGGGAGAGTTGGGTGGGACCCAGGAAGATACTGAGGAAAGAGATCAGTCTGAGACTGGTACCGTTGAGAAAAGAAGTGAGTCAAACAGTCACGCCAGGCAGGAACAAAGCAGAGAACAAGCTGGGACTGATAAATTAAACTGCATTTATTTCAATGCAAGAGGCCTAACAGGGAAGGCAGGTGAACTCAGGGCATGCTTAGAACATGGGACTGGGATATCACAGCAATTACAGAAACATGGCTCAGGGATGGACAGGACTGGCAGCTTAACGTTCCAGGATACAAATGCTACAGGAAGGACAGAAAGGGAGTTTTTGATAAGGGTTAGCATTATTGCTGTACTGAGGGAGGATGTTCCTGGAAATACATCCAGGAAAGTTATTTGGGTGGAACTGAGAAATAAGAAAGGGATGATCACCTTATTGGGATTGTATTAGAGACCCCATAATAGTCAGCGGGAAATTGAAAAACAAATTTGTAAGGAGATCTCAGCTATCTGTAAAAATAATAGGGTGATTATGGTAGGGGATTTTAACTTTCCAGACACAGACTGAGATTGCCATAGTGTTAAGGATTTAGATGGAGAGGAATTTGTTAAGAGTGTACAAGAAAATTTTCTGAGTCAGTATGTGGATGCACCTATTACAGAAGGTGCAAAACTTCACCTACTCTTGGGAAATAAGGCAGGGCAGGTGACTGAGGTGTCAGTGGGGGAGCACTTTGGGGCCAGCGACCATAATTCTATTAGTTTTAAAATAGTGATGCAAAAGGATAGACCAGATCTAAAAGTTAAAGTTCTAAAATTGGAGAATGGCCAATTTTGACGGTAGAGGGAAATGCTGGATGACTGAAGAAATTGAGGGTTTGGTTAAGAAAAAGAAGGAAGCATATGGAAGGTATAGACAGGATAGATCGAGTGAATCCTTAGAAGAGTATAAAGGAAGTAGGATTATACTTAAGAGGGAAATCAGGAGGGCAAAAGGGGGACATGAGATAGCTTCGGCAAATAGGGTTAAGGAGAATCCAAAGGGTTTTACAAATACGTTAAGGACAAAAGGGTAACTAGGAAGCAAATAGGGCCCCTCAAAGATTAGTAAAGCGGCCTTTGAGGGGAGCCGCAGGAGATGGGGAAGATACTAAATGAGTATTTTGCATCAGCGTTTACTGTGGAAAAGGACATGGAAGACATAGAATGTAGGGAAAGAAATGGTGACATCTTGAAAAATGCCCATATTACAGAGGAGGAAGTGCTGGATGTCTTGAAATGCATGAAGGTGGATAAATCTTCAGGACCTGATCACATGGACCCTAGAACTCTGTGGGAAGCTAGCGAAGTGATTGCTGGGCTCATGCTGAGATATTTGTATCATCGATAGTCACAGGTGAGGTGCCAGAAGACTGGAGGTTGGCAAACGTGGTGCCACTGTTTAAGAAGGGCGGTAAAGACAAGTCAAGAAACTATAGACCAGTGAGCCTGACATCGGTGGTGGGCAAGTTTTTGGAGGGAATCCTGAGGGACAGGATTTACACGTATTTGGAAGGTAAGGACTGATTAGGGATAGTCAACATGGCTTTGTACGTGAGAAATCATGTCTCATAAATTTATTGAGTTTTTTGCAAAAGTAACAAACAGGATAGATGAGGGCAGATTGGTTGATGTGATCTATATGGACTTCAGTAAGGCATTCGACAAGGTTTCCCATGGACACTGGTTAGCGAGGTTAGATCTCATGGAATACAGGGAGAACTAGCCATTTGGATACAGAACTGGCTCAAAGGCAGAAGACAGAGGATAATGGTGGAGGGTTGTTTTTCAGACTGGAGGTCTGTGACCAGTGGAGTGCCACAAGGATTGGTGCTGGGGCCAATACTCTTCGTCATTTATATAAATGAATTGGTTGTGAACATAGGAGATATAGTTAGTAAGTTTGCAAATGACACCAAATTTGGAGGTGTAGCGGATAATGAAGAGGGTTACCTCAGAATACAACAGGATCTGGACCAGATGGGCCAATGGGCTGAGAAGTGACAGATGGAGTTTAATTCAGATAAATGCGAGGTTCTGCATTTTGAGAAAGCAAATCTTAGCAGGACTTATACATTTAATGGTAATGTCCTAGGGAGTGTTGCTGAACAAAGAGACCTTGGAATGCAGGCTCATAGCTCCTTGAAAGTGGAGTCACAGGTAGATAGGATAGTGAAGAAGGCATTTGGTATGCTTTCCTTTATTAGTCAAAGCATTGAGTATAAGTCATGTTGCGGCTGTACAGGACGTTGGTTAGGCCACGCTTGGAATATTGTGTGCAATTCTGGTCTCCTTCCTATTGGAAGAATGTTTGTCACTTGAAAAGGTTTAGAAAAGATTTACAAGGACGTTGCCAGGGTTGGAGGATTTGAGCTATGGGGAGAGGCTGAATAAACTGGGGCCTGGAGAGTCGAAGGCTGAGGGGCGACCTCATAGAGGTTTATAAAATCATGAGGGGCATGGATAGGATAAATAGACAAAATCTTTTCCCTGAGGTGGGGGAGTCCAGAACTAGTGGGCATAGGTTGAGGGTGAAAGGGGGAAGATATAAAAGGAAGCTAAGGGGCAACCTTTTCACGCAGAGGTGGTGCATGCATGGAATGAGCTGCCAGAGGAAGTGGTGGAGGCTGGTACAATTGCATTATTTAAAAGGCATCTGTGTGGGTATACGAATAGGAAGGGTTTAGAGGGAGTTGGGACATGTGCTGCCAAATGGGACTAGATTAGGTTGGGATATCTGGTCGGCATGGACGAGTTGGACAATATGGTCTGTTTTCGTGCTGTACATCGCTACAACTCTGTGAGAGGCTGCCAGATCTGCTGAGCTTTTCCAGCAACTTCTGTTTTTGTTACAAGATTGCTTTTTTAAATTGTTCATGTAATATGGACCTTAAGTATCTTTATTTGCCCTGGGAATGTGAAAATCGGCCTTCTCTGGACTCTTATCAAGCTCAGTTTTACTGGGGCTTCTTGTCCTATAAAAGTACGGCACTACAACTTGAGAAGAATTTGTAATGATGCTTTTATTGCTGTAATAGGTCAATGTTATGACACCTGGACAGTCTCGGACTCCTCCCTCCCCTTCCTAGACCTTTCTGTTTCTATCTCAGGCGACCGAATCAACACGGACATCTACTACAAACCAACCGACTCCCACAGCTACCTGGACTACACCTCCTCCCATCCTGCCCCCTGTAAAAACGCCATCCCATTCTCCCAATTCCTTCGTCTCCACTGCATCTGCTCCCAGGAGGACCAGTTCAAAATACGTACAACACAGATGGCCTCCTTCTTCAAGGACCGCAATTTCCCCCCCGACGTGGTCGACGGTGCCCTCCACCGCATCTCCTCCACTTCCCGCTCCTCCGCCCTTGAGCCCCGCCCCTCCAACCGCCACCAGGACAGAACCCCACTGGTCCTCACCTACCACCCCACCAATCTCCATGTACAGCGCATCATCCGCCGTCACTTCCGCCACCTCCAAACAGACCCCAGCACCAAGGATATATTTCCCTCCCCTATCAGCTTTCCGTAGAGACCACTCCCTCCGCGACTCCCTTGTCAGATCCACACCCCCCACCGACCCAACCTCCACTCCCGGCACCTTCCCTTGCAACCGCAGGAGGTGCAACACTTGCGCCCACACCTCCCCCCTCACTTCTCTCCAAGGCCCCAAAGGAAACTTCCATATCCGCCACAGATTCACCTGCACCTCCACCCACATCATCTACTGCATCCGCTGCAGCCGGTGTGGCCTCCTCTATATTGGGGAGACAGGCCGCCTACTTGCGGAGCGATTCAGAGAGCACCTCTGGGCCACCCGGACGAACCAACCCAACCACCCTGTAGCACAGCATTTCAACTCCCCCTCCCACTCCACCGAGGATATGCAGGTCATTGGACTCATCCACCGCCAAACCACAACAACCCGACGGTCAGAGGAGGAGCGTCTTATCTTCCGACTGGGAACCCTCCAACCACAGGGTATGAACTTGGACTTCACCAGTTTCTTCATCCCCCCTCCCCTCACCTTGTCTCAGCCGAATCCCTCCAGCCCGGCACCGCCTTCCTGACCTGCAGTCTTCTTCTTGACCTCTCCGCCTCCATCCTACTCCGACCTATCACCCTCACCTTGACCTCTTTCCACCTATCACATTTCCAACGCCCCTCCTCCAAGTCCCTCCTCCCTACCTTTTATCTTCTCCTGCTGAACACTCTCTGCTCATTCCTGAAGAAGGGCCTGTGCCCGAAACGTCGAATCTCCTGTTCCCTGGATGCTGCCTGACCTGCTGTGCTGTTCCAGCAATAAAGTTTCAACTTTGATCTCCAGCATCTGCAGACCTCACTTTCTCCTCAATGTTATGACACAGCAACTTCACAAAAACAATCCTCAGCATTGATCACCATGTTGTATGAAGTATTGCTCACCATTGGCTAGATTTCCTGTCACCATCATCTTTTAAGGGATGGATCTACAGACCCGCTTGATCTGGTGTGGGAGATGAAAATCATTGGCCAGTTTTATGATAGTTTATTGCATGATATTAACTAACTTCTGATATGATAGACACTGTTTCAGAGAATTAGAAGACTTGGACGGTAGCTCTTACTTATTCAAGATTTGAAGCTGTTTCCCATCAGGTCCATCATAGTGGGGTGTGGGTGAAGACATGTCTCACTACTAACCTTTTTAGACCCTTGCAAACTTATACAATATCTCACTTTCTTTTTGTTCTTGTTATCTGATATTTATGTAGATAATTTGTTTGCCAATTATCCTATCCTCCTCCAAATCTCTAATTTCAGAAGCACAGGCAATCTGGTGGCTTCACTATTCTTACAAATTGCATTCTCATCTGAGGAGCTTGGAGAAATGTTGAGTTTGATTCCATTGCAGACAGTGTACAAGTCCCTTTAAAATGGTGGACTTTTAATATCTTGGGCTTCCGCTGTATAAGATACTCTCCCTGCTGCCACAGGCACTTTCACCATACAATACTTGGAGGACTTTAAATCTCACGTATTTCCCATGCTAAAGGTAGCTGTCCAACTGGAACAGGCAGTTTCTTTTTTCAGCGTCTTGATCACTTAAACAGGCAATTCCTTCCTGATCAGATCCTGGATCCCTACAAATTGTTCGTTCCAGCCCAGTGATGGCTTCTATGGGGTTTCAGCAGCAGATCTTCAATCTTTGTCAGCAGATGTTTATTCTCAATCTGACACTAAATCTGTGTTGAAGCATTGTCGAATCTTAACTTTAACTTGTTGATTAGCTTCGACACTTTCATTCAGTTCAGTGATTATAGTATTTATGAAACCATCACGTTCACTTCTGCAATCGTGTTATTTAAGAGTTACTTCTTGTTTGGCATGATCTCTGTCACTGTACTGAGGATTCTTCTTCTTAGGAAGATAAAGAAATGAAATTCTCAGTATGAACTTGCACCTTCCACAGATGCCCTAATGAATTCAAGTGCAGATTACTGCTCATTTGATACATGGTTGTTAGTGTTAGCTCACTAACTTTGCTGTTCTCTGCAATCTGAACCCTCTTCAATGTTGATAACTATGGAAAAGAAATTCCTGTCCCCAATATAATTGTATGTTTCCATTTTGCCTACAGTATGAAATACCTTTCCTGCACAAACATAGCTACTCACAATGCAATAAGTATTTTGTTTGGGTTACATCTGGAGTCTACGGAGCCCTATAACATCTTCTCCTGGTGGCCCTTTGTTCCAAATCTGGCCGTTCCTTCATTAAACATTCTTCACCTGCTTTTACATGACTACTTGTTCCTGGACCATTTCCTTTGCACTTTAACTAGTTTGACTTCACCAGCCATTTGAAAAACGTTGAGGTCAAGATGAGTTGGGCCAAAGGGTCTATTTCCGTGCTGTACATCTCTATGACTGTATGTGCATTCAACCTTTGGAGTGAGAATTCTTAATTGTGTTGGACGGTTGTTTGTCGGATACTTTTAATACTAAGTGCTATATCTCCTAGATGTTGTAGTTGCACTGTTGTTGGCTGATGTATTCACCCCTTTATCAAGTCTGGAATTAGTGAGATGACCATTAATATAAATATTCAATAGCCAAAGGCTGTGCAACAGTAGCTATTTCCTGAGGAATACCTCTTTTTTGTTATTGACTGTTCTATCTTATTAACCTCAATGTGTAGGTAGCTTTTTCGTTTCATGTCACAGAAAAGCACTGTCACTTTCAGAAAATGTGCTGAAGCAAGACATTTTCTGAAAGTGACAGAATGTATTAATAAATGATCACTGCCTTTGTCTACAAGGTTTTGTTACTCCAGATCATTGGCAAAGACCTATAATCCCTTCTTTCTGATATACTGCTACATCTTCCTGTTGAGATTGTTTATCTTTGCTAACAGCACTTTTAAATTTGCAACAATAGCATCCCAGAGGGAAAAGCCAGTAACAAGCTAAACTTGAGAAATATTTGGAACTGAATGTTTGGGTCATACTGGACCTCCACGTTATATATACAAGATGAGTTGGACACTATTTCTCATTTGCCTGTATGATGTGTTTTCTCCTTTTACAAATGCTGCTCTCTGTGCTCTAACTGAAGGGTTTTTCCGCATTTTTTTTAAAAATGGAGGATTCCTGTCTTCTTATGAGTTCTCTCCATGAGTCTGACTATTTGCATCTTAAATAAATGATTGCTGTTACTTTAAGGCTTTACTGAATGAGTCCCACTGTCTGTAGCTTCAATAATGATGCTTGCTTTAATCCCAGTATCTTTTTCTGACTGCTTCCAAAGGTGATTGCTGTTCTAATTGAACCAAGATACAATGCAGATACAATATAAACGCCACCTAAAAACTCCACACACACTTACAAGACCTTAAATGTTAGAATATTGTGTCCAGTTGTCTTATAAAACCCCACCAAAATATATTAAAGATCTTAGTCTAAATTACTCCAACCTATGTTAAATTCACGTAATTTGAAAAACTGGTGGGATTCTTGGGAAGAAATGTAATGATTGAGTTTGTAACTAATAACATGATAACTTGTGACACTCAAGTAAATTGAAGTCAGTACCTGCCTGATTATTTGAAATGTATCAGCCTGGCTATGGTCATGGGAAGTCTGCTCCTTAAATTATCTGTTTTTGAAGAGGGAGAAAAATGAAAAGAAACATGCATTTTACAGCAAGCTTCTACTTACAGTAACCAATTTCCAGTGAGCTATACAAAGGAAAGAATGTCAGTGCATTTGCCAGAGCCTATCAGCAATATCACTCTTCATGGAGCATGTTGCCAACAGCTAGAACATCAGATAAGCTGCAAGCCAACAAAAGCATTAATTCATAGAAACTTGTTTGTTCACCACAATGGGAACAACCCAAGGCAATGAGCAAGTGGGGAAAGTTAGCTGAGAGGAACTGTTAAAAGCACTATCCTCAACTCCTGTGGTCTTCCTGTGAACACAGTATATCCAGACGGTTCATTCATATTGAAATAGCTAACGAGTCTCTGTCAGCAAGAAAATAAGAAATTCATCAAGATAATCTGATCGAGATGACTCAATGCCATTAACTCAATAAATGTGTGCTTTGTTATTGATGAAAGAATATTAAACAAAGACTTAGTGGATAAAAATAGTGATAAATATGAGATCCAATGGCAGACTTAAGCCAGCAATGATGGGTCACTATATCAGAAAATGTTGCTTTTCCTTGTATATTAATTATAACAAAGACAATGGGTGGAATCTTTTCGGCACCTGAACAATGGTGGTGAAGGTGAGAAATTAAACAATATTACAGGAGAGGTTGAGCAAAGCACAAAATGACATCTGGAATAACTAGCTGCAGTTTCCAATCATATTCTGGACGTTGAGATGAGATTCTCATGAGACAGTGGTGAGATGGCAATGAACGGGGATTATTGTTTGTTGTCAGCCTAATTAACTGCAGACCTCGCCTCATTAACATGCAGTCTCCTATCCTACCATCTGCTGCAAACAAATTAGATACTGAGAAATCTCGACATGGAATTCTTAGCTGCTTCCTGGCTCACTGCTCCTACAGGCCTCCATCTTGGGCACCAAGGAGTGCAGATTCATAGTTCCTTGAATGTGGAGTCTCAGGTAGATAGGATCGTGTAGAAGACATTTGGTTTGTTTGCCTTTATTGGTCAGTGCACTGAATATAGGAATTGGGAGGACATGTTGCAGCTGTACATGATGTTGGTTAGGCTGCTATTTAAATACTGCATGCAATTCTAGTCTCCCTGCCATAGGAAGGATGTTGTGAAACTTGAAAGGGTTCAGAAAAGATTTACAAGGATGTTGCTAGGGTTGAAGGCTTTGAGCTATTGGGAGAGGCTGAACAGGCTGGGGCAGTTTTCCCTGGAGTGTCGGAGGCTGAGAGGTGATTTTATATAGGTTCATAAAATCATGAGGGGTATGGATAGGATAAATAGACAAGGTCTTTTTCCTGGATTGGAGGAGTCAGAACTAGAGGGCATAGGTTTAGGGTGAGAGGGGCAAGATATAAAAGGGACCTAAGGGGCAACTTTTTCACACAGAGAGTGGTGCATGTTTAGAACAAGCTGCTAGAGGAAGTGGTGGAGGCTGGTACAATTGCATTAATTAAAATGCATATGGATGGGAATTGGAATAGGAAGGGTTTAAGGGAATATGGGCCAAATACTGGCAAATGGGACAATATTTATTTAAGATATCTGGTCTGTTTCCATGCTGTATATCTCTATGACTCTATCACAGGGTACACTCCACTGGTAGTGACTGCATGCAGCCCATGTCCATGGATCTTGGCATTGAACACTTGCCAGTCCTCCATAAAATTGTGGCACATCTCTGATCCAATTACAATACGCTTCTGCACCTTGAGGCTGCATCTCAGGCTGCCCCAGCAACTATCATTGTAAGGTTGCTGGAAAGCACTAACATGTAGGGGCAGACACTCAGTCCTCTGATTGGAATAGGCTGCACCTCAGGGTTGTGCTCTCTGAGCACTCACTCTCTTTGAGTACATAGAGATGCCCATAGCACCCAGGCCTACCTTACCTTGCCTTTTTATGCTTTGCCAATATCACAGGGTCAGCCAGCTGGACTTCATAGAATATGAGTTCCCTGATTGAGGCTGTTAATCTGGTCCAATCAAGCAGTTCCGGCTGACAGATATAAGCAGGAGTGTCAGAAATCGCGTTCACTCGGGTGCTGTTTTTGACGAGGCTCTGCCAGAGTCAAGGACTTCCCACATATAAATCAAAGATGACTTGGTGATGGGATACCGGCCTCTGTGGAATTATTTCAGCCAGGCTCATATTATTTCTGTCTCACCCTTTTGCTTAGCACAGGGAGCTTATTATTATTGTCAGCATGCCCTGCTCAATTCATGGATGACAGTGTTCAGTCAGGGTATCCCAGCACTGTAAATAAAGGACAGTCTGCCATACCAGTCTAGGGGCTTCGGCACTGTCAATCAGCCACATGGGGCAGCAGTCAAGATCCTCTCCATGGAAGAGGTGAGCAGCTGAATGTCAGGCAGTGTCCCATCTGTCTTGGTTCTTTCTGCCCTTTGGGGACAGTATTCTTCTATAATGAAAGAAAAGTGAGATGCTAGAAGATGGCATAGCTGCTAATGGTGATGTTGTTCATGAAAAAGTGGTGAGTTGTCCTGAGAACATGATTAGGAAGCACAGAGGGCATGGAGGTTTGGTGCTGTGTGGGCTTGGTGTGTGAGAGTGAATGAGAAAAGATATTGCATGCAACAGTGGGCGTGGTAGAGCATGGGGCATGGTAGGAAGTGGGTGCAGAGATAGTTGACACGAGGCAGCAAAGGGGAGGTGGTGGCATTTAACCTGGCGAGTTGAGAAGGCCATTTATCTTCTTCCTACACTGCCTGGTATTCCTCCAGATGGTTAAGATCACACTGACCTGGGTGACAGCCTCAGGCTAGGCAGGCAGGGTGGCATGGTCTCCTCTGGTAGCTCTCTTCCACATCACCTCATGTACAAGGACCTCCAGGACAACTACCTGCAAAGCAGTCTGCCAAACTCCTCTTCTCTGCCATGTCCAGAGGAACTGTCATGAACTGTACAGGGCAGCTCCAGACTGACAGTGCTTGTTCAGGTGTGCAACAGCCTTTTAAAGATGGTGCAGGCACTAGGGATGCTGGTCCATTCCAGAATATCTGACAGTGACGAGTTATTCTGGTTTTGGCAAGTGGGAGAATCCAGCTGGCATCAGATGAGAGGGGCTCTGTAGAGATGGGTAGATAGTTAGTGGGGCAAGATTGGGATGATAGAGCAAGAAAAATCACTAGGCCTCAGGTAGAGACCATGGTGATGGCAACGTATTAACATGATGAAGGATTAGCTAACAACCAGGAAACAGGAAGTTGGGAAAGAAATACAATTTTCTGGTTGGCAAACTAACCAGTGGAGTGTCATAGGGATCAATGTTGGTGTTGATACTATTTATGAATTATATTAATGATATTGATATAGGGGCCTGCATTGTAGCCAAATTTGCTGATGATAGATGACAAATAGGAAAGCAAGTTGTGAGGATGATGCAAAGGGATACAAAGAGGTTAAGTGATTGAGTGCAAAAATGGTGATGGAGTTCAATGTGTGTAAATGTGAGGTGAGCCACTTTACCAGTATAATAGAAAAGGAGAAAGTTATTTTAATGAAGTGAAAGTGCAGAATACTGTAATGCAGAAGGATCTAGGTGTCCTTTTGCATGAATCACAAAATGTTAGCATGCAACTACAGCAAGTAATTAGGAAGGCAAATGGAATGTGGCTTTTATTGCAAAGGGATGGAGCAAAAACATAGACAAGTCTTGGTACAACTGTACAGATGAGACTGCACCTGGAGTACTCTGTAAAGGTTTCGTCTTGAGGAATATACTTGCATTGGAAACAGCTCAGAAACTAGCAGACCTGAGGACCTGTCAGATCCACCGTGATCCTGTTGAATGGTGAAGCAGGCTAGACTGGCTGAATGGCCTACTCCAGTTCCTATTTCTTATGATCTTCGTGATGAATCTCATTTTGTTTTAGAAGAATGAGAGGTGATCTTTTTGAATCATCTGATTCTGAGGGGGGGATTAACGGAGTAGATGCTGTGGGGATGTTTCCTCCCATGGGGCACAGTT
Source organism: Chiloscyllium plagiosum (assembly GCF_037043375.1). Taxonomy (NCBI): domain Eukaryota; kingdom Metazoa; phylum Chordata; class Chondrichthyes; order Orectolobiformes; family Hemiscylliidae; genus Chiloscyllium; species Chiloscyllium plagiosum. Next base: position 66,864,989 of record NW_028270147.1, on the reverse strand, counting down.
TAAAAATAACCAGTGTCCCAGTTAAGGCATTTCTTCTATCTGATTGGCCATTACCATTTTCTTCTCCACAGAACTGTGGAGTCATTGAATATATTTAAGACTGAACTAGACAGATTTTTGATTGACAACAGAGTGATGTCCACATTACAGAGGAGGAAATGCTGGATGTCTTGAAATGCATAAAGGTGGATAAATCCCCAGGACCTAATGAGTTGTACCCTTGAACTCTGTGGGAAGCTAGAGAAGTGATTGCTGGGCCTCTTGCTGAGATATTTGTAGCATCGATAGTCACAGGTGAGGTGCTGGAAGGCTGGAGGTTGGCTAATGTGGTGCCACTGTTAAAGAAGGGTGGTAAGGACAAGCCAGCAAACTATAGACCAATGAGCCTGACGTCAGTGGTGGGCAAGTTGTTGGAGGGAATCCTGAAGGACAGGATATACATGTATTTGGAAAGGCAAGGTCTGATTAGGGATAGTCAGTCCTTGCCTTTCCAAATACATGTACATCCTGTCCTCCACTTCCTCCTCTGTAATATGGACATTTTTTTCAAGATGTCACCATCTATTTCCCTACATTCTATATCTTCCATGTCCTTTTCCACAATAAATACTGATGCAAAATACTTTTTTAGTATCTGCCCCATCTCCTGCGGCTGCACACAAAGGCTGCCTTGCTGATCTTTGAGGTGCACTATTCTCTCCCTAGTTACCCTTTTGTCCTTAACGTATTTGTAAAAACCCTTTGGATTCTCCTTAACTCTATTTACCAAAGCAATCTCATATCCCCTTTTTGCCCTCCTGATCTCCCTCTTAAGTATGCTCCTACTGTCTTTATACTCTTCTGAGGATTCGCTCGATCTATCCTGTCTATACCTGAGATATGCTTCTTTCTTTTTTTTAACCAAACCCTCAATTTCTTTAGTCATCCAGCATTCCCTATGCCTACCAGCCTTTCCTTTCACCCTAACAGAAATATACTTTCTCTGGACTCTCGTTATCTCAATTCTGAAGGCTTACCCATTTTCCTGCCATCCCTTTACCTGCAAACATCTGCACCCAATCAGCTTTTGAAAGTTCTTGCCTAATACTGTCAAAATTGGCCTTCCTCCAAGTTAGAACTTCAACTTTCAGATCTGGTCTATCCTTTTCCGTCACTATTTTAAAACTAATAGAATTATGGTCGCTGGCCCCAAAGTGCTCCCCCACTGACATCTCAGTCACCTGCCCTGCCTTATTTCCCAAGAGTAGGTACACCCACATACTGAATCAGAAAATTTTCTTGTACACACTTAACAAATTCCTCTCCATCTAAACCATTAACACTATGGCAGTCCCAGTCTATGTTTGGAAAGTTAAAATCCCTTACTATAACGACCTTATTATTCTTACAGATAACAGATCTCCTAGCAAATTTGTTTCTCAATTTCTCTCTGACTATTAGGGGGTCTATAATACAACCTAATAAGGTGATCATTCCTTTCTTATTTCTCAGTTCCACCCAAATAACTTCCCTGGATGTATTTCGAGGAATATTCTCCCTCAGTACAGCAGTAATGCTATCCCTTATCAAAAACTCCACTCCCCCCTCCTCTCTTGCCTCCTACTTGCTCCTCTCCCCCTTGAGAACATTCTGCATCCTCTCTGAGACATCCTTGATCCTGGCACCAGGGAAGCTACACACCATTCTGATTTTTCGCTGCTGGCCACAGAAATGTCTGTCTGTAATTCGGACTAGAGAGTCCCCTAACACAATCGATTGCTTGAATCCGACATACCTCTCAGTACATTAGAACCAGTCTCAATACCAGAAACTTGGCTGTCATTGCTATGTTCTGCCTAGAATCCATCACCCCCTACATTTTCCAAAACAGCATACTTGTTTGAAAAGGGGATAGCCACAGAAGACTCCTGCACTACCTGCCTATCTCTCTTACCTTTCCTGGAGTTAACCCATCTTTGTGACTGTATCTGAGACTTTCCCCCTTCCTAAACTGACATCCATCACATCCCCTTGTAAATTTCTCATTGCCTCTAACTGCCTCTCCATTTGATCTGATGGATTCGCAACCAGCAGCATTTATTGCAGATATTATCCTCAGTAACCCAGAAACTCCCACTAAAATCCCACATTCGACAACAAGAGCATATCACTCTACTTAGGGTCATTTTTGCTTCTTTCAGTCTACAGACCCAGAAAATAGCACTACCTTAATCCTCTACAAAACACTGCTCTAGGTTAAATTAATCCTTATGGCTTATATTTTAAGTTTAATCAAAAGACAACTCAATAAAACATATAATCAAGAAAGAACCCACCCTACTCACTACTGTGGACTTATTTAAAGGCCATGCTTAAAATCCACTTATCTGCTTCCGTGCTGTGACCTCTCCCTGACAGATTCCTCCAAGATCAGTTGTGAATTTCACTGTTTTTTTAATTTTCCCAAATGCACTCCGATGTCCAGCGATATGTGAATTCAACAGCAAAGGCAGTAACTGCTAACTCTCTCAGTTAGCAATGTGAATTTCTTTTTCTCTCTCTCTCTTTCTCCCTCTCTCTGTCTCTCTCCTGCACTGACTTTACCAAATGCTTCCTTTGTCTGTTCTTCTCCCTTTTAAAAGTGCTGTTGTTTTGACTTTTTTTTCTCTGAAGTTCCAAAACAATGCAACAGTATATAAAACAGTAATTGCTGCTCCATCGAATTCGAGGAAATCTCCTCCAACACCTAAAATACCTTAAAAAGGAGCAGCTGTTATAGCCAGAAATTTTTCCCATCCTCCATCTTGGATTACCCAGAATCCAGTCTGATCCAATGTTGTAACTCTCCCATATTGTATACTAATGCAATAGAATTTCTGGTGTTTCTCGAGTTAAAATTAGACTTCATTGACAAAGCACTGCAACAGTATAAAAAGAATTTTGCAGTTCTATGTATGTTGTTTTAACTTCTTATATATTTTCTCAATTTTTGAAATCTCCTGGTGTCTTGCTTCATGACTAAATAGATTGAACTGCCAAATAATATGCTGTTGGAACTCTCTCAGTGTTTAATATTTTTGACTTATCACATCAGCTCTGCTCATGGCTGACCAGATTGTGGCCTTTGGTCCATTTTCTTGGCAATCTCCCATAACCCTTCATAGAGTCATAGAGATGTACAGCATGGAAACAGATCATTCGGTCCAACCCGTCCAAGCCAACCAGAAATCCCAACCCACTCTAGTCACACATGCCAGCACACGGCCCATATCCCTCCAAACCCTGCCTATTCATATACCCATTCAAATGCCTCTTAAATGTTGCAATTGTACCAGCCTCTCCCACTCCCACTTGGCAGCTCATTCCAAACATGTACCACCCTCTGTGTGAAAAAGTTCCCCCTTAGGTCTCTTTTATATCTTTCCCCTCTCACCCTAAACCTATGACCTCTAGTTCTGGACTCCCGTACCCCAGGGAAAAGACTGTGTCTATTTAGGCAATTCTGGTCTCCTTCCTATCAGAAAGATGTGAAACTTGAAAGGATTCAGAAAAGATTTACAAGGATGTTGCCAGGGTTGGAGGATTTGAGCTATAGGGAGAGAATCTGAACAGGCTGGGGCTGTTTTCCTTGGAGCGTCAGAGACTGAGGGGTGACCTTATAGAGGTTTATAAAATCAAGAGGGGCATGGATAGGATAAATAGACAAAGTCTTTTCCATGGGGTGGGGGAGTCCAGAAACAGAGGGCATAGGTTTAGGGTGAGAGGGGAAAGATATAAAAGGGACCTAAGGGGCAACGTTTTCAGTGAGAGGGTGGTACGTGTATGGAATGAGCTGCCAGAGGATGTGATGGAGGCTAGTACAATTGCAACATTTAAAAGGCATCTGGATGAGTATATGAATAGGAAGGATTTGGAGAGATATGGGCTGGGTGCTGGCAGGTGGGACTAGATTGGGTTGGGATATCTGGTCGGCATGGACAGGTTGGACCCAAGGATCTGTTTCCGTGCTGTACATTTCTATGACTCTATGACTGACATATACCAATTGAAGAGAACAGCTCTATCTTTTTAATGATGCCTGTCATACCAAGCTGAGCTGGATGAAAGATCAAATAGCTCTATTGTGATCAGTAATGCCTGTCCTATCCTGAGCTATTAGATTCCGTGTAATAAGCACACTGCATCCTGTATACTCCTAAGTACAGGCAGTGAATATACAAAAGCCAGTCAATATGAAGGCTACGTGACTGATATTTAGCTGAAAGATTGTCCGCATTTTTTTCTGATTTGTCACTTAAGTCAGTCACAACAATCACTCTGCAAGCAATTTAAGTTTTCTGATGCCCGAAGGCAGAAGGTTTTTGATTTCTCATAAAGTTGAAAGTGAAAGACATTTGAAGAGATGATTAATCTGTGCTCCAGATTACAACTTCCTGAAGAGTTTAAGAGATACACCTGGAATATTCAGAGGACAAACAGAGTTTATTTTCTGACTTGTTGCAACAGTTGTCCACATTCAGAAGTTTTATTGTAAAATGTTATTACTGTTCAAGTTTACAAGATAGATTGTTGTAATCAACTGGAAGGTCTTTTGATTTTATTGTATGTGGCTTTCACTACAATTGTTACCTCCTCAGGGTAAGGCAAAGGATGGAGAAAATGCAGGAGCAAGACAGACAAAGACAAAAAAATAGTCATTTCTTAGATCATTGGTTTCTGAGATCACCAGAGAGCGAGTGTATGCCCCAAGAGATATGTCTATGGAGCACTCACTCCTCGAAAGCTGTCTTTAAGGACTGAACTTCTGACAGGTACTTTCCCTGCTTGCTGAGACCTTCACAGAAGTCTCCAACTCTGAGCTAGACTGGGAGGGTTTGAACAGTTCTGAGGTAGTTATGGATATCCAGGCAGTGATAAACAAATGAAACTTCTGTTGTCTACAGAACTGACCCTCTCCCAAACCACATTCATCAATCCCTTGACACGTCCCTCAAACTCCAAACTATTCTCTGATTCCTCAGTTACCCCTCGCCTAGCCCAACAATTATGTTGCGCCCCCCAAACTTCCACCTCCACCCTTGAGAAATCTCCTGACCTGCCTACTAACCCTCTGCTACTACCTTGCCGATGAATACCCTTGGGCTAACCGCTCTGACATTTTCCTTCCTGATGCTCAATACCCTGACTTCCCAGACAACCTATAATAACCCAATTAGCCCCTGAACCAAATCTCACAATCATCCCTGACCACCTCCAAAATTACCCCCTGCCCTGACCTAACAACCACCCTGATTTTTGCAAGGTTTGTGAAGGTTTGGAGCTCAGGTTGAGGTTTAGAGTGTAGGTTTCCTTGCTGAGCTGTAGGTTTGATATCCAGACGTTTCATTACCTGGTTAGGTAACATCATCATGGCGACCTCCAAGTGAACCGAAACTGTTGTCTCCTGCTTTCTATTTATATGTTTGCCCTGGATGGGGTTCCTGGGGTTTGTGGTGATGTCATTTCCTGTTTGTTTTCTAGGCAGTTGATAGATGGTATCTAAATCTATGTGTTTGTTTATGGCATTATGGTTGGAGTGCCAGGCCTCTAGGAATTCTCTGGCATGTCTTTGCTTAGCCTGTCCCAGGATAGATGTGTTGTCCCAATTGAAATGGTGGTTTTTCTCATCCGTGTGTAGGGCTACGAGGGAGAGAGGGTTGTGTCTTTTTGTGGCTAGCTGGTGTTCGTGTATCCTGGTGGCTAACTTTCTTCCTGTTTGTCCTACATAGTGTTTGTGGCAGCCCTTGCATGGAATTTTGTAGATGACGTTGGTTTTGTCCATGGGTTGTACTGGGTCTTTTAAGTTTGTTTGTTTTTGTTTGAGAGTGTTGGTGGGTTTCTGTGCTACTAGGATTCCGAGGGGTCTTAGTAGTCTGGCTGTCATTTCTGAAACTTCTTTAATGTATGGTAGGGTGGCTAGGCTTTCTGGCTGTGTTTGGTCTGCTTGTCGTGGTTTGTTCTTGAGGAATCTGCGGATTGTATTTTTTGAGTATCCGTTCTTCTTGAACATGTTGTATAGGTGGTTCTCTTCTGTTTTCCGAAGTTTGTCTGTGCTGCAGTGTGTGGTGGCTCGTTGGAATAGTGTTCTGATGCAGCTTTGTTTGTGTGTGTTGGGATGGTTGCTGGTGTAGTTAAGTATTTGGTCAGTGTTTGTCGGTTTTCTGTATACGCAGGTTTGTAGTTCTCCATTGTCTTTTCTTTCGACTGTGACGTCCAGGAACGTGAGTTTGTTGTTGGTTTCTTCCTCCTTGGTGAACTTTATGCCTGTGAGGGTGTTGTTGATGATGTTAAATGTCTCTTCTATCTTGTTTCGTTTTGTGATGACAAAGGTGTCATCTGCGTAGCGGACCCAGATTTTTGGTTTGATGGTTGGTAGGGCTGTTTGTTCTAGTCTTTGCATTACTGCTTCTGCTATGAATCCTGATAGCGGAGATCCCATGGGTGTGCCGTTGGTTTGTTTGTAGATTATGTTGTTGAAGGTGAAGTGGGAGGTGAGGCACAGGTCCACTAGCTTCATGATGTTTTCGTTGGTAATGTGATTGATGGTGGTTGGGGTGGATGTAATGGTCTCTTCTAAAAGTGTGGTGTTTCCTTTGCCAGGTCGATGTTGATGGAGGTGAACAGTGCTGTTCTGTCGAATGAGATCATTGTTTCGTCTTCCTCTATTTTGGTGTTTCTGATGATTTTTAGGAATTCCTGGGTGGAGTGGATGGAGTGCTGTGACTCTTCTACTAGGTATTTCAGTCTTGCGTGTAGTTCTTTGGCCAGTCTGTAGGTTGGTGTTCCGGGTAGTGACACTATGGGTCTGAGGGGGACTCCTGGTTTGTGGGTTTTTGGTAGTCCGTAGAATCGTGGGGTGTTGGTCCCGTCTGGTTGCATTTTCTAGAATTCCGTCTTGTTTAATTGTCCGGAATTGTGTCATTTTCTTAGGAGATATGTAATTTTGTTTCCTAGTTGTGGAAACAAAACACCCTTTCAGCCATGCTCTGATTCACGTCGAACAATTACACTTAGCATGCAGCAACCAATACTGTAAGAAGGGGCTGTGTGGTTTGTTTTTTTCTCAGATGCTGCAGTGCTGTGACAGAACTTTCCCGTAATCCTGTACTCCACATTGCTGAAGAAGCTGGGCTTAGTGAAGACATGGCCAGAAATGTGGAGAAACGTTAGGACATGGGAAGGTTCTTGGGAAATGCCTGGGAGAAAGTGAGGACTGCAGATGCTGGAGACCAGAGTTGAAAAATGTGATGCTGGAAAAACACAGCAGGCCAGACAGCATCCAAGGGGCAGGAGAATAGACGTTTCGGGCATAAGCCCTTCTTCAGGAATGGGAAATTCTTCAGGAATTGGGAAATGCCCGTCCAACAATGACTGCCATTCAGCAGAAGATTCGGGTCCACATGTCGGTGTTGTTCATTATTCAATATTAAGACCTCTTTCCTTCCACTTTTCTACTTTCCAAAGACATTTTGAGGTAAAACATAATCTGGGTCCACCCATTCCAGGGTCCAGACATGGAACCGAACATGGAACACGGAACAAATATCCAAAACAACAGACCACATCCACAAGTTCAACCAAGAGAAGAGATCACTACGGGAGGTCGGGGTGATGTCACGAGGCCAATAGATTTGAATGAGTACCACTGGCTCCATGGCAAGCTGCTTTAATAAGCATGTGGACCCTGTGGAGCTGGTTGCATGGGCCATTAAAGAATCCTTACTGGGCAGACTTAATGACTATTTGATTCATTGATGAATAAGGTTAGAAAGGAGGTCGTCTGTAGATATTAAGTTTCTAATTCAAGGCTATATGCCTGTATCAGCCATCCTTCTGAATGCAGTTACATAGACATCAGCTGCTCTTTGGTAGCTTCCCCTGGGTGATTGTTCAGGTATGAACCTGGATGGTAGGTATGTTTACATTGTTCAAGTGTAAATTGTGGGAAATACTAGTTCTACTCAGATCACACAACAACACACTCTGGCAAGGATCATTGGATAATGACCATGCACAACACCTGACCTTATGTCCCCAAGCCAAACACCATCAAGGATATATGCAGCATCTCCAGGGTTTGAATTTGGCAACCTCCAGATTGAATGGTTGAGCTTCACACTGAGTCATCAGGGAAATGTGAAACAATGAGCCATAACTTGCCAAAGCAGAGTCATCTACCATTAGTTAATCTTATTCAAGGCTATCAGCTTTTTCTGTGGGAAGTTGCTGTAAGTATGAGCTAATAATGTAGCAGCAAGGGAAACTGGTACTTGTGACCTTATTGAAAAGGTCAAAAATCAATGTATCTCCTCAACCAGATTGAAGGATTGTGAAGAAGCTTAAATTAGACTGGGTAAATGCCATTTCTTCATTGATTTCAGTGTTAAAACAGACTTTGAACAGGCAACAAAGAATATAAAGAGGGAAGAAATGGCTGGATTGCAAGTAAGAGAAAAAACTTACATTTTTAAAACCATCTACCATTGAAACCTGGGAGAACGTCACTCGACACTTGAAAGACCATAAATTAGAGGAGGAGAATTAGGTAGCTTGGCCCATCCAGTTAGCTCTGCCATTCGATCATGGTTTCTTAATCCCATTTACTTGCCTTCTCCCCATAACCCTGAATCCCCTTACTAATCAAGAACTTACACAATCTCTGTCTTAAATACACTGAATGACTTGGCCTCCTCAGCCTCTTGTGGCAATGCATTCCACATATTCCCCACCCTCTGGCTGAAGAAATTCCTCCTCATCTGAGTTGTAGATACTTCACTCCAAGGCTGTGTGTCTGGGTCCTAGTCTCTCCTCCTAGTGCAAACAGCTTCTTCACATCCACTATATCCAGAGCTCTCCATATCCTGTAAGCTTCAATCAGATCCACCCTCATCTTTCTAAACTCCACCAAGAACACAGCCAGAGTCTTCAACTGTTCGGCAAACCCTTCTTCCCTGGCATTATTCTTGTAAATCTCCTCAAGATCCCCTCCAATCTCTAACACATCCTCCCTTCGATATAGGGCACAAAATTGGTCACAATATTACAAATGCAGTCTGACCACAGCCTTTTACACCCTCAGCTGTACATCCCTGCTCTTGAATTCTAGCCCTCTTGAAATGAATGCCAACATTACACTTACCTTCCTAACTGCTAACTGAATCTGCATGTTAGCCTGAAGAGAACTCTGAACTAGAACTGTTAAGTCCCTTTGTTCTTTAGATTTCTGAAGCCTTTCCCTCTTTGCCTTTATTGTTCCGACTGAAGTGCATACCTTCACACTTTCCCACATTGTGTTCCATCTGCCACTTCTTTACCCACTCTCCTAGCCTGTCCAAGTTCTTCTGTTTCGCTTCCCTGTTTCCTCAACACTACCTGCCCCTCCATCTATCTTTGTCTGCAAATGGACCTAGTTTAGCTTTTTGTGAACAGATTGGTTTGTATCTATTGCTCAAGTACCACAATTTCAAACAAACCCAGAAATTGCTGGCGTAACTCAGCAGATCTGGCAGTATCTATGGACAGAAAGGAGAACCAACATTTTAGGTCCAGTGACACATCATTTTGCATTTCAGTTTCCAGCATCCACAGTTCTTTGTTTCTGTTTACCACAATTTCAAACGACAAAATGCATGCCACTGGTGATGCAGATAGAGAGATGGCATTTTTAGCAAAACCAGAGGCAGGGCAGTATGACTCAAACTGTAACTTATGGATTTCTACTTATAACTGTGCATCTAACTGTCATGTAAATACTGAGGCTTCAATAGCAGGTCAGAGATAAGGAATACACCAGCATCTCTCAAAGCCTGTTCACCATCAATAAGGCACTAGTCAGGAGTATGATGGAATGCTCCCCATTTGTGTGGGGGTGCAGCTCCAACAACACTCAAGAAGCTTGACAACATCCAGGACAAAGCGAACCCACTTGACTATCATCAGATTCATAAGCTCCACTCCCTCCATCACTGAAGCTCAATAGCAGCAGCAATGTGACTATCTACAAGATACACTGCAGAAATTCACCTAAGCTCCTTAGACAACACCTTCCAAGTACATGGACCCCACCTTCCAGAAATATAAGGGCTGCAAATACGTGGGAAGACCATCACTCGCAAGGACCCCTCCAAGCCACTCACCATCATGACTTGGAAATATATCACCATTCCATCAGTGTCAATGGATCTACCTGCACCGAATGGACTCCAGGGTTAAAGAAGATAGCACACCATCATTTCTTCAGGGCAAGTGGGGATGACTATTGACACCTACATCCCATGGACAAATAAAATAAAAATCTGTCCCTTGTCTGAAATTGCCATAACACTTACAACATAAATACATTGAGTAGTCTTCGCCTCCCCATTATTTCAATAGCAAACAATCTGATAATGAATTTGAAAATTTTTTTGTGCTATTATCATATCAATGTTTCCTTTACTCATTAGCTTAATATAATGATCAACCCACATTACAATATAGGATTCAGGATATGAACACAGTATTATTCATTTAAATAAGTTAGTACAGTTTAATTTCCATAATCCATCAGGATACTTTCTTTTATATGGCTAGATGTTTAATTACCTCTTGGTGAGGGTTGATGATATTTTTTCTGCATTTAATATGAATTATCTTTTCACATTTATGCTTAAAAAAAACGTCAGGAGAGAAGACAATCCATTATTGTCATTTTTATAGTCCAAAGCTAAAGTCTTCAAATTAAGCCTTCCATTCTGAGAATTGTATAAGCTTGTTTTTTTTATTAGCAGGTACAAGCTATTATGGGCCTCCAGCAATCAGGCAGTTACGACTGCAAATTTAGATAATTAAAAAATAAACACTTTGAAGTGAAAATTAAAGCTGTTGAATGAGCCACAACAGCTGAATAAGGAGACTCTGTGTCTCCCAATACTGCACAAGAAAGGAACTGTCAGCAGGAGCAGCAGCCCACACTCCTACCAGCCACATCCACCAGCTAAATACTGCAAGTCTATACCTGTAGGGAAATGGAATGGAGCACAGAAAGTGCATCATTCAGTTCATCAAACATCTTAAAGTATCCACAATAAATGAGCTGCAGCCTTAATGTTGCTGACAGTGCTTCACAGCACAGAATTTTGGAGAGCAATATTGAGTTTGGCAAAGAGAAAACTACTAGCATGCCTCAAAGATTAGTGGGTTATGTTTTAAAATGAAAATAGAACATTCTAGAAATAGGGGTGGCAATCTCTGTGAAGGGGGAAACTGAATTCATGGGCTAAATTTTACACTACTCCATCATAAAACCCAGCTCATCTCCTTCCTGCTACCTATGTGCTCATTCCCGACCTGTGTGAGATAGTATGAGAGGGGCTGAAGGCGTCAGGCTGCCCGCCCTTGGGTCTTATGTCCTCAAGCTCTTGCTGCTGCTATTTTAAAGCAGGGAAAGCCCACAGCGTATGGTAGCTTGAAAGTCTTTGCAGGGCGGGCTGATGTCGAGCCCCCTGTGACTGTCAGAGGCAACACTTCCCAAAATGGCAGCTCCCACTTTACCAGTGCCCTGGCCTCTCAACACTAGCCCTTACCAACCCCTAGTGGAGCCTGTCAGCCTAATGCTGGAGAAATCCATCACAATGTTTGTATCCTTTTATCAGAACTGAAAGATTTTCTACTTCTGATGAAGGGTCATCAACCTGAAACATTGAGTTGGATTTTCGTGGAGATGGAAGACCTTTTAAAATGGTGCCCAATGCCAGATTCCGGGATTCCCAGCACCATCAAATGTTGTCATCTAGGTTAAGGGGTCTTGTTACAAGCATACACTCCTGGCCTAGCCAGCTCCATCAGCGGCCTAAGCAAGCACCTTCTAGCCTGTCTGAGATTATTATCCAATCGAGCCAGCTTTTCAATCAGTTGTGGTTCATGGCCTCTGAGAGGTATCATCAACCATTATCTGAATGAGGAGAATTTTTGAATGTTAAGCTCAAAATGTTTTATCCATGTCCCCAAGCTATATTTCTCCACACATGCCCAATGGATTGTCATACCTCTTTGCCAACCTATGCACCTCCAACCATTCCATGACCTCTTATTACCTCCATTATGCATTCTTGGCTGAGAGCCCAGATGCCCATTAGTCTGCTGAAACAGCAATGGAAAAATAATAGAAAACACTGTATCATTTACAACTTAGATCTATTCTGAATTGCACCGTGTGGTTGCCTTTGGCAATGGGCCCTGATCCGAGCATGTAATCACATCTCTGGAATGAAAATCCTGCCTTTTCTTCTGAGGCAGGTATCCCGGGCTGGGAAATTTCCTGGTTCCTGATATCCACCTCTAGCATGGGCTTAACCAGCATTTCCTGCTTTTGCTTCAGATTTTTAATGCCATTTCCCAATTCCTCTGTCTCCGTCACATCTGTTCCCAGGATGACCAATTCCACCTTAGAAAGTCTCAGATAGCCTCCTTCTTCCAAGATCGCAATTTCCCTTCCCACGTGGTTGACAATGACCTTCAGTGCTCCTCTAATTCATGGACGACCGCCCTTAAACCCCACACTTCTCAACGCAACAAGGACAGAACCCCCAGGTCCTCACCTTCTACCTCATCAACCTCCGCATACACCGCCACTTTCGCCACCTCCAAACGGACCCCACCATCAGAGATATATTTCCCTCCCCACATCTATCTGTGTTCCGGAAAGACCATTCCCTCCACGGGTCCCTCGTCAGGTCCATGCTCCCCATAGCCCAATCCTGGCACCTTACCCTGCCACCGTGGGAAGTGCAAAACCTACTTCCACACCACTCCCCTCCCCTCTGTCCAAGACCCCAAAGGATCCTCCACATCCAACAGAAATTTACCTGTACCTCTACCAATGTCATCTACTGTATCCATTGCACCCGATGTGGTCTCCTCAACATCAGGGAGACAAGATGCCTTCTTGCAGATTGTTTCAGAGAACATCTTTAGGACACCCGCACCCACCAATCCCACCGCCCCATGGCTGAACACTTCAACTCCCTCTCCCACTCTGTCAAGGATATGCAGGTGCTGGGCCTCCTCCACCACCAAACCATTACCACCCAACGCCTGGAGGAAGAACACCTCATATTCCACCTTGGGACACTGCAACCACACCGGATCAATGTGAATTTCAACAGCTTCCTCATATCCCCTCCCCCCACATTATTCCAGTCCCAAGCCTCCAACTGGGCACCACCCTCCTGACCTGTCCAAAACCTTTCCCATCTATCCGCTCCATCTCCCCCCCCCCCCACCTATCACCTTCTCCCTCACCTTCATCCACCCATCCCTTTCTCAGCTACCTTCCCCCAACTCCACCCCCTTCCCATTATCTCTCAGCCCCGACCCACAAGCCTCATTCCTGATGAAGGGCATGTATCTGAAATATCGATTCTCCGGATGCTGCCTAACCTATTGTACTTTTCCAGCAACATACTCTTGACTCTGGTCTCCAGCATCTGGAGTCCTCAGTTTCTCCTACCAGATTTTTAATGTCTGCCTTATTTTTCATTTGCATCACATTTTAAAAGCCTGCAGTTACAGGAGGAAGGGAAGGGAAGGAATTAGAATTAAGGAACTTTTCAGTTGAGAGATTAGAAAGAAATGGGTGAGAGATATGCAGTGACAGTTTTGGCTAATTTAACCAGATTCAATTTGAACAAGAGTGGAGCCAATTCAATTAACAGGGAAAAGACAGAGATTCAGGCAGGTTTCCTCCCCCTGATCACTATGCATTTTGGCTTGGAACCTCTATACAGTAAAGTCCTGCCAGTCTTTGCCATTCACAAATTTACTTATCCATACAAAACATTCATAGTTTATACATGGTTTTCATTAAAAATCAGAGAAAATGTTAAAAAAAAGTTTTAAAAAATGCCTCAGTTAATGTAAAAGAGCTATGAAATTGCATAGTATTTTCCAGTCTAGAAAATGTGCACTATGTTGCTATGTTCCTTACAGCAGAGTTTACACGTGCATTCATTGCTGTAATGGTCATCACATTCTATTGAAGAGCCTTATAATCAGGATTAGTGTAACAAATTTATATACTTATTCTATTAAACAATCTTTTTAGTAGGAAGCATTGATCTTACTTTGTTTTATCTTCAACTATAAACTGTCCATTTCAAATTTTTAAATATTCAGTACCTATCCAATTGACTCCTGTTATAGAATATGTTCATCATTTGTAAATTTGCCCTTTGTAAGGTTGTTCCTGAATGGCTGGACATGACAATGTATATATTAGTGTCAAGTGGAGTGGACTTGGTTACAGCAATTCTTTTTGCAAACTAACCTGTTGATGTTACATAATCTCACATGGAAAGAATATTTAGGTGGGAAAATAGGCTTGTATAGTGCCACTTCAAATGACATCTGCATTGTTTCTCAATCAGCAGGCAATGGCTCACTGGTAGCATTAACGATCCACTGACTACCTGACCTGATTAGATTACTTACAGTGTGGAAACAGGCCCTTCGGCCCAACAAGTCCACACCGCCCCGCCGAAGCGCAACCCACCCATACATTTACCCCTTACCTAACACTACGGGCAATTTAGCATGGCTAATTCACCTGACCTGCACATCTTTGGACTGTGGGAGGAAACCAGAGCACCCGGAGGAAACCCATGCAGACACTGGGAGAACGTGCAAACTCCACACAGTCAGTCGCCTGAGGCGGGAATTGAACCCGGGTCTCTGGCGCTGTGAGGCAGCAGTGCTAACCACTGTGCCACCGTGCTGACCTCTAGGCCTCTTACAACATTTACAAGTTTTTTTTTAATACATGGGACAAATTAGAGGATTTTGTGAGGACTGATGGCTCAATGAGTAAAATATATGGAATAATTTTCTCTTGAATGGTTCATTTCATAATCTCAGTATGTCCCACTGCAGTTCACAGTCAAACAAGCAGCTTTGATGTGGGGCAACTGCAGAGTAGGAGAACACGCAAAGCAAGATTGCACAACGTGCATTGAGAAAAATGACCAGTCGACCTGTTTTTGATGATGTTGACTGTGGGAAAATATCAGGCAGGACAGTACGAAAGCTGGTACCATGGAATCTTTCAATACCCACCTGGAAAAATAGATGGGACCTGGGCTCAAAGGAAAGCCATCTCCAAAGCTACAACACACAGTCAGAACTCTCCTGAAGTGTCTGTACTCAAGTCTCCAGGCTGCAGTTTTAACACACAAGGATTTGACTCAGAGATGTGAGTGCGGGCATTAAGCAGGGAATGATACTTTTGCATCTTATGGTGTAAAGACAAAAATCTAGACAGGCAATTCTTTTAGGTGGGAATTTTATTCCACCAAATTGACTGATTCTAGCTCAGTAGGAAGTCTTATATACTACATGATCTCAATAGTTGCATCTTTAATACTGTTATGGAAACACTGGGTGTCATTATCAAATATCAGCCGTAAATGTAATATTGATAAGAGAAAAGCAAATCTTTGATTTAGTGTATCTTCAGTGGATGTTGAATCATAGAGCCATAGAGATGTACAGCACAGGAACAGACCCTTTGGTTCAACTTGTCCATTCCGACCAGATATACTAAAGTAATCTAGTCTCTTTTGCCAGCTTTGGCCCATATCCCTCTAAACCCTCCCTTTTCATATACCCACCCAGGTGCCTCTTTATTGTTGTAATTGTACCAACCTCCACCACTTCCTCTGGCAGTTCATTCCAAATACACATCACACTCCAAGTGAAAAAGCAGCCCCTTAGGTCGTTTTTATATCTTCTCCCTTTTACCATAAACCTATTTTCTCTAGTTTTGGACTCCCCTATCCTAGGAAAAAGACCCACTTTATACCTAACCCTCATGATTTTATAAATTTGTTAAGGTCACCCCTCACCTCTGACTCTCCAAGAAAAATAGCCCTAGCCTATGCAGCCTCTCACTGTAGCTCAAACTTTCCAAAACCAGCAATATCTTTGTAAATCTTTTCTGTACCCTTTGAAGTTTAACAACATCTTTGCTATAGCAGGGAGACCAGAACTGAATACAGTATTCCAAAAGTGGCCTAACCAATACCCTGGAGAAAGTGAGGACTGCAGATGCTGGAGATCAGAGCTGAAAAATGTGTTGCTGGAAAAGTGCAGCAGGTCAGGCAGCATCCAAGGAGCAGGAGAATCGACGTTTCGGGCATAAGCCATTCCTGAAGAAGGGCTTATGCCCGAAACGTCGATTCTGCTGCTCCTTGGATGCTGCCTGACCTGCTGCGCTTTTCCAGCAACACATCTAACCAATACCCTGTACAACTGCAACATGACCTCCCAACTCCTATACTCAACATATTGACCAATAAACTCAAGTGTACCAAAATGATCCGTGTTGGTTAATTTTATGAAAGTAAGTAGTCAGCTTTCAGGTGGACAGCTTATTTATAGCCACCAGAAAAATCTGTGCTTAAATTCATAACAGCCAGTACAGAAGGTAGGGCAGATTCAAATCTGTGGGATAATTAACAGCATAGGAAATGAGCTTCTATTTTAAAGTTTATATCCAGTGACAAAGTGAGACAAATTATGTTTTGTATAGCGGAGAATAATGAGCTTTATGAATCACTGTTTTTTATTATGTGCTGTACGTTTACTTGTTTTTAAATAAGTGATCTGTTCATTGAAAGGCAGAATCTTGCTCTGATCAAATATTCAGTCAAAAAAGAGAATCCTGAATGCACTTAATACATCCTTGTACCTGACGAATAAGGGTTTCTTGTTGTGGTCCCTGGGTTTCCTTACCATTTACCCAAGAACCAGGTTGTAAGCAGAAAACTCCAATTTATTGAAGATATGAGATCTGCTTTCAGAAGTGGTTGTCAATATTACACCAAAGAATTTATTTGGCATAAAAAAATCTAAAAATATGATATCAAGCAAGAGCTTTGAAGAAATGGTTTATTTTCCTAATCAACCTGTTCAGAGGTGTTAGTACACACTTCTGAAGCAGGTGGGTCTTGAATCTAGGCCTCCTGGCTCTGAAGTAGGGACATTACCACTGCATCACAAGAGGCCTTATTTTAAAAATGTGATAATCACTACACTAGAAGAACACTGGGCAAAAGAAACAGTTTTCTTTCAATTAACCCATTTTTTGTAATCAACTTGTTCAGAGATGTTAATGCACATCTTTAGAGCAGGTTGGGACTTGAACATGGGGTCTCCTGATTATGGGGTATGGACATTACCACTGCTCCTCAAGAGGGCCAGCTCCGAAGAAACAGATATTTTCTAATCAACCTGTTCAGGGATATTATTACATAGTTATGGAGCAGATGGGGCTTGAACCTGTGTCTCCTGGCTCAGAGGTATGAGCGCTATCACTTCATCACAAGAGGGTCTCCCTGAAAAAAAACTAAGTAACAAATCTTCAAACAAATCAGCTGCATCCAGTATGAACTTCCACTTCCTCTCTTTCAACAGACTGACTCACTCTGGACTGCTTTCACATAGACAACCCTGTACACATTGCCAAAGGGATCAATCAAGTCAATTTAGTTCTGACAAGGCTGCTGTCAGCACATAAAATAAATCAAAGCAGGTCTTTGAGGGTAGCATGTATGGTTCAGCCTTGGTCTGTGCAATTGCCTCAGGCCTTACCCACCAAAAACAACACCGGTTTCTCTCAGAAAGAAGGCTGCATAAATCAGTTTAACTCATTCAGTAAATATTTTATACCTCCAGACTAAAGTGTGCATTTACTTCTGTCTATTGTCTTTTGAAGTAAAAGGACAGGACAGAAGTTAACAAAAAACATTAGCTTTGGCTTCAATTTTCAAACTCCAAGAGTGCTGGCCTCTTTACAGCTGAGGGGAAGGCCCATGAGGAAGAAATTATATGATGAGAAACAGTACGAATTCCCATTTTCATTTCGTTGTTGTTTCCTCTGCCAGAAACCCTTCCAATCTGGCATCCAGTGGAAAGCCCCCCACCAATGGAAACTCACAGCTGCCACCATGCTCTCTGAGGATCAGTGTGTACTGTTATCGCACTGTTGACACAACTGCGCTGATTTGAACTGCAAAGGCAAGAGAATGAATTGAGACCAGCAATGCCCTGCTATATTGTGTAACCACTTCCAGATGAAGGGTTGTGAGATTCAATTCGCTCCAGTCTGAGACATTTCAGCTATTTCCAATCTCTGAAATTACTATCGATTTACTTTGTCTGCCTTTAACTTAATCAGACCATCAATGGTTAAATTAGAAATTTATTCATTTCCCTAGTGTTTCTCCTTTTCTTTGATTTCCTTTCCAGCCACGGTAGCAGTAATCGAGACCACAGAGAGCTTTGTGAATCCAGCAGAAGGAGCACAATCACAACCCCTCTGCTTGTAATGAACAGTAGCTCACTGAGTCATGCCATCTCCTTACCTTCATAAGGTCCCGATGGTGTTCCAGTACACTGCAGGTTGTTTGCCAAGTATCTTGGTAACACTCCCATGGATCCACCCTGTGGATACATTATATGTTACTTCAGTGGTTACATTAATAACTAGTTATAAAAATTCTAGCAACAGAAAGTTAAATGGAAGGAAAAACAAGGAATGGTTATAAACCCTGAGGGGAAGACACCTTGTGAGGTGCAGGGTGGGGGAGCTAAACAGAAAAATGTAGAGGTTTCCATGCACATTTACCTGAAAATGAGAATACAGGAAGATAAAGGCCAATAATATTTTACAAATAGCGACAGAATACAAGAGGATAGTAATGATGACTTTATGTAAATCATTGGCGAGAGCTCATATACACTATTGGCTGGCATTTTTCAAAGTGATGGCCCAACTCACCAGTTTGGATAAGCCCACCACAATCAGCCCAGGAAGTCATGCCCAGATTTTACAGTTGGCAGTCCCTGGGTATCCATCCCAATTTGCGAAAATGTCCTGGGGAGAAGGGGTAGTGCAGGCTTGGGAGGCCAGGGATGTGGGGAGAAGGGTGACAATTTCAATTGTTGGGGAGAGCCTTTGTTGGGTACAGCATGTCTTAATACGTGGGTTACTCCATGGTCTCAACTTAACATGCTATAGGACAACGAAACAAACACAGAGAATGTGAGAGAAACTCAACGAGTTTGGCAGCATCTATGGAGACAAAAACACAATTTTTGTTTCAAGTCTGGTATGACTGCTCTTCATAACTGAGTTCTGAGGAAGTGTCATTCCAAACTCAAAACATTAACACTGTTTCATTCTCCACAGATGCTGCCAGATCTATTGAGTTTCTCCAGCATTCGCTGTGTTTGTTTTAGATTTCTAGCTTTTGCAGTACTTTGCCTTTACCAGGACAATGAAATTCGTTCAATAAATGTTAGAACAGTCTTTCATTCTTAGTGCTGGGAAAGGGCAACTGATCTAACTGGAATATTGTACTAACTTTGTGCCTTTCATATCCTCAGGACATTCCTGAACTTCACAACAATCGGCCTGTTTTTTTGAAAAATGTAGCCACCATTGTTTTGAAGTCAAATTCTTCAGCTAAATTTAGCATTCCCAAAGGCCAAAAACACAAATCTATTTTGGTATTGTTGGTTGGGGGATAAATAAATTGTCCAGGACACCAACGGATTTCCTTGTTCTTGTGTGAAGCATGCCATTGGACCCTCCATTTAACATTCCAGCTGAAATGTGACACCCCTACCAGTGTTGTATTCCCTCAGTATTGCAGGAAAGAGTCAATCTAGGCCATAATCTGTGATGGGCCTTGAATTCATAACTTTAAATTGACAGCCCAACTAAGGGACCAGCCACACCCTTAGAAACACTGCAATTATGTCGCTAAATTAGGAATCCTGACACTTACATTAATGGTTAGGAGATATCAGTTCAAGTCCAACCACAGAAGCAGAGAACTTAATTTCAGTTGATTAACTAAAATAAATCTGGAATTTTAAAGTTGCTCAAGGTGATTGTGAAACTATTATATTGTTGTAAAAACCTTTCATACCGGGAAGGGCATCTACCACCCCAAGACGGCAGTGGGTACTGCAGATGCTGGAGGTTAGAGTCTAGATTAAAGTGGTGCTGGAAAGGCACAGCAGGTCAAGCAGCATCCGAGGAGCAGGAAAATCGACGTTTCGGGCAAAAGCCCTTCATCGGGAATCAAAATTCCTGATGAAGGGTTTTTGCCTTAAACATCGATTTTCCTGCTCCTCGGATGCTGCCTGACCTGCTGTGCTTTTCCAGCACCACTTTAACCTTGACATTTACCATGCCTACCCGGTCTAGCCTCTACGTGAAACCAGACCCACAAGAACGGAGCTGACTCTTAACCATCCTTTGAAATTGTCCAGCCAGCCGCTCAACAATATTGATGAAAGACTCTTGCCTCAACTTCAAAAAGGGAAATTAAGAAAGAGGAATAAATATTGACCTTGTTCAAGCCACATTGTTGTAAATGAATTTAAAAAAAATGTAAGTCATGGTATTTTCTTCAGATTTATTTGTGTTTCTCCCCATAATTCTCAGTTTATGTTTAATCTGACACTGAATTCCCTGAACAACCATCTCTTGCTCTGTCTTATAGGATATGGCCTTCACCTGAAAGTCTTTACCGTGCCTGCCCAACTTTTATCACCGCAACTGAAAACAGCAGATAAATATGAGTAATGTCAAAACATGGTGAGATGTCTCATTTAGATTACTTACAGTGTGGAAACAGGCCCTTCGGCCCGACATGTCCACACCAATCCTCTGAAGAGCAACCCACCCAGACTCATTCCTCTACATTTACCCCTTCACCTAACACTACGGGCAATTTAACACGGCCCATTCATCTAACCTGCACATCTTTGGGCTGTGGGAGGAAACTGGAGCACCCAGAGGAAACCCACACAGACATAGGGAGAATGTGCAAATTCCACACAGACAGTTGCCCAAGGCAGGATTGAACCCAGGTCTCTAGTGCTGTGAGGCAGCAGTGCTAACCACTGTGCCGCCATTTGAACAGCCAATGGTTCTAAGAACATGAATACACAAAACACTGGAAGCATAAGGAGTTTAAATCATGAACTTTGTTAGTTCCTCTCCATCCTTTGGTGTATATTGCATTAAGATGTAGACGGATGTGATAATTCTGCTCTGTGTTCTGAAGCAAAGTGTAATTGGGACCAAACTGAAAATTGCGAAGCTACATTCTGCAATTATACAAATTGACAACAGGAAAGAAGTTGTTTTCTTGGTCAGTTTGCTCTTTAAATCTTTTCCTTCCATTCCTCTCATAAAGGTATTTTTTGGGGTACTTTCCAGTAACTTCACATCATAACCACTGTGCAGGAAATCCATGTTTAATGTTGTTTTCCTTTAATGTCAGTAAATCACTGGAGCCTGAGACCTAGTTTAGCATCACGAGATTCATTATAATGTTGTTAATGACAGTGCGTTACCTGACCTGAATGGTGTCATTTCAGAGTGACCTCCTATCTCTCATACCTGAGGCCTTTTGGTTTTTGTCCTCTCCCTGTGCTGACTCATTGCCTGAGGTCTTTACCTGGAACACCCATCCACCAGGCCCTGGAGTGCCTGCTGGGAATGCTAATCTTTCCCCAGCCAGACGTCCAACAGCAAACTCACCTGAAAGGCCAGCATCACCCAGACACGATGGATTAACCTCTCCTGGCTGGCCACGGGGCTTGGCCCCAACCCTCAACATCTGAGAAGACCAGACCCTCTCAGTGTCCCACAGAGCACCAGCCACTATCACGCTTGGCATATCTGTGTGGCCTGGCAACAGACTGGAGTCAACAGCTGGTGGAAAAATGGAGGGGAGTCACCAGGCTCCATTGGACAAGGGTGACTTTTATTCTACAACCACCCTCCAATGCACGATATTCCGCCACCAGACATTGCACATTTGGGGCGGCACGGTGGCACAGTGGTTAGCACTGCTGCATCACAGCGCCAGGGACCCGGGTTCAATTCCCCCCTCGGGCAACTGTCTGTGTGAAGTTTGCACATTCTCCTAGTGTCTGCGTGGGTTTCCTCCGGGTGCTCCGGTTTCCTCCCACATTCCAAAGATGTGCAGATTAGGTGAACTGGCCATGCTAACTTGCCCATAGTGTTAGGTGGATTAGTCAGGGGTAAATATAGGGGGCAGGGTTTCTCTTTGGAGGGTCGGTGTGGACTTGTTGGTCCAAAGGGCCTGTTTCTACACTGTAAGCAATCTAATCTAAAACCAGCCAGGAGTGAAAATCCACCCTGGAGGTACCCCAGAGAAAGAGGAAGTGAGAGTGGGTGTGGATAGGGGGAGAGCTCAGACACAGTCTGGGGAGAAGCAAGGAAGGCTGAGGTCCTCTAGCTAGCCAAGAGGTGCAGCCTGAGGAGAAACTGGAGGTGGCAGTGACCAGCTAGAAGTGGCAGCATGGACATCCAAAATATGGCAGTAACCACAGTGTGACCAGGAATATGCAATAACCCAGGTAAATAGTGCGGTGAAGCAGGCATATGGCGTACTGGCTTTTATTGGTAGAGGAATTGAGTTCCGGAGTACTGAGGTCATGTTGCAGTTGTATAAGACTCTGGTGCAGCTGCATCTGGAGTATTGTGTGCAGTTTTGGTCGCCATACTATAGGAAGGATGTGGAGGCACTGGAACGGTTGCAGAGGAGGTTTACCAGGATGTTGCCTGGTATAGTAGGAAGATCGTATGAGGAAAGGCTGAGGCACTTGGGGCTGTTTTCATTGGAGAAAAGAAGGTTTAGGGGTGACTTGATAGAGGTGTACAAGATGATTAGGAGTTTAGATAGGGTTGACCATGAGAACCTTTTTCCACGTATGGAGTCAGCTATTACGAGGGGGCATAGCTTTAAATTAAGGGGTGGTAGGTATAGGACAGATGCTAGGGGTAGATTCTTTACTCAGCGAGTCGTAAGTTCATGGAATGCCCTGCCAGAAGCAGTGGTGGACGCTCCGTCTTTATGGGCATTTAAACAGGCATTGGATAGGCATATGGAGGATAGTGGGCTAGTGTAGGTTAGGTGGGCTTGGATCGGCGCAACATCGAGGGCCAAAGGGCCTGTACTGCGCTGTATTCTTCTATGTTCTATGTTCTATGTTCTCCTCTTAGAGGAACCACTGCAGAGATCAGTCTGGATGTAGGATGTTATCATTCTTCTAACTTGATTTACCCATTAAAGGAATTTAACCATTTAAAGTACTGTGTTTCAATTTACAGGGCAGAGCATCTAACTACAGTTTTAATATTGATTCCTATGGGAATCAATGACTCACTTAAAGTTCTTTCACTAAAAGTTGTGATTTTTCAGGAACGTAACCACAGCTTTTAGTGAGGCTTTCCCGCAGTAAATGTCACCGTTAACTGTGTGGGATAGCACAATGTAATCTGGTCATTATTCACACCCTGCACTGGGACACAAGATTAGGAGCAGGAGCGCTGACTGATTCCATGCTTCCTTACTTGGAACCTTACAGACACCATAAATGAGATTGACTCATTCCTGAAAAATGAGTTAACTGAACCGTGGACTTTCCTGACTTGAGTTTTTTTCTTAATAGCTACATGTCAGAGGTTATGCAGTCCCTGGGAAAAGTAACAAGAGTAGACCATAGTTTAGTTTAGTTTCCACACAGAAAGCGATGCAACATCAAACAACTTGCACACAAACAGGCAATCTCCAAAGGCCGGATAATTCCCATTATCTGTCTCCATTCTATTATTTGTCTTATTTCCTTAAAGATTGTTTTGACTCTCTTCAGATGCAATACAAAACAGGCAAATAAACTATTACAGAACAGGTCAGCTTAAAAATCATTCAAAAGTGGCTGCATTTTTACCTAATAGAACTGATGGAGCAAGATAAATGATAAACATCAAATTGCCCTTAGGAGTTAGCTGCACAGACAGTTCACTCTAATGTAAAAATCAGCATGCATTCATGAAGCAGAATGACTTATTTTCAAATAAAGGAAAGAGCAGGGTCTGTAGCTCATCATCTCTTTGAAAAGAATCAACCCCAGCAGAACTCTTCAGTAATATTAATATGACATTTCAGCTCCAGGCATACCAGGCTCAGAACGTTGTTTTAAATTGAAAGGAAGCAGCCTCAAGTAATATTTAATGGATTTGTCTCCAGTCTGTACCAGCTGACTTGGCAGGATTTCACTGGATTTTATATGGTATTGTCCGTAGGAAGGACATGCTGTATTGCATGATGCTGATGTGGGATTGTGCCAACACACAAAACATTATTATCTAACAGGTAAGGAGTGCTCACGTCTTGGTGGTCTTTCGCAGATGAAGCCTGCCACACTGAGGTTAGCTTGTTTTTATTTGGCTTATCTGTCGAGGTCACAAAGTCTAAGTGGACTCAAGATAAATATGAGCAACTGCTCCTGAGGGAAAGCTTTGCAAATAAGCACATCCTAAAACTAATTAGAGCCAAATTGTGATCGCCCGGTTTTGTCTGGAAACTTCCTAATGCTACTGCCAATCGGTTGACTGTTTATTTATTTCACTTTTTTAAAAAAAGATCTTTGAGAGATACAAGCTTTAAAAAAGTGAGCAAATCTATCACACCAATGCATATGGTGATACAATTAAGCGTAATGTCAGTCTCCTCATTCTCACCTCCAACATTAAGCACCAGGGATGCTTTTCTTTTTGACTTTGAGACCAATTGGTTGCCTCTGCCATTTCCTTTCTCCCCTCTGGGATCCTTGGCTCTCCCATATGGGCACTCAACCTCCACCTTGCTCCAGTTTCTCTTCTACTCCTTCCAACTGTCCTTTCCAAGCTCAAACTGTTCATGAGAACCACTTATTGCTCCTATTATCTTACTGCATCTAAAATATTGAACTCAAATTGGGCTTCCTGGTGCCTGTACTAGCCAATATTGCAAACTCTTTTCAGGTGTTGTCCCCTTCTGCATTGCATCTACCATCACCACAGCTCTGCTGAAAACAAACAATTAAAGACACCACTTTTACAAATTACTACCCTTCTTCTAGCAAGAATTCCTTGCTCGAATTCTTCAACACATTGTTGCCTTGCAAATTTGTGACCACCTTTCCCAGAACTCTATGTTTGAATCCTCCCTCACTATCCCTCTTCCCAGTCACTACCTCCCTCCTGACCCCCTCACCATCTCTCCCTCAGTGCTCCTTCTGACTGTTGACATCTCCCACTTGGTACCTCTCTTGGTGAGTGGAGCATTTGTAAGGTGGCAAGGGTGACAGTGATATAGCAAGGGAATGGGAGGAAAGAGATGAATAAGGAGGCAAGAGGTTGGGAGAGGGATGGTGAGTGACAGGTGAAGGGTTGGCCAAGTGGGACTATCATTGAGGAGAATGGTGAATGGGTGGGAGCAGGAACAGCGTTATGTGCTCTTTTCTGCCTTTGTCGGATTTGCAGCAAATTTGATCCAGGCAGCTGATTGAGGTATCACTGTCAGTGACTGCACCCTCTTGAAAGCTAATCAATGAACTTTCAGGGAAGTGTTTGTAATAGCTCTTGGGGCTAAAAGGATCAAACGGTTTGGGGAGAACAAGGTACTGAGTTGGATGATCAGACATGACCATATTGAATGGTAGAGCAAGCTTGAAGGGCTGAATCGCCTACTCCTGCTCCTATTTTCTATGGCTCTATGTAAAAATGCATTTGGTTTCAGGTCAGCCTGTGTTCTGAGCCAAATATTTTCTAGTTTCCCTTTCACAGGCAAAAGGCCATCTGGAGAATTCATCTCTGCACCTCGAAGAAGGAATCCTCCTTGGGAAAAGATTAATTGTTTAGTTTTCTGAGTTTATATTTTGAGCATGATGAATAGCATATTTCCTGCATTTTTACACTGCACCAATAGCAAACATTCTCAGGCAGTAGATGGTACAAATTATCTGGAGGGTAAGGCTATCTTTTGTTTCTATTATTTTCTCTGTCTTTCTATGTCTTAATTTCAATATTGGGCATTTTTGAAAATACATCTACTTTCAATAACTGGATTGCCAAACTAATGCCTCATTAGTTAGTGAGCAAAGTTAGGGCGCATGGTATTGGGGGCAAAGTACTAACTTGGATTGAAAGTTGGTTGGCTGACAGTCAACAAAGGGTAGTGATAAACGGCTCCATTTCGGAATGGCAGGCGGTGACCAGTGGGGCACTGCAGGGATCAGTGCTGGGATCACAGCTTTTTACAATATATGTTAATGATATAGAAGATGGTATTAGTAATAACATTAGCAAATTTGCTGATGATGCTAAGCTGGGTGGCAGGGTGAAATGTGAGGAGGATATTAGGAGATTACAGGGTGACCTGGACAGGTTAGGTGAGTGGTCAGATGCATGGCAGATGCAGTTTAATGTGGATAAATGTATGGTTATCCACTTTGGTGGCAAAAACAGGAAGGCAGATTACTACCTCAATGGAATCAATTTAGGTAAAGGGGCAGTACAAAGAGATCTGGGTGTTCTTGTACACCAGTCAATGAAGGTAAGCATGCAGGTACAGTAGGTAGTGAAGAAGGCTAATAGCATGCTGGCCTTCATAACAAGAAGGATTGAGTATAGAAGCGAAGAGTTTCTTCTGCAGCTGTACAGGGCCCTGGTGAGACCACACCTGGAGTACTGTGTGCAGTTCTAATCTCCAAATTTGAGGAAAGACATTCTGGCTATTGAAGGAGTGCAGCGTAGGTTTACGAGGTCAATTCCTGGAATGGCGGGATTACCTTACACTGAAAGACTGGAGCGACTGGGCTTGTATACCCTTGAGTTTAGAAGACTGAGAGGGCATCTGATTGAGACATATAAGATTATTAAAGGATTAGACACTCTGGCAGCAGGAAACATGTTTCCACTGATGGGCGAGTGCCAAACCAGAGGACACAGAGGACCATTTAGGACAGAGATGAGGAGAAACTTCTTCACCCAGAGAGTGGTGGGTGTGTGGAATGCTCTGCCCCAGAGGGCAGTGGAGGCCCAGTGTCTGGATTCATTTAAGAAAGAGTTGGATAGAGCTCTCAAGGATAGTGGAATCAAGGGTTATGGAGATAAGGCAGGAACAGGATATTGATGAAGGATGATCAGCCATGATCATATTGAATGGTGGTGCAGGCTCAAAGGGCAGAATGGCCTACTCCTGCACCTATTGTCTATTGTCTGTGCCGTATATTTTTTACATATCTAGAAAGATCATAAATGGCCTAAAATTCTATGTGTGATCATTCTAATAAACAACTGGAAGAGTGAAAAGATTTCATGAGTTAATTTCAAAGAAGTGAAAACGCTCTATAATTGTATCTATTTACCACCTATACCATAGTAAAACTGCTTATAAGAGAGATTATGAAATAAAATTTGCTACCAAGTGACATAAGGAGATAGGAGGCCAATTCAGATTTTTAAGAGTGTCTTAAATGGGTTGAGAGTGATTAGAGAGGTTTAGGGAGGGAAGTCCAGAGTTTGGGGTGGTGATAGCTCAAGGAGCAGCTACAAATGGTGGAGTCACTCAAGTTAAGGTTCACAATACAGCAAAGCTGGAGGAATGGAGAGGTCTCACAAGGTAAAGGGCCCAATCACTGAGAGGGGGACGATCATGGAAGTTAGGTTTGAAAACAAGAATGAGATTTTAAAAATTGAAACATTGTGGGACCAAGAGCAAACAGGACTGATGCATAAACAGGGCAATATGAGTTAGAGAGCAGGCAGCACAGTTTTGGATGGACTCGTAGTTACAGTGAGTACAAGGAGAGTATTGAAGTAACAAACCCAGGGATAATAAAGCATGGTTGAGGGTTGCAGCAGCAGTAGAGGTGGGCCATGTAACGAAGGTGGAAATAGACTGTCCCAGTGTTTGGGAGAATATGTGATCAGAAGCTCATTTTGGAGTCAAATATGGCACGAACATTCCAGGTGGTCTGGTTCAGCATCAGGCACCAACCATGGGGGGAAAAACGAAACCAGTGGCTGGGGAATAGAGAGAAAAAAACCCAAAGAACTGCGGATGCTTCTGGTCCGGAGAAGGATCACTAAAGCCAAAATGTTATCTTTGCTTTCTCTCCACAGATGCTACCAGACCTGCTGATTTTCTTTATGTTGGGGAATAGAACTTGGGGAGGGAATTTAAATGAATGGGTTTCTAAATATGAATTTGGAAAAAACTTCTGACCACCCAGATAGATTAACGGCAGTGGAGGGGTTGAGGGATGCAGTGGTGAGGTGGAGCTCCTTGTTATCAATGGAGGCGTTGAGAGAGACAGTGGTGAGGTGGAGCTCCTTGTTATCAATGGAGGGGTTGAGAGAGACGGTGGTGAGGTGGAGCTCCTTGTTATCAGTGGAGGGGTTGAGAGAGACAG
This sequence comes from Chiloscyllium plagiosum, assembly GCF_037043375.1. Classification (NCBI taxonomy): domain Eukaryota; kingdom Metazoa; phylum Chordata; class Chondrichthyes; order Orectolobiformes; family Hemiscylliidae; genus Chiloscyllium; species Chiloscyllium plagiosum. The sequence goes on along the minus strand of NW_028270147.1, from coordinate 66,836,648 downwards.
TGGTGAGGTGGAGCTCCATGTTATCAATAGAGGGGTTGAGAGAGACAGTGGTGAGGTGGAGCTCCTTGTTATCAGTGGAGGGATTGAGAGAGACAGTGGTGAGGTGGAGCTCCTTGTTATCAATGGAGGGGTTGAGAGAGACAGTGGTGAGGTGGAGCTCCATGTTATCAATAGAGGGGTTGAGAGAGACAGTGGTGAGGTGGAGCTCCTTGTTATCAGTGGAGGGATTGAGAGAGACAGTGGTGAGGTGGAGCTCGATGTTATCAGTGGAGGGACTGAGAGAGACAGTGTTGAGGGGGAGCTCCTTGTTATCAGTGGAGGGACTGAGAGAGACAGTGGTGAGGTGGAGCTCCATGTTATCAGTGGAGGGACTGAGAGAGACAGTGTTGAGGGGGAGCTCCTTGTTATCAGTGGAGAGGTTGGGAGAGACAGTGGTGAGGTGGAGCTCCATGTTTTCAACGGAGGGGTTGGGAGAGACGGTGGTGAGTTGGAGCTCCATGTTATCAGTGGAGGGGTTGGGAGAGACAGTGGTGAGGGGGAGCTCCATGTTATCAGTGGAGGGCTTGAGAGAGACAGTGGTGAGGTGGAGCTCCTTGTTATCAATGGAGAGGTTGAGAGAGGCAGTGGTGAGGTGGAGCTCCTTGTTATCAGTGTAACTGTGCATGAAGCTTTTGGATGATGCCCTCGTGGGCAGCAGCCTGTAGATGAGCCACAGGAGGAAGCCTGAGCTAATGATGTGGGAGTGGGAACAGAAGAAATTGCAGATGATTCCCTGGCTAAAGCTGGATAGTTGGAAACGGAACCAAACAAAGGCCAGTCCCACCCAGTTAGATAACAGTAGAGAGATGCTAGGAGGAAGGTGGCATGGCTAATGGTATCAAAGCCTCTTCGAAGCTTGCGAAGGAGAGGTTAGAATAATCACTGTCACTCACATAAGATATAATTTATGATTTTAAACTAATGCGCTAGTCAGTCCCTTCCAAGTCACAGGCTTTTCATATTTCCACACAATATGTACTCTCTGCTACATGTACAGGACAGACAGTTCAGCTAGCCCAATGAAGACAAAATTATGTGAAATTATTCTAGTTCCAGTACCTAGTTTGAGTTAGATCTAAGTGAAAATACAGAATCTGTAATCAACTGCTTCTGTATATTTTACCATCGGAAGAGGGTGGGTGAATGACATTTCCAGATTCCCAGGATTCCAGCTCCATTACTTGTAATGTAGTCCAAAATGAAGGAGTACAATCTGGATTCCTACTTTCATCTCTTTCAAAAGAAGGTCAAAGTTTAAAAGACAATAACCCCGCAATCTCAAAGCTATCTTCAGCCAAGACACATTTTACATAGGAATGTGGAAATGACATTGCTTCTTGTATCAATCGTTGAATTGTTCTCTCAAGGGTTGTCATTATAGTGCACAGTGGAGAAATGGCTTACTTGAATGCACAGCTAACAATCTGCAATTGAGAGACTGCAGCCAAGACAGAGAATGATTAATTCTATAACATCTCTACTGGCTGGAAATTACGCGCCAGCCTATTTTCAATTCCAAGTCATCAGTATTCAGCAGTCAGTGAGTTTAAGGTCAATCCACATCATCAGCAGCAGCATTTACAGCACAATGAATCACAGGGAGGAACAAATTAACCTCAACTCAAGAAAACAACCTACCACCTCATTAGTTTTGCCGATATTTACTCCTCAGGCATTTTTGGAAAGATTTTATTTCAAATAAAAGTGAGAGAGAATGAAATGACACCTCAGAGATAAGAAGAGTAATGCAAGAATAAATGACGCTTACACAATTTCATTGTGACAGGCTGAGCAGTGGGAATGCATAGAGAAAGAACAGTGCAGCTGTTCCTTTGTACCGCAGAGAAGGAGATTAACCTCCACCAAATCAATTGGGACGGGAGCAATTGCAAACTTAAACCATGGGGGGAAACGGGAGAAAATGTAGCGAATGAGCGGTACTTGCTGGATGAAGGATTACAGGAAGTGATTGAACTCTCACAGTGCAGTGATAATGTCTTCTATCTCTGAGCCAGGCGGCCTGGATTCAAGTCTCACTTGCTGCAGAGATGTACAATAATATCCCTCAACAGGTTTATTCGAAAATTGCTATACGCAGCGATGTTTGGATGAGCCAAAGATTAGAGAGATGGGTGGCTGGGACCATATCAAAACCATAGAGTCTAAAGGTGAAAGGCATGGATGAGGTTTTCAGCAGCATACACATTATGTTTGGGATCTTGGTGGACAATGTGAGAGGTGGAAGTAGATGGCTTTGTGATGGCAAAGGGTTGAAAGTCCAAATTGAGGTAGGGCACAACACAAAGCTTGTAGCAACTGGAATAGTCCAATTATTCGGTTCAATCTTTGTGATCATGTTCTTTATTTCCAGATTTGTCAGCTCTTACAGTATTTTTTCTCTTGCAGTACAGGGTTCTGTACCTAAAGTCTGCTGTAAACTGGCCCGGTATTTCCCTGGCCCTGAATGTTGGCTTTATATCTTGGAACTGGCTTGCCAATTTCACTAAATACCTGTAGGTATCTGCACCACCCTGTGTTGTAAGTTTCATGTCTCTGTATAACGAGCTCATTCCAGTTTAATTCTGACTTTTAACCAGTTTCTTCCAAGAAAGGCTTGCATTTCACCATTCGCTACAACGATGGCCAATTTTACTCATTGTTCCTTATACGCTAGGCAACAGAGACTGATACCCTTTGCACTTCCTAATTCTGATTTCTCCTTTGGCTGATTTAGTTTATACAGAATACAGTGACTCAGGAAATCACACTGACTGATGCCCTGAGCCAACCTTCATTTTCACTGGGGTACCATCAAATCCAGTGAATGTCCATCGGGTAGGTCTGTGCTTTTCATGGTATGGACCTCAACTGACCCTCCATTAACCTGCCTCTGTTCAGATTGCCGGTTTAACTGGGGGAGCTCGGTGATCACACAGTCAACTGTATGAAACGTTGACCATTTCCCTCTCTAGTGTTTCTCCATGTACCTGCATGACTTCTCCATTTGCCTTCTTCCAACATGCCTTTGTGAGATAACCTTTCTCCCTGTAACTGTAGCATTCTACATTCACAATTTATTTTATCCAGTCGTAGAATGTGGGCATCACTATTGGGTCAACATTTGGGTCAACTAATGGGGCAACATTTATTGGCCATCCTAGCTACCCATGAGAAGGGGGTGGTGAGCTGTTTTCTTGAACTGCTACAGTGTGTGTGCTATAGGTAAACCCGCAATGTTGTTAGGAAGCGCATTTTGAACCTGTCACAATAAAGGAACAGCGATATATTCAAAGTTAGGATGGTGAATAGCTGGAGGGGAACTTGCAGGTGCTGGTGTTCCCATTGTCCTTGCCCTTCTAGGTGGAAGTGATCATAGGTTTAGAAGGTGCTGTCAAAGGAGCCTGAGTGAGGTACAACCGGGCATCTTGTTGATGGTGAACACCAGTGCCACTGTGCATCAGGGATGGAGACCGTGAATGTTTTTGTTGTGGTATCCACGAAGTGAGCTGTTTTGTCCTGGATAGTGACCAGCTTTTTCAGTGTTTCTGGAGCTGCAGTTATCCAGGTAAGCAGAGAGTATTCCTTCATACTCCTCACTCGTGCCTTATAGATGCTGGACAGGCTTTGGAGAGTCAGGACGTGAGTTACTCACTGAACTATTCCTTTGACCTGCGCTGTCCCCTCTGTATTTATATGGCTAGCACAATTCAGTTTGTGGTCAATTGTAACCCCCAGGATAGTGGGGAATTCAGTGATGATAATGTAAGTGAATGACAAGGGGTGATGGTTATACCATTTCTTCTGGGAAATGATCATGGCCTGTCAGTTGTGTGGCACGATTGTTACTTTCCTCTTAGAAAGTGAGAGTTGGATGCTTTCCAGGCCTTGTCGCATATGCACACAGAACTGCTTCCACCCCAAAAGGTGCTGAACATTGTGCAATTATCGCAGAACATCCCATTTCTGATCTTATGATGGAGGGAAGGCCATTGATAAAGCAGCTGAAGATGGTTGGGGCTAGGACACTACAAATGGACAATTCTGTGCCAAATCTTGGCCAATAAAGCACTGGATACAGAACTTGGAACTTGCAACTTTCGACCACTCTGGTGTGGGTTATGTGATTCTGTGGATGACTGATAGTTGTTAATTCTGGCTTCTCCTGAGCTCACAGTCAACTGTATCCATGTACGATGCTGTTTGGCAGGCTAGGTTGTAAATTAATTTGGCAATGTTAGCAACTTCCTGTGAATGTATTCATTTGTAAACTGCACACTAATTTGTCCCTACATGCTCTGTTTTTAAAATTTCCAAAACTGCAGCACGTGGAAGCTTTACAAAGCCTTGACAAACGTTTCATGGGGAAACTGATATCTCATTCCAAACCAATAGCTTTCTGCCACCTCCATTTATTTATGGTGATGCTCCAGTGCACATAAAATCGCTGACAGTGACATGTCATTTGGTTCACAGGGCTGGGCAAATTCAAAGTCTTCCATATTGTCTGGACCCAGTTCAATTCAAAATATCACCCTTTTTCTTTCCAACACTGTCTGATTAACAATCTGATGATCAGGAATGCAAAGGACATCATTTGCATTGAAAAACATCTTGAGTCGGTGCATACTTTACTGACAGATTCCCTTGGTCAGTTCAGGACTCACCCAGTTTCTGATTAATATCTGCTGATGTAGCCATTCCTGATGGTCAGTCCACCTACATCTACAAACTGCCCTTCCACAAAGACCAGATTTTAAAAACTATTTCTCAGCAAAACAAAGGGCTTGCCGCTGATTTTTCAACCCAAATTTATTTGGCTAAAGACACCCACAATCCCACTTCATTGCCAACTGTGATATCTTTGCAGGACTGATGAAAGACAATGTGGAAACTCAAACACCAAGCAAACTGGCTTCTTCCAAATTGACTCCTTTAAACCCTCCTGCTTTATGTGGTCATGTACCACACAGGGCAGACTCCAGAAGGATTCCAGCTTATTGTCACATGGATACCATCTGCATGACCAGATGGACCTGGCCTGGAGGGGTGAATGATCAAAAGTACCAAAAAAGAAAAGATAGCAGCTGATGATGAACTCACTCATGCTGTGCAGCAAAATAATTTAAAAGTTTTGAATTTGAGATGTTTTTGTGTGGAACATCACCACCATCTAGTGACAAAAAATGAAATTGCATTAGATGTCCATGAGTGAAGGGTCAGAGTGACGTGGGCTATGGCAAGATTTATGGCATAATCAGACAAACAGATAATTCTCAATGTCGGGAGCATCTCCATCCCTCTCTTATACCTTTGCTGAGCGGTGATGCAGGTTTCTCAAAAGCTAGTGGTGGATTACCATTTCAGGGGGTTTATAGCTTGTTAAATGCCTTGATAATGTCAGAGTTCTCCTCACTAATATTCAGCTTTTTATCTTACTGAACAAACCAAACAAGCTGCACCAGAGAGTGGTGATCCAGTGGAAATCACTGTGACAGAAAGCAGTCAAGGCCAAAACATTGTATGATTTCAAGAGGAAGTTGAATATAGCTCTCAGGGCTAAAGGGATCCAAGGATATGGGGGAGAAGCAGGAACAGGCTATTGAGTTGGATGATCAGCCATGATCAAAATGAAAGGCAGAGTAGGCTCAATGGTCTGAATACCTACTTCAGGTCTTATTTTCTATATATCTATGTTAAGAAATCTCAGCATGCAAGTCTTCAGCTCATCACTGGCTGCTAGGTACCTCCATAATTACTCAACATTAAACACCATCTCAGTGCACAGTCCATGGGCACCAGCAGCACACTGCTTGTCCACAGAGACTGGTATCTGATACTTACCAACCCTTCACAATCCTCATGTGTCTCAACGGCCCCCAGACTTGGATTACAGACAGCATCAGCCATTAGTATTGAAATGCTGCTGCAAGGACACTTTCCACACAGGGGTTGGCACCAGCCCACAGGCTCGACCAGGCTGCCCCTCATACACTTGCTGTCTTAGCATTCACTCACTAAATGCCTACCTCCATGCTCACAGCATCCAGGCCTTGCCTTGCCATGCCTTCCTTGATGTATCATGCTGGTTTTGTAAGTTGGTACCTCAGCCAGAACCTTAAGCTGTCAATGATGTCAAACTGACAAGCTATTTAACATGGAGCCAGAGTCAGGTTGCCTGAGATATCCGTCTGGGGCACTTTGCTCTCCGGTACACTATGTTGTTGATCTAACACCTCCAGCAAACACACTGCACATTCATTCAACAGATTGGCTGAGTGTGGGCTAGTATGCTGTCCAGTCTGTGGGCAGGGGGGATGACAGAGGGGGAGGCTGCTGTCTGCTGAATGTCCTGGTTCAATCTGTCACAGTCCGCACTCAGTCCAGGTCTGTCATCCACTTGGGCTAGTCATCATCAAGGAATCTGTCCAACTGCAGTCTGGTGTGTGCGCAATGTTTCAATCTTGTCGGGCCAGTTAGGGGAATGGCCTATCATCAGTCAGGGAGCTGCAAACCTAATGGGTCAGGGTTCAGGGGATCAGGGTTTTGCTCAGTAATGTGAAGTCAATCACAGGCCTGCTGAAGTCAGTCACAGGCCTGCAATTGAATACAGTCCTCGGAGCCAGTCCACTGATTGTTTAGGAGGTGCAAAGGGGGAATATGTGGGCAACAAGGGGTGAGATCATTGCAAAAAGGGAGGGAATTGAGGCTTTAGGGGAGAACAGAGGCATTTGTGGAGATGGGGACAAGCATAGTGATGGGCTGATGTCAGGTTGTGCAGGGGTAGACTGTACCGCACTGGAGGGCATGGTGATGGGGTGGATATTGACTATCACCTTGGAGGTGAAAATGTGTTGCTGGAAAAGCGCAGCAGGTCAGGCAGCATCCAAGGAACAGGATGGCAAGGATGGCAACACATTTTCAGCTCTGATCTCCAGCATCTGCAGTCCTCACCTTCTCCTATCACCTTGGAGGACCCAGACTGGGCATCAGGAAGGTATAATTCCGGCTCGGGGGTGGGGCAGGGAGGACAGTTAGAGGCAAAGTTCATTTGGTGAGTCTCTACATTGGAGTATGGGTGGAAATGGGCTGTTCAGGGCAGTATAAGGTAAAAGGAGACACAGAGGCTCTAGGAGGTACCTGTTAACCAGGGAGACGCTGGTGTTGGGCGATGTCAATTGTACGCTGAGTTTCCTGCCATCACTTGCCATTCTCCAGAAGAAGGGTATGCTACCCATGACTCTTCTGTGAGTTAAGAACCTGTTTCGCCCCTGAGGTTCACAATGGAGGTCATTTCCACAGACCATCCTGTGCCCTGTTGCTTGTGGGATGTTGGTTGCTGTGGTAACTTTCTGAAGGAGGTAAAGGCAGATGGAGGAAAGCAGCAGCAGGTCACCTTTGAGGAAAAGGAACACCCAGCTCAGGAGCAGGTCGCAGCGGTACGGCACCTCGGGGGATGAGAGGCCCAGTGTGTTTTGGCTCTGAATCCTGGGATGAGCAAGGTGCAGGCTCCATGTGTCCGAGGACACTGTGACGGAACTATGCTGGCCACTCGTGTAGGAGCCGAGGGCTGGAGGAGTGGGGAACTGTCCTCTCCTGGGAGCTGCGAAGGTGACAGTCACTCTGAACTTCCACAAGACTGGCTCCTCCCTGGGAGTGCTGGGTGACTTGTGTGGAATTACTCAGTTGTGCACTCACAAATGTGTCAGGACAGAGGCTGATACCACGTGTCCATGACAGAATGTGAAAATAAAACAACTGAAAAAAAAAACTCATGGGGAGAGGAGAATTTTTTTCAGGTCATCAATAATGCATCATTTGAAATGAGGAAGCACCAACAGTGGCAACTTTTTAAAGGAACTGAGTTATTAACTTAATAAGTACAGGAAAACATGGGTGGACCAGGGGAGTGAGACTAACTGAAACAACAAAGGCATAATGCAGTATATAGCCTCCTGATGTTCTGAATGACAAAATTATTCAATGGGCAGCTCCTGAATGATATGGGCATTGGTGAAGATTCTCAATATAAAGAAAAGAATGTCTGAATCTGCAACTAGGCTTTAAACAGTGAGACAAGAATCTCTCTCATGTTCAATGATGTGAGGCCTACTTGCACGCATTTACATACTATTAATGAGTAATTGTCTTTCACTGATATTTTTGTGATCTCCCACTAGCTCACTAGAAACTAAATGGTGACAGTTCCCAACATGAAACTTACAGCAATTACATGGCCCAGTCCAGCTTGCTGCTTGTTCCCTGGGCAGTGATTGCCCCCATCCTCATCCATTAGATATTCCCCAGGCTTATCACATCATTATGGGATAGCTCTGATTCACCAGCAGTACGGTTCTCCATTCAATGTTGTGTTCTGGAGTGCATTGTAATGCTGCTGTCAATCCTACCTCACAGACTGGGCCAAGGTGCATCCCAGGCATCCTCATGTGATTGTTTAGTGCTCACTTGTTTTGCACTTGGATGCTCACAGCATTGCTGCCTCACTCTGCCTTTTTGCGCTTTGACATCTCAGTAGGAGTTAAAAGCTTAAGTTAAAAGGTATTTTTGTCATTTGTTGCTGTTTAGCACAGATACTAAGCCAGGCAACCTGTCATGGTTGCCAGCAGTGATCAGTCAAGAGGGTGGATATGTTGTTGTATAGCACTGAACTATGTCAATCTTACACCTACAGCATGTACCTGCTGCACATGTGGCACACTCACTGTATGTATTTCTGCCAAATGGCCATGTCTTAGGGGAGTAATCCTCAGTAGATCAAGGAAGACAGCCTTCAGACAGGGGCAGTGTCTGATATCAGTCCAGGGGCTTGGACATGGTCAGTGGACCACTAGCAGTGGTCAGGGTCAGGAGTACCATATGACGACAACCCAATCCTGCTGAGACAGTGTAATCAGTTATTGACACCCCTTGAGGAAGAAAAGCAGGAAGAGCAGGCTCAGCAACATTCATTAATGGTTAAAGACAACAGTAAAGATAACACTGAGAGCTTTAATATTTACCTTCTTTGCACATCTTTTGAGATCTTAAGTCCAAATATTTTTGTTTTACCTTCCTTCATTTTCAAATGACATAGGAATAAAGCATGCACCCTATAACCTGCAGGCTACCAACACAAGGCACTTTGAAGGATCTGCAAGTTGATCATAACAAGAAACATTTTGCAAGTAGATCAATTTCAAGATTTAGAATTAGGTTTATATATATTTTAATAAAAATGAAAAATTCTGTGCAAAAATTCAAAAGAAACCTCTTTATCCAGAAAGTGGCTGAAATGTGGTACCACGTTGATTATTCTATGTGGGTAGCATAAGAACATTTCACAGGAAGCTAGATTAGTATGTTACGGAGACAGGAATCAAGGAATATGTTTATTGATGAAGTGAACTGGGGTGGTGATCATGTGGAGCATGAAGTCCATTATGCAAATCGACTTTCCATCCATTGACTTCATCTATACTTCCCGCTGCCTCAGGGATGCAATTATCATAATGAAAGACCACTCCCACCCCAGTTATACTCTCTTTCATCCTCTGCCATTGGCCAGAAGACACAAAAGTTTGAATGCATGTAGAAACAGATTCAAGAACAGCTTCTTCCCTGTTCTTATCGGACTTATGAATGGACCTCTTTAATATTAATGTTGATCTCTCTCTCTCTGCACCTTCTCAGCAGCTGTAGCAATGCATCCTGCAATCTGTTCTGTTCCCATGATGTACTTGTATAGTACAGTCTGCCTGTAAAGCAAGTAAAACACTTTTCACTGTACTTTACTACATGTGACAATAATGAATCAAATCTAATTTGAGCCAGTGGTTGATTAAATTCATAGGGACATAGTCATAGAGGGCACATATGGCAAATAAATGCACAACCCCTTGCTAGTTAGTCTGTTTATATTACATGTGAAATAAAGTAATATATTTATTACTTTAAAATCAGCTGAATGTTAAATGTTCACATATATGAACATAGGATCAATTGATTAAAAATCATTAAAAGTATCTAACTTAGTCGCAATATTTTCTCTCACCCATTGTTTTCATTGGTTAATAGCATTGCTGTCAGAAGCCACTGTGAGTTTGCATAAGGACCCTATTCTAGAATGAATGACGACTGTTCTGGGCTGTGCTTTGTGAATGTTCACCAAGAACTGAATTAATTGAAATAGATATTGGTTTGCAGGCTTGCTGAAAGGTGGTTTCTAGTTATTTTTTCAGCTCCTTATTAAAATCTCTGCACAGTCTAATTTCTCAGAGATTGATCTTCTCAAATAGCATTTAAAGCAAGTGAATTGACAAAGATGGAAGAATGGGTGCTGCAAATCATTGTAGTGAAATTCAATTTCTAATGTGCTAACATTTCACTGGAAGATGAAAACATTTATTTTTCTTCCAAAGCTCTGTATTAAGTTATAACAGAAGCTTTGTTGACAAGAGTGGGCACAATACAAATTGATGACAGTGAGTACTTTGGACAGGACACGTTAGAGGCTGATTTTAATGACTAACTCAGCAGAAATGGAGTGGCAGTGGGTTTAAAATTGGCCGTGGTGAACTAAAAGCTCAGATCTCAGTTTGCTGCAAAATATACTGGAGGTTTCCATTAGCAGTTCATAAGCTTTCTGAATTGGAGCTGCCTTATTACTGTGAGTTATGGAGGACTACACTGTATTCTGCTAACTGGAACATGTACCATGCGTGCTGCACGCATGCAGTTGTACTGAGCGACAAAGAGAAATGGGCTCCAATACTGGCAAGTGAAGAATTAGATTTGTGCAGCCAAGAGTAAGAAGAATTAACCTTTACAAAAATAACAGAGGCTGCTCACATGTTGGTCTGTCAAGCCTCTCAGATTGACCTTTGCCTCTCCCCTGCCTTTCTTCCAGCTGGGTCACATCTAGACTTCCCAATATGACTCATGTTTTGGACATGAGCTGCAATAGGATATCCGTTAGGGCATGAAGATTGTCTGTGGTCTAGGAAGGAAGGTTTGTCCACAAAGTATACCAACTCTTGTACCAGTGCCATCAGGTGCCCAGTAACGTTTGCACAGCTAAATCAAGTTGCCGTCTCACTATGTAGTAGATTGCTGTCAACGTCTCTAAGTGTAGGGATCTACAGGATCTGGTGTGGTAAATGAACAATGCTCCAATTTATATTTAACATGAAGCATGTTAGCAACTAGTTATATGTTTCATTGATTTGGTAGGCATTGTTATAGAGACTATGAGGAGGACCTGGATGTTAGGTCTTACACTCAGAGATCTTAAGTTGATCTGCCCAAAGTCCATGTGACATCTTCCAGTTGGGTGGTACTTATGGGTATCCTCCCTCCCAGATCAAATACAATATTCAACTACTGCCCAGGAGTTAATAAATACCCTGAAAATCATGCAGAAATGCAGATACTTGTACTTCAGAAACAACGTAACTTGATAAACTTGCAGTGTTCACTGTCTGCTCTGCTAAGTCCATAAGAAAAGGTTAGAAATTTGTGGCCTGTCTGTACAGGATATCAATCAAGTTACTGCAGTATTTGACTGCTGATTGTATTTGGTGACATTTATTACCCAAGGTTGCCTGGAAACATCCACTTATAGCCTTGTATATCAATTTATAACTATAAGCGCCTTTCTAATAAAGCTGTGGCCCAGGTGATGCTTCTGCTCTGGTTTGATTAATTCTTGGATAAAGAGCAACACTTATTGCCTCAGTCCTTCACTACTTCTGGAGAAAATGGAAACCCTTTTATACAAGGCCTTTGGGACAAGTCCATAGATAATGGCCCTTGGTTTGTCGACGCCACTAAATTCTCAGCATTACTCTCATTACTGAGTTCCATTCTATCACCATATACTCCTCCAAATCGTTGAAGAATGGGATTCCAGAAAGGAAATCCACAACATGCTTACAAGATTATTGTTTGTTTTTTTAAAGCAAATTCAGCAACGAGCACTAAATCCCAATGGTTCATTATTGTGCTGTCATTAAATTTCCTTGAAATCTTCACAGTCAGTAAGAACATAAAAACAAAAGAACCATTCAATACAATCCTGGCTGATCTCAGCTTGGCCTCAACTTGAATTTCCTACCCCCTTCCCAAAATCCTTGAATTTGTCCATCTCCTCCTTAAATTTACGCAAACGTGAGTACTCACTCACCTCTGAGTTTCACGATGTTTTCCCACCAGTGGATCTTTTCTGTACAGGCCACGGATGACTTATCACAAAGCTTTCAGAAACAGCCATGCCTCAATACCTTCGTTCCTTGCCGGCAGATTTAGGTTAGAACAGGACAAAGCTATTTTAGCGGGCTGGGGTGAGGAGAAGCTGGGAGGGTGTGTCGGCTTCTCACACCTTCCCTCAACCACTCACCGGACTCCCTCTTTATTTTGAAGTTGTCCAGGAAAAGCTAACCTCTCGGGATGGGGACTGGGAATCCAGCACTGCTGAGGTGTCATGGCAACCACCTTCTGTCTGTAACACAGTACTCAGTACATTGTCTGAGGACAGTTCTGCTTCAACACATCAAATTAAAAGACTCTTAGGTTGAGGTACTAACGTATGTAATTCAGCAAAAGGGAATTCATTCTTGTAGCCCTAATGTGAACAGGTCTGTGCTAAGTATGGATCAGGCTAAAAGATGTACTTGACCTTGGATTAGGGAATCACTTATCTACATTAAAGAATATCATTCAAAGTCTGTGTTGCATTCCATACATACTGACTACTTTCAATTTCTACTTCTTGAAATAAGCAATGGCTCACTGCCAATTAGAAAATATCCTCTCGATGGGTAAAGTTCCTGCTGCAAATCAATTAGGCACCACAGTATGTCTGGGCACTGTGAAAGGAAATTGAACTAAAAGGGAACATAGGGTTCAGAATCTAGGGCATGCAGTGTGGTTTCAACCAGTAAATAAGTTGGTAGCAAAAACATAAATTACTACAAAAGCTCAGCAGATCTGGCAGCATCTGTGGAGAGAAATCAGAGTTAAAGTTTTGAGTTGAGTGACCCTTCCTCAGAACTGCGTTCTGTCGACACAGAAACGTTAACTGTAATTTCTCTCCATGGATGCTGCCATACCTGCTGAACATTTCCTGCCATTTCTGCTTTTGCTTCTGATTTACAGCATCTGCAGTTTTTTCCATTTTTTAAAAATAATTTGGTAGATTTGTTTACAGTGAGACATTCTTATAACTCAGGTTAAGATGTGCAGAATGATTAAGGATGATACAAGAGGGTGCAAGGATGAACAGAATTAAATCCAAATGAATCCTTGACAACTATGGAGGAAAGCTACATGCCAGTAAATGATATGAGTTTGCTCCCAGTTGGAGATTGTGATGACAGGAGTTAATAGTCAGCAAGGAACAGAAAGTGAGGACTGCAGGTGCTGGAAAAGCACAGGCAGCATCCGAGAAGCAGGAGAGTCACATTTCAAGCATAAGCATTCTTGATAAAGAGCTTATGCTCAAAACATCAACTCTCCTGCTCCTCGGATGCTGCCTTAATAGTCAGCAAACTTAGCTCGCAGTCAGCTATGGGTCTCTCTAAGGAGCCTTGTCCACAGGAATGTGGTACAACTTGTGAGGGAAGCGCAACTTTCTAAAGTATTGCCGAGAGGCCATGATGAAATGACCGCAGCTGGATCTGCAGACAGAGTCAGGACTGCCTGTAATAAAGGCCAGGCACAGCCAGTAGTGCTTGTTCTGTCAGTCACTGAAACATATCATTCATCCTTTCTACTTCAAGGTGGAGAAACAGGGGGAGGCCTTGATGATATTCTACTGGCTGCCCAGGCTCAGCCCCAAAGTTAAGTTTCTAAGTATGTTTTCAGAATTTATAAAAAACAAACATCAATAGATTTTTAAAAATTTTAACACACGCTGCTTAAAGCTTAGATTCAGCAGTAAAAATAAACAACCATGCTTATCAGCTGGACAAAAAGAGAGCCTAACAGCAAACTCTGTCTAAGCATTGAGCAAAGCCAGAGGCCATGGTGGTAAAGAAGGGAAATAAGATCCTGAACAAATCCTCAATGATCCATTACCATTTACTTATGACTTGGGAGGGAAGATGTAGTTGTTAGGGCAAATGTACAATTGTGTAGATGCAGTCTTCCATTACCAGAAAATCTGCGCCCCTTCCTACTCAAGCCAACTTGGCTTCAATTTAATATACCCTGTGGGCCATTCATGATGCAGCTTCCACTCCTCTGGAGAAGGGCCTGAAGAAGGGCCTGTGCCCGAAACGTCGAATCTCCTGTTCCCTGGATGCTGCCTGACCTGCTGTGCTGTTCCAGCAATAAAGTTTCAACTTTGATCTCCAGCATCTGCAGACCTCACTTTCTCCTCTGGAGAGACCAAATACAGACTCAGTGATCACTTTGCAGAAGTCTATATTCAGTCCAAAAGTATGACCATGAGAACCAGGTCACATCGATTTAATTCTCCACTCAAATCCACTCACACTCCTTATTTTACATCTCCCACACTATTCCAAAGAAACTCAATTGAAAATTCAGAAATCGTGCCTGATTTTTATATTAGACACCTTACATTCTTCTGCACTCAACACTGAATTGAACACATTTTAAGCATAACCACTGTGACCATTTTTTTCCAACCACAGCTGGTAGGCATAAAGGGAGACTGCACCAGAGTCATTTTGAGTGTAAGTGTGGTTACTGCTAAGGTAGGAATCCAAGTGTATCCAATTTAGGTTTGGCTGGGACCCTTCCTCTCAGTTCCATATTTCCTGTGCTTTCTTCCTCCTTTGTTATGCTGCTGTAAATATCAACATTCACTCAGAGGAAAGTTCTCATCCCTCAGGGGCCTGCAAGGTCATCCAGACAGAACTGATCATTGACTTCAGAAAGAAAACAGGAGAACACACTGCTACCTACATAAACAGAGCGGAGGTTGAGAGGGTTGAATGTGTCAAGTTCCTAGGAGTGACGTTAACCAACAACCTGTCCTGGACTTCCCACGTAGATGCGACAGTCAAGAAGACACAACAACACCTCTTCTTCCTCAGGCAACTCAGGAAATTCGGCATATCCATAAAGACCCTCACCAACATTTATAGATGCACCACAGAAAGCATACTATCCTGATGCATAATGGCCTGAAATGGCATCTAATCTGCCCAGGACCATAAACAACTGGTGAAGGTGGTGTGCACAGCCCAGACTATCACGGAAGCCAACCTACCATCCATGGTCTCCATTTACACTTCTCGTTGCTGTGGAAAGGCTACCAACATCATCAAAGACCCCTCCCATCCTAGTAATGCTCTCCTACAACCTCTTCTGTCAGGCAGGAGATAGAGAAGCTTGAACACACACACCAACAGGTTCAAGAACGTCTTCTATGCTATTACTAGACTGATGAATGATCACTAACTTCAAATAATGTTGTCTTGTTAATGTTGATCTTGCTTCGCCCACCTCCTGTGCATTGTAATCTGTGTGCCTCACTCCGTCTAAGCATCCTACGAATGTCCTTGTTTACTATGATCTGCCTGTACTGCTCACAAGCAAAACTCTTCACTGTACTTAGGTACAAACGACCACGATAAATCAAATCAAATCAAATCACTAAAAAGCAAGAGGCATGGCCAGCTCTCATCATCAACACAAGGTCATCCAGTTTCGAAAATCTGGGTACAGTGTCATGAAAAGTTCAATGACCTCCAGTTTGTTATTCCCACGGAGCATAATTTACTTCAATGGTTTATTAATTCAATAGCTGAGCTACATGAACAGACCATGTGCTTGGTCAGATAATTCTCAGAATGCAGAGCGAAGACACATTGACTCCTGATCACACTGCATACAGCTACATATCAGACAAGGTCATGTTCACCTCGCACATGCCCATCAACAAATAGCTAGTTGACACTCATTGCCAAGGCATGCACATAAATAGTGCCAGCTTGGATAAAAGAAAAAATGAAATCAGCAAATAACATCATTTGAAAGAACTGAGATTTAGACAGCCTCTGGACTGTATTGTCTCCATCAGTTAGCATGACTCAATTTTACAGCTAGGGATTCAAATAAAGGACTGGATGAAATTAATTAACTTAGATATATATGAAAATGTCATGAACATATATAACGTCAAAAAATATTCCTCTTTAATTAAACTAATCCTCCTCTTGATTTCACAGCCTTGAACAGCTGCCTCATTTCCCGATGATATGACATAAGGCTGATAATCAGGAAAGGTGGGATACATATCCAACCCAGCAGCTCAAAAAATGCATTTGAATTTCTTTTAAGTGAGTTGTGTCAGGTGATAGGATACCTGCCCCAAAATAGATTACCGACAAGTAGGCAGTGAAAGCTGAGTGGAACTGAGTCCTGACTAATAATCCCATCTTCTCTGTTACATTTGTGGTAAAATTATGGTGGGAGTGCACAACTGTGGGTGACAGCTTTTCAGTTCACACGTTTGGCCAGTGCTGCTGTGTGAGACGAGTTCATTTGGAGGACTTGCAGGCCTGACCACCTTCTTGTACAACATACCCACAAACTGACAGTATTCTAGAGCTGCTGATTGAGCTGGTTCTTACTGAGCTCCCTGCACCAGTCATCATGGTTATTGCTAGAAGTATGTTTGCACTGGGTAAAACAGGCTGAAGTTTGAAAGATATGCCTGATCTCCATTTACTAATATCCTAATGTTGTTCCAGTTATTGGAGGACCAAAAGATTAGATTCCGTACAGTGTGGAAACAGGCCCTTCGGTCCAACCAGTCCACACCGACCCTCCGAAGAGCAACCCACCCAGACCCATTTCCTTCTGACCTAATGCATCTAACACTATGGGCAATTTAGCATGGCCAATTCACCTGGCCTGCACATCTTTGGACTGTGGGAGGAAACCGGAGCACCCGGAGGAAACCCACGCAGACACACGGAGAGTGTACAAACTCCACACAGACAGTCGCCCGAGGCTGGGATCGAACCTGGGACCGTGGTGCGTGAGGCAGCAGTGCTAACCACTGGGTCACCATGCCTCCCCACTAAGGTGCAGATTTTCTCCACTAGAAAAGTCAGCAGCTTTACCAGGCTATATGATGGACACCAAGAAACACACAATGAATCCTAATCATAAATGTCAAAACGTACTGTGAATTCAAACATACTTCAATTTTGGCTCCAAGTTTAACTGTTCACAAAGGAAATCAATAAAATCTCGTAAAATAATCTGAAGTGCTACATGGATTGGAAGAGAAACAGAATTAATGCTTAGTGTTACTGATTTTTCATCAATAGCTCGAAATGGAACAGTTTTTTTAAGTAAATGCAGAAGCAGGAAAGGGAAGTACTGGGGGAAATGGGGTGTGCATGGGAGGTTTAGCTGTGAAAAGGGCATTGGGGGAAGCAGAAAGGGATAGATCTGTGATAGGGTGGAAGGCAGGAATGATTAAAGGAATAAGGCAATCATGGTCCAAGGCAAAAATATGAACTATAACAAACCTTACAAAAAAAAACAGCACTTTACACAACACTGGGAATTACAAAGTGCTGTGCAGTAAATGAAATATTTTTAAAATGTAGTCACTAATGTAATGTAGGAAACACAGTAATTCCTCCACATACAACAATGTTATAATTACACAATATTCCACCTTTGCAATGTTGATTGAGAGATAACTATTCATCAGCAACTGAGAATAACTGGAATCTCTTTCAGATAATATCTCATCTGAAAGCCAGCACTCCAAAGGTGCAGCATACCCTAAGTAAGACACTGGAGTGTCAGCCTAGAATTTTGTGCTCAAAAACAAGGTAGGATTTGTAGCCATCCATTGTGAGTCACAAGCGAAAGTGCTACTAACTGAGTCACAATTGGCACTCAATAGAAAAAGTAAAAGCAAATGTTGGATTTAGAGAAGGAAGCAATAGCAATATACAGTCATTAAGCCATTCAGCACAGAAACAGACCCTTCAATCCAACTTGTCTATGCTAACCAAGTTTCCCAATCTAAACTAGCCCCACCTACACATCTGCTCAATACCTGTTATTAAAAAAAAGAGAGTTTAGTAGTTTGTGGTTTGATTCCATTTGAATTACTCTTCAGGCAATTTGTGGATTACTGTGGATTGGCAACGTTTCCCTCCACTACTTAGTGACTTTGGCTAACTTTAGTAGTTTTCTTCAAAACCCCTCCCCCCAAACCTCTATATATACCGTGGTACATTCTACACTCGAGTCAAGTAGATGTCTCTCTTGGACAGAATACTTCTCTGTGTTCAGATGCTTACACATAGCTGTTGATATCACTGTTATATCATCATTACACAATACAACAACATTACTTTACAGTTCAGATTTGAAATTATTGATCTCAATGTTGAGTCTGTGAAGTTGCAAAGGGCCTAAGTGAAAGAGGAGATGCTGTTTCTGTCAAGATTCACTGGAGCAGTGTGCCAGAGACTAAGGACAGAGAGGTCAGAATAGGAGATGGGTAAAATTTTAAAATGTCAAGACACCAGAAGATTGGACATACTTGCAAACTGAATATTGGAATTCATCAATTACCCGTGACTGAGCACCATCATTCCTATTTTATTCCATTACTCCAGGCATCCATCTTTTTATTGTTTCTTCTTCTCCTTTTGCATCATGACCTACCTACATATTTGCTAAAAACTGTTACAGCTCTAACCTTAAACATCATCACCCTGAAGTACAAACTCTGGCTATGATTCACAGACTAAGTACAGGAGTAGACATTTTCAATAGCAATGGGCTCTCTGTCCTTACCACCAAAAAATCCTGCTGGAACGTGAGCTAATCACTTTGCTAAGAACTGATTGGTGAGCCTCTCAGCCTATGCAATCCTCAGCGATGAAGTCCCGCCTTGACAGAAGCTGCCAGCCAATCAGAAGCTGGCAGAACCAGATTTCAAAGACCTTTAGTCTTCAGGGGATCCAACAGTGAGAAGGTGAGTGGTTTTTCTTTACTTCTCACCGAGAATATGAAGTCGGTGGGAGGTAAGACAACAGAATGGGCAATGGAATGACTGTCCACATCTTTGTATTTGACAGGAGCAAATAAAGCAATTTCCCCAACCCTGCATGCAGTCACCCTAGTTTCCAGCCTGTATTCCTGCCTGCTGGGAAAGCAGATAATAAGGGTGTCGGTGAGCTGAGGCCCATAATTGTCATTAATTGACTAATTAAGAGACTTAATTGGTGGAAAATCAAGAAAGTCATCAATGGACCTTTCTGGCCGGCCTTTAATTGGTAGGATGATGGTAAGTAGGAAGTGAAAATATCTACAGTGTCAACTCACACAATTACCTCCCCTTCTCACCACTTCGTTCATACTTCAAAAGAGGAGAAGATATTGCTGTGCCCTATGCTTATTTATTCATGGATGCTGTTTGACCTGCTGAATATTTCCAGCGTTTTGTTTTTAATTTCAGATTTCCAGCATCAATCTTATATTGTTTTGTGTGGTTTGGTTTTAAATGCTTATACATTCCTAGTGATTTTAGAATTAAGAAAAAGCTAGTCATTCAATATTAGGCAGAAAAATAATGACACTGACTTGCAAAGATTCTATATTTGTTAAATTTTCTGTCAACCTAACAGTGCATTTTACAACACAACTTGCTCCTTTTCACAGAGGCAGTTCTGTGTTCTGATCTGGCAGTTCTATATAAAATGCTTCAGTAGTCTTTTATCATTTCTAAACACTAACATTGAACTTTTTTTTTCTTTTAATTAAAAGGAAGCCTTCTGCATGATTAAAGGTGTCAATCTTTCATCTTTGCATCAGAGAGTTTGTTGGTTCAACTTCATTTCAACACTTGGGATAGAATTTTATAGGCCTCTGAGCAATATGGCTCTGGCAAGATTGGTGGCAGAATGCAATGAGAAGTCAAGTACGGCTCACCTCAACGTCAGGAACATCCCACTCCACCTTCCATGTTTTTTTACAAGTGGCAAGGCAAGGTTTATGCTAGGCAACAGTGAGTTGCCAATTAAGGGGGTTAGTGTGTGCCAAAGGCCTTGCTGATCGCAAAATCCACCTCATTAATATTTAGCCTAACTAAACAAACTTATCAAACAAGTGAAGAAAACCTGACATTGGAAACCAGAGCAGGTATCTGGTGGATTCAACTTTCCACTTGCTCCAAATGACCACTACGTTGGACATAGGGCACTCCACACTGGCATCTGAGATGTAGCTACCTCTAAAAGCCCTCATGGTATATATTGTAAATCCATTTACAGGGCGTTTCTGCACTTCCATGTTGCATGTTCGAACTGCACTGGCATTGTTCACTGTAACACTGCAGCAAGGACACTGGCTGCTCAGGGACACACACACAGCTCATGATCGGAAAAAGGACAGATCTCCAGCCTCTTCCAACACTGTCACAGAGCTCACTCACTGGGAGCTGACCTGGTTACTCACAGCGTTTCTACCTTGTCTTGCCTTTTTGCTCATTTCCCCTTTGAGACAGGCTCATATTACTGTTGATGAAGTTCTCCATCAATAAACACATCGATTTAGATCCTGTCTACCTTCCCTTTTAAAAAAACCAGAAATGACATCACCCACATTAAGAAACCAAGTCCTACAAACAGAGAGGTGAGGCATACCACCAGCACTTTACCAGAGACTTTCACTGATGATGTTACCTAGTTACCTAGTTACCTAGATGATGAAACATCTAAAAACAAACCTTCAAGCTCAGCGAGCTAACTTACATACTTAGTAATTAATTATCATTAGATAAAAGCAGATATATTTTTATTAATTATTACTGATAAGATTTAACAACTGCCTTTATTAAGAGAGAAATAAACAGACTGAGATTGGAGGAGACAAGTCTCCTCCAGCTAAGTCTTATCAGCCAGTACTGTCCTTGTACAGAAAACACAGACATAGTAAGGAATGGAACACTGGTCATATTGAGATAAGGTGAACATTATGAGACATTCCATTGTGTTAGAAAGGCACATTGTGTACACAAACAAAGCTCCAGTTGATTTAACCATTACCATATTACTGGTTCATTAGATTTTAACAATGGATTCATCCCAAATGAACTAATAAAGGCTTCAAGCTGCCTGTTTTGTGTATGTGTAGAGATTTTCCTGATGCAGCATTAAATAAATCTTTCATTCGTGACTGGAAGCATAGTAAAATTAACATTTGCTGCCCATTGCTTATTGTTCTTCTAAAGGTGGTGATGAGCTGCCTTCTCAAACCCTTGTAGTCTCAAACATAGGGTAAAACCATAGTGCTGTTATGTAGGGAGTTCCATGGCTTTGACCAAGCATGATGGAAAAACAAAGGTATTGGTTCAAGACGGAATGATGTGTGACTTGGAGGCAAATTGCAAGTGATAGTATTTCTGTGGACTTGTAGTCCTTATTCTTCCAGATGATAGAAGTTTGTTGGTTTGAAACATCAAAAAAAGCCTTAGTGATCAAGATAATGGACAAGCTTTGTGGAGTCAGTAAGTCCATTACCTACTGCAGAAGATCCAGTTTCTGATCTCACAGAGAGTCATTGAGCTGTACAGCACAGAAACAGATCCTTTGATCCAAATCATCCATGCCAACCAGGTATCCTGTATAAATCTAGTCCTATTTGCCAACATTTTGAAGAAGTAACAAAGAAGATTGATGAGGGCAGAGCAGTAGATTGGATCTATATGGACTTGAGTAAGGCGTTCGACAAGGTTCCCCATGGGAGACTGATTAGCAAGGTTAGATCTCACGGAATATGGGGAGAACTAGCCATTTGGATACAGAACTAACTCAAAGGTAGAAGACAGGGTGGTGGTGGAGGGTTGTTTTTCAGACTGGAGGTCTGTGACCAATGGAGTGTCACAAGGATTGGTGCTGGGCCCTCTACTTTTTGTCATTTACATAAATGATTTGGATGCAAGCATAAGAGGTACAGTTAGTAAGTTTACAGATGACACCAAAATTGGAGGTGTAGTGGACAATGAAGAGAGTTACCTCAGGTTACAACAGGATCTGGACCAGCTGGGCCAATGGGCTGAGAAGTGGCAGATGGAGTTAATTCAGATAAATGCGAGGTTCTGCATTTTGGGAAAGCAAATCTTAGCAGGACTTATACACTTAATGGTAAGGTCCTAGGGAGTGTTGCTGAACAAAGAGATCTTGGAGTGCAGGTTCATAGCTCCTTGAAAGTTGAGTCGCAGGTAGATAGGATAGTGAAGAAGGCGTTTGGTATGCTTTCCTTTATTGGTCAGAGTATTGAGTACAGGAATTGGGAGGTCATGTTGCAGCTGTATAGGACATTGGTTAGGCCATTGTTGGAATATTGCGTGCAATTCTGGTCTCCTTCCTATCGGAAAGATGTTGTGAAACTTGAAAGGGTTCAGAAAAGATTTACAAGGATGTTTCCAGGATTGGAGGATTTGAGCTACAGGGAGAGGCTGAACAGGCTGGGGCTGTTTTCCCTGTCGGAGGCTGAGGGGTGACCTTATAGAGGTTTACAAAATTATGAGGGGCATGGATAGGATAAATAGACAAAGTCTTTTCCTTGGAGTTGGGGAGTACAGAACTAGAGGGTATAGGTTTAGGGTGAGAGGGGACAGATATAAAAGAGACCTAAGGGGCAACCTTTTCACGCAGAGGGTGGTGCATGTATGGAATGAGTTGCCAGAGGATGTGGTGGAGGCTGGTACAATTGCAATATTTAAGAGGAATTTGGAAGGGTGTATGAATAGGAAGGGTTTGGAGGGATATGGGCCGGGTGCTGGCAGGTGGGACTAGTTTGGGTTTAGATATCTGATCGGTATGGACAGGTTGGACTGAAGGGTCTGTTTCCATGCTGTACATCTCTGTGACTCTATTTGGCCCATATCCCTCTAAACCCTTCCTGTTCATATACCCATCCAGATGTCTTTTAAACGTTCTAATCATACCAGCTTCTATCACGTCCTCATTCCATACATGCACCACCCTCTGTGTGAAAAAAGTTGCCACTTAGGTCCCTTTTATATCTTTCCCCTCTCACTTTAAACCTATGTTCTCTACTTCTGGACTCCTCCAACCCCAGGGAAAAGACCTTGCCTACTTATCCTACCCTGGCATCTCATGATTTTATAAACCTCAGCCTCTGACGCTCCAGGGAAAACAGCCCCAGCCTATTAGCTCAAACCCTCCAACCCTGGCAACATCCTTTCAAATCTTTTCTGAACCCTTTCAAGTTTCACAACGTCCTTCCTATAGAAGGGAGACCAGAATTGCACATAGTATTCCAAAAATGGCCGAACCAATGCCCTGTAAAGCCACAACATGACCTCTCAACTCTTATACTCAATGCACTGACCAATAAAAGCAAGCATACCAAAATGCTTTCTTCACTATCCTACTACAATTGTCTAAGATTTTATCTGGTTGGTCTGATTAAATTTCTGTTTAATGATAATTCAAGTATGTCAATTTAATGGTGGAGGATTTAGTAATGGTAACATTACTGAATGTCATGGTGAGCTGGTTAGTGTCACTCTTGTTGGAGATGGCCATTGCTTGGCAATCACATGGCATGAACGTAGCTTGCTGCTAAATCATTCCAAACCTGAACATTGTCCATGTCTTGCAACATATGGCCACCTGAAGAGTTATGAATCACACCAACTGAACATCAGCAAGCATGGTCACTTTAACCTTATAAAGGAGGGAAACGTTTTGATAAAACAGCTGAATGTGAGTGAGCCTAGACCCTGAGGAACTTCTGCAGTGATATCCTGGGGCTGAAATAGTTGACTTAAAACAGCCATCTTCTTTCCTCCTCTTTGCAAGGAGTCCAGTCAGTGGAGCATTTTCCATCAATTCCCATTGACTTCATTATTACTAGAGTTCCTTTCTACCACATTTGGTCAAATTCTGCCTTAATATCAAACTCAGTCACTCTGAAACTCGCCTCACATGTGGATTGCAGCTCTTTTCCCCAACTTTGGACCAAGGCTAGAAATTAGGTTTGGAGTTGAGTGGTTCTGATGGAACCCAAAGTGAGTATCACACTTCAATAAGAAATACCATAACATAAATCACTTATCACTTCAGAGTTAACTTAATTGTCTCCCAATTCTCCGCTGATAATCCTCAATGAATAGGCTTAACAGTTTTGAACCAGCTTTTGCTACCACGTCACAGCTGAAATGAAAATTTCTAAGGAACCTTAATTTAACTAAACAAGTTCCTTAGAATCCTGAATAATGGCATCCATTTTGTCCACTTGATGTTACTTTTGATAAAAATAAAGATTACTGTAGCAAATGTGTATTCATGTATGCTTCTAAAAGGGCTATCCTTAGAATTTTAGCAAACAATCAACAATATTGGGTTATTACAATTCTTTTAACTAACTACAGAAGTTAACAAAATAATTAAAAATAAACTTTTCATCCAGACATAGAGAGAGTTGGAATATTAAAAGTGATTTTATTGATTCTTAAAAATAATTTAAATTAGCTAAACAAAGTTTGCAGGCAGTAATGAATTTATCATTGCTAGCAAGGCCACTTCCAAACTTACAATATTTGCATTTAACATTAATTTCCAGTCATCTTTAACTTAATTGGAAACATAATTTTTCTTTTATGTAAAAACCAGGCATTTGCAGCTTAAGCTCCATTCATGAAGAGTACAATTTTACCTGATAAAAATTTGCTTCTTTCCATTACTGTTGAGAAAGTGCTGCAGGTAGCAATCATAATCTCCGCTGACGACCGAAAAAGGCTTACTCTGATCTGAAAACTCTTTCCTGTTGTCATAGTTACCTGCTATTAAGCTACGCAAAAGCCAATTTTGTGTTATGAATGGAGGATTACTGCCAGAGCTGGATTTAAAGAAACCTAATCCTCTTGTGTTTTGTCATTAAGAACCTTGTCCAGCAAGAATCAATTGCCAATGATTATGAGAAGGAAATCGTGCAAATCGTTTTTTCCCATCCCCAAGTGGAACACTGAGATTAGAGGGAAAGAGCTCCAGTTTTCTTTTTCTCATTTCCCCTTTGTCTCCTCAGGCCAGACACTGCCTCCCCCCGTCCTACATAAATGTATGAGATATAATACCCCCAGGATCAGGCAATAAATCAGACTCCAATTCCTTCCCTCATGGCTACGCACCTGTGAACAGCAGTTCAATTAGCAAAGCTGAAATAGAATTACATCCAACTGCTATGGCACAACATGCTTGATGCTCCAGTGTGCTCCATAATTATATCCTATCCTTTATAATGACGTTGATATATCAGTTAAATATCTGCACAGGCCACATAAATACCATTCACAAACTTTACTTCCAGTTGTTTGGTGACACTTTTACTAGCGCAAACTGCAATCTAAGTCTTTCCTTTTTAAATTTTGCTTCATCAGCTGGCATTGCAGACTGCCAACTCCAGCTTGTGTATACAGGTCGTTCTGCTGTAACGCGCGTTTTGTTAACGCAAATTCGCTGTAATGCAATTGACAAATTGGGAACACTGTTTCCAAATGTGAACTTTTACAAGATGTGTTGGCGGTGACATAATCGCCAATACTTCAAGCTAAGCTAAAGCACAATTCTTCTATACCATGGGTTAGCACAAGAACACAACCATCGTATTATAGAAGAACTACCTATAAAAGATTATTAACAGATTAGTATCTAATATAGTTCCTCCAGCATTGCTTATGAAAATAAAACTTTATTGTTAAGAAGAATAGAAAATTAGCACAGCATATGTCTTTTACTTGTTCTTCAAGGCTTCTGAGTACTCTTCACACACCCCAAGAACAGTAGGAAGCTGAACTGCTCTTTAAGCTGTGCCATTTAGTTAGATCGTGATTGATCTATCCACAGCTCCAATTCCTGCCTTGCACCATATCTCTTACCAAACTAAACAATCAGACTCAGTCTTGAAAATTTCAGTAGAGCCTGGGTCCACAGTTTTTGAATGTTGGGGAAAATAATGCTTTATGGTGCTTTAAGGCAATACCGCTTTCTGAACATTGAGATATTGATCTGAAGTATTTCAGGTTTTGGGTATCTGCACATACACTGTCCCTGAGGCTGTTTGCTCCTTATCTCCAAATGTGGCTCTTCAATACCAAACATATTGTAATATTCTCTTATTTACATCTGGACAGAATCAGTCATCAGATACAGCTGCCTGGTGGCCTCTAAAACCTCTCTATTCTCATATTCATTCAAGGCTAGTGTTTTCTTTATTTCTGATGTGAAAGTCATGTGATACATTACATGCATGCATCTTATTATACCACTGAACATTCCAGATTTCCAGCCCATGTGAAAGAAAAGTTACTCTATTTCACTCCTAAATGCCTATGTTTTAATTTTAACATGCCAACGCATTCTATCTAGTTTATTCTAGACTCCTCTACCAGAGGAAATGGTTTCTCTGAATCTATACTATTGGATTGTTTTTATCATGATATAGACTTCAATGTTGCAAGTGTTTCCAAACATAAGGCTGTGCAACTTTCTAATTTATGTATGTAATGTTTGCACATTTCACACATATTCAATAAGTACCTGAATCCAGACAGGTTTGGCAGAGCTTGGGGAAGATATCTCTGGTGGTGGGGTCCATTATTTTTCTCCTTTTATATATTCCCCTCCCCACCCTTATCAGCAATTCACAGAGACCATTCCATCCGTGACTCCCTCGTCAGATCCACACCACCCCATCAGCCCACACCACACGCCTGGCACCTTCCATTGCCACTGCAGGAAATGCAAAACCTGTGCCCACACCTTCTCCCTCAACTCTGTCCGAGGCCCCAAAGGATCCTTCCAGATCTGCCAGAAATTTACCTGTACCTCCACCAATGTTATCTACTGTATCCGTTGCACCCGATGTGGTCTCTTCTACATCAGGGAGACAGGACACCAACTTGGGATAGTTTCAGAGAACATCTCTGGGACACCCTCACCAACCAACCCCACCGCTCCATCACTGAACACTTCAACTCTCCCTCCCACTCCGTCAAGGACATGCAGGTGCTGGGCATCCTCTGTCACCAAACCCTGACCACCCGATACCTGAAGGAAGAACGCCTCATATTCTGCCTTGGGACCCTGCAGCCACACAGGATCAGTGCAGATTTCACCAGTTTCCTCATTTCCCCTCCCCTACATCCCAGTCCCAAGCCTTCAACTCGGCACCACTCTCTCTACCCGTCGATCATCTTTCCCATCTCTCCGCTCCACCCTCCTCTCCGACATATCACCTTCTCCCTCACCTTCATCTACCTACCGCATTTTCAGTTACCTTCCCCCTTACCCCACCCCCTCCCATTTCTCTCTCAGCCCCGCGGCCCACAAGCCTCATTCCTATGAAGGACTTATGCCTGAAATGTCGATTCTCCTGCTCCTGGGATGTTGCCTGATCTGCTGTGCTTTTCCAGCACCACACTCTCGACTCTGATCTCCAGCATCTGCAGTCCTCATTTTCTCCCAGACCTTGAGCAAGGCAGCAGTACTACTTTGTACAAAAACAACACAAGTTACAAAAATTATTGATTGATAGTTGGCTGCGTTTTGTACTTTCCTCCTAATCTCCCCCTCCATTTGCTCAGTGTTAGATCTCTTATTCATCTATATATGTAATCTGAGTTTGGAGAGTTCCTTTTCTATGAAAAGTACTACATAAATATTTGTATTGGACTCACTGGCTAATGTATATCTTGCCCAAAGGTGAATGTACAATGTCTAGAAAGCAGAGTTTTGGTTTGTAGTTTATGATCACAAATATTGGTAATTATAATACATCTTTTCTGATTAAATGTGTGTACATTTTATGCACATTTCTTATTCATTATATGTATCGTTGTTTTTTATTAGTTTTGTGTGTTTTAAATATTTTAATGTGAAATAGGTTGAATATCCTCCTACCTTCATGTTTCCAGTATGCTGTTGGTTAAAACTTAGAAGTAATTTACCTGTGATCTTGTTGTTCATTTGCATTGTGAGGTACAGGAGAGGTCTGTATAAATTATGTGTCAATATTTTTTATGTTATTCCATGCAAAGCCATTTTACAATTTAGATTGGCCATTTATTTAACATTGGAGTTTGTAGGGAGAATATAGCACTTCAATAAAAAGAAATTGCCTCAAAATAAAACCAAGAACTATGGATTCTGGAAATCTGAACAATTGTGATGAAGATTTGCTGAACCCAAAAGGTTAACTCTGCTTTCTCTCAACAGATTCTGCTAGATCTGTTTAGAATAGAGTATTTTCCAGCAACTTCTGTTTTTGCCTCAAAATAGGTTCATTCTACAATTCCTCTATGTAATACCAATTAAAATAGATTTTGGTGAGATTTCAGTTAGAATAAGTTACAAACTGAAAATTGATTTATTAACCATTTTTAAAAAATGCTGAGTTCCAGATAGAGAAACGGCTGATGGAGCCAGTTGCAGATTGTAAAAGCTTGCTAACCCGCAAAAGCATAAATTGTCCATTCTGAAGGAAGTACAAAAAGTCCTAGTCCACAGACATAGCAAGAACATTCTAATTAAACCAATATACTACAAGAAGGATAAGCACAGTAACCAACATGTAACAGGTTTTCCACATGAAATCAATTGGGAAAGTAATCACAACAAAAAATAATCTTTGAATTATCATGACATGAGTTTTCTTTACTGTTTCAACTTTACAATGTTCACTATCCTGAAATATTTTTGTTGCATGAAATCTTCATGAATTGATATCTGAATAAAATTGTTTGTTTAAAATATGGTCTTGGAATTTCAGCATCAGAGGTGTATTGACTTTATTAGTGACATGTTAGTGGGTTCAGTGTTAGTTCCCTTATTCATTGCTACCCATAATGTGAATTTGGAAAGTTTTCTTTGCTAAGGGTGTTACATGAATGCAAGTCATTGGTGTACCTTATATCTTATAATGTACAGTACATATTGTGTTTCGACTTATTAGAAGAAAATACTTCAATTCAAAAAGTGGATTTCACATCTCAAATGCTTCCAAAATGATTCAGAGCCAATTAATTAGAACATAAAACATTACAATGCAGTACAGGCCCTTCAGCCCTCGATGTTGCGTCGACCTGTAATACCAATCTGAAGCCCACCTAACCTACACTGTTCCATTTTCATCCATATGTCTATCCAATGACCATTTAAATATCCTTAACGCTGCTGAGGCTACTACTGTTGGAGGCAGGCCGTTCCACGACCCTACTAATCTCTGAGTAAAGAAACTACTGCTGACATCTGTCTTATATTGATCACTCCTCAATTTAAAGCTATGTCCCCTCATACTAGCCATCACCATCCGAGGAAAAAAGCTCTCACTGTCCACCCTATCTAACCCTCTGATTATCTTACATGTCTCAATTAAGTCACCTCTCAACCTTCTTCTCTCTAACAAAAACTGCCTCAAGTCCCTCAGCCTTTCCTCATAAGACCTTATGAGGCATACCAGGCAACATCCTAGTCAATCTCCTCTGAACCCTTCTCAAAGTTTTCATATCCTTCCTATTATGCGGTGACCAGAACTATACGTATTACTCCAAATGCTCCCAGTATTCTGCATTCTTGTTACTCCTTCTAAAGTGAATCACCTCGCACTTTTCCACATTAAACTCCATTTTCCACCTCTCAGCCCAGCTCTGCAGCTTATCTATGTCCCTCTGTAACATATAACATTCTTTGGCACTATCCACTTACTTTAGTGTCATCTGCAAAGTTCTGGCCCATCCTTCTTGGCCCTCATCCAGGTCATTTATAAAAATGACAAACAGATCGTTCAGGTACCCCACTAGCAACTGAACTTCAGGATGAACATTTCCCATCAACCACCACCCTCTGTCTTCTTTCAGCTAGCCAATTTCTGATCCAAACCGCTAAATCACCCACAATCCCATGCCTCCGTATTTTGTGCAATAGCCTACTGTGGGGAACCTTATCAACCACTTACTGAAATCCACATATAGCACATCAACTACTTTACCCTCATCCACCTGTTTGGTTACCTTCTCAAAAAACTCAATATGGTTTATGAACCTACCCTTCACAAAACTGTGTTGACTATCTGTTATCAATTTATTCTTTTCTAGATGATTATAAATCCTATCTCTTATAACTTTTCCAGCACTTCACCCACAACCAAAGTAAGGCTCATTGGTCTATAATTTCCAGGGTTGTCTCTATTCCCCTTCTTGAACAAGGGAACAACATTTGCTATCCTCCAGTCTTCTGGCACTACTCCTGTTGACAGTGAAGACATAAAGATCAAAGTCAAAGGCTCAGCAATCTCCTCCCTGGCTTCCCAGAGCATCCTAGGATAAATCCCATCTGGCCTGGGGAACTTACCTATTTTCACAGTTTCCAAAATTGCTAACATTTCCTCCTTGTGAACCTCAATCCCATCTCGTCTAGTAGGCTATAACTCCGTATTCTCCTCAACAATATTGTCTTTTTCCAGTGTGAATACTGACAAAACATTTTCATTTCATGCTTCCCCTATCTCCTC
Organism: Chiloscyllium plagiosum; assembly: GCF_037043375.1. NCBI lineage: Eukaryota > Metazoa > Chordata > Chondrichthyes > Orectolobiformes > Hemiscylliidae > Chiloscyllium > Chiloscyllium plagiosum. Next base: position 66,806,069 of record NW_028270147.1, on the reverse strand, counting down.
TGACTCCAACATTCCACTACTATCCTTGATTGGCCCTATTCTTACTTTAGTCATTCTTTTCTTCCTGAAACTTTAGGATTTTCTTTGATCCTATCTGCCAACGACTCCTCATGTCCCCTCCTGGCTCTTCTTAGCTCTCTCTTTAGGTCTTTCCTGACTAATTTGTAATTCTCAAGTGCCCTAACTGAACTTTCATGGCTCATCCTAACACAAGCTTTCTTCCTCCTCTTGACAAGAGATTCAACTTCTTTAGTATACCACGACTCCCTTGCTCGACAACTTCCTCCCTGCCTGACAGGTATATACTTATCAAAGACAAACAGTAGCTGTTCCTTGAAAAAGCTCCACATTTCAGTTGTGCCCAACTCCTACAGTTTCCTTCCCCATCCTATGCACCCTAAATCTTGCCTAATAATATCATAATTGCCTTTCCCTCAGCTATAACTCTTGCCGTGTTGTATATACCTATCCCCTTCCATCACGAAATTAAACATAACTGAATTGTGGTCCTATCACCAAAGTGCTCACCTACCTCCAAATCTAACACCTGGCCGGGTTCGTTATCCAGTACCAAATCCAATATGGCCTTGCCCTTGTTGGCCAGTCTACATACTGTGTCAGGAAACCTTCCTGCACACATTGGACAAAAACTGACCTATCTAAAGTACTTGTCTATAGTATTCCCAGTCAATATTTGGAAAGTTAAAGTCCCCATAACAATTACCCTCGCTCCTGTCGAGAATTATCTTTGCTATCCTTTCCTCTACATTTCTGGAAGTATTTGGAGGCCAATAGAAAACTCCCAATAGAGTGATCTCTCCTTTCCTGTTTCTAACCTCAGCCCATACTACTTTAGTAGATGAGTCCTCAAATGTCTTTTCTGCCACCGTAATACTGTCCTTGATTAACAATGCCACACCCCCCCCCACACCCCTCTCTTTCACCATCTTTTCTGTTCTTACTTAAACATCTAAATCCTGGGACAGGCAACAACCATTCCTGTCCCTGCTCTACCCATGTCTACCAATGGCCACAACATTGAAATCCCAGGTACCAACCCACGCTGCAAGTTCACCCACCTTATTCCGAATGCTCCTGGCATTGAAGTAGACACACTTCAAACCAAATTCTTGCGACCTTGAAACCTTACTTCTGACCTCACTACTGTCAACCTCCTGTATACTAGAAGTACAATTCAGGTTCCCATTCCCCTACTGAATTAGTTTAAACCCTCCTAAAGAGCATTAGCAGATTCCACCCCCCCCACCCCCCCCTTCCCCAGGATATTGGTACCCCTCTTATTCAGGTATAGACCATCCTGTTTGTAGAGGTCCCACCTACCCCGGAAGGAGCCTCAATTACCCTCCCTCCTGCACCATCCCTGTAGCCACGTGTTCACTCCTCTCTCTCCCTATTCCTCTCCTCACTAGCAGGTGACATGGGCAACAAACCAGCAATAACAACTCTGTTCATTCTTGCTCTAAGCTTTCACCCTAGCTCCCTGATTTTCTGTTTAAGATTCCCATTCCTTTTCCGACTTATGTTGTTAGCGCCTGTGTGGACCACGACTTGGGGCTGCTCCCCCTCCGCCTTAGGGATCCTAAAAACACAATCCGAAACATCATAGACCCTGGTACCTGGGAGGCAATACACCAACCGTGAGTCTCTCTCGTTCCCACAGAACCTCCTATCTGTCTCCCTAACTATGGAGTTCCCAATGACGAATGCTCTGCTCCTCTTCCCCTTTCCCTTCTGAGCAACAGGGACAGGCTCTGTGCCTGAGATCTGTGCCCCATCGCTTACTCTGGTACATCACTCACCACCTCCCAACAGTATCCAAAATGGTATACTTGTTGTTGAGGGGAACAGCCACAGGGGATCCCTGCACTACCTGCCAGTTCCTTTTCCATCCCCTGACGGTAACCCATCTATGTTCTTCTTGTACCTGAGGTGAGACTACCTGGCTGTCACGCCTCTCAATAACGACCTCTGCCTCCCGAATGATCTGAAGTCCATCCAGCTCCAGCTCCAGTTCCCTGATGCGGTTTTTGAGGAGCTGAAGTTAGGTGCACTTCCCACAGATGCAGTCAGCAGGGTCACTGTTGGTGACCCTTACCTTCCACATTCTGCAGGAGGAACATTCAACTGCCCTAACCTCCATTCCCAAAGAGACTAATGAAAACTAATAAAACACTAGTCACTTTACCAATCCAGCACACAGAAACTTTTTTTTTGGTTAGAGGAGGAAGATGGGTGGGGGACACTACCCAGGCAGTGTTTTGGGTAATGCAGCAGCCCAATTATTCTTGAACTCTAGTGACTGTTATGTAAACAATTACAGTGGCACAGAAGAGTATGGAATGTTTTACCTGCAACAGTAGTAGATTTGCCAACTTTAAGTACATTTAAGTCGTCATTGTCAAGCATATGGACGTACATGGAATAGTATAGATTAGATGGGCTTCAGATTGGTGTGACAGGTCGGCGCAACATTGAGGGCCGAAGGGCCTGTACTGCGCTGTAATATTCTATGTTCTATGTTCAAACCACGAGTTATGTGAATCGTTAATCTGCTCCTTAAGCTATAGATTGAAGGATAATGTTGGTCATGGACTTCACAAAACATGACTTGAGATCTTTACATTCACTTGACAAAAAGCGTGATCCTGTATTTAGCTCTCATTCAAAACTCACCATATATAATGGCACAGTACACTTGCAGTGCTACATGGAGATGGCGCCTAAATTCCTACAGTATATAAGACTGTTACAACTGTTCTTACATAATAGATGCAATGACCATTACCTCATCATGTTTCATTTTGCTGGAATAATCACCTATTTTGTAATTAGTTGCAAGGTAATTCATTCCATAATGAGGTTGGCATTCTGGTAGTAAAAGCCAATTTTACAATTTTGCACTCATGATCCAAAGTTAGAGGCAGAAGGACATCAAATTTGGAATGTGAACACAAAAATCAGCAAGCCTAATGGGTGCCACGCATCATTTTAAATTTCTTTTAAATTGCTCACACTACAAAGCATGTTGTATGATTTATTTTTAATTTTCAGGAAATAAAGAAACTCTTTCAACTCATCAAATTTATCCAGGGCAAACAGTTCTTGTAAACTCCATTTGGTCTTAGTTGTACATAAATAGCAAAAACCCTTCCCAAAGAAACAAATCACTACATCAGCAAAGCAATGGGATTAGGCAGACAGGGAAAGAAACAGCAATTGGGGACGCAGATGGTACGGAGACTGTACATTTATTACAGACTGGAACACTAATACATTATCCCGGTCACTGCCATCACTCTGGCATTGATGGGCTGCCCAGTTGTCACTCACTTCATGCTTTACGAGTGTATTCAGTAACAAAGACAATATCCTGAAGCTGACAGATTATAACAGCCAGGTTAGGTGGGGTTATTCTTGCTAAGAATGGTCTAGTATCAGACCACAACGTTTTCGGTTGGATTATGAGCAATTTACCATACATCACAAAAGCAAATACCTGCAATTATACCTTTGCTTCAAAGAAATAGTACACAGTGCAGTTTTTATAAATTAGCATAATGAGAATGTGTCATAGAATTCAGTGTCCCCATGTGGTTTAAGAAATGTCACAGCTGCACAGACTATGTTTATTATATTGGCAGCAATGCAATATGAGCTCTGTTCTCCACTGTGTGTCATATCACTGTTCTTCTAAGAGAATAAATCTACCAGAGGAAAGTACAATGCAGACTGAGACCCTTTGGCACATCAAGTTTATGTTGGCTCTCTTCCTTGTCCTTACTCCATAATACCTTCAAGTTTCTTTCCTTCAAGTAATTATCTCAACTCCTTTATAAAGTTACTGCTAAATTATCCACCACCTAATCAGGTAATGCTTTGCCGATCCTAATCGTCTATGTAAAAGTATATTTTGCTTGTCAGAGTTTTCTCATCACCTTAAATCTATATCCTTTGGCTACTAACCTGAAAGTAATTAGAAATAATATTTTTATGTACCCTATCTAAACCCTTAATGCATTTAAGTGCCTGTACCAAATCTCACTTTTGCTCTAGTGAGGACAATGATTTTTATAATCTATCCACATGGCCTGTAAACCTTCATTCCTGAAACCATTGCAGCAAATCTGTTCTGTATCTTCCCTCAAAACCCTAATGATCTTTCTAAAGTGTGGAGCTCAAAATTGGACCCAATACCCCAGCTGGGCCCAGAATTTTACCTATTTTTCTAATCAACCTGTTCAGAGATGATATTACATCCCTCTGGAGCCGGTAGGACTTGAACCCAGGCCTCCCAGTGCAGGGGTAGGGACACTACTACCGTGCCACAAGAGGACCCCATTGCCATGTCATTGTTTATCCAAAATAATGTGGCTTGGATATATATAGCTTCTGTGAAACTTCTTTTTGTGCTCTACGCTTTTTAGAAACCTTAGGGATCCAGTATACTTTAATTAGATTCCCTCCAGTGTGGAAACAGGCCCTTCGGCCCAACACGTCCACACCAACCCTCCGAAGAGCAACCCACCCGGACCCATTCACCTACATTTAAGCCTGACTAATGCACCTAACACTATGGGCAATTTAGCATGGCCAGTTCAGCTAACCTGCACATCTCTGGATGGTGGGAGGAAACCGGAGAACCTGGAGGAAACCCGCGCAGACACGGGGAGAATGTGCAAACTCCACACAGACAGTCAGTCCGAGGCAGGAATTGAACCCGGGTCCCTGGCGCTGTGAGGCAGCAGTGATAACCACTGAGCCACTGTGCCATTGTTACTAACTACTTTGTGGGCCTATTCTGCTATATTCAAAACATTTATGGACAAACAAAGCAAGGCTCCCTCTTCTTATATGCCTCTTAACATTGTATCACTGAAATGTACTGTTTGTCCTCGTGCCCTGTACCAAAACATATAAAAAGGCAAAGTACACCTTAGAATGGCTGAGACTAATAGAGGAAGAATGTTATATTAGATTCACTCATTAAATTGTCATTGATTACAAGGCATCAAAAGTTTCTGTTTCTTTCAATGCAAATTCACAATTCTCTAGGTCACTCAGATTGCAACTTCTTACTATCTTCTTCTGATCTTTCTTTGATGTAGTTTTGTCTGTAACAGCTGTGGGACTTGCGGCATCGAATGTCTTTCTCTGTTTCTATGTGATAATCCCAGTGATAGTTGGAAGTGCATTTACAACAGATTGTTGCCACAAGGCAGCTCACTGGTGTCACATGGCACAAGAAAAGAAATGGATCTAGCACTAATCAAGGCAATCCATCTGCTGGCTTAGCAAATTCTGCTTTTCACTGGTGTCTCAGCTTTCTGTGATTTCTGAGGATGTTTGCGAACTGCAAACTGGGTAGCATTGTATTTTATAGTTCCCTAATATGACCCTAATGCTCCTGGGGCTATGAAATTGTTCTCATTTATACTTCAGGCTAGCACAAAAACAAGCATGTGGATCGTTTCAAAGTAGAAACTCATGACTTTTTTTCCCCTGGCTGTCAGATTGATATCAACAATTCATACAAAGCAGAGGAGAAAGGCATTCAACTTGTGCAGGCTCCCTGAAAGAAGCTATCCAAATAACCCCACTCCCTACACTTTCTCCACAGCCCTGCTAATTTTGATTTTTTTTTAAATGTGTTTAATTCTCTTTTGAAAAGTACTGAAAGAACCTGCTTCCATCACCTCCATAACGTAGTGTGTTCCTGATCATACCCAACTCCATTGGAATACTACAGTTAGATCCAGGGGATCAAGGGTGAAGGGGAAAAGTGAAGGGGAGAAGTAGGAAAATCGGGTTGAGAAACATAATGACCTTGTGATCGAATGGTGGAGGAGATTCAATGGGCTGAATGGTTTAATTCTGCTCCTATATATTATGGTCTTTCCTCTGGTAAATGTCTAATTTGCATGGATTCAGTGGTAACCCTCAGTTTAAACTGAGGCCTTAAATTAGGGTGGCATGGTAGCTCAGTGGTTAGCACTACTCCCTCACAGTGACAGGGGCCTGGGTTCAATTCCAGCCTCAGGTGACCGTGTGGAGTTTGCACGTTCTCCCCATGTCTGTGTGGGTTTCCTCCAGGTGCTCTGGTTTCCTCCCACAGTCCAAAGATGTGCAGGTCAGGTGAACTGGGCCTGCTAAATTATGCTTGGTATTCAGTGATGTGTAGGTTAGGTGCATTAGTCATGGCAAGTGCAGAATAATAGGGTTGGGGAATGGGTCTGGGTGGGCTACTGTTTGAAGGGTTGGTGTGGACTTCTTGGGCTGAATGGCCTGTTTCCACACTCTAGGGATTCTATGATTTAAACTCAGCACCAATCATCTCCCTCTAATAAGAGAGCAGCTTGATGGTCCTCTGGAACTATGGCCTCCTGACATTTTTATGAAACATTCAGGGGTACAGCCTATTATTCAATATGTTGGTTACAGCCTCAAAAACTTAGGTTTTTTTTCATAAAACCGCACTGATTTTGTCTAATTCTAAAATGTTTTCCTAAGTGCCCAGCCTCCGAGTTCATCTAGGCTGCATCTCAGATTGTTTGAGAGTCACTGAATCATAGCTGATGCTGCAAGTTTATTATAGGATGGTGAGGAGGCAAACCCTAAGTCTCCCTCAGCCCCCACAAGGATTGAACCCTGCAATGTTGGCATGGTCATGAGCTGCACATCAGCTGTGTCACCAACTGAGATGACCAGTTCCCCCAAAACTGGCACAGGCCCTGCTGAGGCAGGCAGAAGACCACACATACCATAAAACTGAGGTGCTCTCTGCAGCTTTGGGAAACAATACACACCCTCAGATCATGGTGTTGACCATCACTTTTGCACTGAATAGCCCTCGGGCCTGCCTCTGGCTGGTCACCTCCAATTGATTTCTGAGCTCCAGACACCGCTGGGAAAATTCCAGTGGTCTCCTTATCATTTCCTCATGAACAAGTCCAACTGGCTTCCTGCCATTGCTGAGTGGGGAGGCTGCTGCCCTATTGATTCAGTCTTGACCAAGAACAGAAACAGAACAATGTTGCACTGAGACAGAACCATGTTGAACTGACATGAGAAATGTAGAAACAGATAGCAAGAGTCTCTCTGCAGCTGTTTACAAAGGAAAAGTGAGTGATGGTGCTCTAGACAGTGAGAAGCGGGACACATAGCAGGTAAAAAGGAAATGGCAAATGGAGTGAACAAGTACTTTGTTTCTGATTTCATTTGAGGATATAAAAACTACAATTTTTAGGCTGTAAATCAGGAGGTGGAAGGGAATGAGGAACTCAATTAAATTACAATCACTGCAGAAGTGGTCCTGAGCAAAATGATGGAGCTGCAGGCTAATAAATCCCTGGGTCCCAATGGATTTCTTAAAAGTGGTTGCTAATGAGGTACTAGATGTGTTGGTGTTAATTTTCCAAATTTCCAAGATTCTGCAATGCTTCCCTCAGATTTGAAATTAGCAACTACAACCACTGGCAGATGGAATTTCATTAGGATAAATGCAAGGTATTGCATTTTGATAAAATAAACAAGGGTAGGATTTATACCATTAATGGTAAGGCCTTGGGTAGTGTTGTAGAACAGAGAGACCTAAGGGTTCAGATACATGGTTCTTTGAAAGTTGCATCACAGGCAGACGGGGAGGCTAAGAAAGTATTCAACATGCTTGCTTTCATTTCTTAGACCAGTGAATATAGGAATTGGGACATCATGCTGTTGTTGTGCAGGACACTAGTTAGGCCACTTTTGGAGTACTGTGTACAGCTCTGGTCACCCTGCTATAAGAAGGACATTATTAAATTGGAGAGAATTCAGAGAAGATTTACCAAGATGTTGCTGAGATTTGAGGGTTGGAGTTATAAGGAAAGGTTGGATAAGCTAGGAAGTTTTTCACTGGAGTATAGAAGGTTGAGGGGTGACCTTATAGAGGTTTATAAAATCATGAGGAGCTTAGATAAGGTGAATACCAAAGAACTTTTCCTTAAGGTAGGGGTGTTCTAAACTAGGGGGCAAAATTTTAAGGTGAGAGGAGAAAAATTTAAAAGAGACATTTTCACACAGAGGGTTGTTCATATGTGGAATGAACTGTCAGAGGAAGTGGTAGATGCAGGTACAGTTACAACATTTAAAAGACATTTTGATAGGTACATGGATAGGAAAGGTTTGGAGGGATATGGAGCAAATGCAGGCAAGTGGGACTTGTTTAGTTCAAGAAACTTAGTTGGCATGGTTGAGTTGGACTGAAGGGTCTGTTTCCGTGCCATATGACTCTATGACTCTCTTCAAGAATGGAGGGAGACGGAAACATGAAACTAAATGCCATCCAGCTGAAATTCAGTCAGGGTGGGGGGAGTTGGTGGAATCTATCATTAAAGAGGTTATAACTGGGTACTTTGAAAAACTGGTTGGGAAGAGTAAGCATGATTAGGATTCAGTCATACATATCACTGGTGAGACCACTGCATATTGTTTTCTCTGGAGTTTAAAAGGGTGAGGGGTGACCTGATTGAAGTATATAAGGTGTTGAATGGTCTTGACAAGGTCAATGTAGAAAGGATGTTTCCTCCTGTGGGCGAATGCTGAACTATTTTAATTGTTTTACACTGTTTTAATAATTAGGGGGTCGTCCTTTCAGCACAGACATGAAGAGATTTTTTTTATCTCAGTGGGTTATGTGACTTGGAAACTCTTGGCTTCAAAAGGTAGTGGAGGAGGGAGTCATTGTTGAGAAGATGGTGGACAGATCCTTGTTGCACAAGAGAATCAAAGGTTATCAGAAAATAGATGGGAATGTGAAATTTGGAACACAAACAGACCAGCCATGATCATATCAAATGGTAAAGCATGCCTGAGGGACTGAATGGCCTACTTTGTTCCTAAATCGAATGCTGGCATGTATGGACTTGGATGACACAATGGGACATTTTCCAACTCTTAGCTCTGCAGTACCAGGGTCATTCAATCTGACTCAGGCCCAATCAAAAGCCCTCAAAATTCCCCAAATTTGCTTCTGAGGTGTTTGAGTGCTTTATAAAATGAGAGTTAGTTTAGTCTTCCCAACAGTAATCCATTCCTTTTATCATTAGAATGATATATCCATTTGGCCCCAGCATAAGAATCCTGCTGAGAAGCCACAACTGGAAAGGAAAGCAGTGTATCCACTCTCTCTGGTCAGAAGAGACAAAAAAAAGATAAAAACGTTAACAGCTTTAATTCTACCTGTTGCTCTATGCATTCATTTGCTGTTTGTAAAATGAAACCTATTTAATGATTCAGGCCTGGGTACCCACTAGAAGATTGGAAAGGCTCCAATTTCCAGTTGCAGAAAATGGAATACTATCAGTATCTCCTGGAATACAAGACCATATAATTAAACTATGGGCTGGACAGGCAATTCCTGTGTGCAAGCCTTGGGGATTGCTTACAGGAGTCTCCAGCACTGCTGTACCTGAAAGAATATCTAAGGCAACCTGAAGGTGCCATTACTGGCATGCAGGCGTACTCTCTCATGAAAAAGCAGTGAAGCAGGGCTGTCAGATGGTAGTGCCAAATATAAATTCAAGCTGCACTCCCTAGAGGACACTAAAGCAAATAAGAATTAAGTTTCCAAGTTAGAAAACAGTTGATTCTGCCTCTAGCAACATTGCAACGAGATGGAACCAGGAAATGGTTGGCTACCTAACACTTACTTTTCCTAAGTGGATAAACAAGATAATGATTAGATTAGATTACTTACAGTGTGGAAACAGGCCCTTCGGCCCAACATGTCCACACCAACCCACCGAAGCGCAACCCACCCAGACTCATTCCCCTACATTTATCCCTTCACCTAACACTACAGGCAATTTTAGCATGGCCAACTCACCTAACCTGCACATTTTTGGACGTGGGAGGAAACCAGAGCACCCCGAGGAAACCCACGCAGACACGGGAAGAATGTGCCAACTCCACACAGAGAGTCGCCTGAGGCGGGAATTGAACCCAGGTCTCTGGCACTGTGAGGCAGCTGTGCCGCCCATGTAAGAAATAAATCTCCTAACATTAAAAGAAAGGGTGCAAATGTGGGGAGCAGTTTGCAGCCAGGAATTCTGGAAGAACAAGGTTCCCTCCGGTCCTGTGGAAGTTTCATATCTATCCTGATATGATACCAGCCTGAGGATCATATTTGGACAGCCAGCTAGTCCGAGGGGCAAACAGGCCTCTGAGCACCAACTACAGCTGGAGCCCAGAGAGAAGAGAAGGATAGATCAGACTCCAGGGAATGGGTAGGGTTGGTGACAGGGGACGTTTGATGCTCAAAGATGGGTAAGGTCGAGGTGGATGGGGTTCAATTTTGGAATATTTTTGTTTTTCCAAATGCCTGACAAAATCCCCTCAAAATTCCCCAAATTTGTTTGTGCTCAACCAATTACATATTGGCCGCATGTAGACATTTCAGACAATGTTATAACTCCAACTACAAAGTCTTTAGCAAAACCACATTGAACAGCCCCTGAAGGTCACCCACAGCTTAGTAAATGTGGAAGGATGTCTAATGTAGTCCTGCTCGAGATGCTCAAGAGCAGGATTGGCTGCCTGTTGAATGCAGAAGATTCTCTTACAAGCACCAATGAAAAGGTTTAGTGTCAACAGAGAGGGGCTAACTTGCCACAGGAAGAGACTCTTAAAAATTGAGAAGTGTTTACATTCCTAGCTCATCCAGGGTTTCAGTTGCTCTTGCTGCTGTGATAAAAATATTTTATCACCGTGTCTGTGGCGTAGTGGCTCAGTGGTTTCGTTAGCATCGTGGCTCAGTGGTTAGCACTGCTACCTCACATCGCCAGGTACCCGGGTTCAATTTCAGTCTTAAGTGTCTGTGTGGAGTTTGCACATTCTCCCCATGTCTGCATGGGTTTCCCCTGGGTGCTCCGGTTTCCTCCCACAGTCCAAAGGTGTGCAGGTTAGGTGAATTGGCCATGCTAAATTGCACATATTGTCTTTAGGGATGTGTAGGTTAGGTGCATTAGTCAGGGTTAAATGTAGGACAATGGGTCTGGGTGGGTTACTCTTCGGAGGGTTGGTGTGGACTTGTTGGGCTGAAGGGCCTGTTTCCAGACTGTAGGGATTCTATTCTATGAAAAATTATTAATATCCACACACAGAACCCAAAATGTCCTTGGTTAATCAGTGTGGGAGTTGACATTGAAGTTGCATTGATGGGAGAGTTTCATGAAATCTTTTTCAAACTGTAACTGGTGATTAGGATCAGCCGATAATAATTTAACAAAACAGCTTAAACAGAGAGCCCAAATTGACCATAAATTTAAGTGCTATGTTTTCAAAGGAGGCTCTAGTAATGTAACCAAAGAATAAGAATCCTGATGTGGGAGTGTGCTCCATCTGGCGTTCATGTTGGAGTGGGGAATTTGTTTTAAATGAAGTTTTCAATCTGTCCCCACTCCAGATGTACAATGTGCAATTTTCCATCTGGCCTTTCATGCCAATTTATAGTATTTTTGGACAGAGGACTTACTGCATGTAATTCCTTTCTACTCATTCAGGCCATACAAAGTAGTTGTGAAAACTGCTTTGAATTCACAGTCTATTAAATTAATAGATCGAGTAGTGAGGGTAATGATTACGATTTAGAATTTGATAAGATCCATGAATAGGCAGGGAAGAGAAGGATCCGGACCACAAAGGCCTATTTAGAAAGATATCGTGTGTCGGCACAGGCTTGATGGGATGAAGGAACTGTTCCTATACCGTACTGTTCTTTGCTTTTGAGACAGATTAAAGAATCTTGGTATGCCATTAACTCATGTCTATTGCTTCAGTTACGTGGTCAGTATTAAGAGACTGCTCACTTTTTGTGGTTGCCATTTAAGTAGCAAGACAACACACACACCACCAAAGAGAGGAACTAAATAGTCCAAATTGTGATCCAAATTTCACATCCTATATAACAAGATGAAAGTTTCTAGTGCAGTGGCAAACTATATAACAAATCAATTTTGCCACCAGTCTTTTTGGATAAATGCTGTCTTCATCTTGGATGTGAAGAACTAGGGTTAGGATTCTGGAAAACTGAAAGGAAATAGTAATACCCAAGGGCCCAACTTACATCGTGGCTTGTATGTTAAAACATGTGATTCTGCTGTGTTGAAAGATTTTTTTCATGGAGAGCATCTTTTAAGATATCGAAGAAACAGGAGTGTCAATTGTAAAGATGTAGCAAAAAGATGTGCCCTCTTGCAGTATGGCCCAACATAATGTGCAGTTGGAGTTATAACATTGTCTGAACTGTATGCATGAAGCAGCAGCCAATATGTAATTGGTTAAACACAAACAAATTTGGGGAATTTTGAGGGGATTTTGTTAGGCATTTGGAAAAACAAAAATATTCCAAAGTTGAACCCCATCCACCTCGACCTTACCCATCTTTGAGCATCAAACGTCCCCTGTCACCAACCCTACCCACTCCCTGGAGTCTGATCTATCCTTCTCTTCTCTCTGGGCTCCAGCTGTAGTTGGCGCTCAGAGGCCTGTTTGCCCCTCGGACTAGCTGGCTGTCCAAATATGATCCTCAGGCTGGTTTCATATCAGGATAGATATGAAACTTCCACAGGACCGGAGGGAACCTTGTTCTTCCAGAATTCCTGGCTGCAAACTGCTCCCCACATTTGTACCCTTTCTGTTAATGTCAGGAGATTTGTTTCTTACATTATCTAATTTATCCACTTAGGAAAAGTAAGTGTTGGGTAGCCTAACCGTTTCCTGGTTCCATTCCATTGCAATGTTGCTAGAGGCAGAATCAACTGTTTTCTAACTTGGAAACTTAATTCTTATTTGCTTTAGTGTCCTCTGGGGAGTGCAGCTTGAATTTATATTTGGCACTACCATCTGACAGCCCTGCTTCACTGCTTCTTCATGACAGAATATGCCTGCATCCCAGAAATGGCACCTTCAGGTTGCCTTAGATATTCTTTCAGGTACAGCAGTCCTGGTGATTCCTGTAAGCAATCCCTAATGCTTGCACACAGGAATTGCCTGTCCATCCCACTGTTTAATTATATGATCTTGTATTCCAGGGGAATACCAATTGTAATCCATTTACCTGAACTGGAAATTGATGGATATGGGTCTGCTAGCCCTGTCACACCCACATGATGGCGTGCCTTCTGCCTGTCATATTGGTGCTGTTTCTTGGCCCTCCACGGGCACGTTTCTGGGTCATTGGTGCAGCTACTGACTCCTGTAGTGTTCTGTTCAATGCTTTCCTCCTCCCTTTGCTGCTGGGATAATGTGTCTCATGAGGCCTATCACATTTATTTCTCTTTGCTGCTTTTCAGTTAGATTTGTTTCAACAATACAAACGTGATGGAGTGAAGGAGTTTTGAGAAACGTTAAGAGCTGGAAGTGCCACATTGGGTCTGGATGTTTGTAGTGGGGAGTGGATTGGAACGGAGGTGGTTAAACAAACATGGCGTACGATAGTCTATCATCTCCGCCATGATGATGTTTGTGAGCATAGACAGCTTTCCTCCATCAAATTACCAAACAGTTTCTACTTCCCATCATGGGCAGCTTCACAGAATAAAAAAACTGACTCTTGATTGCCATCACATCCACAATAACTCAGACGTGAGTGCTCACAGCTGAAACAGACTTTTACACTTTGCAAATTCACATTAGAAACTAGAAGTCTGCTTGAAGACCCCCCTTCAATATCATGTCAATGTGAGTAAAGCTGATATGTCAGGAACACAAAGACTACATCATGTAGCTTAACAGACAGGCCCTAAAGAAACCACTGCAGGCTCCAACCAGCATGGGTAACATGGAGTGTTCCTCCAGACACAGTGTTACATCTAAATTGTGCTACATCTGGGTTACATTCGCCCATCCCCCTCTAAATTGTTACTCAATTGTCTTTTGATTACAAACATCTACTCACACTCATCCTACACTTTGATCCCAAACCACAAACATACTCCTCACAGTCATCATTATCCTCCCTGCTGAATTTCTCGTTCTAGTCCCCTTTAGTGACTTACATGAGAGTCGGTGCTGGTATCACAGTTCCCAGTCTTAAACTGCACTCTTCCTCAGTGATGTGTCATGAGCCTATTCATTCAGGTATGGGAACTGGTATTTTGGACCAATGTAATGATTGTCAATGACAGCATGCAAAGCCTTGTCTGTGTGACTGCACATTCTTATCCAGAAAAGTTCTACACTCCAAGTGTCCAACAGCAACAAGGTTTTCTTATACCTCATGATTCGGAGATGCTGGTATTGGACTGGGGTGTACAAAGTTAAAAATCACACAACACCAGATTATAGTCCAACAGGTTTAATTGGAAGCAAACTAGCTTTCGGAGCGACGCTCCTGAGAACAATCACCTGATGAAGGAGCGTCGCTCTGAAAGCTAGTGTGCTTCCAATGAAACCTGTTGGACTATAACCTGGTGTTGTGTGATTTTTAACTTCTTATACCTCGTAATTCTTGGCATAATTTTTAAGCTGAATTTATTACTGATTGTATTTTCCAGAAGCACTGTGTGATGTGTATTGGCCATTTTTGCTCTGGTGCTCACAATTTTGGACAAAGATTTTAGCTTTTGGAGTAAACTTGGGAAAGACCTGCTGCTTTGCAAATATTAACTTTAACTTTTAGGAAGATACGCTAGCTCTTTATTAACCTAAATTAATATTCCAATGCAAACTGAGGCAACCTTGTATACCTGAGGTATCATTCTTCAGATGTCACACTGTGGGCCTGACTACCAGCTCAGGTGGTTCCTGTGCACTCTGAAAATCAACAGGATGTTCACTCTGTGTCCTAATCAGCAGCAATCAAGTTACGTGATCCCTGAGCCTCTGCCAAGGGTGTGTTCACGGTCATGTTCATGCCCGGATGTCCTTGGACAGGGAGAATGCAGCGTCCTTCAATGTCTTTAGAGAGATGTGAGCACCACAGGGGATACAGTGTTTTATCTCCCTCTCCAAATCCAATTTTTACTTAGTCCCTTCCCACTCTCCCTTTACCCCCCCTCCTCACCATCACCATGACTACGAGAACCATCTTTGATGGTTTGTGTTGCCCATAATGGGGTTTGCTTGTAAATATTCAATTGGCTACAAAGTTGTTTTTACCAGTGGCGGCTATTAGTTTAAAAAAAAAACAAAGGAAAAAGTCATGGTGATTTTGCTGGTGGGAAAGCCATTCAGGGTCGTGTGTGATAACATTTATGAGCAGAGAGAAGGGGAGAAAAACAGCATCAATCTCTCAAATCACGCTATCAGAAAATAGTTTAAATGCTCATTCACCTCAATGCACATATAACATACATTTTGTATTTACATACAAAACAACAGATACAACACCCCAAAGTTATACACTTACAAAGTATAAATTATACAATATGGTAAAATACTGTATAACACATTTATTTATTATAGCTTATTTGCATACATTGAGCTGAAAATGTGTTGCTGGAAAAGCGCAGCAGGTCAGGCAGCATCCAGGGAACAGGAGAATCGACGTTTCGGGCATAAGCCCTTCTTCCTGAAGAAGGGCTTATGCCCGAAACGTCGATTCTCCTGTTCCCTGAATGCTGCCTGACCTGCTGCGCTTTTCCAGCAAAACATTTTCAGCTCTGATCTCCAGCATCTGCAGTCCTCACTTTCTCCTTGCATACATTGAGACAAAATAGACCACAATAATCTCTCTTGCTAAATTAAAACTGAACGATATGTTTTAGAAGGAAAAGCTGAATAGTTAATTTGCATCCTGCTGTAATCCCATGAATGCACCTTTAGAACTCACAGTGAGTCATTAATCTACTGTGTGTAAACTCTTGTCTCATGGTTCACTGTAATTTCTAGTGAATTATTTATCACTTAATTTCTAAACAAAGTCACCTCATGTGACAGATTTTCAGGTTGTCAAAACAATGAGTCAATTATGCAGCCATTGACACTGTACAAGTAATTCAAATGTTCTGGCACTTGACTGGATTAGATGTGAATTAAAATACAACAGACAAGAGGAGAAACAAGCTCCTCCCCATTGTCATATGGGCAGACGGCCTGGTGAAATTGCTGGACAAATATTGGCAGGGCGAAGGCTGAAGGCAGTTTTGTGGTGAACACCATTCACAACATCAAAGAAAGGTGGGCTTCACCCCATGTTAATCCATTCAAACGTGAATTCAGTCTGACAACAGATCTAAACTCAAACCTCTGTTACTAAGGGGAAAAGGACAGCCGACTCAATAAATCACCCAACCTTAGCCAGTTGACAAGCTTCCTGGTTTACACTAACATAAATCATTCAGTTATTTAGGCAATTTTAAATCAATTATGTCCTCAGTAAAAGAAGAATTATGTTTGCTGCAAACACAAGAATATGATCATTCAATAATTTAATACACATAAAAATATATTTTGGGATAATTGAGTTGTTCCATTTATAATGAAAAATGTTCAACAGTAATTTTATCCAATAAAACTTTAATGTTATGTTCAATGCTATTTCTATCGTAATGTGTCTTGCTTGCAAATCAAGTGAAATAAAATGCCTGATTTCAGTTCAATTACTCAAAGGAACCTTGTCACCTTCTGGAGGAGATTTCAATCAGAGGCCACCATGTCATACAAACTGTTGTAAAACATTGTGAGAAAATGTATTTTTAGAAGTTATGCATGTACATTGACTCACAGGATGCATTGACTGCATTGTAATTCATCACCTCTCCTGTAGATGCATTTATACCATTCAGTTAACAACACCAAGAGAGCCTTCCACTTGTATCAGTGTTCATCAAACAACATGACCAACAATGTAAAGGTTACCCTCTGAAATCCTTCATTATGGGTTGATAGGATGTGGGGCTTCTTTGTATAGGGACCTCATGTCTTTTTTTGCATAGTTATACTTTATTCTAAAATATTTCACATTTTACATTGTGGAAAACGCATTATGGAAAGGCTTTCTCCATTGAACATGTTTCCCTCTAAAGGTGTCTCAGTCCAACTGCAATACAAATGACATTCACTACACACTTTCAGCTCAAGTTTCAATACAGTACAGCTTTTCACCACTGCACCTTTATGGCAGCTGCCCCAAGCTTTAACTCACTCTTGAATACAATGTATCAGTCAACAACACTCAGTCAAGGATAGCCTTCCGCTCTAGAACACCAGCAGGTTTTGGGCTTTCACTAAGGTTGCAGCTTCTCCAGGCATTAGCAGCATATGTCTTGGCACACATCCTTGTGAACAGCTCTTCGAGTGCAGAGTCCTGCATCACAGAGCTTCTTGGGATGAAGCTCAACAAAAACACTGCATCTCTCTCTGGGCCATCGATGAAACTGGTTGCTTCCTCAGAAAAATAAATGATCCAGTGCTCGGTTTCCATCACCTTTTCATTTCCCATACTAAAGACAGGAAAGCCCCGTCTCTCAGCAGCATTCTCTCCCATTGATGTAGTGGGAGATTAGCATAGAAGACAGGCCAGAAACCCAGTACCAAAGTTGTCAAGAGGAAACATTTGTTATGCAGCAAGCATTAGGACCCAGAACACATTGGCTGGGCAGGCAAAGTTAATCACTGCTGTTGGAGGGCCTTGATAATCATCTGAAGATAACATACTTGTAGGGTTAAGAATAATGAAATAGGAAAAAACCAGCCCAAACATGACTGGCTGAATGGTGTCCTTCTACAAAATATCCCTTATTTTGTTTGCTATGACTTCATAAATTGGTATATCCAGCAGAATCAATAGATGGAAGTACAGTGACACTTGCAGTAACAAATCTACGAGAACCATAGAAAATCACTGGGTTATCAACTACAACAGCACAGAAGGGACCTAATCAGTCCAGCAGGTTTGCATCATACGCATAGCAAACAGTGCAGGATAGGCCATTCAGTCCTTACAGCCCGCTCTGCAATTCAATATGATCGCTGTTGATCATCTAATTCAGTACCCTGTCCCACCTTGTCTCCATTTGATCCCTTTAGCCCTCAGAATTATATCTAACTCTGTTTTAAAAACAGTGTTTGGGCCTTAACTGATTTTTGTGGCAGAGACTTCTACAGGCACATCACTCTTAGAGTAAAGAAATGTCTCCTCTTAGTCCTAAATAGCCTACCTGTATCTTCAGAGTGTGAACAATGGTTCTGGGCTCTCCATTCTCAGGAACATCAGTCCTCAAGCACTTCTGCTTCCTCCTCACAGTTCATCCTCTCACCCAGCTTTGTGTCATCTGCAAACTTGACATTGCATTTAGTTCCCTCATCTAAATCATTAATATCTTTTGTGAATAGTTGGGGTCCATGTACTAATCCTTGTAGTACTCCACTTGTTACTACCTGCCACTTAGAAAAACACTTGTACATCACTATGACTATGACTCTATTTCCTGTCTGTGACCGGTTCTCTATCCATGTCAGTTCACTATCCCCAATTCCATACATTAGTTTTACATGCTAATCTCTTTTCTGAGATCTTATCAAAAGCATTCTAAAAGGCAGAGTAATCCACACCCATTAGCTCCTCCTTATCGCCTCCACTAGTTACATCCTCAATGGATTCCAGTAGATTTGTCAAGCATAATTTCCCTTTCATACATCCACGCTGACTCTGTCTAGTTATGTCAGTTTTTCAAATACTCTGTTATTAAATCTTTTATAACAAACATTTGCATTTCCTCCACTATCGATGTCAGGCTGATTTATAATTCCTTGTTCTCTGTCTACCTCCTTGTTAAATAGCGTGGTTAATTAGCTACCCTCCAATCCATAGGAACTGTTCCAGAGTAAAGAATCTTGAAATCCTTTTGAAAGTCATAGAACATAGAACATTACAGCTTAGTACAGGTTCTTTGGCCCTTGATGTTGCGCCGACCTGTGGAACCAACCTGAAGCCCATCTAACCTACACTAGTCCATTTTCATCCATATGTCTATCCAATGACCATTTAAATGCTCTTAATGTTGGTGAGTTTACTACTGTTGCAGACAGGGCATTCCATGCCTCTACTTCTCTCTGAGTAACGAAACTACCTCTAACATCTGTCCTTTATCTATCACCCCTCAATTTAAAGCTATATTCCCTCATGCTAGCCATCACCACCTGAGGAAAAAGGCTCTCACTATCCACCCTATCTAACCCACTGATTATTTTATATGTCTCAATTAAGTCACCTCTCAACCTTCTTCTCTCTTACGAAAACAGCCTCAAGTCCCTCATCCTTTCCTAGTAAGACGTTCCCTCCATACCAGGCAACATCCTAGTAAATCTCCTTTGAACCCTTTTCAAAGCTTCCACATCCTTCCTATAATGCGGTGACCAGAACTGTACGCAATATTCCAAGTGCAGCAGCACCAGAGTTTTGCATAGCTGCAGCATAACCTTGTGGCTCCAAAACCCAATCCCTCAACTAATAAAAACTAACATACCATATGCCTTCTTAATAACCCTATCAACCTGGATGGCAACTTTCAGGGATCTATGTACATGGACACCTAGATCTCTATGCTCAGTTACACTACCAATAATCTTACCATTAGCCCAGTATTCTTTATTCTTGTTGCTCCTTCCAAAGTGAACCACCTCACATTTTTCTGCATTAAACTCCACTTGCCACCTCTCAGCCAACTCTGCAGTTTACCTATATCCCTCTGTAACCTGCAACATCCTTCAGGACTATCCACAACTCCACCGACCTTAGTGTCATCGCAAATTTACTAACCCATCCTTCTACTCCCTCATCTAAGTCATTTATAAAAATGACAAACAGCAGTACACCACTGGTAACTGAACTCTAGGATGAACATTTTCCATCAACCACTACCCTCTGTCTTCTTTCAGCTAGCCAATTTCTGATCCAAGCCACTAAATCACCCTCAATCCCATGCCTCCGTATTTTGTGCAATAGCCTACCGTGGGAAACCTTATCAAACGCTATACTGAAATCCACATACACCACATCAACTGCTTTACCCTCATCCACCTGTTTGGTCACCTTCTCACCACGTCAATTGAGTTTTGTCTTTCACTGACTATTTCCTGTGATTCTGCAATCACATGTTCTTTAGGAATTATCCAATTTACTTCTGAATCCGTAACCATCACCTAAAGAGGGAGTTTATCCCAAATTGTTACCTCACTAATGTGTCAAAAACTTTTTTTCTCATGTTGAAGTTGGTCCTTGAGTCTGTGCCCTTTGGTTATCAATCTTTCAAACAAGGAAAGTGTTTTTCTTTCATTTATTCCAACGTTTTTTGTGATTTTGACCAATGCTTTCAAATCCCCTCTTAGACTTCTCTGGTGTAATATTTGTTAGTCTATCCCTGTTTCTACTTGCTAATCTCCAGTGAATCACTTCTTTAGATTAGATTACTTACAGTGTGGAAACAGGCCCTTCGGCCCAACAAGTCCACACCGCCCCGCCGAAGCGCAACCCACCCATACCCCTACATTTACCCTTAGCTAACACTACGGGCAATTTAGCATGGCCAATTCACCTAACCTGCACATCTTTGGACTGTGGGAGGAAACCGGAGCACCCGGAGGAAACCCACGCAGAACGTGCAAACTCCACACAGTCAGTCGCCTGAGGCGGGAATTGAACCCGGGTCTCTGACGCTGTGAGGCAGCAGTGCTAACCACTGTGCCACCGTGCCACCCACTTCTGTAACCTCTCCAAAGTTTTTATGTCCTTCCTAATACGTGGTGTCCAGAATTGAACACAATACTGAAATAAACAATTTAAAAAGCCTTTCTAATCAATCAGCCATATAAAAAGTACCATTGTTGTGTTTTCTTGAACCAAATAAAGAAAGGTATTCACCAACCCTGCACATTTGTGTTTTAATAACATTCACCATTTGGTCCCTATTGCATTATGTAGATAATTTTCCACCTAGCTAAACAATCCATTTAGAGTAGTGTTAAGATTATTTTCTCCTATAGATTCAGCATGAAATTTAGCAATCTAGAAATATGAACCCAGCTGCAGAATGGCTAACCTGCCATTTGAAGATATAACAAAGAAAATCCAATCACACTGACTGGGTTTACACAAGCAGGAACAATCACTATAAAACCAACACATTTTCACATTTCAGAACCAACTGCAAAGGACTGCTTCAGGCAACTGGTATTTTGCCTGTCTCAAGCAACCCTCTCAGTTCAATGACTACACGCGTAAATAGAACTGAATGAGCAGTCTCTCCATTACAGCATTACACATAGATTCTTCGCTCAACATTGAGTAGGCTTTGAAATAATTTGTTTGGCAAGTTGACTATTTCTAGATTTACTTTTATTTTGTTGCCTCCACATTTTATATTTACAGTTGGTTTATTTTTCGGCTTCTTCTTGTACCATGTATTGTTTTCTCAAACAAAAGGATGGGCAGCATGTATTTAATTTCCAGAGGATGCTCCATATTTATTCCCCTTAGTTATTTGCTCACGGATCAGAAGGAGAAAATTCTCCACTGGTCAGAGTCATACCTGACACAAAGGAAGATGGTTGTGGTTATTGGACATTAGACATCTCAGCTGCTGGAATCTCGACAGGAGTTCCTCAGGGTAAATATTTCTTAATCAACCTGTTCATAACCTGTGTTATAAAGCTCTAAAGCAGGCGGGACTTGAATTTGGGACTTCTGACTCAGAGGCAGGCACATTACCACTGTGCAACAAGAGCCCTGAGTTCCTCAGGGTCGTGTCCTAGACCCAATCATATTCAGCTGCTTCATCAACAACCTTCCCTTCATCATAAGGTCACATCTGGGGATGTTCATCGATGATCACACAACGTTCAGCACTATTCATGATCTCACGGATAGTGAAGCAATCCATGTCCAAACACAGCAAGACCTGGACAATTTCCTGACTTGGACTGAAAAGTGGCAATTAATATTTGTGCCACACAAACACCAGGCAATGACCATCACCCCCTGATATTCAATGGCATTCCCATCACTGAGTCCTCCAATATCAATATTCTAGGTGTTACAGTTGACCAGAAACTATACTGGACTCACGATATTAATACAGTGGCTATAACAGTAGGTCAGAGGCTAGGAATACTGCAACACGTGACTCACCACTTGACTTCCCGAAGCATGTCGAATATCTTCAGGAGTGTGATGGAATACAGTCAAACCCCCGTATCCGCGGATTCGGTTTACACAGTTTCAGCCATCCGCAGTTTACCGCGGCATGAAAATATTACATAGAGTATTCCAGAAATAATTCCAGGGACTGCCGGGAAGGTATAATTCCCATTTAAATGATAGGGTTCACTACTATCCGTGATTTTGGGCATCTGCGGTAGGTCTTGAAACGTATTACCCACAGATACGGGGGGCACTTGTAATTCCTACTTGCCTGGATGGGTGCAACATTCCAACAATACTGAAGAGGCTTGACACAAACCAGGACAACGCAGCGTGCTTGACTGGCACCGCATCCACAAACATCCACTCCCACTACCACCGATGCTCAGTAGCAGCAGTGTGTACTATTCATGAGGTGGCACTTCTGAAATTAATCAAAGATCCTTAGACAGCACCTTCCAAACCCATGATCACTTCCATCTAGAAGGACAAGAGCAGCAGATATGTGGGAACACCACCACCTTCAAGTTCCCCTCCAAGCCACTCATCATCCTCGCCGGGTCAAAACCCTGGAATTCTCTCAAGGGCATTGTGATTTAACCTATAACACATTGTGTTTAAGAAGGCAACTCACCACCACCCTCTGAATGGCAACTAGGGATGGGAATAAATGCTGGCCTGCCAGTGACGCCCACTTCCCACAAAGGAATAGAAAAGGTTGCTCTCATCATGAATAATTTGAGTAATCAGGAAATTATGTGTATGGAAGTCACTGTTTAACTTTCTTAATTGCTAGGGACACTAAACTCAACACAGACAAATAATAGCAATTCAGATAATTGATCATGTGTCATAGTTACTTTGTTGGCCTTGTAAAATAATTAACTACTCACGCCTTTACACACATTTCTCTGTCTGGCTCTCAGCAGTCTAGACTAATGTGTGACTAATCCAAATCTATATACCTGTTCCTCAAAAACAATGATTGTGCAAGTTATATACAAAACATGAACTGGAGTGCTTCTTGCGTGTTTCTAGCTTAATCCCCATTACTGCTGGCAGCTATGAAGTTGAACTGATAAATTAGATTTTAAAAACATCTGTCCAGCAATAAATTATCTCATTCAAATTAAGCAAAATGCAGGCTTTTTTTAACACAATTTATCGTGGTGTTAATTTTCAACTTATTTGCTGACAAACAATCCCTGGTTTCGTTTGGAAGTATGAAAATAATCAGACATTTCTGAATCCATTTTTGTGGTCAGTGTAGGATATTACTTGAAGAAAGAACAAAAAGGATGTCACGCAGCAGAGTGTCAGTGCTTCGTATTGTGAGAACATGGATCTTTGTAAACGAGTTTGCAAAACCCGAACAGGATGCCACCTGCAATAATGTTGACCTTTCCACTGCTTTGTAACAGTAATTCCATTGTATTGATTTGAAAGAAGCACTAACTGCACTGCTTGGCACGCTTTGTGTCTGGCTACTGTTGCTGCAGATGGTGCAAAGGCGATACCCGAAACAGAAGGATCATCATTTTTGTTTGAATTTGTGGAAATGTTGTGGAAAGGTTTGTTTTGTGCATTAGTTCTTGTGAAATCATAAATAGCAAGTTTATGCCTTTGTTGCATCTGGCAAACAGAGTAATCTTTCCTAATGGCCTTGTACACACATTTTCATACGCAAAAGTATTAACAACAGATTTCAACACATGCCAGAAATATAAGAAAGGATTCACCCATGTGGTGTCTGATCACATCCACAAGATGTGCCAAAGTTCTGTTCAATCAATGAATTTCTGTAGTCACTTGTTAAACAGGAAAACATGGCAGTCAATTATTCAATATCATACAAAATGAATGGCAGAATGTTTGTTTGGTGGTGATGGCTGAGGGAAGGATATGAATCAGGACACTGGAAAAATTCTATAATTGTCATAGCAGTGTCACAATACCTCTCCCATCAACCAGAATAGGCACTCAGGGCATTTCTGATTATTTCAGACTCCAATCAAGGCTCCATCCTCAGGCTTCTATCAATTAACTTTTGTTTAAAGTTTTAAAACTTTAAAAAGTAAACAACAATTTACCTTTCCAGGAACACAGACTTGGAGAAGCTAGAAAATGTTAAGTGTAAAAGCTGAAATGACATTAGTCGATAGCTTTGCCCCACAATTAAATCAGTCATACATTTTTGAAGATCAAAAACATATCCATACTAAACATGTCCTTCCCCTTTAAGCTTTGTAACTACTGTAACCACTCTGATTCGATAACAAAAAGCAATATTAATTGAAGTAGACACTGCATGGAAAACCTGTGAAAACTGGTTATAAATTACACTATTTAAATGATGTTGTATACACAATCTGGCAGTTTAAACACTATAAAGAGGTGAGACATAAATTCCTAGATTAATTGGAATAATCCTTAAATGTCTACAGGTAACTCTGTCTCTCAGTATGATTAGCGTCAGTTATTTCCTGAGTAACTGGATGATGCAATGGATGAGTAGCCTTTCTTTTTGTCTCTGAAGCCCGAATCTAAATTCTTAATATTGGATTTAAAGTCATCTCATTCTCCCGGCTAAAGTGAATCTGGTATTATCCAGATGGGATTAAGGACTAAGTACTTTCAAGAGTGTATGGACAGCAGTAAGGAACACAATCGTGTTCTACAGCGGATGTGAAAGATTCTGTTGCACTTTAAGAGGAGTTCTCACTATTTCCAGGCCATCATTTATTCCATCGTCAACATCTGTAAAACACTCTTGGATCATTTACAACCTTCCGAAGAAGTGTCACTGTACGTGAAACATTAACTTTGATTTCTCTCCAAAGGTGCTGCCAGATCTGCTGAGTTTTTCCAGCAAATTTTAATTTTTGTTTTGATTTCCAACATTCACAGTTTGTTAAAAAGAATTTGATCATTTATCTCAGCTTTGATTCTGAAACCTGGCTATCTGATAGTTGGCTGCTGAGCTTTCCTACATTTCGAAAAGTATTTTAACAGACCCCAACTGGTTTTTGGATGGAAGGTGAGTGTAAAATGTGTTATATAAATATAACTTCTTCCCTTCGTAGGAATTTTAAAAATTTAATTTAGTGATTAGTAGACAGATTAGAAAAAGGTCTCAACTACTCCTAAACATGTAGTTTATTTAGAGGAATGGAAACACCATTCATAACGTGCTGCATCTGCTGTTACAGTATAATGTCTCCTCTACTGTATTCACCTGAACATGTGTTCAACAGCAGGAAATATCTCCTATCAGCTATTATTTACAGGAACCATGAACTACTTACAGGTTAGCTACTGGCCGTAGCTTTGATTCTACTAGCATCACAGAAGGAAGAAGCAGTAAATTTTTCATATACTGAAATTTCATTTATACCTCAAACTCGACCCCCAGTAGAAGCAATGTGTTCATTTTCTGTTATTCCTGTTTTACCTCTGGGATGTACAGAAGTTACAGAACTGTGCAAAGAGTGGTTTGGAAGACACTGAAGAAATTGTTGCTGACTTCAAAGCTCCTGCATAAATTTGCTTTGACACATGAAAAACCACAAGGCATTGCTGATGGAACACAGCATGATGTGGAGAATGAACAGAGGCAAAGCAGAACTTGACCAGTGATGCCAGAGAGACCTCATTTTTGCATTAACTGTAGTCCCCAGTATGCAATTCACTAGCAGTACCACACCTTTTCTTTCTATCCCTGACCATCTTAATAAAAAAATGAAAAGTAAAAGCTGCCATAGTTCTGCAGGACCATAGACTGTCCTCTCATTACAATGAGAGACAGATGACCAGTGCTGAGTTTACCCTGAGGGTCACCACACCCAATTGTCTACACTAGAAGGATAAAATTAACATTTCAAACTAAATTTACAAATAATTCCATATTGTATACAAATGTCAACTAATTACTTATGTCTTCCTTGTGCCTTTGCCTGCCCTGATCTATCTAGACACTGTGATCACAATGGCTGCAACTTGGCTGGTTGAAGGCTGCTGACTTGCAATGGAAGAAACTGTAGATAGCCATGAACAATGACCTTGAGTGGCTCCGGGCCTAAATCACCCAGATGCAAAAGCCATGCCTGGTTATGGGAGATGGCAGTATGGGCTGCTGATTGACAAGCACTGATGGGATGGCACGGGTGGGAGAACAAACGCTGTAATCCTGGGAAAGAATAGAAGGTTCTTGTTTCAACAAGTCACTGTCAATCCAAAATGCTAATTAACTTTGGAAGGACAGATTGTTGGGATAGCAGCGATATCCTGTTTTTCCACACCATGCTCCACCACCATTGTGTAAGCACTCAGAGCCACCACTATAACACAGAGATGTTGGATGGTTGCTGCTTGCATTGCTGCATGAATGACCTCCTTCTGCTCCGGCATTTGACCATTGGAAGCTGGAGCACAGGTGGGCCTACAAATATGTGAACAGTTGGTAACCATTACCATGTTGGAAATGACACACTCCAAGCTATCTCTCAGAGTCCTGTGGCAAATTGGTGCTGGACTCCTTTAATGTATTCCACATAGACTGCAGGCTTCCTGGCAGGTTCCCAATGCACTAAGTATTTTCTTGGGCATCTCATCAACTTTTTCTGTAGGCTGCGCATCAAAATACTCCTCTGAGTCTTCGAAGGCAGAATGCTTGTGTGATCGTGCTGTGCAGTGAGCTGGCACTTGCACTATCCTTGTTCCTGCCCTGGCTGCTGGCCCTTCACACTCAGTACAGATCTCATCTCAGAGAGGAGAGTTCCGAGAGGGTTTCAACATCATGAACAAGCTGGATAGCTAGGGAGGAACAGTTCAAGAGTGATGTGAGAAAATAACCTGTTCATACTGCGAGGCGGTAGAGTTTGGAATGCACTGTCTGCAAGTGTGGTGAGGGCAGGTTCAATTGAAGCATTCAAGAGGGCGTAGATGATTATTTGTACAAGGGAATGGGGATAAAGCATGAGACTGGCACTGGGTAATGATGCTCATGGGATGAGTTAGTATAGCCACAATGGCATGAATGTCCTCCTTCTGCTCCGGAACAATTCTATGACTCTGTGAGAAGGAGAATTAGCTCCTGTCAGCTGCAGTGATTTCAGATCCATAGCTGGCTACAGCCTCAGCCATGGCCTTCCAAAAATAGTCAGCAACATCTCTGTAGGGATTAGAACATTCAGGTCCTCCCTGCTCCCCAGCATTTAGCTCCTGCTACCTTAGATTGTGCACCACCTCCTCCTGAATCAGAGTGGATCAGCAGATCTTATACAATGTGTGTGTCTACTTTGGTTGCCACTGTTGAATAATTGATTGTGAGTATAAACTGTGAGATGCGATCATTAGGTTCAAGTGCTGGGTGTGTGAGGTAAAGTGAGAACATATGAAACAAATGAGTCCAGATTTTTAGACATCTTTGCTTAGTGTGTGTTGCGGGTTTGATGCTTTAAGCTGTGTCTGAGGATGGCTCTGCAGTTGACAACATATGGCATTTCAAGATGCAACTCATGTGAGCTCAACAAAATACATGCAGCTCTGCACTCTCAAAGTTTGACTGCTGGAATCTACAACTCCTATTGTCTTCTGCCTTTGTATCTGAAGCGTCTCCGACTCCCCCCTTCAGATATAGGCCAACTCGCCTCCTTTCCAACTCCTCCTCTAAGGCCTCCAGTACAGCATTAGGAAAGCTTATAGCCTCATGTCTTCCCTGTTGTTCCATTCTTCAATACTCCACAGATCATATTTTCTTCCTATATGACTTCCACCAATTGGTCCAACCATAATGTTCCTCAATTTAAGAGTGCAAGGTAAACATCAGTGTAAGTTTACAATGTTGACTCCCCACACTTGGTTTCAGTGGTTGTTCAGGCTAGACATACAAAGTTGCAACACTAAAGATTCACTCGAAAAGAGAAAGTGACCACTGATGGGCTTCCATTGGCACTGGGTCTGGAAGGCTGACCATGTGCCTGTTCACCCACAACTTCATTTCTGAAATGACAGGAAGGTAGCCCCCTGGTGCCAACCCACCCAATGATTTGCCCTCACCAACACCATCTCTGTTACTTCACGGAAGGGGGAATCATGAACTGTGTTATATTCTCATATTGCTATCAGTGTAAAGTAAATTAAAATGGTAGTCATATAAAATAGCATCGAGTATGTGGGACTGAAGCAGATCATTCTATTCAACCATTTCAGTCGGTGTGCTCCTACCATCCTCCTTAATCCAAGTTCGATCAGCATAATCCCTCATTTTCGTGCTAGGGAATGTTATCACATTCTCCCCACACTCTGTGTAGAAATGTTTCTTCTGAATGCGCTCTATGAATCACCACAATCACTACTGTTCTCTATTGCTACATTTTCATCAGATTTCCATAGATTATTATGGACTACATACCAATCAATTTTGTTCCAACTATTTCAGTTTGGAAACAAAATATCATCATTCTACAAGCAACTCTTAATATTTCAAGTTACATAGAAGCATAAGCTTTATTTGCATGAAGTAATCTATGGGAGTGAGGGTGAGGAGGATGGAGAGACAGAAACAGTCAGGCAGAGGTTAATCCGTTGGTTTACCTGATCCAGTCAGATGACTGAACAGCCAGCTGGCACATCGTGAGGCGGTGTCGACTGGAGACAAGACCCTGAAAAGAATGACAGGAGAGAATGAATTATTAATAAAGATACATAAACTGAGGAATTACTTTTGAAAGAAAAAAATCCTTAAGACTTCATTGCAAATAGCTGTTATGTGAAATGCATAACATATTCAAACAGCAACCATTCTTAGTATTCATTTTATTTCAGCTCAGCCATATCTTTATTAAATTCAGATTTTCCTTTAGTTTGGCATAGATAATGATGTGTGATTATATTACTGTACAGATTACAGTGGTTATAGTACACAGCATAACATGATTATCATATACCATTGGTTATCCTACAGTGCAGATTGTTATGAAGGTATTTCCAGTATTAATATTCATTGAGAACATACATCTAAAGGATTATGATACCTTGTTCATTAGAAGTACTGATAAGATACTTGGACTTTTTTTTAGCAAGGCATCTGAAGGGATACTACGGGACACTTACTAAAAACAAACTCTTATTGGAAGTCACGTGACTTAAGCTAATTATAGGAATTTGTTCCCTGGAAGTCTCATGTCTGAACTAACTGTTTGGACTGACTGGAATTCACATGTCTGACCTTATGGCTAGTTGTGGTTATTTTGATTTTGTATGGACTTCAGTTGAACTGTAGCCTGGGAAAGAGATCAGAATGCCCAGCTCAAGCCTTTGCCATCTTTCCAAGAAACCTTTTAGAGATCTCATGAGAGAGCCATAAAGCCAAAGCAGTTATTCGTTCTGGTAGGCTTCTAGAAGATTTTGTCTCAAAAATGAGCTGAAGAAATTCCAGGGTCAAACTGCATTGTCAAGATCAACCTAACTGTGTTCAGTGACAAACAATTTAATTGCGCAGGAGTGCCAGACTGAAAGCTATTGGGAATATTTCAGATCTAATCACTTTATTCTGTGAGAATTAACAACAATTTGGCCTGTGTTTGTTCTTTCCAAACATCAGGTCATTAGGGCTGTCTGTGTGGAGTTTGCACATTCTCCCGTATCTGCACAGGCTTCCTTTGGGTGCTCTGGTTTCTTCCCACAGTCCAAAGATGTGCAGATTAGGTGGATTGGCAGCACATAGTGTCCCAGGGATGTGTAGGTTAAGTGGATTAGCCATGGGAAATGCAGAGTTGCAGGGTTAGTGTAGGGGAATGGATCAGGGTGCGATGCTGATCGGAAGGTTGGTGTGGACTCAAGGGGCCAAATGGCTGCATTCAGGGATTGTATGATTCTATGATTAACACAAATGTCGAGTGTCAAGGATGTCGAGTATATCACTATTTCTTCACTGCCACTGGATCAAAATCCTGAAACTCTCTAACAGCACTGTGCCTACACCAGCAATGGCTGCTGTAATTCAAGAAAGGCAGCTTCCCATCAGCTCCCCCAGGGCAGTGAAGGGAATGGGCAATAAATGCTGACTTAGTCAGTAATTCCCACATACCATGAACAATTTTTCTTTGAAGTTCAGAATTTAGAGTCAGTGTTTTCACAGTCAAGGACTGTAGAATACAAACTCTGCACCTGCTGACTAAGAGGTGCTTTTCACAGTAATTGTAATAGAGAATGGGCCACGTGAAGTCTTGGAAAAACGAAGTGAGTGAGATAAATAATTGACAGCAGCTATAAAACCATAATTTTCCACCCACACTGAGAGGGAAATTATTCACCCACTTTCAATCGACACAGCACCTTAATCCCACCTCTTCATAACGTTCAACATCTCTGGTAAGTAATTTCTGAATGTTCTTCATCCAAATGAAAACAACCCCTTTTTTTTGCACAATTCATTTCACTTTTCTATTCCCACACCAGGTGGTATCTGAGTGAATTTGCTTTGTGCTCTCTCTATTTTGTCACCATCCTTGCTATAGCGTGGAGTCAGAACTGCAGACAATATCCAACTGTACTCTTACAAAGGTTTGATATCGATTCATCATTATGTGGAAACTTTACATGCACATTAGAAATAAGAGCAAAAGGAGGTCATACAGCCACTTTATTCTGAGCTACTTCAACTCCACCTTCCCACACTATCCCTATCTCCCACAATTCACTCAGTGTCTAAAAATCTGGTGATACCAGACTTGAATGGACTCAAGGCGTCAGCAGCCACAGCCCTCCCAGGGAGAGAATTCCA
This sequence comes from Chiloscyllium plagiosum, assembly GCF_037043375.1. NCBI lineage: Eukaryota > Metazoa > Chordata > Chondrichthyes > Orectolobiformes > Hemiscylliidae > Chiloscyllium > Chiloscyllium plagiosum. Next base: position 66,775,146 of record NW_028270147.1, on the reverse strand, counting down.
AAGATTCATAGCACTTCACTGCTTAGAAAAACAAGGAAGCATGTGAAAACTCCAAGTATAAATTCCCTTCTAACACTAAACATTCTGACTTGAAGTGTATCTCTGTTCACTCATCATAGTAGGAGCAAATTCCTGGGACTCTATGCCTAAAAGCTTTGGAGGAGTTTCATCAATTTGACTACAGCAATCCAGGAAGGCAGCTCATTATCATTTTCACCATAGCTATTGGGGGTAAGGAATAAATAAATGGCTAATTAACTACACCTGTACCTCATGAACAAATAAAACCACGAACAGTGTAACATAGTACAACGTAGAATGTAATGGTTATAGTGAAGTTCAAGCCAGAATTTAGGTGCAGTCCAAAGTGTTATACTGTATGCAGCAGTCATTATTAGCAATTTTTAATCTGCTTTCTTTTAACAGTTTCAGTAAATGAATGAAATTGCCAGTATCCTATCTGCTTGGCACCAGTTCATTGCAGCTTGCAAAAGGTCTATTAGACAAACAGCACAAGCTGTGACAATGTTCACACCTCTGGTGTTTATTTGTTTGCATTACAGGAACGATTGGTAGGGAAAAGATCTTAACAATAATTAAGGCTCACAGCTCGAAAACTTCTTTCACATCAACCAGTACAGTCGATGTGAACAGTTTGTTTCAACTCATTAATTTGACTCATGAGCAGAGAATGCCCACTTGATTCAGAGGATGGAGAGTGTGCAGAGGTCACAGTGCATTTTTATGCCTCAAAAGATCAGCCGTTTAACCAAAGCAAATCAATATGAATATGGAAAAGAACATATCATGCAGTGAGTCAAGATTAGAGTTGTGCTAGAAAAGCACAGCAGGTCAGGCAGCATCTGAGGAGCAGGAAAATCAACGTTTCGGGCAAAAGCCCTTCATCAGGAATGAGGTTATAAGCCTCGGGGGTGGAGAGATAAATGGGAGGGACTGGGGATGGGGAGAAAGTAGCTGAGAGTGCAATAGGTGGATGGAGGTGGGGGTAAAGGTAATAGGTCGGAGAGGAGGGTGGAGTGCATCGGTGGGAAGGAAGATTGACAGGTGAAACAGGTCATGAGGATGGTGCTGAGCTGGAAGTTTGGAACTGGGGTAAGGTGGGGGGGAGGGGAAATGAGGAAACTGGTGAAGTTCACATTGATGCCCTGGGGTTGAAGGGTCCCAAGGCGGAACATGAGGTGTTCTTCCTCCAGGCGTCGGGTGGTGAGGGAGTGGCGATGGAGGAGGTCCAGGACCTGCATGTCCTCGGCAGAGTAGGAGGTGGAGTTAAATTGTTGGGCGCTGGGGTTGATTGGTGCGGGTGTTCCGGAGATGTACCCTGAAGGGCTCTGCGAGAAGGTGTCCAGTCTCCCCAATGTAAAGGAGACCACAACAGGAGCAACAGATACAATAAATGACATTGGTGGATGTGCAGGTGAAACTTTGATGGATGTGGAAGACTCCTTTGGGGCCTTGGATGGAGGTGAGGGAGGAAGTGTGGGCGCACGTTTTGTAATTCCTGTGGTGGCAGGGGAAGGTGCCAGGATGGGAGGGTGGGTTGTTGGGAGGGGGTATGGACCTGACCAGGTAGTCACGGAGGGAACAGTCTTTGCGGAAAGTGGATAGGGATGGGGCAGGAAATATATCCCTGGTGGTGGGGTCCGTTTGGAGGTGGCAGAAATGTTGACAGATGATATGGTTTATCGGAGGTTGGTAGGGTGAAAGGTGAGGACTGGGAGGGTCTGCCCTTGTTGCAGTTGTGGAGTGGCTTTTGATGGCGGAGGTGCGGGATGTGGATGAGATGTGTTGGAGGGCATCTTCAACCATGAGGGAGGGGAAATTACGGTCTTTAAAGAAGGAACGTTAATTTTCCTGCTCCTCCGATGCTGCCTGACCTGCTGTGCTTTTCCAGTACCACTCGAATCTTGACTCTAATCTCCAGCTTCTGCAGTCCTCACTTTTGCCTATATCATGCAGTGAGTCCCATTTCTTTTGCAGGTGATCTCAAAGTTTATGGGTGGTTTTAAAGTGCACAGCTTGGATAATTGGAATGGATTTTTGAAAAGAGTTCCAGCCCTTTGCAGATACATTTAAAAATTAAGGCTCTTTCAGGGATAGAGAAACATAGATAGCTAGTTTATGGATGTGAAGTAATGAAATTGAAACTGTTAACTCTATACCCCACACAATAGTGAATCATTAAAGTTAGCATCCTCTGCCTTCCTCCAATCAGGTGGGAATCCAGTTGCACCAGAACCTGCTTGGTCACCTGTCCAAATTATCTGTCCAATCAAAAGTTCAAATTGAGTTAGAGTCATGGCCAAGGAGCTGGAGGAGAATCCATTCTGATACATTGCCCAGTATCCCTGAGTCTCTGCAGGACATTCTGATCCTGTCAGTCTGTTAAAAATAAATCATTTCTACCCAGCAGACTTTCTGTGCAGGTTGCCTGTTAGCACTCTCCCACATTTCTCACCAATAAGACACAGTGAGCTTTGAGTAGCATGTAGCCCAAGTGTCAAATGCAACCCTGCTCTTACAATCAATAAAGCACTGTTCAATAGAAAAACTACCAGCCAGTCAAACATCCAGCAGGACGTGGATGGAATTAAAAACTGGTAGTGATACACAACAGATTGCTAACCTGATATTGAGTATTTATGCTATGGTCAGTTATGTCCACTTATCCTTTATAGGTCAGTTCACACAGGAAACTTGACAGCTACCAGGATAGTCTTATTTTTGTGGACATTTAGTTAATGATGTACCCAAAAGTTAAAATCTTTTCTGATGTTCTTGCCATGCACATAGACTAAGATACAGGCAAGTCACCCTCATTCGGGACTGTCTGAATAGTTTGTACTAATTTATACACATTTATGTTGCACATATATGTATTCATTACAAAGTCAAGACCACTTATTTCAGATTAGTGTTCATCACCAAAATGACTTTAATTTTCTATCTCAGTCAGTACTTCAGAAAAAGACCCATGACCCCTTCATTTTCGCTAAATGTCAAGGTACAGTCTAAATATATAATAATGTTATAAGTAAACACTTGGTAGTGCAGAACTTGCTAAAAGTAGACTAGAAATTGAAGCTTTTCATCTGCACTCATGAAAACTAGGACATGAGAAACAGATTTTAGAAAAGAGACACCATTTTATACAGAATGAGAAGAAGGTGCTGATTGGTTGGGCCCTCCTTTTTCTCATGCAGACATAGACGTAGAAAACCTAAGTAACGTAGGCGAGGTGTCAGTAACTGAACCTTTGAAGAATACATGCTAACACTTTCTTACATTTGGTATCAACACACAATTTGTTCTTTAAATGTATCTGCTAGTTATCTGATGTTGCTCTATTTTGTTTTGTTATTTTAGCCTGTAAAATGTGAGTTCAGTCTTCAAGTATGTCTACCAAATATCCATTCAGAGACATGTCCTCCATCACTTCCAAAAGAGGCAAGTAATACTTTGGAACAGAAATTAGAAGTGCTACAAAGTGCTGTCACTGGTGGGAAGGCAGCAGACATAGCTAGTTCATTCAGGCTTCCATTCATGACTGTGTGCTCCACAATGGTAAGGTGAAGACTAGTGACCAACGTGCCAGACTGCAAGCCTGAATGATTTGAATGTTACAGATCAAAAAAAAAATTAAATTGTGAATTGAAAAGAAGATGCAAGATACTTATGCTTGGAGACGGTGATAGCAGTCTGTGAGTCTGCAATGAGTAGACTCTGAGTCTCCCAAAGTCACAGACAGGTATTATGGTTATCATTTTGTCAATTGTTGTTCTGTAACCTATACATTTAATTCTAAATGAAAGCAAATTGAGGTCAAGAACAGTTAATTAGCAGTTCTGACTGGTTACAAGAATGATGCATTTAATTGGAAGCTTAAAAAGTAATCTGTCCCTATGGAGATCATAGCACTGAAACAGAATATTAGCACATAGTGTACCTGCTGCTCATTTTTGAACCGATCCACACCTAGGGTCATAACGAAAAGATATTTATGATGGCAGATTCTATGTTTAAACTTGGCGTCAGCACCACAGGCACGTTCACAGGCAAGGAATGTGTTAGCCCTGGGTTGGACCATTGACACACAATGCCTGAGAAGAAGAATGAGGATTTTGCTAGCAGGTTGAGTATATCCATGCCATTCTATTGAAGGTGGGATTGATTGATCAGGTTTCCATTTACTAAGGTAATTCATATTCCCAGATTAATATTTAATGCTCAGTAAATGGCTACATTCTCCAATGGCCACAGTGACAGGCCAACTCATTTCTAAAATCTCTTTTGCTAACCCTAACCTTTTTGTGGAACAGCACAATAATTTTTATCTTAAGTGTGCATTGTGCTAGTTTTTCACAGTGACCTCCAACAATAACATTGTTAGAATGTCCTCAGATAGAACGTCTCCAAGGGAGATCCCCAGATGAAAGGCAGCTCACAAGGAAGTTCCCATGGTAACCATGCTTAGCAGATTTCTGATTATCTGTTGTGGCTATGGCTGAGAGTTAGTACTCAGCACATTAAATATGGGGCAGGTAACTTCAGAGGCAACTAACTCCCTGAAATAACTCCACAGAGACCAGTACCCTGTTTCCAAGTCACGCTATAGTAACACATGGAGAGTCCTTGACACTGATCCAACTCCTGTTCTTATCTGTCAGCCAGGGCTCCCTGATTGGACCAGATTAACAGCCCCAATCAGGAACTCATATTCTATGAGGTCCATCTGGCTGATTGCCTTACATTTACTACACTCCCTAACCCTACTATCGAGAAAGCATAAGTGGTTAAGCACCAATGGAGCATTTATTGTGCTAACCTGCAAGCCTCTCATACCCAATTAGGAGCTTTAAGCCTGAGGTACTGCCCTGCTGGAGGGAGCTGGTCAATCCGTTTCTTGAGCCTAGCAATTCTTGCTGCAGGCCCAGGCTGTAAAGCTGAGACATGCTGAAATGGCAAGAGCTAACTGGCTTTCTTGGTGGTCACAGGGAGATTTTGCGGGATTGGTTCGGTGTGGGAGGTAGTTAATGTGGTTCTGAGGCAGGGACAATGGGTGGCTTTCACTGACCATTCCCTTGCCCCCATATCTCTGCCCCAGTTTGGGGTAAAGGGAGACACACCTGCCAACCAGCCGGCAGCTCATCATGTCAAAAATACGAGAGACTTCTCGTGCTCAGCATCAAGGCATGAAATTGGACTAATGGTGAATTGAGGCCCTGGTGGCCTTTAATTGACTGCTTAAAGACCTTAATTAGTGGTGACTCAGGAAGAATGTGCATGGACCTTCATGGCCAATTCATCTGTGAGGCAGCAGTGCTAACCACTGAGCCACCGTGTCAGCCATTTTATTCGAAACACATGGCATTTAGTTGCTAATGTGGCAAAAAGGAGGCAGGTATCTCTTTGGGACGAACCTATCCAATTCTTTGCCCTTTTCGCTACGATTCTCGCCTCCTCCAAGGAGGGGAAAATCATATCTTATTTTTATTTCTATCTGTTGACTTACTGGCTTATCAGTTATATTACATTCAAAGGGCTATCTTGCTGCACATCAAGCAGCCTGATGAACTATCTCTGCAACAAAGAATTCATAAAACACTTTCACTGGGAATATAAATGCTAGTAAATTGATTTAAGAAAGCAGTTCATGAACATCTTCTATTAAATAAAGGTACTTTGACATCTTCATAGAATCCCTACAGTATGGCAACAGGCCAACAAGTCCACACCAAACCTCCAAAGAGTAATCCCATTCCCCTACTCTACATTTACCCCTGACTAATGCACCTAACCTACACATCCAGATCTTGTTGCATTTGAACATGGACTGCTTCAGTATCTGAGGAGTTGAATGGTACTGATCATTGTGCAATCATTGGTAAACATTCCCACTTTTGACCTTATGATGAAGGGAAGGTCATTGATGAAGCAACTGAAGATGTTTGGGCCTAGGATATTACCTTGAGGAACTCCTGCAGAGATGTCCTGGGCTGAGATGACCTCCAACGATCATTTTCATCTTCCTATATGACAGGTATGACTCCAACCAGTGGACAGCTCACCTCCTGATACCCATTGAATCTAATTTTTCTTGAGTTCCTTGATGCAACACAGTCAAATACAGCCTTGATGTCAAGGGCTATCACTCTAACTCTTTTGGCCATGTTTGAACCAAGGCTGTAATGAGTTCAGGAGCTGAGTGGCCCTGATACAACCCAAACTGGGTGTCACTGAGCAGATTATTGCTGAGCAGGAACTGCTTGATAGCACTGTTGGTGACAGCTTCCATCACTTTACTGATGAAGGTGAGCAAACAAATAGGGTGTTAAAGGATTGAATTTGTCCTGTTTTTTATGTGCAAGACATACCTGGTCAATTTTCCATAATGTCGCGTTGGTGCCATTGTTATAGCTACACTGGAACAGCTTGGCGATGGGAACAGGCATGTTCTGGAGCACAAGGCTTCAGTACTATTGCTGGAATGTTGTCAGGGCTCAAAGTCTTTGCATTATCCAGTGCATCCAACAATTTCTTGATATCATGTGGAGTGAATCAAACTGGTTGAAGACTGGCATCTGTGATAGTGGGGACCACTGGAGAAGCCTAAGATGAACCATCCACTTGGCATTTCTGGCTCAATATTATTGCAAATGCTTCAGCCTTATCTTTTGCAATGATTTGTTCAGCTTTTCCATCATTGAGGAGGATGTTTCCATGCCTATGTTTAACCTAAAGCCATGGGGTCTAGAGTCAATGTTGAGGACACCCAGGGCAAGTCCGTCCCAACTGTAAACCACAGTGCCACCACCTCTGCTGGGTTTGTCTTGCCAGTGGGAGAGGACATATCCAGGGATGGTGATGGTGGTATCTGGTACGTTGTCTGTTAGGTATGATTCCTTAAGAATTACTATATCAGTCTGTGAGACAGCTTTCCCAATTCAGTCACTAGCCACCTGATGTTAGTAAGGAGCACTTTGCAGGGTTGACAGAGCTGTTTCTGCCATTGTCAAATCCAGTGCCTGAGTCGATGCCTGGTGATCTGTCCGGTTTCATTTCTTTGAGACTTTGTAGTGATTAGAACAACTGAATGGCTTGCTAGGCCTTTTCAGAGGGCAACTGAGAGTCAACCACATTGCAAATGATCTGGAGTCACAGGTAGGCCAGACCACAATAGTGAACCAGATAGATTTTTCCAACAATTGACAGCGGTTTCATTGTCACCAGGAGAATCTTAATTCTAGATATTGTTTATTGAAATCAAACTGCACCATCTGATGTAATGGGTTTCGAGCCGTAGTTCTCAGAACATGAGCTGAGTTTATGGATTAATATCTAATGATAATACCACTCGGCCATATTATTGTCACCTCCCCATAAACTTGTTAAGTGCCCTACCAACACTGGAAGTTGTCTCATTAATCTTCAGCTTCTTAACAAATTCGTGGAACAAATTAGATGGCGGGAAATCTTAATGTGGAAGTCAGAGCAAGTCCCTGGCACCTACAGTCTGCCACCAGCTGCGGAAAGCCTCCATGCTATTCAGCATCAAACAGTACCTCAGGGCAGAGTCCACACACACACACACACACATTTACACACAGAATCCAACACACACACACACACATGCTGCTGCAAGGATTGTTTATACACAGGGACCGGTACCCAGCTCATGGATTGAACCAGGCTGTATGTCAGGACTGTTCACTTGCTCTTTGAGTGTGTGTACACTTAGTGATGACCTACTATCTTGCAGCATCCATGCCTTGCTTTGCCATGTCAGTGAGTACAGACAATACCAGGCAGCTTGTTTTTCTGGGCAGCAATGCTCAGTCTGGATAGCAATGTGTGACATCAACCTCACCTTGAAGCATGTACCTGCAGCTCCCTCAGTAACAATGTGCCATGTGTAGCAAGCAGGGAGACAGGGCTCAGCAGATGGGGGGCTCACCAATATGCACCCATTAGTCAGAAGGGCCCAGCATAGGATGGTGAGGGCAGCCTGCCACAGCAGCCCAGAAGCTTGGTAAAACAACTCGGCACCCACTTGGGGTCGGGTTCTCAGTTAGGGCTGAGTGCCCCTGCAGTCCCGGGTGCCAGTCACAGTCAGTCTGGTGGCTCCATAGCAGACATTGCAGTGCAGAGCTAAAACAGTCAGGGGGATATGCAGCCAATACTCAGGGAGATATGCAGCCAATGGTCAGGGAGATATACTACCATTAGTTGGGGAGATATGCAGCCATCAGTCAGGGGGATATGCAGCCATAAGTTCGGGGATATGCAGCCAAAACTCAGGGAGATATACGGCCATTAATCATGGAGATATGCAGCCATTAATCAGAGAGATATGCAGATAATAGTCAGTGAGATAGGTAGCCAAAAGTCAAGTGGATATGTAGTCATCAGTCAGGGGGAAACGCAGCCATTAGTCGGGGGAAACACAGTCAAAAGTCAGTGAGATATGCAGCCATTAGTTAGGGGGCTATGCAACCATTAGTCAGGGGGATATGTAGCCATCAGTCAGGGATATATGCAGCCAATAGTCAGAGAGATATGCAGCCAATAGTCAGGGAGATATGTAGCCAACAGTAAGGGAGATATGCAGCCATTAGTCGGGGGATATGCAGCCAATTATAGGGAGATATACGGTCATTAGTCAGGAGGATATGTAGCCATCAGTCAGGAGGACATGCAGCTTATAGTCAGGGAGATATGAAGCCAAAAGTCAGGGAGATATACGGCCATTTGTCAGGGAGATATGCAACCATCAATCAGGGGGGATATGCAGCCATCACTCAGGGATAGGTGCACTCAACAGTCAATGAGATATGCAGCCAATACTCAGGGGAAATGCAGCCAATACTCAGAGAGATATACAGTCAATACTCAGGGGGATGTGCAGCCAATAGTTGGGGAGATATGCAGCCAATAGTCAGGGAGATATGCAGCCAATAGTCGGGAGATACGCAGCCAATTGTCAGGGAGATATTCGGCCATTAGTTGGGGAGATATGCAGCCATTAATTGGGGGATATGCAGCCATTAGTCAGGGGGATATGTAGCCAAGGGTCAGGAGAATATGCAGCCTATAGTCAGGGAGATATGCAGCCAAAAGTCAGAGGGGATATGCAGCCATCACTCAGGGATAGGTGCAGTCAACAGTCAGTGAGATATGCAGCTAATACTCAGGGAGATATACAGCCAATACTCAGGGAGATATGCAGCCAAAACTCAGGGAGATATGCAGCCTAAAGTCAGGGAGATATACTGCCAATAGTTGGGGAGATATGCAGCCATTAGTCAGGGGGGATATGCAGCCATTAGTCAGGGGGGATATGTAGCCATCACTCAGGGATATGTGCAGTCAACAATCAGTGAGATATGCAGCCAATACTCAGAGAAATATGCAGCCATTAGTCAGGGGATATACAGCCAAAAGTCAGGGGGATATACAGTCATTAGTTGGGAGATGTGCAGCCATTAGTCAGGGGGATATGCAGCCAATAGTCAGGGGGATATACAGTCATTCATCAGGGAGATATGCAGCCATTAGTCAGGGAGATATGCAGCCAATTATCAGGGATATATGCAGCTAATTGTTAATGAAACATGCAACCATTTTTTGGGGGATATGCAGCCAATATTCAGGGGTTATGCATCCATCTATCAAGGAGATATGCAGTCAATAGGCAGCGAGAAATGCAGCCATTAGGCAGGGAGATATGCAGCCATCAATCATGGAGAGATGCAGCCAACAGTCAAAGAAATATGCAGCCATAATTCAGGGGGATATGCAGCCACAGTGGGCGGCACGGTGGCTCAATGGTTAGCATTCACAGCAGTAGGGACCTGGGTTCAACCCCAACCTCGGGTGACTCTCTGTGTGGATTTGCACATTCTCCTCCGTGTCTGCGTGGGTTTCCTCCAGGTGCTCCGGTTTCCTCCCAGAATCCAAAGGTGTGCAGCTTAGGTGAATTGGTCAAGCAAAATTGCCCATAGTGTTCTGGGATGTGTAGGTTGGGTGCATTAGTCAGGGGTAAATATAGGATAATAGGGTAGGGGAAATGGGTCTGGGTGGGTTATTCTTCGGAGGGTCGGTGTGGACTTGTTGATCCGAATGGCCTGTAGGGATTCTAACTCTAAAATTCTAATTCAGTCAGAGAGATATGCGGCCATCAGTCAGGGAGATATTCAGCCAATAGTCAGGGAGATATGCAGCCATTATGCAGCCAATTGTCAGGGTGATTTGCAGTGAATAGTCAATGTGATATACTGCCATTAGTCAGGACTCTGCAGCTGTCCAGCTAGGTAACCCAAGGCTATAGGCCACACTCAGTCTCTCCACAGAAACTAGTGGGAAAGGTGGCTGGGAGAGAAAAGAGGAACCCCACATGGGAACTGGTTCTTCAGGATTAGAGATGGGGGAGGTCAGGGGACGGGGTTGACAACTGTGAATGGGGCAACAGTATCTGCAAGTGGGGGTCGATATGAGAAAGGTCAGGAGCTCTCTGGTTTCATGGGATAGACAATGTATAACCACGTAGGTAAAAACAATGACTGCAGATGCTGGAAACCAGATTCTGGATTAGTGGTGCTGGAAGAGCACAGCAGTTCAGGCAGCATCCAAGGAGCTTCGAAATCGACGTTTCGGGCAAAAGCCCTTCATCAAGAATAACAGGGAGCCATGTATTACTATGGTCAAGCCTCAGGGATCCTGCCTGGCTGTGTCCTGTGTGTAACATTGTTCCATGTGTAAGGTACTCATATCTGTGGAAAATCCAAAAGAACCGTGGATGCTGGAAATCAGGGGAAAAAAAAACAGAATTTGCTGGAAAAGCATGGTCACCAGTATGCCAAGGGCTGGGGTAGAAAGGTAGGCATGTGATGGTCTGTTTTGACGGGTGAGAATTGGATATGCAAAGTCTACAGGGTTCATGGGAAGGGCAACCAGAAAAGGGGACAGGTTGTTCAGGATCTCACCGACATGTCAAGGCAGAGACTGGAAGCCATTGGACAAGAAATGCTCACTGTTACCCTGCATCATGCCGGAAATCAAAAATACACAATGAGAAGGAAAATGGCTGCCACCACAGTTGGACTGGGCGTAGTATGGTATCTCGGGTTGTAAGGAAGCAGGCTGCAGGACTCACTATTAGCAGTTCTGAGGAAGGGTCACCGGACCTGAAATGTTAACTCTGGTTTCGTTCCACAGATACTGCCGACCTGCTATGCTTTTCCAGCAAATTCTGTTTTTTTTCTCCTGATTTCCAGCATCCACGGTTCTTTTGGATTTTCCACAGATATGAGTTCCTTACACATGGAACAACATTACACACAGGACACAGCCAGGCAGGATCCCTGAGGCTTGACCACAGTAATACATGGCTCCCTGTTTGCTGTGCACCTCCCTGCCCACCTCATTCACACCAGCAAGCTTTGTCACAGAGGCCAGGGAAGTTTTGACAAGGGACTCGTGATTCATTATGCTTATCAACAAAAATATTTATAACATAAATTAGTTTTATTTGAAAAATATGGAAGTCAAATCAAAATGTAATTTCCATCACCATCCTATTTTTATAATTAATGTCTGTGACTCCTTTTAGAGCCCTCAATCTAATGTAAAACATAGACAATGCCTTTTTTTTGTTGTTTTGCAACTTTCTTCTTTGGCCAAAGTTATGTGAATAGTGTTCCGAGCTTTTCTCTTTGCAACTTCCCTTCTCATCCATTGGCCAAAGCTTTGAACTGGAAATGGTGATTTGGTCTTATGCCTTACCCTATTTGATATATCCTGCACCAGAACTCAAGAAAATCCTGACAATGAATCTGCACCTGAAGCTTTAAATGATCTCGTTTTCTCTTTTCTTATGTTTACAGATTTATTGTGAATTTTGTGTTGTTGGTTATGAATCCTAGTTGACCAATAATGGTGGTCCATTCTTCTCTCTGTGTTGATCGAAGGATATTTGGGTACTCATTGGGCTACACCACCTACATTTTTGCCAAGAATAAAAGTATCTGGAGCTAGACTTTGAAACAGAGAAGTAGAGATTCATTGTAGCTGTGGTCTAAAGGACATAATTTGCTTGTCACTTTGAAGTCTGTCCATTGGAATGGTTATGAAAGCATATGTATATGTATAACATATATACACCCGCATATATATACTTGAAATGGTATTTAAAGCTGCTCCTTGGTCGACAGTCAAAGAGCTCCCTGCCAGTTAAACATTGACATCAGAAGCCACTGAGGAACCCAAGCCTCACAGTTTGTGTGACATTTTCAATTCTGCTGCTTTTACTGAAATCTCAACAGCACTTAAATGTAAATAAATGCAGTGTTCAGAGGAAAACAACTGATTTGGCAAAAGGGTGAGTCTTGTTTTTAGATGAGAACAAAGCCATTTCTAGTGTGAGTTGTTGTTTCCAGCATTAGTATTTTGGGATTTCATTCCACAGAAGGCACTTGCTGAGCAGTGAGATAAATATTGACATTCGTTGAAAGAATGCTGCTCTGGGATATCCTTGGACTACAACCTTTAATAATCTGTAAATTAGTTTAAAAGGACGAGACATCAGGACTTTGGGCCTGTGGTTTCTGATATGTGTTCTTCACCTTATGCCAAAACCACGGAAATGTGATAATGGCACAGAAGCTATGGCCAAGAAACAGGTCAGTTGGCTCAACTGATATTCTTAATCCTCCTGAAACTCCTCAGATTCTCATGATCAATGCCCTCACGCTTCTCTATCCCCTACATCCTTATGTCTCCATCAAAACCTCCTTAAAGGCATCATGCTATCTTCTTCAATCACTCCGTATCACTACAAGTTCCACATACTCATCCCCCTCCACCTCCCCCCACCATGTAAAGAAACTCCATCTAAATTCTTTATTTTATCTATTTATCATTCTTTTTTTCAAATGATGTGTATGTCACTGGCACGATTAACATTTGTTGTCCATCACTAACATTGCCCCTGAATGGCATGCTTGGTTACTTCAGAGGGTAGTTAAGTGTCAATCACATTACTACGTGCTGTGAGTCAAATGTACGTTGTACTGGATAAGGTACGTTTATGGCAATGCAATGAGCTTTATTTTCCAGCTTCATGAATTGAATTCAAATGTTACCAGCTGCAGTGGTGTATTTCAAACCAATGGCCCCAGTGCATTACTTTGGGCCTCTGTTATTGCTAGCCCTGCGACATCATTACTGTGTCACTGCTCCTAAGCTTTCCATTTACAAAAGCTAGAGAAAACTGGAAAATCCGAGGAATTAATCAACAGAAAGGAAAATTACATTAATCAAAATGCTATCGTTCTTTTTTATGTGCAGAGAGTGAAGTACCCTCACTACATTCATTCTGAATATGAAGAGAGATGAAGAACAATGAGAGATCAGGGTCATCTAAATATTTTCATTTTAGGAATTCAAAAGCCTGCTGATCTGCCAGTTACTAATGAATACTGGAAGAAGCCTAGAGAGCCATATTCTACTACAGGGGTCAGAAATACTTTGTTTCTTCACACATTCTTCTTGAGATATTCCTGAGGACTACTTTCTTTTTTGGCAACTATTTTTTAGTTTTCAGGGGCTCCTCTTTATCATTCTCACCGGCTCATCTAGTTGGAGACGCAGTCACACAGTAACATTATTGTCTGTGTTGTGTTGACAGCTGGGCTAATTGGACTCACAGGGCAGCACGATTAGAGGATAATGGATGAAGAAATCATTAATTTCCTCAATAATAGTCACCCTCTCCATTCAACTTTGAGCCACAAAGCACAAGCAAATCAATAATTTTCTTTATACCATAAGGTCTAAATTGTCACAAGAATACAATGAGCATGAGCTAGAAACAAAAGATTTTATTTTCCAAATAAATTGACACGTTTCTGGACATAAATGAGCCCTTGAAACATGCCCTTCCAAAGACTGAAGGCACAGCTAACACTGTTGTACTGCATATGCACAAATCGACAAAATTTGAACCAAGTAATAATTGCCTTTCTAACTGTACCACAGATCTCAATCTCAGATTTAAGATTAGATTATATTAGATTACTTACAGTGTGGAAACAGGCCTTTCGGCCCAACAAGTCCACACCGCCCCGCCGAAGCGCAACCCACCCATACCCCTACATTTACCCCTTACCTAACACTATGGGCAATTTAGCATGGCCAATTCACCTGACCTGCACATCTTTGGACTGTGGGAGGAAACCGGAGCACCCGGAGGAAACCCACGCAGACACAGGGAGAATGTGCAAACTCCACACAGTCAGTCGCCTGAGGCGGGAATTGACCCGGGTCTCTGGCGCTGTGAAGCAGCAGTGCTAACCACTGTGCCAACGTGCCGTCCATAAAATTTAACAATTGATCAAACATTGATATGGATCGAGCATCATATGCTGTCGTGAGTGTTACTGTTCCCCAGCAACTCTCATTCTCCCCCATGTCCTCACCTGATGAGGGTGCTGTCACATCTTCTTCTTCAAGGTTTAGGAATTGACCACCTCCACACCCGCTGCAGGGCAAGATTGTGTGACATGCAGCATCTTGCAGTGAGGTGTGAGACCTTCTCAGCATTGTATTAACAGCACCCTCTGATATATCCAGACAATACAAACAAATCTGCAATAGCCCTACGGTCTGCTGAGTTAAGGACATTGGGACTGGCATTAACTCACTACTTTGCATCCATTTGATAACTCCTTGTCTCTGCAATGGTCACAGACTCTCTGGACAATGAAGGAGTAGAGTCCATACACTTGCTGTCTGTGCAATTCAATTGCACTTGGGAGCTCTGCCATAGCAATGAAGCCCTTGGCATTCCTCGCATGTCCTACATTTTATAGAGTTTGTGAGGAGTATTGGTGACCTCTTTGATATGACAGTGAGAGATTGCCATACAAGTCCCAGAAGGAACATCTGGCATAAACACTTAGTGTGGGTGCAACTTCCAGCACCACTGGTACATTCACCCCTTGGATTAAGAGTGACTTGTATTACAACACACAGATCGATGGCAGTCTCATAAGAGAGGCAGAGTTTTCTCTGGCCAGCTGCCCACTATGCAGACACTTATACATTGTTTTGTATTTTGCAGAAGACTCTGGGTTGGCAGCATTGTCTTGCTTTCTCTGATGGTCTGTCCAGTTGATGGGATGCAGCCACCTCCATCTGCTGCTGGGGATCCTGTCTCCATATCCTTGCTCATTGCCCTCAGCCTTATCGTGGTCAAAAGCCAGTGGCTATAGCATTACATAGGCCATCCTGATTTCCTTGGACCCCTTACCAAAATTGTGCCTGTTAATTTAAGAGTTGACCTTTTTCTATCTGAAAAGCATGGTCTCTTTAAGAAAGTGGACCTCTGGCCAATCTGAGGACAGCTCCCTTTGAAGGCTTTTCTCCCAGGTGTAGCATGCCTTTCCATGAATACACTTTCCTCACAGACCTACATTCCAATGGATGCCACCTGCAGAATTCAGCACAGGTAAGGAGAGCCACTTTTAAACCACTGGGTTTTACTGGGGATGGTTTTGCACTCACAGAAGACTTGTGCAATTTGAATAAGTTAAACTAATTTAAATTAAATTAGATTAGATTAAATTAAATTAAAGACTTAATTGCTGCCAGAAGGGCCTACAATTAATTTAACAAGTTTCTTCCTGAGCCTTATGACCTTTCTGATGTCAGTGGGCAGGACACTTTGGAATTTCTGCCACCAACTGCATCGCAAGATAATTTCCCACTGACAGCAAACTCCTGCATGCCTTTCTATGTGAGCAGTGTCCCTGTTCACCAACTTCACCGACAAAATGGTTACCCAGAATTCAGTCCAGCAAAGAGAATATTCCTGTGGAACTTCACTATCAATGCCTTATTGTAAAAAGAAAACACCACTTCTTTGTAAATCAAAATAAAATCCAATATCTTTTCCATCTGAGCTGCCTTCAGGAACCTATTTTAAAAATGGCTCTGAGCATTGCCACTGCAGAACAATCATTGACAGTGCAGGCCTTATGCACTCACTGTCAATGACCTGCATTAAAGGTGTCACTGAGCAAACAATCACAGAGGAGGACAGCTCTCCCCCACTTCCTCTGCTCCCCTTGCTACTGATCAGCCATGATCACATTGAAAGGCAACAGACTTGAAGGACTGAATGGCCTACTTAGAGTCATAGAGATGTGCAGCCCAGAAACAGGCCCTTTGGTCCAACTCGTCCACGTCCAACAGATATCCTAAATAAATCAAATCCCATACTTCTGCTTTTACCTCTAAAAGTCTGATAACAAGGTACATAATGATGTCTCTGCACACATGCACAGTTTGTATACTTCCAAACAAACAAGCAGCTACATTCCAATCTCCTGGAATAGTTTGTTTGGCTACCTGGAGATGAATGCTGATGCTGAGCCTGCTCACTGCCTCAGTGGCAGGAGGAGAAGTCCATCCTGCCTGGGGCCTGAATGGGAAGGGATGGGGTTGCTTCGTTTATGGCCCTCTTTTCACATCAGTCACAATCCTCAATGTTTGCCCCTCTGAGGGCACTGCTTTCCCTCCAGCCTCTTCATCATGACCTCCACCCCTCTACCACCACCACTCCCTATCCCATCTCCCCTCCCCACTGAGAGGCTCGCACTGATCTGGTCCTGGGCTTTGAATTTGAGGACTGATTATGGTCCCAATCCTGGACACTGGCGCTACTAGAATGACAGATCTGCCATGATTCTGCTCCTACATTAGCTAAACACAAACTCGTCAGTCTCACATTAGGACTGATGAACTAATTGTAGGTTCTGTTCACTTGAAGATATATTACAGGATTTCTCAGAGCTGGGGAAAAGTGGTAATATCACTGGAATCATAATCCAAGGGCCACTGTGGAAAAGTGGTTATATCACTGGAATCATAATCCAAGGGCCAAGGTTTTCCAGGAAAGAAAAGGAATATTAACTTTAACGTTACAGCTAAGCCATCCAGGAGTAATGTTAGGAAACAATTTCTCCACAAAGAATAGTGAGGGAAAATTAAGCACAGTGAATATACAGGATCAATAGAATCTGTTAGCTGAGGGTGCTAAGGGAGAAGCAGTGAAAACAAGCTTCATCAACCATGAATCGAGAGAATGATGGGACAGGCTCAAAAGGGCTAAATAGCTCATTCTTATTTCACCAAGCAGGGCGGAATAATCACATTTAATAATTTGTGCAGACAGCAAAGCAGTAAGAAGAATGCACTGATTAATTTTCACTGCTTAATCGGTTTGCAGAGAGCAACCTAAAGGCTTGGATATAAGTGGCTTAAGGTAGAAACTGCATTATTATAAAGCTACTACAACAAAAAGTAGAACGTCTATTGACTTTTAAATCAAAATGAAGAAATTTTGCATTCCACATGCATATTCCTCATCACATAGTTACAAACTTGGCACACTGTTTGAAAAGCCAGTAATACCGCAGACAACAAGCTTAATGTTTTTACAGTGCAATTGAGGAAATTTACATCTATTCAAGTGATTTTAAGGTATTTATCTTCAGCATCCTCAATAGCACACACTGCGGAGAAACACAGAACTAGTGGCAGCATCATCTGGCTTTACACAGGTCACTGTGCTTATCGGAAATTACAATCTGTTTCATGACTGCAATGACGGCAAACATGACAATTTCACCAGTAACGCAACTGCAAAGCCTGTGCCAGTGTTATGAATCACCAAGCATCTGAATTAACAGATATGTCAGCCTGGAGATGGGTCACCTGACCATCTGATAGAATGGCACCGTGAAACTTAAATAAATGTTATTTCAGGGCAAGGAGAAATACTGATTCATAACTCACATTGATTTCTGCTTCATTTAACACAGAAAGAAATCTTTCACTTCTTTTGTGAGACACATGGCAGTTTGTAGGTAATGGAAAGGTTAGTGGCTTTATAGTTTGAACCAATTTTGCAATTCTTTACACAGGATATACAGAACAAAAATAGATTATTCAGCCAAACTTGTACATTCTGGTATTTATCCTTCACATGGGCATTTTCTCATCTCCTGCAATTTAAATCTACCATTATAGCCAACTATTCCATTCTGACTTAAACAATTATCTAGCTGTCCCTTAAATGCGTTTGTAGTATTCACTTCGACTGTTCCCATGACAGTGAGTTCCATATTCTTACCATTCTTTGAGTAAAGGTGTTTCTTCTGAATTCCCTAGTGTTTAGTTTGCTTCTTCTATGGCCTTACTAAGCTGTGCCACAATGTTTAGTGATGTATTGATGTATTTATATTCCAAGATGCCTTTTGCATCTATTCCCCTAAACCTGCACTATCCAAGTATTCATTCTAGCAAAATGTACCATAGCATCCCACATTTATTTGTGATATTCATTGCTTCACCTACTTTGAAAGGGAAAACTGATCTTTGATGTTTCAAAGATTCAAAATACAACAATTATTAGGTTCAATTTTACCGGTTTCCCATAGGAGTCATGAACTGGTGAGATAATTCCGCCAATCACGATGTACCGTCCTGTCTTGTGCAGATAATCACGGGCTCTTTCTGAAAGCAGAAACAGGAAAAGTTGAATTTACAAGATACAGAACTATATGTCTGACCCAATCTTCACATTTCAATTCATTAATCAAACTGCATCTAGATACAATGACAAGCTTTAAAGGTTTCATCTAAACATATTTGGGCAAATCTTAGGAGTTTGGAAAGAAATTCAGATTTTTTGGAGGCCATTATAGAAAGCCCAAAGAAACTTCTTAAAACTGGCTTCTGCTGCAAGGAGATTTTGCATTTTAACAAATATTTCCTTCAATAACTCCAGGCACTTATGTATTTTCTTCAACATCTCAAAATGCTTCACAGGAGTGTTATCAACTAAAGTTTTCCATTGGGCTGCTAAAGGTCTGGTCAAACAGGTAAGCATGAAGGAACCTCGCTCTGAAGTGTAGTGTGATTCTAGCAGATTGTAGATTTCAGCAAAGACCTCCTCAGTGTAATGCAGATGTCTTACACACTGTTCTTCACTCAGCTTCAGGTATAAGATTGGCTCCCTTAACTGTCTGGGTAAATATGGCCTCCATTTATTGAGGCCCATTCATCTCTTCCTCCTTCTTGCTGCAGCAGGTTGCACTGTGCGTCACCTCTGTTCACTCTCTGTATCATAGAATAGTCCAAGGGGAAGTACATGCCACTGCACCCACTTGCTCCCAAGTGGTTTGTGCAGAAGTCCTAAAGACAGCAGATTCACCATCATCACCTGCTGCACCACTCCTTGTAAACATGTGCGACTGTGAAGGAGGGTGTGGCCATGCAGGCTGCTCTCAGGTTGGACTACATCAGCTTGTGGTTCAGGAGGGCTTCGCTCTTTCAACACTGAATGGGACAGCATCAAACAGGGTCCTACCATGATGGAGCAGGCAGTAGCTGTGATATCTACAACTTGCCCTCTACTGTTGCATAACTTGGGTCACTGAGGATCTGTATTCCAAGACAACTGAAAACATTTCATTTTCTCTTGTTAGAGAGCAATCTGCAGAGTAAGAACATGACTTCATGAGGAGTACAGGTGCCTCCATGGAGCAAGGGCCCAATAATTGCACATTCACACTTTGTGGATAGGAAAAGGCTTTGTGGATGACCGTTACCAGGTTACAGGCTCAGACAGTGCGACCTGTGGGTAGGGCTTTGCAGTGTGGATGCAGCTGAGCACCATTGGCAGGACTGGCAGTGCTGCCATATTGGCATTGTCAGTAGGAGGGCACTGCCTGTCGTTACAACAAGAATTAGACATCAGGGACAACAGCCTCCACAAAGGAACTGCACTGCAAACCTTCTGCTTGCAGAGACCCAACCACTGCGGTTTAATGTTGCCAACTTCATAAAACTGCTCACACAGCTTGTGTCAGACTTCCTATTGTGCAGTAAATTTCATTACAATCCTCAGCTCTTAACACAGCAAGGGCCCGTACACCTCTGAAAAACTTCTACTGGTGTAAGGTCACTGAATTCATTGTGGTACTGCATTCAGTTCCTCAGGGTAAGACTGATGGTATCCACCTCCTCAGCTATCTGCTCCCATTGGCTTTGACAAATTTGACTGCAGAGTCTTCTGCAACCTCCCCTCCCCCCCATATGGATAGATCACATCTGTTATCCTCTCCACTTCTTTAGTCGCGGTGTCCAGTACAGCCTCAACAAACATTGGAGCATGTTCTCCTCCCTGGTGCACCATAATTCACTCTGCTTCCTGCGCAATGTTACAAAAACTATTCTCGGCAGAGTGCTGTTCCCATTGTGTGGAATGGGCTTGAAACAGGCTTACTTGCAGAAACTGGTGTCCCCAGCTGAGGGGTGCAACCACTGACAAGTGCATAGTGCTGGCTGGCATATAGCAACCATACAGTTGAACAGGGAACACAATGCTGACATCTTGTCTGCATCAAAAGCAAAGGCAGTGGATTAATCACACTTCAGTATCCCTATGCCTATTTTGGGATCTATAAAATCTCTCTTCCAGACCCAGAATGAAAATTGAGCATCTGGTTCATTGCATCTTACAAATACCAAAGTTTTTTTAATTACTAAACTTACTTAACTTGATTACTTTCCTCCTGATATCTTGAGGCAAAGTCTTTATATTCACTAACAACTACCCTCACAATTCAAAAATCTTAGTTATGGTTCTTTTTCAATCTTTTCTCTTTCAACAAGCAATTCATTAACAGCTTCAGAGTTCATCCAAAATCCAGAATCATCCATTAACGCTATCCTTTCGCTCCTTTCAAATTGATCTTCTTTTAAAATATAATGGGCAAACATCAATTTACAGAGCAATTCTCTGACAATGGTATGTTGTGAATTTCTGATCCGAATGAAATATAAAGTAATTTTGACTATCAATACAGTCAACATTTTTAAAAATGACAAAATTTAGTTCTCTCTTTAAAGTCATATGTTCAAGTAGTTATTTACAAATAAATTAGGTTTTGATGAAGTACTCGTATTAAATGGATGATTTATGGTTCTGCAGTCCCACAGTGGGCTTTGTTCTCGAGGAGTGCAGGTGGTTTTTTTAACAATTAGTGAATAAGGATATAAAATGGATTTTTTTTCTGAGGAACCTAGACGGCTTCCTATAAAAAAAAATCATATAAAGCTATAAATCTCCCTTTAAATCCCTGTCCTTTATGAATATACAGCCATAAAGAAGCAAGAATATTTTTATATTTCCTGCTGTGTCTTCATACTTCATAAAAACAGAACTGAATGGAAAAAAAATCTGTTTTTATTTTGAACCAAAGTTACATAGTTTGTGGTTAACATTAAATCAAAGAGGGTTGGTTTAGCTCAGTGTTTTGACAGTTGGCTTACAAAGCAAGGTGATGGCAACAGCTTGGGTTCAATTCCCATTATTAGCTGAGGTTACCATAAAGAACTCTCCTTCACAACCTCTCCCCTTGCCTGAGACGTGGTGACCCCAGGTTAAACCACCACCACTCATCTCCCTCTAAAGAGGGAGCAGCCCATTGGTCTATGGCAACTGGACTTGATCAGACCAAAATCTGCAGCTTTTTTTTTGAAGGAAATGGGATATAAAAATAGGCAAGTTTGCTAAATTGTATACATCTGAAAAGTTCAGAAATGTTCCGAAGTTCAGTTCAGTTCTGAAGAAAGGTCACTGGCTTGAAACATTAACTCTGCTTTCTCTCCACAGTTGCAGCTAAACCTGCTGATTTTTGTCAGCAATTTCTGAATTTGTTTGCTTCTGATCTCCTGCATCTACAATTCTTTGTTTTATTTTTGGCATGGAGAGAGGATTGGCTGATTAACAGGAGCAAAGAATCGGCATAAATTGGTCTTCACCAGTAAAACGTAATGAGTGGCGTGTCACAGGGATTAGTGCAAGGACTTCAACTGTTTACAACTTATGTAAATGGATTAGAAGATTGCAAGATTTGCTGATGACATTAAGGTAGGTAGGAAAATAAGTTGTCAAGTGGACATAAGGAGGCACCATAAAGATATAGATACACTAAGAGACCTGGCAAAGATGTAGCAAATGGAGAAAATGTGGAATTGTCCACTTTGGTGGAAGAATAGAAGTAAGCATATTTTCTAATCAATGAGAGATTGCCACGCTCTGAGGTGTAGAGTGACCTGGGTGTTCGCAGGAATGAATTACAAATGTTGTGAATGCAGGTACAGCAAGTAATTAGGAAAGCTAATACAATGTCACCAATTATTGTGAGAGGAATTCAATATAAAAATAAGGAGTTTGTGCTTCAGTTATAGAAAGCACAATTGATCATTTTATTTAAGTAAGGATGTAAATATATTGAAAGCAGTTCAGAGAAGGTGACCAGAATAATACTTGGATTGAGAGGGTTATCTAACGAATAAAAATTAGACAGTCTAGACATGAATCTGCTGAAGATTAGAAGATTAAGAAATAATTTTGCTTGAAACATATAAGAAAATGGGCAGCATGGTGGCTCAGTAGTTAGCACTGCTGCCTCACAGCGCCAGGGATCTTGGTTCAATTCCAACCTCAGGCGACTGTCTGTGTGGAGTTTGCACATTCTCCCTGTGTCGGTGTGGGTTTCCTCCCACAAATCAAAAGATGTGCAGGTCAAATGGATTGGCCATGCTAAAGTGCCCATAGTGTTAGGTGCATTAGTCAGAGGGAAATGGGTCTGGGTGGGTTAATCTTTGGAGGGTCGGTGTGCATTTGTTGGGCCGAAGGGACTGCTTCCATGCTGTAGGGAATCTAATGTAATCCTGACGGAGTTTGACAGTGCAGACATGGAGAGGATGTTTCCTCTTTTGGAAAAATCCAGAACTAAGAAACACTGTTAAATGGTCGCCCAATCAAAACAGAGATGAAACAAGTTTTTTTTTTCTCTTACAGAGTCATGAATTCTTGGACATCTATTGGTAATAGGTGGTGGAAGCAGAGTATTGAATATTTTTAAGGGAGAAGTGGATAGATTCTTAAGCAAGTTGACAGAAGAGTATCAAGTATAGGTGAGCATACAGATTTGAGATTCCTATAGGATCAGCCATAATCTTACTGAATGATGGACAGGCTTGAGCAACAAATGGTCTCCTGTTCCGAATTCATCTGCTTAAATGTACAGCCTGGAGATTTTGTTAAAACAAATTTGGAGAGCTTCCTATATTTACATCTCACTTATTTCTACTCTAAGTCTCAAGCTAATCATAGATGTACATGTAACTTACAATGAACCACAGAACGCACTATATGCAATAGATCTTACTTGCAAGTACACGGGTTAAATATGTAAAGATTGTTTACATGCATTGACAAGTCAAAGTCTATCTGTGTTATTCTATAATTTGACCACTGACAAAGAAAACGATTTGTAATTTATTTAGCTGAGTTAGCTTTGGAGATTGTATTTGGGAACAGACCCAATCAGGTTTCTATATTTTGAATGGAGAATCGCTGCACTATGATAATCAACTGGCATAGGGTCAAACCAATAATCGGGTCACACAACGCAAGTATGCAGCATCCTTCAAATGAATATCAGGAAATACCTTGAATTGACTCCAATGTAAACATTAAAACCAATTACATAGAGTGCACTAGAGTCCTGCAACCATAAACAAAAATGTTAAACGGCAACTAAATGAGTTGAATCTTTTGGAAGGAGGTAGCAGAAATAAGTTATAAATACTATTGATTTAGTAAATGTACAAAGTCTTGCAATACATCCAGGATAAACATCTATCAGGAAGGTATCTAAACTTGGCTATTCTAATACATTCCTGTCTAGCCTCCTCTGCATAAAATTGAGTACTTCAGAAGTATTCGATGTCCAAACTCACAACAAGTCCTGTTCACCATCTCTAATCTAAGCTGGTGTTTATCAGGCAACACTTTGCATTTGAAATTCCCATCCTTGTTTCCAAATTCCATCAGGGCCTCACCCGTTACTATCTTTGTACTCTTCTCCTGCTCCACACCCCAGTGAGAAATCTGCGAGTACTGGTTTCTTTAGCAGCCATACAGTAATCATTTCACTATTAGAACTGAGCCTTCAGTTTTAAAGGCCCTAAACTCCGGAATACCCTCCATCAACCCATCCAGCTCTCCGCTTGACTATCACTCTTTATATATAGCTTCCACAAATACCATTTACAAATATACTGACAGCACACTGTATATACCTCCTGTGACTATCCATCCCATGCTCACCTGTACGCGTCCCCACTGATGTTCTCACCTGAGCTCTCTGCAGCTGTACTCAGATACCACCTCATTGTGTGGTGATGCTGGTACACAATCTGTCCTGGCTGCAGCCCATTCGTGGCTGCTGGGTCACCACAGCTGATCCAAGCTCTCATCTAGCATTGAAAGTATGCACAGGGACAGTAAGGCAAGTAGGCATCAGATCAAATGATGCTGCTCCTATATCAGTGCTTGCTGGAGCTCTCACTCCTCCTTCTCAGTGGATTGTGACTGTAGCAAAAGGGGGAGAGTGGGTTGAAGGGCAGGATGGGTTTATACAAGAGGTCCATGGTGACATCATCAGCTGCTTGCTCATCGTAGCAGATGTCAAGATGACAGTGAGCTGGGAAGAAGGGGCATAACAGAAGAACATATCATCATCCTCCATGTGCTCAGTGATAACGGATGTGGCAGGGTCCAGCAACTGGCCTCACAATGTGGAGACACAGCTTCTCTGCACCCTGGAAATGTTGGTGCCCTTGCCACCCACCAGCTCTGCTTTGCTCCTTCCTATTGAGTTCTACATTCTCTGCCAAGGAAACAGATCACTGACTGTGTAGCACTGAATCTGGGGGGATAAACACATTGTAGCTGAATTGATAGAGGTTTGTAAAGGAAGCCAGCAGTGGGTTGGGATGGCAGAGTTGGTAGATGCGTGAGGTTGATATCTGGATGTTTGGCATGTCCTGAATGCTAGGATTAATGCTGGAGTTATGGGGTTGGGAAAGGAGGTGGGAATGTGTGTGTTGGGGATGGGGGAGGCATTGACCTGGGTGAGAGACTGGTGGAGATATACAGAAATGCATTCGCTGGTCTTCATCACTCAGATTTCTTGTGCCATTGCTGCTAGGTCCTTGGGTACAGCCTCCTTGCACTGACATCTCTGATTTGATGATCCCAGTCTCTTTTGGGATCTTCCCCTAGGGTCACCAAGGCCTCTATTGAACCACGCCATCTCTCTGCCTGTCCTTCTAACTCTGCTAAAAGAGACTGTCCAATGAGTCATCAGAAAACAACCCATCAATTCAACTCTCTGAAAGAATCATTTTCATTAGGAGTGCACATTACCTGTATTCTTTAAAGATTTAAAATGTTATCAAACAAGTCTGATACAGCTTTGCACTCAGCTGAAGATATAACACAGCTAGACAACACTAAAGGGACTAACTTTGCATCAATATAAGGTGATCAGTAAAGTATATTGTTATGAAGTTGAAGGCATGTTACTGTACCTTTAAGAGAGAGAATGATGTTCTGAACTGAGAGATTACAATCACCTGTGTGTATGACTATATGGTAGGCTAGGGTGTACTGGAAAATTGAGAATATGTAACATTTGGCTGTGAAATGGATACCTGAGTTTGGTTGCTGTCTTGACAACAATTCAAATGTAACCAATCAGTTTAAAGTATGCCCCAGGATACGAAAACCTAATTGAGTTTGAATTTATTGTTTTGCCAACATCAAACTAATGAGACAATTCAATTTTGGGATATATAAGAATGTGGACATTTAGAAAACTGGTCAGAGAGCAACTGCTGTAGAGCAAGCGCTGGAGAGCTAATTGTCCATCTAACATCTTGCACTCAAAGAAACTAGAAAACATTCTCTACCAAAGGTACATTTTCTGTGAAACATACTCACAGTAAAGAGAAAGATGACCCAGGATGAGTGAAGACAGAGACTGTGGAATTTTGAAATTAAGTTGATGTAATTTTAATAAGTGTCTTATTTGAACAACATATTTTTATGGAGTGAGTATTGTATCCGTTGCTCCCGATACGGTCTCCTCTACATTGGGGAGACTGGACACCTCCTAGCAGAGCGCTTTAGGGAACATTTCTGGGACACTCGCACCAATCAACCACACCACCCTGTGGCCCAACATTTCAACTCCCCCTCCCATTCTGCCAAGGACATGGAGGTCCTGGGCCTCCTTCACCGCCGCTCCCTCACCACCCGACGCCTGGAAGAAGAACGCCTCATCTTCCGCCTCAGAACACTTCAACCCCAGAGCATCAATGTGAACTTCAGCAGTTTCCTCATTTCCCTTTCCCCCACCTCACCCCAGTTCCAGACTTCCAGCTCAGCACTGTCCCCATGACTTGTCCTACCTGCCTATCTTCTTTTCCAACTATCCACTCCACCCTCCTCCCTGACCTATCACCTTCATCTCCTCCCCCACTCACCTACTGTACTCTATGCTACTTTCTCCCCACCCCCACCCTCCTCTCATTTATCTCTCCACCCTTCAGGCACTCTGCCTGTATTCCTGATGAAGGGCTTTTGCCTGAAACATCGATTTTACTGCTCCTCGGATGCTGCCTGAACTGCTGTGCTCTTCCAGCACCACTAATCCAGAATCTGGTTTCCAGCATCTGCAGTCATTGTTTTTACCTACCTTAGAGGTAGATAGTAAGCAGTTAAGAGACAGGGGGCTTAGATTTGTGAATAGTTTTTGTTTAATGTTCATTTTTAGACTTATAAAATAAATTGATGTTATTTTCTTTAAATGGTAGAATTTGGGAGATCTCTGTCACTCACATTTTAACACATTATGAGGCGAGGTGAGCTGTTCTGAGTGTTTGGTTTAATTAGCAGAAAAGGTTCGCTTCTGCATTGTGATAGTATTCTGAGAACTTTAATCAAGATCTACATTAATTATTTCCCTATGTTGTCAGGTTTTTGAACTTGATACATCAGACTTTACACACACTTCCCTTTCTATGTCCTTCTATATTAAGTCAATACTTAGCATCTATCAAAGATAAATTTTATTTTCCATTTGTCTGTTCCATAATCAATTAACATTTTTTTGTCAGTAACCCCTCCCTTTTAAGCCAAGTTTAGATGATACAAAAGTAGGGAAAGTGATGAATGTGGGACAATAATGTGGATTTGAGATAGAAATGCAAGACTGACCCCTTGCAGAGTTCCAATCAACAAGCCCTTTGGTCTAGCAAATATGGAGAGTTTTGCATAGAAGAAAAAACACTGCTTAAACTGCATCTAAAATAATTAGGAGTAAATACATTCATTTATTAAGTGGAGCCCAAGACAGGGAATCAGAAAAAAAACAAATAACCGAACAAGAAAATAAAAAGGTGTCATTTACACAAAGGGCAGAACTTGTACAAGGAAAGGGAGGTGGATTTGCATGCATGCAGAGAATTAAAAGGGTTAGGATCTTATCATCACTCTGTTCTCCTCCAGATTTCACCTGGATGGATATGTAGGCAGCTGATGGGTTAGGCTTCTAATATTATCATAGGTAATTCAATTGTATTTTAATCATGGATTCTCAACATAATTGAGAGTGAACCAAAGTCCTCAGCTCACTGAAATGACTGCACAGCGTGAAGTGTTTCTTTATTAAACTGACAGGCAAGAAAGTCTTTGAAGAGCTTCAGTCATGGGCAGGGAAGAGGTGGCTTGCTCATTGCACTCCTTCTCGCCACTTGATAAATCATTGTATACTTCCTGAAAGTATCTTCAATCCCCCTGTCCTAAACTTTCCTTAGCTTCAACTGTATTTCCCTGTTGGCAGCCTTTCTCATGGAAAAAGAACAGCTTATACAGCATTCTCTTCTACTTCTGCTGGGATCAGGCCAAGTATCAACATTAACACCAGCACTAGCTCCTTTCAGTTCTGATTACCATGCCAAATCACAGGCCAGAGGAAACAAACATTCAGATCCAGATCTCCCCAACACCCATCCTGCCTGATCACCCTCTGAGTTACTTACAGGGTGCCTAGGCTAATGTTCTGTGGACAGAGGTTCAAATCCCACCACGGTAGCTGGTGCAAATTAAATTCAATTGATCAACAATTCTGGAAAGGAAAGCTAGTCTCAGTAATAGTGACCATGATACTTTTATCAATCCTCAGAAAAATCATAAATGGTTCATCAATGTCCTTTAGGAAAGGAAATCTGCTATTGTGACTCCAGCCCAACAACAATGTGGTTAATCAGTCACCTGATTATTGTGACTCCAGCCCAACAACAATGTGGTTAATGGAAGTTGACTTAGTCAGTGACACCCACATCGCACAGTGTTTGTATTACTGGTAGGTGTCACACTCTAAGTTGTGCCGAGAGGCAATGTAGAATCTGTGGTCTCTGATAATCTGGCAATTCTTGGGGATTGATTTCTACTTCTGGGGTCTAAGGTCAGATAGGAAATGAAATCCACTTTCACAAACACAGTGCTCCTGCCAGTTTTCTCATGAGACCCTAATTGCCAATGTTAAATTTCACTCCTAACTGACCACTGAATTGAACACAGCTTATTTTTTGTTACCAATGCAAGTTGTTAAAATCTATATTAATTAACACAATGATCTTCTTCAAGTGCTAATTATTATTGCAATGCATCAAAAAATGTAACACTAGTAATAAAATTAGCCATTAACATACAGTAATTAACATTCTGTAACCTTCAAATACATCCTTGAGTATGTAATGTCTCAGTGACAAGACAAGCCTGCTGGAGGTGGTGGCACAGTGTCACGCAGTGAGGAAGGCATTAGGAAACAGCACTCCAAATACACTGAGGTTGAAGGCAAATCTCTCCCTGAAAGTCAACCAAACTAGTGATGTCTTACTACAGATATACCAGCCCTGTCTGATCAGAAATGGGTACCAACCGTGTTCCCTCAGTTCATTAACTAGTCATTCCTCTGTATTGAATGGCACTTTAAAGTAGCACTGAGGGTGGCCAGGCACAGGAGTCAAACTTGATGGGGGTTTTCAGCGTCCACGACAGAGAGTGGCTCAAGCACATCACTAATAACTGAGCTGGCCGAGTCATGAAGAACATTAATGTCAACCTGAGCCTGTAGCATGTGATGAAAGAAACAACAGGTGAGAGGTACCCGTTTTATCTTTACCAACCTATGCACTGAAGATGCATGTGGCTTGAATAATATTTGTAGAAGTGACCACCACACATTCTTTGGAGAGACGAAGTCCCGTCTTCATCCATTCCATTGTGTCATGTGGCACTATTATTGTGCTAAATAAGGTAGATTCAGAACTCATCTAGCAACTCAAAACTGGATATCCAAGCATGCCAGAGACAACATCATGAAATCAAACAAGGAGGTACTAACATGGCAAAGTTACAATACACGACTACATTCACGCTAAAGAGCATGCTACAGTCAGAGATAGGTGATCCTATAATAAATGCATCAGGCTATGGAGTTCTATCACATCTAGTTGTGAATGACTGTGTGCATTTAAAATATTTCCATCTTCAGAGATGATAAAGCCCAGCAAGACTGTGCAAATGACAAGGCCAGCTTTGGCCAAACATGCCAAGTCTATGATCCTACTTGAAGGACAGCACAGCTGTCAGCTTGAATTGGCAGCAATTCAATTAATTCCATTTGAAATCATGACCCGACTGACTGCACTGGACATAGCAAAAGCTCTGGACTCACATAATATTCTACCTGCAATGCTGAAGACTTATTCTGCAGAACTAGCTGCATCTCTAACCAAGCCATTGCAATGTAATTACAATACTGGCATCTACTTGACATGGTGACAAATTCTCCAGATCCACAAAAGGCAAAACAAATTCAATCCAGTCAAATATTAGATGTCAATTAACATCAGCCTGCTCTCAATCATCAGCAAAGTGACAGGAGTCCTTGACAGTGATAGCCTGTTCATCAATGTTCGGTTTGGGTTTAGTCAGGATCGTTTGGCTTCAGATCGCAATATTGCCTTGGTCCAGATATGAGTAAAAGTGTCCAATTCCAGGGGTGGGATGAGAGTGATTGGCCTGATCGTGAGGCAATATTTGACCATGTGATACCCAGGAGTCCCAGTACATGTGAACTTAATAGGAATTGGGGGAAGTCTTCACTGGCTGAAACCATACCCAATACAAAGAAAGATGGTTGTTCTGGCCAAAATTTATACCCTAAAATAAATGGTCATGAACTCACTGATGTTGCAATACCTCGTGTACAAATTGGCTACTGTGTTTCTTACATTACAACAGAGACTATGGTTCAGATTACTTAACTGGTTGTGATGTGCTTTGAAATGTTCTGAGGTCATGAAAGATGCTTTATATAAATGTCAGTTCATTCCACTTTTATAAATCACACTCTTCCTTTACCTTTTGCTCCCAAGTCTCATCCTAACATAATTTTCAGCTTTTGTCCGCACAATTTCACTCTCACCTCTCTGTCAAAGTCTTGTATTTCAGCACATCCTAAGGTCATCACAGTTCCAGCGAAATAAAGACAGGAAATCTGGAGTAACTCCATGGAATAACTTAGAAATTATTTACAGAGCAATTAAGAACTTCAGCAATATTTCCGCTAAAGTAAATGCGAACACTTTTTGTTTACAAGTTAATTCTTTAGTGTCATTTGGGCAAGTGGGCAAATGTGTGGCAGATGCAGCATTAAGTAGATAAATGTGAGGCAAAAACAGGAAGGCAGATTATTATCAGAATGGCTATAAATTGAGAGAGGGGAATGTGCAACGAGACTTGGGTGTCTGTACACATCAGTCACTGGCGATAATATGCAGGTGCAGCAAGTGTTAAAGAAGGGAAACAATATGTTGGCCTTCACAGTGAGAGGATTTGAGTTCAGGAACAAGAATGTCTAGCTGAAATTAGACTTGGTGACACCTGGAAGTCTTGGTGAACAGTCTTGGTCTCCTTATCTGAGGAAGGATGTTCTTACTATAAAGGGAGTGCAGCGAAGGTTTCAAACAATGATTCCTGAGACTGCGATACTGCTAAATGAGGAGAGGTTGAATCAGTTAGGATTATATTTACAGGAATTCAGAAGAATGAGGTGCATCTCATAGAAACCCACAAAAATCTAAAAGGACCTGACAGGGTGGATATGAGAATATGGTCCTAATAGCTGAGAAGTCCAGAACCAGGGGTCACAGTCTAAGGATAAGGGGTAGGCCAATTAGGAGTGAGATGGTGGTGAGCCTGTGAAATCCTCTGCCACAGAAAGCAGTTGAGGCCAAAATATTGTATGATTTCAAGAAGAAGTTGGATATAGCACCTGGGGCTAAAGGGACTAAAGGATATGTGAGAAAAGCAAGAACAGGTTATTGAATTGGATGGTCAATCATGGTAATACTGAATGATGCAACAAGCTCAAAGGGCCTACTCCTACTCCTATCTGCTATGCTTCTATGTTTCTGTGTTTTTATCTAATTTCCCAATTTACATCTTAATTATCTTTAAAATATGTTTATGTGTAGCCTTGTCAAAAATCTCTGTCAACAAAAGTAAATTAAATTTCCTGCATTGGGTTCCTCTAGTCATTTATTTACCTTCTTGAATAATTCTACTGAGTGCATGGATCAATAGCTTCTAGCAACAAACTATTGCTTACATATGGTCTTTAGATGAGTATGCAACATCTTATACAATGTTCTCAAGCATTTTTCCTCTGTCGCTGTTAGAATGGGAAAAATGACATTTATCTAAAGATAAATGACAGAATCTTGTGAAGGCACTCTGGACTTGCCCATCAGCTAGAGAGCCAATGAATTCCACTCCCCCCCCAACACCACTCCGCCCCCCCCCCCCCCCCGCCCCGCCCAATAACCTTCTTTCAGGAAGACCATTCACACCCAATGTCATTGAGGCATTTGGCAGTATAGTGGTGAGTCTAGCTCCGGGAACGAGAATCTCAGGTCTGGCCTTTACTAACACAAAGCCAAACCCTAACTTACCATGGAGAGGCGATAACCAGGAGAAAGTGAGGACTGCAGATGCTGGAAATCAGAGTCAAAGAGTGTACTGCTGGAAAAGCAGAGCTGGTCAGGCAGCATCTGAGGAGCAGGAGAATGGATGTTTCAGGCTTCAGTTCTTCATCAGCCCTTCACCAGGCAGAGGTTGGCAGCTCCTTTGTACTCAGCAGCACCATTCTGGAGATAGTGGCTGCTATCAGTACTGCACCCTGTTGAGGGAGTCCTCGGACTGAGGAGAAATCCAGACGACAGGTGATTATTGTGGGATAGCGTCACAGGCTGAAGTTTGCAGGGGAGGGAGGTAGGGAGGCATTTGGCAGATGGGCTTGCAATGGGCATAAACAGCCCAATTTAGGATCCCACCACTATTTGAGTGGGAAGGCTATCTAAGGAACCGCCATCCTGGACTTAATCACATATGACCAGTAGGGTATCCTTCATCATCCAGTACTTCCCAGGGTGGAGAGACAATGCCATTTTCTTTGCAGCCAACTACACATTATCAATGACCACCAACACCTCACTACACCTACACCTCCACTTCTCACCTTCAAACAACCACCAAACCTTAAACTGACCATTATTTGCAGCAAACTGCCCAGCCTTCAAAACAACATCGACCACAACAACATACAACCCTGTCATGGCAACTGCTGCAAGACATGTCAGAGTGTCGACACGGATACAACCATTGCACGTGGGGACGTGTACATGGCAGATATTCATGTGACTCAGGCAGCTCATGTGCTGCAGGCAAGGGTGCCCTGAGGCATGGTATATTGGCGAGACCAAGCAGACGCTACAACAATGGATGAATGGACATCGCACAACAATCGCCAGACAGATATTTCCTTCCAGTTGGGGAACACTTCAGTTGTCAAGGGCATTCAGCCTTGGATCTTCGGGCAACCATCCTCCAAGGCAGACTTCTGAATACACAACAACGCAGAGTCGCCAAGCAGAGGCTGATAGACAAGTTTGGTACCCATGAGGATGGCCTCAACTGGGAGTTTGGGTTCATGTCACACTATAGGTGACCCCACCACACTATACACTCTCACACACACACTCACCCACTCTCCACCATAAACATACTCACAGAGACCCTCTCTCATACACACACTCACACACACATACACACTTTCTGACACACACACACACACAATCTCTCATACACACACTCTCTCACACAAACACTCTCTCTCACACACACTCACATATACACACACACTCTCTCTCTCTCCCTCTCCTCACATTTACACTCTCTCTCACTCACACACACAATCTCCCCCCCACCCACAGACACACACACACACTCACTCCCCCCCCACTCACAGACACATACACTCCTCCCCCCCACCCACCCACAGACACACAGACACACACACACACTCTCTCTCTCTCTCTCTCTCTCCCCCCAAACACACACATACACATATAAATCTATGGGTGAATTTGCATTTGCAGATTTGTATTTGCAGATACATTCTATTTTGGTCAAAAAGCACACTATTTGTAGACAGTCAGTCAATGTGGCATTTTATAAATTCCTACTTTTGAAATAGCACTAGATGAATTCCTACTTTTAAAATAGAACTTGTCTGACTTCAGATGAAGACACAGACAGGTGCTAAACAAGGCCTCACACCTAAAATGCATTGTCTGATCTGAGATGTCACCTCTTTTATACTGATAAAACCTTAAGTCATCTCGGGGCAGTGACTTGAAAGAAATTATTAATCAATCAAAATCTGCATCTCCATTCTAACTGATTAAACAGAAACCTTAGGTTTGTTCAATACGTTCAAATCAGTTGTATGACCCTTTCATCTTTTACTTATTAATTCTGCGTTGGATGTCTGCTCTCTCACTAGCCCCTGAAGAAGTAGCGAGGCTCTGAAAGCTTCTGTTTTCAAATAAACCTGTTGGACTATAACCTGGTATCATGTAATTTTTCACCTTGTCCAACCTAGTCCAACACCAGTACCTCTACATCACACTTGATCAGAGTGGAGTGAGGAATGTGGTGAGGTCTTCTCCTGCCTGTTTATACATCTCCTGTCTTATATGAGAAAGGGCACAGGATTTCGCCCTAGAAGTACAGCAGACAAACAGAACATTACAAATTAAAGTTGTGCTTCAGTTTACTGAAAACCTCAGTATAGAAATCCATACAGGGTAGTAAGGTATTATGACATATTTGCATTCTTTACATTCCTCAAGTTGGTACTGGGTTCTTTCAAATGTATAACAAAATTATATGCTTGCAGAACTCCAAATTAAATTGTTCCATAAGCTTTCCAGCATTTAAAAAAGACAACAATTTTTATAAAATGTGGACTCGAAGCGTTCAAGAAGACTGAATTCATTACATTACTTGTTTGGAATTTATTTCTTACAGACCTTTTGCAGTAATTCTGACAGTTTTGTAATAATGGCTGTCCTTCAATGCAGCATTTTTGAAACAACTTTGGCAAGAACCTGGCCAATGCAAAGCTGCATAATAAGCTGTGAAATACGCTATATTAAATTAATGCCACTGTTAACTGCTGCCGAGCTAATAATATCATCATGGCTGTCTTTTAGATTCCATGGCTGTTACATCTGTCACCACAGACATTAAAGAAACCAAAAATTAAACATTTAGTTACATCATATAGTACAAATTAGCATTTCAGCAAATTGCATTCCAAATACTGCTTCTTTTAATTTCTAAGCAGAAGAAATGCTGACTATTTGCCAACCAGAATTGTCTGAAATCCGAGCTGATTTTCTGTTTCTGGGTGTTACTCTGAATGTTTCCATTAAGCACCAAGTCCCCCCTGGCAGATCAAAAATCAGAGCTGACCACCACCCTCCTCCTCCTCTCCTCCCCCCTACCTCCCCCCACCTCCATCACCTTCCCACCCCCAGTGGACAGTGAAACACTGAGATCGCACTTTACCAGCTGCCCTCCTACTGTGGGCAAAATACTAGTGGCAGTTGGTTCTGGCCCAGAATTGAACAATTACTCATCTCAATGTAGCTCCCAGGAAGCAACCACAACAATGAGGTTCTGATCGCTGGCAATAAGCCATTGTCATTGGATAATGTCAGGGTCCCCTCCCATACCTTTCTCCACCATAGTGCCTCCCAGCTCATCTCCAAAGGCCTGGGAATATTCAGTTCTTCACTTCATACACCACAAGCCTTCCGTGAGAAGGACAGATGCAGTATTTTATCAGCAAGGCCAACAGATCTCACTCAGAGTTGGAGCTGCTGACTGAAACGTCTTTCACAAACTGTTCTTCCCTGTAAGGTCTTCACCTCAATATTTCTGCACCATCCTAACCAGCTAACCATTGATTTTTAAAAACTAATTGTATCGCCACACAGGGAATTATATTACATTAACTGCATTAATCTGAATCTCTTTGAAATGTAGACTTCCAAGCTGCAGTTTCACTTCACTCTGAACTTTTTTAATGCAGCTGCGTTCATCTAAAGGTCAGGTCTCTGACTTGTACAATCTTTCCAACCATGCATCAAGAACCTAAAGAAGATCTAAATGGCAAGCTTCCACTGATTTCCCATAATCACTATTTACCGAAACTATCTTGGTACTGCATTCTTCGCTTTTACTGTTCAATTAGGTGACCTGCTTGCCAGGTTTGGCAGGGTCTAATCGGAATTTGATTGGTTAGTAGCAAGTAATTAGAGGACCTAGCTCCCCCCTACTTGTTTTATTAAACCAGCTCCCTAAACCTGATCACACATTTTGTAAGTTTCTATATTCCAAGCTACTTTGATTCCTCACAGATGATTCTTCACTATGAAATGTCTTACAGATAGAGGAGACCTTGCAATCATTAGATGCAGAACTATAATGTAACCGTCCTGAATGTCAAATGTCCCACAACTGTGTTTAGTGCATTATTATGTTATTGATAACATTGTCACAACAATTGGACACTTTAAGCCAATAGTCAATAATGACATTGCATCTTTTAGTATCCTTCTAAAATACAATAGTTACTTTTAACTGAGCTAAAGAGTATCATAACAATCCACCTTATAGTATTATGGATCTTTATGCAAACAAGAGAGTCTAAATTATTTATGTATTTCAAAATGCCAAGGGATGGTTATAATGAGAAATGCCATCAGCCGATGTGAAAATATAGGATAAAGATATAATTATGATACCAAAGTTAAGTATTTTATTCAGTATAATGCTGTTCATTAATCATAATTCTAAACCTCTTACTAATCAGTCACAGAGATGTACAACACGGAAATAGACCCTTCAGTCCAACTCATCCATGCCAATGAGATATCCTAACCTGGTCCTATTTGCCAGCATTTGACCCATATCCCTCCAAACCCTTCCTATTCATATACCGATCCAGATGCCTTCCAAATGTAATTGTACCAGCCTCCACCACTTCCTCTGGCAGCTCATTCCATACACGCATCTGTGTGAAAAGTTGCCCATTAAGTTCCTTTTAAATCATTCCCCTCTCACCTTAAACCTATGCCCTCTAGTTTTGGACTTTCCTACCCTGGGAGAAGACCTTGGCTGTTCACCCTATCCATGCCTCTCATGATTTTATAAACCTCTATAAGGTCACCCCCCAGCCTCCGACACTCCAGGGAAAACAACCCCAGCCTGTTCAGCGTCTTTCTGTAGCTCAAACCCTCCAATCCTGACAACATCCTTGTAAATCTTTTCTGAACCCTTTGAAGTTTAACAACATCTTTCCTATAGCAGGGAGACCAGAACTGAATGCAGTATTCTAAAAGTGGTCTTTACCAATGTCCTGTACAACCACAGCATGGCATCCCAACTCCTTTACTCAATGCACTGACCAATAAAGGCAAGCACAATCATTCACCATTAATTTATGTACATTAAGATGAATTGTCCTGACCCAGCAGTTAAAATTCCCTTAATACTTTTTAACTTAATATCTTGAAATTATTCGTTGCTTTTAACATTAACCTTGAGCAATGAGCAAAAGAACCAGCATCAGAGAGGTTGAGCCTGGAGATGATTGAAACATAGATGTGGATCTAAATGTAGGTGAGGGTTGGGTAAATGTGGGCGTAGGTCATACTGTGCAAAAGCAAATGGGTAGCTTTGCAAAACGCGGTGACATGTTCAGCATTCAGAACAAGTTTATTCACCGTTTGGGTCAGCTTCTATGAACAGCTGAGATGGGATGGTGTTTACTCAGGGTACTGAAATTTTGGCATGAGTTGAACACAATAAGTTTGATGTTGTAATTATTAAGTTGGAGAAAGCTTGTTTTTATCTAGGTCAAGGATAAGTCCAGAACTAGAGGGCACAGTTTTAGGATGAGAGGGGAAAGATATAAAAGAGACCCAAGGGGCAACCTTTTCACGCAGAAGGTGGTATGTGTCTGGAATGAGCTGCCAGAGGAAATGGTGCAAGCTGATACAATTGCAACATTTAAAAGGCATCTGGATGGGTATATGAATAGGAAGGGTTTGAAGGGATATGGGTCGGTGAGACTAGATTGGGTTGGGATATCTGGTCAGAATGGATGAGTTGGTCAAAAGGATCTAGATTAGATTACATTATTAGATTAGATTAGATTACATTACATTACATTACAGTGTGGAAACAGGCCCTTCGGCCCAACAAGTCCACACCGACCCGCCGAAGCGCAACCCACCCATACCCCTACATTTACCCCTTACCTAACACTATGGACAATTTAGCATGGCCAATTCACCTGACCTGCACATCTTTGGACTGTGGGAGGAAACCGGAGCACCCGGAGGAAACCCACGCAGACACGGGGAGAACGTGCAAACTCCACACAGTGGGTCGCCTGAGGCGGGAATTGAACCTGGGTCTCAGGCACTGTGAGGCAGCAGTGCTAACCACTGTGCCACCGTGCCGCCCAATCTGTTTCCGTGCTGTACATCTCTATTACTCTTTGACTCCATGACAATTTGGAAATGGCAAGTCTGCATTTCTTTTTCATTTAGCATTTTACTACTAATTTTATTTATGTACAGTTATTATATAGCTCACCCATACTATCTTAAAGGAAACAACCTGTTGTCTTCTGGGCAGTTTACAGGAACGATGATTGGTCAAGATTATGGGATGTAATCTTTCTTAATCTCAACCTCTTGAAATGTTCAAAAGTCATGTTCTATGGTCAAGTGTCAGCCTTCCCAATATAACTTGGACACCTGCAAGTCCTTCTTCTCCCACTCTTTACAGTCATCTGGAGAGTGCTTCAAATTTCCAGTTTCAGTCCTCTCCTCGTCCTCAAATACACACAGAATTCTGCAATGTCTGCTCACTTGCTGATATACAGGCTTTATGAGATCAGGCTTTATCTTTCCACTCTTACCCCTGACTCCATGTTAACTTTCAAGTACAAAGACCTCCAGCTCTCCCTGCCCAGTCTCTCACCATTTCAAAAATAACCAGCTTTCCTTCTTTTCCCTCCAAAGTGGATATCTTCGCATTTCCCTGCTATGGATTATGGGCTACATTTTAAAAGGAGACAAACAGTGACAGCATGTCAGAAAGAAGTCTGCCCTGCAACCGTAATACACTGGGGGTGAGCAAGATTAGCCCAAACTGGGATTTCTATTCTTTTGTCTAACGGTCTCGATAGTGCCAGAGCTCAGTAGTGGGCACTGCCGGGACTGCAAGCAGAAGCATGAAGGAGTGAAAAGGCTGTAATTGACCGGAAAATCCCAGGGTTTTAGAGCAGAGTGTGTCTGAGAGGCCAGAGAGAGGGAGAAAGATTAAGAGGACCATATTTGGAGGGTAGGTAGTGGTGGAATGAAGAGGTTATCCCAGATATACACTGGGAACTCTCTGAATGAGATGTCACAACCCTTCCTTCCCAATGTTTCGCATCTAGGTCACAAAGAGCAGCCTGCCCACTTCTGCCTAGCTCCTCACATCAGTTATATTATGGTCTGTGCAACATAGTATTTTGATCAATGGGCTTCCTTAGAACCCTAATAGACCTTCGTCCTCAGGGAGGGTGGGATGAGGGTTGCTTGCTTGAAATGTCGACTCTCCTGCTCCTTGGATGCTGCCTGACTGACTGTGCTTTTCCAGCATCACACTCTTTGATTCTGATCTCAAGCATCTGCAGTGCTTATTTCATTCTGTTTGCTAATGATGCCAAGGAGATGGGACCCTGACCAGGGAGGGAGAGACAAGGGTAGAAACAAAAGGCAGAAAGCTAAGAAGCAAAAGTGTAAGGCAGAAAAAAAGGGTAATAAACATATATGAGGCCAGAGTTCAAAATAAAACTGAGATGACTGAAAAGGTTTAAAAAATAAATCTAAAGGTTTGTGTCTTAATGAGTGAAGCATTCGCAATAAGTGTTGATAACTTAGCAGCACAGTTGATCACGATATAGTTACAATTACAGAGACATGGCTGCAGGGTTACCAAGGTTGGGAAGTAAACAACCCAGGGGTATTAATTATTTAGGAAGGACAGACAGAAAGAGAAGGGAGGTGAGTAACAGCATTAGTAAAGGAGTAAATTAAATGCAATAGCAAAGAAGGATATTGGCTCGGAAAACCATAACTCAGAGTACTCTGATAAGAAACACCAAGGCAGCAAACATTGTCCAGGATTGTCTATGTACCTCCACACAGTGGTGCAGCTATAAGGGAGGGCATTGAAGAACAGATCAATAAGGGTTTGACTGTGATCATGGGTAACTTTAATTTACATATAGGCTAGACATCCCAAAACTAGCGTTCTAGACTAGATACTGTGCAAAGAGAAAGCATTAATTAATAATTTAGTCATATGAGGTCCCTGAGTAAGAGTGAAAATAATTTGATAGAATTCTTCATTATGACAGAGAGTAAAGTAGTCAAATCTGAAAATAGGGTAATGGATCTAAATAAAGGGAACTGTGAGGGGACAAATTGGCCATGGTTGACTGAGGAACATTACTAAAGCAGTTGACAGTGATAGGCAATGATTCATATTTAAAGAACACATGCAAGAATTACAACAATTATTCATTTCTATCTGACACAAACATGAAAGAGGAAGGGTGGGCTCAATCATGACATACAAAAGAAATTAGGGGTAGCATTAGATTCAAAGAAGAGTCATACAAAATTGCCACAAAAACAGGGCTGAAGTTTGGGAATATTTTAGAATTCAGCAGAAGAGGTAAGAAAGTTTGAATAAAATGGGGAAAATAGAATATGAGGAAAATAGAATATGAGAGTAAACTTGCAGGGCATTTCGAAAATGACAAGAAATTAGAACAAAGAAAATTACATCACAGGAACAAGCCCTTCGGCCCTCCAAGCCTGTGCCAATTCAGATCCTCTATTTAAACCTGTTGCCTATTTTGTAAGGGTCTGTATCCTTTTGCTCCCTGCCCATTCATGTATCTGTCTAGATACATCTTAAATTATGCTATCATGCCCACCTCCACCACCTCTGCTGGCAACGTGTTCCAGCCCCCACCACCCTCTGCATAAAGAACTTTCCAAGCTTATCTCCCCTAAACTTTTCCCCTCTTACCTTGAACTCATGACCCCTAGTAATTGAGTTCCACACTCTGGGAAAAAGCTTCTTGCTATCCACCCTGTCTATACCTTTCATGATTTTGTCGGCCTCAATCAGGTCCCCTCCCAACCTCCGTTTTGCTAATGAAAATAATCTTAATCTACTCAACCTGTCTTCACAGCTAGTGCTGTCCATACCAGACCACATCCTGGTGAACCTTCTCTGCACCCTTTCCAAAGCATCCACATCCTTTTGGTCATGTAGTGACCAGAACTGTACACAATATTCCAAATGTGGCTGAACCAAAGTCTTATACAACTGTAACATGACCTGCCAACTCTTGTAATCAATACCCGTCTGACAAAGGAAAGCATGCCGTATGCCTTCTTGACCACTCTATTGACCTGTGTTGCCACCTTCAGGGAACAATGGACCTGAACACCCAGATCTCTCTGTACATCAATTTTCCCTAGTATAGTTCACTCTTGAATTGGATCTTCCAAAATGCATTTCCTCACATCTGCCTGGATTGAACTCCATCTGCCATTTCTCTGCCCAACTCTCCAATCCAGTTATATTCTGCTGTATTCCTTACAGTCCCCTTCACCATCTGCTACTCCAACAATCTTAGTGTCATCTGCAAACTTGCTAATCAGACTACCTATACCTTCCGCCAAATCATCTGACTCCACACATAACCTTACTGCTTTGTCCTTGAGTGGGCCAACCCTTTCTCTAGCTCCTTATATATCAATAAACGGCTTTGGGATTTTCCTTAACCCTGTTTGCTAAAGATAGCTGTTGACCCTTTTTAGCCCTCTTAATTCCTATTTTCAGATTGGTCCTACATTCCCAATAATCTTCCAAAGCTTCATCTGTCTTCAGTCACCCAGACCTTATGTATGCTTCCTTTTTCCTCTTAGCTAGTTTCACAATTTCACCTATCATCCATGGCTATCTAATCTTGCCATTTTTATCCCTCATTTTCACAGGAACATATCTCTTCTGCACTCTAATCAACCTCTCTTTAAATGCCTCCCCCATATCAAATTTGGATATACCTTCAAACAGCAGATTCCAATCTACATTCCCCAGCTCCTGTTGAATTTTGGTATAGTTGGCCTTTCCCAATTTAGTACTCTTCCTTTTGACCACTCTCATCTTTGTCCATGAGTATTCTAAAACTTATGGAATTGTGATCACTATTCCCAAAGTAAATCCCTGTTGAAACTTCTATCACCTGGCCGGGCTCATTCCCCAACACCAGGTCCGGTATGGCCCCTTCCCGAGTTGTATAGTTTACATACTGCTCTAGAAAAGCCTCCTGGATGTTTCTTACAAATTCTGCTCCATCTAGACCTCTAACACTAAATGAATCCCAGTCAATGTTGGGAAAATTAAAATCTCCCATCACCACCACCCTGTTGCTCCTACATCTATCTATAACCTGTTTATATATTTGTAGCTCTATCTCACATTCACTGTTGGGAGGCCTGGAGTACAGCCCCAACATTGCTACCACACCCTTCCTATTTCTGAGCTGTGCCCATATTGCCTCACTGCTCGAGTCCTCCATAGTGCCCTCCTTTAGCACAGCTGTGATATCCTCTCTGACCAGTAATGCAACTCCTCCACCCGTTTTACCTCCCTCTCTATCCCGTCTGAAGCATCAATATCCTGGGATATTTAGTTGCCAGTAAGCCCTTCCCTCAACCAAGTCCCAGTAATAGCAATAACACCATACTCCCAAGTACTAATCCAAGCCCTAAGCTCATCTGCTTCTATAAAGCTTCTTTAAATAAGTGATGATGTAGAGGTGCCAGTGTTGGACTGAGGTGCACAAGGTCAGAAGTCACACTACAACAGATTTATTTGAAATCACAAGGACTCCACCTGATGGAAGAGCAGTGCTTCGAAAACTTGTCATTTCAAATAAACCTGGTTAAATTAGGGAGTGCAGATGCTGGAAGTCAAAATCGATAAAATGTAGAGCTGGAAAGGCACAGCAGGTCAGGCAGCATCACAGGAGCAGCAATTTCAACGTTTCAGATCGGGACACTTCAGCAGGACTATAACCCGATGTTGTGTGACTTCTGACCATAAATAAGTGGAGGAGAAAATTAATAAAAGACAAACGTAGGTCCCTTCAAGGATGTGGCAGAAGAGTTGAACACATACTTTGGTTCTGCCTTCACAAAAAGGAAACAAATAATCTCCCACAATTCTGGGCTCCTTCCTATCGGAAAGATGTTGTGAAACCTGAAAGGGTTCAGAAAAGATTTACAAGGATGTTGCCAGGGTTGGAGGATCTGAGCTACAGGGAGAGACTGAACAGGCTGGGGCTGTTTTCCCTGGAGCGTCGGAGGTTGAGGGCTGACCTTATAGAGGTTTACAAAATTATGAGGGGCATGGATAGGATAAATAGGCAAAGTCTTTTCCCTGGGGTCGGGGAGTCCAGAACTAGAGGACATAGATTTAGGGTGAAAGGGGAAAGATATAAAAGAGACCTAAGGGACAACTTTTTCACACAGAGAGTGGTATGTATATGGGATGAGCTGCTAGAGGATGTGGTGGAGGCTGGTACAATTGCAACATTTAAGAGGCATTTGGATGGGTATATGGATAGGAAGGGTTTGGAGGGATATGGGCTGGATGCTGGCAGGTGGGACTAGATTGGGTTGGGATATCTGGTCGGCATGGATGAGTTGGATCGAAGGGTCTGTTTCCATGCTGTACATCTCTATGACTCTATGACTCTATAAATGTAATAGAACTAAAAGCCTGCTAAAGGGAGCAACTGAGGGAAATTAGTATTGGTAAGAAAATAGTGCTGAGGAAATTAATGGAGTTAAAGGCTGACAAATCTACATAATAATCTACATCCAGAGACCTAATAATCTACAGGCCTAAAGTAAGTGGCCTAGGAAACATTGGAAGTATTGGTAAACTCTATCAAAATTCTATTGACCCTGCAGATGTTCCCACTTGTTGATTGGTGAAAAATGCAGCCCTTAAAAAGGAAAGGAGAGAAAAACACAGACAGGTACAGACCACCTGGCCTATCAGTAGTGAGGAAAATGCTCGAGTCAATTATAAATGATGTAATAACAGAACATTTGGAAAGAAATCATGGGATTTGACAGCAAGGGTTTATGAAAGGTAAATCTTGTTTAAGAAATCTGCTAGAGTTTTTTGATGATGTAACTGGTAGAATAAGTAACGGAGTAGCAGTGAATGTGGTGTATTTGAATTTTAAGGTCTTTGATAAAGTCCCACATAAGAGATGAGTAGGGAAAGTTAAATGACAGGGGAAGGATGTTGACATGGATTGAGAATTTGTTGACAGACAGAAAACAGATAGTGGGAATAAGGAGGTCT
Organism: Chiloscyllium plagiosum; assembly: GCF_037043375.1. Taxonomy (NCBI): domain Eukaryota; kingdom Metazoa; phylum Chordata; class Chondrichthyes; order Orectolobiformes; family Hemiscylliidae; genus Chiloscyllium; species Chiloscyllium plagiosum. Next base: position 66,731,198 of record NW_028270147.1, on the reverse strand, counting down.
TTTGTTGAGTGGCAGGCAATTACAAGTGATCAGTGCTTGGGCTCCAGCTATTCACAACATAAAGTAATGGCTTGGGTAAAGGAGTCAAGAGTGACTTCTAAGTTTGTTGATGACGCAACTATGAGGAGGATGCAAGGAGGCTTCAAGATGATCTAGGCAAGATGAGTGAGTGGGCAAACACCTGGCAGATGCAGAACAATGTAGCTAAATGTGAGATTATATAGCTTGGTGTGACAGACATTAAGGAAGAGTATTGTTTAAATGGTGCTATATTGGGAAGTGTAAATGTACAAAGGGTTCTGGATGCCCTTGTACACCAGTCAATGAAAGTAGGCATGCAGGTGCAGCAAGCAATTAGGAAGGCAAATGATGCATTAGTCTTCATTGCTACAGGGTTTCACTTCAGAAGGAGGGATGTCTTACTTCATTATACAAGGCCTTTTTGAGACCACATCTGGAGTATCGAGTGTAATTTTGTTCTGCCTGTCTAGGAAAGGATACACTTGCCCTAGAGGGAGTGCAGCAGAGATTGGCTAGATTGAGTCTGGGGATGGCAGGGTTGCCATGTGAGGAGGGAATGGTTGGAGTGGAAATGTATTCGGGTGAGTTTGGAAGGATAAGAGAGGATCTGATTGAAATATATAAAATTCTAACAGGACTGGACAAACCAGATATAGGGGACATGTTTTCTCTGGTTAAGGAAACTGGAACCAAGGAACACAATCTCAGGACATGAAGTAGACTGAACCAAGAAGTAGGACTGAGATGAGGAAATTTTTCTTCCCTCAAAGGGTAGTGAACCCGGAATTATTTACTACAGAAGGCTGTGGAGGCCAAGCCACTGAATATACACAAGGAAGAGACAGATTTTACAGGCATAAAGTGGAATGGGGAAGAAAGTGAGAAATATGAAGTTGAGATACAGGATTGGTTATGATCATACAGAATGGAGTGCAGGCTCAAAGGGCCTTCTCCAGTTTCTAGTTTCTCTGTGTCAATGTTGTTTCAATAGGATGAGCAGATTGCCAATTTTGATGTCCAGCATCCGTGTCTTATGGGGGTCACTTCAGAAATGGATAGGATAGTTGTGAGTCAGCCACCTGACTTTTCTAATGTTCTCTCCAACTGAAAACATGTCTCCATGTCAGGGGGAAGTGCATAAAATCCAGCCCCATAATTCCATCTGCCATGTTCTTGCCCACTAACTTAACCTATCTACATATTTTTGGAATCTTTTGGCAATCTCCCCACAGCTTACATTTTCAACTAAATTTGAATGTCTGCAAACAGTGGATGAGGATGAAATACATTTGGACATGTCATCAACGTCATTGATATAGATTGTGAATAGATGAGGTTTATGCATTGGCCAATGTTGCACCTCATTGGTTACAGTCTGCCAAATCAAAACTGGAACATTTATTCTTACTATTTTCTGTCCATTAGCCAACCCTCAGTATAGACCAGTATATTACCTTCAGTTCTTGATAGGTCAAAAATAATTTCCTTCCATAAATATGTATTAATTCAGTTTACTCATTTTCTAAGTTCCTGTTACCATGTTCCTAATAGTAGAATCCATCATTTCCCGTACAACTGCCATCAGGCTAATTTGTTCTCTGCGTTCCTCCTTGCTCCTTTCTTGAATAGTGGAGTTAGATTCAGTATCTTCTGACATATGAAGACTGTTCCAGAAATTGCAGAAATTCAGCAAGATGAAAACCATTGTGTCCACTATCACTGTAGCCACCTTTTAAAATCCTGGGATGAAAGCCATCAGGCCCAGGGAATTAATCAACTTTGAACAGGGTAAGCTTAATAGTTGTTTTATGCTGTAACTTCTGTCGTGCCATGTTTTAACAAGGAACATTCTGTACAGTATATCCCATAGTGCTGTTGCAAAACACCTTTGGGAAATCATGGCATCAGACTGGTAGAGCACATAGAACAATATGCCAAACAAGGACAACAAGCAAGGATTAATTCAGGAAAGACATCACTCGATTATTTTATTCCCTTTTGGGTAAATCAGAAGTGATTCTTCTGTGTATGGGAAGAAGCAAGAGACCTTGATTGGTGTCCTATCCACCACCTCAAACATTCACTCTCTCCATCACTTGTTCACAGTGGGAGCAGCAGGTATCATCTACATGAGGCACTGCAGAAATTCATCAAGTATCCATCAACAGAAATTTCCAGAGGCAAGAACTCCACCGCCAAGGTTGTCACCAAACTAAGGATGGTAGGAATACTGGGCAGAATCTTTTCACCTAGTTTAAACGTAGGAGGTACTACTGCTTGAGTGGATAGAGGTATCTTAAGCTGACACATGTATTCACAAGATCAAATCGAGTGAACAGGAGGCTCTGCCCCCTGCTGGGATCTTCCTTGCTCCACTTCCTGGCACTATAGTGCAAAGGCACCTAGACAGCAAATCACCTTCTGTAGCCAGGAGCGTCACTCAACCTCTGTTCATCACAGCTTTCCACCCAGCCCTGGAGATGTGGACACCAGACAGAAAATGGTTCCACACTTCACTAACACTCTCCATACATTCTCCTGCAGGAAAGAAGGAAGGTTCTGTATCCACAGTATGGCCATCCTGACTGACAAAGGCAGTCTGGACTGAGGCTTCCACATGGTCAGTGCCTGCAGGCAGCTCAGGAGAACCTGGTTCCAATGCTAAAAGAGGATAAATGATCTGCTGTGCACTTCCAGACTAAGTGCCACTGTGCTTCTAGCCTCTATAAGTATGAGCTACCATTGCACATTTGCCACTGCAGAGATTGGATGCCAGGCATTTCAATCAGTTTCCTCATTGGGTTGGGATATCTGGTCGGCATGGACGGGTTGGACCGAAGGGTCTGTTTCCATGACGTACATCTCTATGACTCTATGTGTACAATTAACAAGAATGGTGCTCTATAAGTACCACAGCAGTACTGCTTCTCACATTTCTGCCAAGATTCACAGTTTTAATGCAAACGGAGCTGTAATACTCAACAGCTCAGGCACCATCAGGTCACTGACCTTTCATTTTAACGAGGGGAATTAACATATCTAGTACTTTTTCACCAATGGGGTGCATGGCACAAGGACATAATGACAGAAGATAGCTTCAGCCAGAATAACTCAGAGGTACCTCAGTCACAAACATTAGATAATGCTTAATTACTTTTCACTAACTCTATCTCTTTGTCCCAACAGAAACACCGTTCATTTAAAACCATTGACTCCTCTGATGTCTTAAAACACATTCTTCTTACATTCAGCACTAAAACAGTCATCCATGATCTAGGGACTGAAGTCTCAGTCGATATTGATGAATGCAGAGGAAGTGCTGATGTCCCCATGTTAATGTCTCTTCATGTTTCTCATCTTCTACAGGAAAGGAATGTGCACAATAAGTGCAACAGGAGAGGGTGGCACAGGATTATGAGGCTGACATGAGACTCCCCCTCAAGAAACAGGCAGCAGCAGGAGAGACAGGGACCTATGTTTGTGCCGATGGAGAGATTGGATATGAACATCTATCCAGTGGGAAAACCTCCACTCAGTTATTCCCAGCTGCACAGGAAGCTGCAACATCCTTTGATGTTCCTGAGCTTCCCCATGAGTCCATGCCTATCCAGGTCCCATAGTCAGCTTGGGTTTTACATATTCCCTTATTCAATTCAACTGCCCCTTCACACTGACCAGCACACCTCATGATACCAGTATGTTCCCCATTCTCAAAACACAGCTCCTACACCTCCTCGTCCCCCTTTCCTTATCACTGGGACTGGGCCCACCGCCACCCAGTTCCTACTTTCATTTCCCAGGATCTTTCTGGCATCTCAGCAGCCATGCCATTTAAATTTAATTTTCTGTCCTACCTTCCTATTTCAATTACAACTTTTCCTTGTCTGAGTTTGTTTTCAATATACACCCATTTTATAAAAATTAAATTCCAATAAGGAGAGAAAATACGAAGATTTCCTTCTTTGCCCCCATCATGTTTCTCGAGAGTGTGTTGCTGGGAAAGTACAGCAGGTCACGCAGGTCATGCAGCATCTGAGGAGCAGGAGTATAGACGTTTCAGGCATAAGCCCTTCATCAGGAATGAGGCTTATGGGCCAGGACTGAGAGATAAATGGGAGGGGGTTTGGGTTGGGGGGAAGGTAGCTGAGAAAGGGATAGGTGGATGAAGGGTGAAGGTAATAGGTCAGAGGGGGGAGTGGTGGACAGGTCCAGAAGGTGGTGCCGAGTTGGAGGCTTGGGATTGAGATAAGATGGGGGGAGGGGAAATGAGGAAGCCGTTGAAATCCACATTTATCCCATGTGTTTGCAGAGTCCCAAGGTGGAATATGAGGTATTCTTCCTTCAGGCGTTGGGTGGTGATAGTTTGGTGGTGGAGGAGGCCCAGCACCTGCATGTCCTTGACAGAGTGGGAGGGGGAGTTGAAGTGTTCAGCGACGGGGCAGAGGGGTTGGTGGTGCGGGTGTCCCAGAAATGTTCTCTGAAACTATCCACAAGAAGGCATCCTGTCTCCCCGATGTAGAGGAGACCACACTGGGTGCAACGGATGCAGTAGGTGACATTGGTAGAGGTACAGGTAAATTTCTGACGGATGTGGAAGGATACCTTGGGGCCTTGGACGGAGGTGAGGGGAGTGGTGTGGGTGCAGGTTTTGCACTTCCTGGGGAGGGAAATATATCTTCAGTGGTGGGGTCCATTTGGAGGTGGCAGAAGTGGCGGAGGATAATGTGATGTATGTGGAGGTTGGTGGGGTGGAAGGTGGAAGGACTGGGGGTTTCTGTTCTTGTTGCGTTAGGCGGGGTGGTGTTCAGGGGCACTGGGGATGAAGTGGAGGAGATGCATTGGAGGAAGTCGTCAACCATATGGGAACGGAAGTTGCAATCGTGGAAGAAGGAGGCCGTCTGGGACTTTCTGAGGTGGAATTATTCATCCTGGGAACAGATGTGGCGGAGGCAGAGGGATGGCGTTTTTACAGGAGGTAGGGTGGGAGGGAGTGTAGTCTCGGTAGCTGTGGGAATTGGTGGGCTTGTAGTAGATGTCTGTGGTTAGTCAGTCGCCAGAGAGAGTGATGGAGAGGTCCAGGAAGGGGAAGGAGGTGTCCGAGATGGTCCAGGTGAATTTGAGGTCAGGGTGGAAGGTGTTGGTAAAGTTGTTGAACTGTTTAATCTCCTCAGTGGGAGAATGAGATGGCGCTGATACAGTCATCAATGTAGTGGAGGAACAGGTGGGGGGTGGTGCTACTTTTACTGCACCTGGCTGAACTGGTCCTCACCCTCAACAACTTCTTTTCCAATCCTCCCACTTCCTCCAAAACAAAGGGGTAGCCATGGGCACCCGGATGGGCCCAGCTATGCCTGCCTGTTTTTCGGATACGTGGAACAGTCTATCTTCTGCAGTTACACTGTCCCCTGCTCCCACCTGTTTTGGATTTTGGTATTAACAGAAAGTCTATAATTATCTCACTTATATTGGGTTGATGGTGAACAATCTGTCCAATTCTGTTTGTGAGATAGAGGCAAGTGTGAGAGCGAGACAGAGCAAGAAAGAGTAAGCACATGAGAGAGAGAAACAGAGTGACTATTTCCATTCTAATTTGACTTTTGTAATGAAACAAAGCATCCCATGAAAGCTCATCTGAATCAGAAAATCATATTTGTTATGGACAGTAACAAAAAGAAGAGTTATTATTGAATATTGGATTCTTCAGAACTATAGCCATGACTTTACAGGTAGATTTCCCACAAATTTCACTTGGAAATCGTAAGAACTGATGAAACGTCATCTGCCCTCTTCCTCTGATGCTGCTTGACTTGCTTTCTTCAGCTCCACTTTTAATCCACTATAAATTTCATTTTCCAGTCAAAAGCTAAATTCTGACAAGACATTAGTTTCACTTATCAATTAAAGGGCGTTTTCCCAAACAGTTAGTTTTCCTTTAGACACAGAATAACATATATTAGTTAACAATAGAATAAATGTGCGAAAATATACACTTTTTTTTATTCATTCACAAGATAGGGGCATGGACGGCTAGGTCAGCATTTATTGCCCCTAAAGGGCATTCATGAACCAGATGTGTTTGTCCTGACAATGGATTCATGGTCATCATTAGGCTCTTAATTCTAAATGTTTTTGTACATTGAAGTGAAATTCCACCATCTGCCCTGGCGGGATTCAAACCCATATTCCCAGGACTTTCTCTGGGTGTCTGGAATAACAGTCTAGTCATTATACCACTAGGCCATTACCTTGCTCCACTGTGGCAGAAGGAATGAAAAATCAATGTATTACTTACATGGAGAATTATTGCAGAATTCCAAATTGCAGAGGGATCTTGGTGTATGAGTTACAAAAAAAGTACACAGGCACAGCAAATAATTAAGAAGGTTAATAGGATGCTCTCCTGTATTATGATAGGAATTGAACACAAAGTAAAGCTGTTATGTTTCAGTTCTACAGGCATTGTTGTAATCACGTCTCAAATATTGTGTGCTATTTTGGTCTCCTTCTTTAAGGAGGGTGTAAGTGCCTCAGAGGTGGTTCAGAGAAGGTTTATTTGATTGATACCTGGAATGGTTGGGTTGTCTTATGAGGGTAGTGTGAACAGGCTGGGCTTGTTTGCAGTGAAGCTTAGAAAAGTGAGAGGTGACTTGATTGAAGTGTAGAAGATCTTGAATGGTTTTGACAAGGTGATTGTGGAAAAATGTTTCCTCTAGTGGCTAAGTTCAGAACTAAGAGGCACTGTTTAAAATTAGGGGTTGCCATTTTGGGACAAAGACGATGAGATTTATTTTTCTAAAGGCTTGAATGATTTTGGAATTTTGTGCCTCAGATAGCAGTCAAGACAGTGTCATTAAATACTTTTAAGACAGATGTAGATAAATAGGCAAGGGAATCAAAGGTTATCAGAAACACATCAGCCATGGTCTTGGTAAATGAAGGCACGGACTTGAGGGGCCAAATAGTCTACTTCTGTTCCTATTTTGTACGTTTCTAGATTATACATGCACATGGTAATATCATCCCTGTAATTATGAAACAGAAGATGATCTGCTAGATTATAACTAAGGTGAGAGGGGAAAGATTTAAAAGTGAACTAAGAGGCAATTTTTTCACGCAGAGGGTGATACGTGTATGGAACGATCTGCCAGAGGAAGTGATGGAGACTGTTACAATTACAACATTTTAAAGGCATCTGGATGGGTGTATGAGTAGGAAGGGTTTAGAGGGTTATGGGTCAACCTCTGACTAATGGGACTAGATTAATTTAGGATATCTGGTCAGCATGGATGAGTTGGACCGAAGGGTTTTTTTCCTTGCTGTACAACTCTATGACTCTAATAAAACACAGGGATTAACAGCTATCTCTCAACTGTAGTATTCAGAAAATTAAGTTTACTTACACCAATAATGCAAAGCTAGGGACTTAAAATAAGAGTAAAAACTGTGCAAATAATTAGTCCCCAAAAAAATCACATAAAACGTTCTCACAGAGCAGGTCTAATCGTTAGAAGGAATAGATTGTCACAGTGTGAACAAGTTTTGAATCCCAACCTTGATGGAAATTCCTAATTGTTTATCGGATGGATGGAGATGGGGATTGTGGTAATGGAGTGCTCGAGGTGCGTAATGACTCAATCAATATTGTCATGGTGATGTCTCATTAACAGCTGCTGCACCCACCAGGAAACATTTTAAATATATTCAAACCTTTAAAATAATTTCCAGACTTATTGTTACACACCTACACTGAGCTCAATTTGCAACCCATTTCATAATTTAGTGTGCATGTTTATTTGGCAGTTTTGCAGCCAAATAACATTTTTATGTTGATTTTTTTCAAACCTTTCCTGACAGAAATCAATCTTCAGCTTCATGCCATGATGTGTCATTTCGGCAGATGTAGCAAGGAACACAATAAAAGATTAAACAGCAGCCAATAAGAACAGAAAATGCTGGAAAAGGTAATGGTTAAGTCTGAAAAGACCCTGACATAGAAGATGAAGTCAGGATAAGCTCAGGAAACCAAAAAGGTGGAGATAACACAATGTTATGGAAGACATGTTCAAGTATGCCCAGTGGTAGGTGACGGGTTAAACAGAATATTGGCGGGTAGGAGAGGAAGATGTAAATTGGTGAACATTACATATACATAATCCCTTTCTGAGCTGATCTATGCAAACATCAGAAAGACTAAGTATTGAGAAGATGAAGGGGCCACTTTGATTGGAATGTACGATGTAAAAGAAAACAGCAAGAGAAAGGGGAGGTACTTGCAGAATATATCAGAAAAGTTAAGATGTTGTTTTAATCAGTTTCAGACTAGTCCTGGAGGAAAATCAAGGAATGAGGAAGGCATCTCTGAAGATTTTGTCCAAAGCTCCAGAATAATATTGTTCTAGCTAATAGATCAGAATTGGTTCTAAAGGAAATTCACTTGGGTGGCTGTCATTATCTGCTGAAAGTTAGTTAAGTAGGAAAAGCTATTTGTAGAATAGCAGATACCAGCACCCCCAGAGGAGAGTAAGATGTCTGACTCATGTACAGATCATCTTGTGATTTATCTGTCCAACAGCGTTTCAGCTGCTTTGAATAACTCTAAGAGCTTGAGGTAGAATATTGATGAGAAGGTACCCAGAAATAGATTGATTGCTGGAAAGCAATAACCAACCTTTTAGAAACAAGAATGAAATTAAAATCTCAGGAACAGATGCTACTGATCCATGTTTAGTTCCAGAGATTGTTTAGACATATAATTTTGAAATGCAGAGATTCGGTCCGCTGTTAGATATGGATGTTAGTCATGGCAGACATGCAAACATCATCTCCTTGTCACTCTCAGGATATGGGCATTGCTGACAATGTCAGTAATTACTGTCCATTTCTAGTTGCCTTGAGAACGTGGAGTGGTCCTACATTAGTCTGTATGATTTATTTTGTGGTTTGATATAACTGAGTGACTTCTTGGGCCAGAATACTTAATGTCAACTACATTAGTGTGGGATGGTATTCACAAATAGGCCAGACCTGGGTGGGTGGCAGGTTCCCAAACCTAAAGGACACTGGGGAACCAGTTGGGTCTTTATCAAGGCATTTTCTTCTAAAAATCGCATGGGCGAATTCTCACAGTCCCCTGCCAATTGGTTTGAAGGTGGTGGAAAGGGCCAGTAAAATTGCCCAGGTGGCACATCTGTTGGCCCCCACATCTGACCTGACTGCCAGCTCATCTTTGCCCCAAACTGCCTTAAATGGCGAATTAATGAGCACTTGCTTCCCAGCATCAAAGGAAAGGCCTCTCTCGAAGACCTCCTTTCCACATCAGGCACACTCTTTCCCCATTGAGTGCTCCCTCTCCATCCTGAAGTCCCACCCCACCCCAATTTCAATTATTAATCCTGTACAGTAAAACCTACAATATCATACATATATATTAATCCTTGAAGGACACCTTCTTTCCCTTTTCTATTCCAGAAATACTTACTGCATGAATGAGCACATCACCAGTGTTGCCACCATACTCGTGTGCATCTCGATACTATCAGCAGCACGATTCAACCAGAGGCAAGGTTACAATTGAGAATGATTTGTCCTCAACTGATACCTGCAGACAGACCTATACTTTGTGGTTTATATGACTGGTCAGTGATAAAGAACAGGGACTCTTCTAGATTTCTCCAAACTACAATTCAGATACTATGCCTCATTTTCGTAATTCTATAGATAAAATCAATGAACCACACACACATTCTGGATCGAACTTGGAATCCTCCTCATTTGTATATTTATCAATTTGCCACTAAGGTGAGGCCTGAGGAAATTGTACTGCCGCCCCCAGGAAAGAAACTGGTCAATCCTTTTGCAATCTATATTTCAACGCAGTCTAAAGTGCCATTAGGCACTGCAGCACAAAATGCTATTTCTCATCCAGTCAGAGTGAAATGCACTTAATGTGTTAAACATAAGGTCATAATTCTCTCCAAAACATCCAGTTTTCCCAAATGCTGTTTGCATTAGATCCTTGAATAATTCTTCTAGATTTAAGGAATAAATGCCATCAGATTTTGAAAGATAACATCCAAATGTATTTTGCAGGTATCAGTAAAAGATGATTGAAATAAATACTTATTTTGTTAGGACAGAGTTAATTCATTTTCACCAACCGAGATACAGAACATGTGTACTGACACTGAATGCCAAAAGTGCACAGTGATTAATTTAATTAAACAAATGATAAGCTTCTTCTTGTTGTTTGAATATGTTAATAAACCCCATGAATCTAAACATATTGGCTGTCAAAAAGATCCCCACTGTGTTATGATCCATTACACTAAGTGCATTTCTCAGTCTTTTCACTTCTGTGAAACAAATGAGATATGCTGATCAATGATATTATTATTTCCCCTCAACCCCTCATTAACATTCATCTTAGGCAATATTTTTAGGTTTTTTAAAAGGCTGGAACAATATTCCCTCCTACGCATCCATTTTTAAGTCAGCACATCCTCTTTTGTTTATGATTACTGGCAATTTACATCAATCTGAGTTGGCAGAGTTTTTAGAAGTCTTGTCTGGAACACACAACCTTTATAAGCACAACACTCTCAAAAAAATTACACTTAACATTTAGTCCAAGTTATGTTTTTAGCCTTCAAATAGGATAGCTCTCTACTCACTTGTGAACATTAGAGTTAGTAAACCGAACAAAACAAATATTCATGTAAGTAAATAGAACATAAAACATTACAACGCAGTACAGGCCCTTCGGCCCTCGATGTTGCGCCTACCTGTGTAACCAATCTGAAGCCCATCTAACCCATACTATTCCATTCTTGTCCATATGCCTATCCAATGACCATTTAAATGCCCTTAAAGTTGGCAAGTCTACTATTGTTGCAGGCAGTGCATTCAATGCCCCTACTACCCTCTGAGAAGAGAAACTATCTCTGCCCTATATCTCTCACCCCTCAATTTAAAACTCTGTCCCCTCATGATAGCCATCACCATCCGAGGAAAAGGGCTCTCACTGTCCAACCTATCTAATCCTCTGATTATCTTGTAAGTTTCAATTAAGTCACCTCTCAACCTTCTTCTCTTTAACGGAAACAGCCTCAAATCCCTAAGGCTTTCTTCCTAAGACCTTCCCTTCACACCAACAACATCCTGGTAAATCTCCTCTGAACCCTTTCAAAAGCTTCTATATCCTTCCTATAATGGGGTGACCAGAACTGCATGCAATACGCCAAATGTGGCCGCACCAGAGTTTTGTACAGCTGCAGTATGATCTCATGGTTCCGAAACTCAATCCCTCTACCAATAAAAGCTAACACACTGTATGCCTTCTTAACAACCCTATCAATCTGCGTGGCAACTTTCAAGGATCTATGTACATGGACATCAAGATTCTCTGCTCAATTACACTACTAAGAATCTTACCATTAGCCCAGGACTCTTTATTTCTGTTACTCCTTCCAAAGTGAATCACCTCGCACTCTTCCGCATTAAACTCCATTTGCCACCTCTCAGCCCAGCTCTGCAGTTTATCTATGTTTTCTGTAACCTACAACATCTTTCAGCACAATCCACAATTCTACTGACCTTAGTGTCATCCACAAATTTACTAACCGATCCTTCTAGACCATTTATATAAATGGCAAACAGCAGTCAACCTAAAACAGATCCTTGCAGTATCCCACTAGTTACTGAATTCCAGGATGAATATTTCTCATCGACCACCACTCTCTGTCTTCTTTCAGCTAGCCAATTTCTGATCCAAACACCTAAATCACCCTCAATCCAATGCCTCCATATTTTGTGCAATAGCCTACCATGGCGAACCTTATCAAACGTCTTACTGAAATCCATATACACTACATCAACCGCTTTACTCTCATCCACGTGTTCGGTCACCTTCTCAAAGAACTCAATAAGGTTTGTGAGGCATGACCTACCCTTCACAAACTGTGACTTTCCCTCATCAACTTATTCCTCTCTAGATGATTATAAATCCTATCTCTTTTAACCCTTTCCAACACTTTACCTACAACCGAAGTAAGGCTCACAGGTCTATAATTTCCAGAACTGTCTCTACTCCCCTTCTTGAACAAGGGAACAGTTACATCTGAATGCTTTGCTCCTAAAAGCTAGGGCAGTGTACTTTCAGCATGGAGCCACTGTGCTGTTTTCTGAGTAAATTTTAATTGTCACACTGACAACATAGTAGGGCTCATTGGAAACCTGCAGGGAAATCGAAAAATATTCCAACATTTTTGGAAGCTAATGGAGAAGCATTAAGAGAAAGCCTCTTCCCAACATGCATGTGTAAACATATTCTTCTTTTCCTCCTCTCAGTACAATAGCTCTCCTGCCCTATACACCGTACCAAACATTGTAGGATTGAAACACAACCAATGCCAATTCAGTCACCTCTCAGATGCCAGTTTCACTGTGCCATGGTACACGTGACAATACATTCAATTCAATTCAATTCAATTGTTGGATCCATTTTGACATGCAGCAAACCTTCATCATCTTCCCTCCATTTGTCAGTGCCTTCCACCTCCTTCTAACTTCTGTCCTTTATTAGACATGGCCACTCAGCAACTGTGGTGTATGTCTCACTGCCATTTTACAACATACTTTTAAGGGACAATCTCATGATATCATCAGGATTTCACAGCATGTGACCTCACGGTATAAAGGTCTCAGGTTCCATCTTAGTAAATCCTTCCTGGAGTGTACCTGGACTTTCAATGTAGTGTACCTGGACTTTCAGAAAGCCTTTGATAAAGTCCCACATAGGAGGTTAGTGAGCAAAATTAGGGCGCATGGTATTGGGGGCAAAGTACTGACTTGGATTGAAAATTGGTTGGCTGACAGGAAACAAAGAGTAGTGATAAACGGCTCCCTTTCGGAATGGCAGGCAGTGACCAGTGGGGTACCGAAGGGATCAATGCTGGGACCAGTTTTTTACAATATATATTAATGATATAGAAGATGGTATTAATAGTAACATTAGTAAATTTGCTGATGATACAAAGCTGGGTGGCAGGGTGAAATGTGAGGAGGATGTTAGGAGATTACAGGGTGACCTGGACAGGTTAGGTGAGTGGACAGATGCATGGCAGATGCAGTTTAATGTGGATAAACGTATGGTTATCCACTTTGGTGGCAAGAACAGGAAGGTAGATTACTACCTAAATGGAGTCAAGTTAGATAAAGGGGCAGTACAAAGAGATCTGGGTGTTCTTGTACACCAGTCAATGAAGGCAAGCATGCAGGTACAGCAGGTAGTGAAGAAAGCTAATAGCATGCTGGCCTTCATAACAAGAGGGATTGAGTATAGGAGCAAAGAAGTTCTTCTGCAGCTGTACAGGGCCCTGGTGAGACCACACCTGGAATATTGTGTGCAGTTCTGGTCTCCAAATTTGAGGAAAGACATTCTGGCTATTGAGAGTGTGCAGCATAGGTTCATGAGGTCAATTCCTGGAATGGCGGGACTATCTTACGTTGAATGGTTGGAGCAACTGGGCTTGTATACCCTTGAGTTTAGAAGACTGAGAGGGGATCTGATTGAGACGTATAAGATTATTAAGGGATTGGACACTCTGGAGGCAGGAAACATGTTTCCGCTGATGGGTGAGTCCCGAACCAGAGGACACAGCTTAAAAATAAGGGGTAGGCCATTTAGGACAGAGATGAGGAGAAACTTCTTCACCCAGAGAGTGGTGGGTGTGTGGAATGCTCTGCCCCAGAAGGCAGTGGAGGCCCAGTCTCTGGATTCGTTTAAGAAAGAGTTGGATAGAGCTCTCAAGGATAGTGGAATCAAGTGTTATGGAGATAAGGTAGGAACAGGATACTGATTGAGGATGATCAGCCATGATCATAATGAATGGTGGTGCAGGCTCGAAGGGCAGAGTGGCCTACTCCTGCACCTATTGTCTATTGTCCTCTTGTAACATCTCACACAGAAGGAAGCATTTTACAGTTTCCATCCAAACTGCTTTGTTTGAACCAAGTGTTTGTGATGCTAAAATATGTAAGCAGGTACCAGGAAAAGCTAATTCAATGTTTCAATACCACATAACTCACAGCTAATTCTTATGCTACAAGAGGTAACAAAAGCATCACCTCATCAGAAACAAATACTTGTTGAAGGTAAAAGCCCACCACTAAATTGCTGATAGAATATAGCTACAAAGTAGACTATTTGTATAGAACTGTTCCTCAGATTCCAGATATCGCATCATATACACCTTGCCATTGTGTAGCTGTGCGGATGAACCAGCTTGGTAGAGTTTTGGTAGAGAATGGCAATAAACCATTTTATTTTTTAAAATGAAATATCTCTTCCAAAGCCAATGCATTCACAATACTCAAGTACAATTTAAAAAGTGCAAAGCGTCCTTTCTCCAGGTCAGCATTTCTGATTTACACAGGGAATTGGGGAAAAATAAAAACAGCATTTTGCAAAAGGAAAATCTACGTCCACCTAAGAATACAGAAACTTTTCACGTCCGTTTTGTCATCCGGGTTCCAACCTGGTTTGTGTTAATGATCAGGTATTGAAAGCTGACATCTCCAACCGCAGCAAGCTGCATGCCTGGCAATCAGCCAGGGAGCATTCATGTTTCCTCATGGAACATATCTACTTCAAGGACACCGAAAATGCCACATGCACACCTCTCACTGGTGTTTCTTCATTTCCTAACAATCCTCAGTCAGGCGTCATCTAATGTGCAATAGAGCACATTTTGCTCAAGAAAGACAAGCTGTTAATCTCAGGTCAGGAATACATCGCCCAGACAAAAGCAAGTCAAAGACATTGTTCCATTGAAGCATTACTTCTGCTCTGGAGGAGACAGTTCATTTTTAAAAATACCATCCATACCTAGAACTTAAAACATGCAACCAACTGCAGGATTATGAACTTTGGTCAATGTGACCTTTTGATACCAATTTTTACTTCGTCTTCTGCAGTGAATATCCACGGTCAGATTTTTATTATGTTATGCAGAAAACAGATGCCACAGTCTGGCTGTTGGCCAAACTTTTCAATGGATCTGAATTTATAGAGGCCTTGATCCGAACCTCTCTCCATGGCAACTGCAATTGTTTTACGTGTCATGGTGTTTCAAGAATAATACTGCCCAAAGACACAGTTCATTTTCTGTGCATCAGAGGTCAGCATTGCAGAATGGTCACACTGCCTCCCATTCCAATTCTCTCCACATCCTCATTGACAACGCTATGTCATGAGCAATGCCTTTGAATATTTTTCTGTTAAATTTTATAAGGAGTGAACATCAGTTGCAGTAATAGCTGAAAACAGTCAGTGCCTGACAAAAATGAAAAATATGGTCTATATTACAAGAGCCATGCCTTTTGAAAAGTGCTATTAAAGCTGGAACTGTATTTGAGAGAACCACATCCTAATGTCTAATTAATGTAAGCAAACACAGCCTAAGGTCACTTAGACTTCAATTACTGCTTGGTGAGACAACTTTGTAAATTGTTTTGGATTCTGGCAGAGAACTCAGCATGTTAAGCTTTTCTTGTATTTAGTTCACTAATGCCCTTTAGGAAAGGATATCTGCTGTCCTTACCTGGTCTGGCCTACTTGTGAAGCAGAGTCCACAGCAATGTTAACTGTTCTTTGGGTAATTAGGAATGGGCAATAAATGCTGGCCTAGCCGGCAACACCCACATCCCATAAAAGAATAAAGGAAACAAAAAAAATGAAGGGGCAGAGATTAAGCCAATGGGTTCCAAGACAAGACGTCAAAAGCAACTTCTGATACTAGTGTAGGGCTTGGAAATGGTCAGTCAGCTACTTGGGCTGGTCAGACCCAGGATACACATCACATAAAGGAATGAGGAGCTAAATGTTGGAGAGTCCACCACCCGTCTGAAATCTTGCCAACCCACTGCAAGCTGTTTCCTTCCTGGGATGAGTTACAGAGGCAGGTATTAAAGGAGATGGAAATGGGTTGCACAGCTGTTAGTTTTGGAGTAGGTGGGGCAGTGAGTAGGCAGGACCGAAGGCATGTAGGGTTAGTGGTGGCAAGGGTTGGGGTAGTGACAGCAAGGGAGGGGAGATAATGCAGGGATTAATGACAGTGGTAGAGCATGAGCCATGGTGACTGTAACAGAGATAGAAAGAATGTGAGGTATCAGAGAGAAGTGGTGACTGTTGCACTGGCGGAGTGGAGAAGGTTGTTAACCTTCTTCCTGCCATGCTGGACCTTCCTCCAGATGGCTGAGTCTGCACCGACCTGTACAGCAACCTTGGACAATGAATGCATGCTCTGGTGTAGGGAACTCCTTGTTCGTCCTCAGGATGAGGATGTCCCACCTCTGTGCTACCCCATCATCCAGCACCTCCAGGTCCTAGCAAGGTGCCAATTGTCCAGTACCTGTCATGCCCAGGGCAATTCCCATCAGACACTGCTTGGCTTTTTAAAGATGGTAGCGGCCATAGGGATGCTGGTCTATTCCTGGATAGCTCAGTAGAGTGAGTTTTTCCAGGTACAGTGAGTGGTAAAATAGGGCTAAAATCAGATGAGACCACAGATAGTTAACAAGGCATGGTTGCCACATGAAACCCTCTACAAAACTCAATAAAAAAAGTCAGATTCAGCTCCCAATGGGCACAGCAAGCTCTCAAAATGGCAATAAAGGATAAAATAATCAATTATAGTGGTTTTAGCTGAGGGACAAGTACTGGTTAGGCCTTCAGAGAATCTCCCATGTTTTCTTTAACAAGTGCCATGGAAAATTTAGCACCCAAGTCTTGACTTATCCTGAAATGTTTTATATTTCCTTTTGAAAATACATCACAAGAAATCATTTATCTCAGCAAAGAGATCTACAAATATTTTTACCATTTGGTGATCGATTAAATCAGTTTTTAAAAATTCTGAACTGACAATAGAATGAGTTGTTGAGTTGTTGAGTAGTATAAGATGTCAAGGGGATAATCTTGTTAGGGTGTTGGTCAGTGTTGTAAGATGAATCTTTACCACTGATCAACAGGTTGTATCAGCTATCTGACAGACTTGCTACTACGGTACCATCCTGTTCCCTCAGAGCGATCTGTAGGCTGCTTGGTCTATCTGAGATAGAGGAAAGCCATTTGGTAGTCTAAGAAGAAGAAGCTCATGCCTTAAACATCGTATAGTTTATTGCATGATGACAACTAGGTATGAGTTCCGTTAATATGATAAAGATTGTGAATGAGATAACGAGGAAGACCCAGTTGGTAGGTCTTATGCCTTTGAGATTCTAAACTGTTCTTCCATCGAGTGCATATGGCATCATCATAATGGCTAGTGCTAAAGGCAGTGCTCAGCATTAACCCTTTCAGACCCTTACACCCTTATGGAACAGATTAGAGTGGTGCTGGAAAAGCACAGCAGGTCAGGCAGCATCCGAGGATCAGGAAAATTGACTTTTCGGGCAAAAGCCCTTCATCAGGAATAGAGGCAGGGTGTCTGCAGAGTGGAGGCCCTCTCATTTATCTCTCCACTCTGCAGGCACCCTGCCTCTATCCCTGATGAAGGGCTTTTGCCCAAAACGTCGATTTTCCTGCTCCTTGGATTCTGCCAGACCTGCTGTGCTTTTGCAGCACCGCTCTAAACTAGACTCTGGTTTCCAGCATCTGCAGTCCTTGTTTTTACCCTTACAGTCAGCAGGAGAGAGCCCTGCACCATTTCTTCCTAGGTTTGAGGGGGGGTTTCTGTCACATCTACAGGCCATTGTTGGACTTTCCTGGAATGCAAACCCTGTCCAGCAGAAGCTGGCAGCCTAAGCTACACCACAGAGAAGGCCAGGGCAGCTGGTAGAGGAGCACCTCCAAAGCCCCAGCACTGAGCAAGATCCAAGATAAACCTAAGTCATTGCTCAATGCAGGAGGTGGGAGATCATGTGGAGATAGAGAGTCAGAACTAAGGGCAGACAGCTGCCTCCCAGCAAGCAAAATCCTAGCTAATGTCCAGCCCTTACAGTTTAGCTTTAATCCTGAGAGGTCTCCTCCTAACATGACAAGCTGCCTGTGAAGTGGCAACCATTGGAAAGCCAACATGTGACCAAGGCCAACCAAAAGCTGGTGGTGGGGTCAGGCGCTTACATGATCATGAATTCCCACTTGTGGATATCAGGAAAGGTAACCCAGAAATGAATTCTGATGGAGGCGGAAAGGTGGGGAAGTTTGCATACCCCACTGACAGATCTAGTTAAATACCCTTCCTGCTTCTGCGTTACAGGTCTTTGCTGAGCTCTCACTTCTGCTTGTCAAGAAGAAAATCATCTTGAAAAAGGAATGAGAAAAGGTGAAGCAACCTTTCCTGTCTGTATCCACATTAATAGTTC
The DNA here is from genome assembly GCF_037043375.1 of Chiloscyllium plagiosum. Taxonomy (NCBI): domain Eukaryota; kingdom Metazoa; phylum Chordata; class Chondrichthyes; order Orectolobiformes; family Hemiscylliidae; genus Chiloscyllium; species Chiloscyllium plagiosum. The sequence goes on along the minus strand of NW_028270147.1, from coordinate 66,712,814 downwards.
CCAAATATAAAATAAATGTCATATGGGAAAAAGAAGCTTAAGCTGGTCAAGTGGGGAACCTCATTGCATCTGCAGTCCTTGTTGTTATTAAACAGCATAGTTAAGGTAAAGTTCAGCGTTAATAAAGCAAAACAGGTTTACTAAACATAAATGAAACTCACTTCTCCCAAAGTGCATTTGAGTGAGGAAATGGAAAGAAGCTCATTATTTAAGTATATATCAACATGGTGAATCTGTCAAACGTAAGGGATGTAAGTTTGACAATTTGAAGGCGTATGTGATAGCTGTGAATTGTAAGTCGTGTCAAAATCACACCATGAGCAGCTCAACTGAGATATGTGGAGTGGATCCCACTGAGAGTGGCAGCTCCAATGTCAATTTGTTCAACCTGTCTTCTCCAGGTAAATGCAATATAAACATCAATGATCGGGAAATGTGTGGGTGAAGCATGCATACTTACAAATCATTTACAATCAGCACAACTGAATTTGTGATGGCATTGAAATACAGGTCTAAATGACAAACAACTCGAATAAAGACATCACAAAATGTTCATTCTTGCAAGATAAATCCTCAGTTAGTGAAAAATCTCCATGTTGATGCTCAAAAGGCAGTTTGTTTCTACTCTGAGAGGAGAATGCAACTTCTGTTTGTTTGCTTTTGCTGTTGCTGAATAAAAGTGAATAGTTTGAAGTGTTTGAAGGCTGTCCTGCACATGATGGTCCCATGTTGAACAATTATAAGATGCTGGACTGCATTGGCAATGGGGGACAGGTATCACTGACTTTAGACAGGGTTGTAAGATTGGATGTGGTTAAAAATAGGTAAGCTGTGTGGCTTGGTGGTTTTAAACAGTAAAAGATATATGAATATGTCTTTGCATGTACATTGAAGTGTCAGCCGTACTACCTATGTGCACTGAGCAACACTGGTTTTTGGTTTCTGTCCCACTGCATGCATAGTGAAAGGCTACTCCAGACTGCCACTGCTTGACTGGAAACATAGCTGGGAATCAAAGATAGCACCAGCACCAGAGATTCCAGGGTATCTTGTCAATGGTGAGTACTTCCGCTGACGCCAAGTGTGAGAATATTGGTGGGATGCATTGTCATTGAGGAGCGTTTGAGACAATTCTGCAAAAAACAAACTCACTAGGCCTCACGGGGATAAGCTTTCTATAAAACTCCCCAAAATGGTATTTAGCTGATTTCCAGGTAGGTTAAGCCCATTACTACTGCAGAGAGAAAGAGAACACAAACTGTAATCTGTCAGCAGCCCAGAATATATTCAGTACAGGTCTTTTCAAATTAAACTTCAATTGTACAAATTACATGAGATGAAGTTATAATTCAAGTTTTGGTCAACAGTTCGGTCATTTTTGCATATTTGGGTGCGTCAAAATAGGAAGAGTTTCTGAACTCAGTTCCTGAGAAAGGGGCACTGACTGAATTCACCAGTTTTAAATTACAATAGATTTCTTTAAATTGTGTCAGAAAGGCTATGGTCTTATCTATTAATCTGACAGGCACAGTACAAATGAAAATCAGAATTGTCTGTTGAATCACAAAAAATTGTAGACTGATTCGATCATTTTTAAATTGCCACGTCTCAAATTGTCAGTTTTAAGAGATGCACACTCATTTCCACTTAATTGAGATATTTAATTTTGGACTTACAATGTTCCAGATGCAATAAAAAAACATGCAATTAAAGGAAAAAAAAACAAAATATGGCAGGCATAGCTCAGAACATCATAAAAATAGCAGGAATAGGTCATGAGACCTGAAAAAATGTTGACTTTTTCACCTCCTGATGCTGCCTGGCTTGCTGTGTTCTTCTAGCCTCCTGCCTGTCTACCTTGGATTCCAGCATCTGCAGATCTTTTTTGTCTCTAATTCAGCCCTTCAAGCCTGCTTGGCTGTGTAACAATGACTGATCTGATTGTGGTCTCAGCTCTACTTTCTGGCCTACCCCTGATAACCCCTGACTCTCAGGTAGATAAAAAAAACTCTATAACTCAGCCCTGAGTGTATTCAACAGTTGGGTCTGTACTGCTCGGCAAATAAAAAAAAGCTGTTTGTTTCTATTTGGAACTTAAACTGAATGGACTCAATTTGTAAGGAATTGTATCTGCATTAAATGAACTTGAAGGTTAATGCAGGGGAAAGGGGTCAATGGAAAATGCCCTGCTAGCTCACTGCTAGCCAAGGGAGCCATGTTCTCACCTCTCATTCATCAGAACAGGAGCGCATTTGATTTTCAAGGATTTAAAGCTTTGGCTTTCACATCCAATGGTTTTAATTAAATATTTGTATATGTCTTAAATTTTTCTCAAAACTATATTCATAGATCAAAAGATACTTACAAATGAGAAAGCTAATTTGATTCCTCTCAAGCCACATATCCAGGGAGATTACCTCAGCCTCCCAATAGTGCCACATATAATTGCCTCTTAAATTATTACAGCTTTATTGCTGCCGCAACTTTATCAGAAAATGTTGGTCAGTCAGCGTATAGGTCTGGCAGTCTTAGAGCTATCTATTACCAGTATTAAACTGTGTTCTCATCCACAGTTTAACTTAAAACAATATCTGAGATTAATTTTTTCAGTACCATTTTATTATTTCTGCTGAATTTTCACAATTTTTGACATTGAGTGAGATTCCTGTGGACTGGACTCCATGTCTCATGGCAACTTTTCTCATTGAGTCTTCCATTCTTAATTTTGCTATATATGCAATTGACCTCTTCAGTACCTGGCCTGTGGATTTGTATGATAAGCGAGAGGTGGAAATGCTCACTGCTGCTGGGTTTGGCAGATTTAAACATCAGCCAAGCGCCATATCATATACTATCATCAGGGAGCTGCCCTTCTCGCAGTGTTCCCATACTATTCTCCTGTAGGAACGTGCCCAGAAAGGTGAGTTTGCTCCTCAGACAGCACACATGGACCCAGGTCTGCTGGGGGACAGCATGTTGGAAAGGAGGGTAGGGCTTCCTTCTGTTAGCCTGCAAAACAGGCCATAGCATCAGACTCAGCCAACCTGGACTCGTATCAAGGCAGTGACCTGGATGAAAAGTAATGCACAACAGTGAAAGGCTAATGATCCTCTATGCTTTGTTCTACACTATCATCTTTATCATGTTTTCGCTCGTTGCTCAGACATTTGGCACTAGAGAACTGCCTCATACCTTTCTTACTCTCCATCTCCAATACTGGAATATTCCCCTGTCTTCTCCACCAGCAACCTCCGCTCCCCATCATCTCCAATACTGGAATATTCCCCTGTCTTCTCCACTAGCACGCTCCACTAGCATTTTCATTTCACACTGAAGCATGTTATTGTTGGTTTTTATACTTATTCTGAGTCACCGTCCACAGCCATAAGCAGAGAATGTATTTCAAATGTATCTCTATCTGCCCAATGCATAAGTCTATTCAGTAAATCCCATTCAGATGCTTCCTTGTGTTTTTTAATATACTGAAATAAAAAATGTACAACAATCTTATCTCCTCGGCAGATAGATAATGAACCATCAAACCAAAGCTTAGGGTATAAACCAATAAATTATCTATCATTAAAAGCAGTAACAGTACTCAGTATAAAAATCATTACAACAAATTTTAAAATGTTGCTGTCCACTTCAAAATGTCAAACAACAAAGTCTCCTCTCCTGTAATACCTCTCATTTTCGAACTGATCCTTAAAATACAATCATTTGTTTTTTTGCATGCTAAAACATTGCCAGGCCTACACTGATGTGACTCACTGTCTGCTGGATGACTTAACTACTCATGTCGAGATCATCATTGCAACATTGTTCAAAACCCAGTAAAATGAAATAAGCACATGTTGAAAAACTGAGATTCAGTGATACATAATGAAACCTGTGCGTCAATGTCTACTGCACCGAAGGCTAGACTGTGAGTAAACAGTTAAAATAGATAATTTCTATTAACTTGATTGTCACTTGGGAGAATTTCAAAGTAGCTGGCAATATCACCGTAAATGCAGCAGAGACAGACAGTTTCCATCAGTCTTTTGATGAATACCAAATTATTTTTGGTATCTCCAGACCTCTTGTTCCAATTCTCAATTAAATTTTATTTCAGTGAAAGTTTGCTTCAATTGAATTATGTGTTTGGTACAACAGTTCAGAATACAAATGTCCTTTTTCTGAATAATAACTAACCCTTTTGAGGTACTGAACATGCATAGTAAATGTCATACAATTTCCTTTACTGGAATACCAGGGTTGTATTTAATGAACAACGTTCAGTCATTTTGTCCCTTTAAGAATTGAGAAGAAGGGAAAGAGTCAACAATCAATACATAGGCCACCAACAAGTTAATGAGTCAGCGAGGAGACAAAACAAACCAGATAGTGAAGGTCAGACAGCAACAACCTTACATTTTTGAAACTTCAAAAATATATGAGAAAGGAATAGCAGAGGAGGAAGTGGAGTTTAACAGGTTTAAAATGCCCAGAGGAAGAAGTCCCATATAATGAATAAGCCAGAGAAGTAGACCAATTAAAAACTGAAGATTTCTACAATAGAAAATGCTCACAATTCAACATTCTTGTTTTTGGGACATTAATTTTAAATGTATTGCTGATAGCTCCATCCAGTGCCTCAAAGGCTTGATTTTTCAAAGATGATAGACCCTCCTCTGCACTCCTACCTATGACTGTACAGTGCCTTCATGTACAAATATGGTCTTTTTCATTACAGCCGCTCACAGTTATATCAGTAGCTTCACTGGGCAGCTCCTCAAGTACAGTATCCATTGCTTGTAATTTATTTTATACTACACTTCTCCCATCAGCCTCTCACCAACCTCTAACATTGAAACAAAAAGATTTAATGACAGTCAAATCCCAATTTGTGTGTCACCCAGATTAATGTAGGATGGAATTTTCCCATTTGAAGTTGAAGTGTTCGATGAGTGAGTTTTACGGTGCCGAGTCCATCATGGCTCAGAGCGACTTTTCACTCACAATCTTACACTCTCCTCCTCATTAATTACACAATGGACTCCTTGGCACCTTTCCCAGGAGATTGCATGACCGGAGAGTCAAAAATGCTGGCCTCTGGTGCCATATCTAAAACCCAGCTGCACACCACTTCATATGCTGCAAGCAAGGAACAACTCATCACACTGCCATGTTCAACCATTAGCACATAACACATGACCCAGAAGAAAGGCAAGCCTTCTCCCCACTTCATGGACAGGGAGCTGGGTGTGTTAGTAGTTGGAGTAGCAGATAGGAGGGCAGCTTCTTTTTCTCTGTAGACTGGCAAAGGAAGTCACCAGACATAGCCAGGCTGGAAACATACTGCAGCCAGGTCACTGCTGTGTCTTGGGTGAAATATGGTCTGGGATCCTCTGTGCTCTACAAGAGTATGTGCTACCATCTGCTGATTTAATTTGATTCATTATTATTGTCATATGTACCAAGATACAGTGAAAAGTATTATATTGCATGCTAACCAGACAAATCATACCTTACATAAGTACATTTTAGAGGTGAGGCGAGGTGAGGTGAGAGTGACAGCCCTTGACAGCAAAGCTGCATTCGACCAAGTATGGCATCAAGAAGCCCAATCAATAGGTATCAGGTATCAGGTGACAAACTCTTCCCTGGTTGGAGTTATCCCTGGCACATAGGAAGGTGGTTGTGGTCGTTGGAGATCAATCATCTAAGCTCCACGCCATCTCTGCAGGGATTAGGCCCAACCATCTTCAGCTGCTTAATCAATGACTTCCCCTCCATCATAAGATCCGAAATTGGGAAATTCATCAATGATTACACAATGTCCAGCACCATTCATAATTCCTCAGACACTGAAGCAGTCCATTTCAAATGCAACAAGATCTGGACAACATCCAGGCTTAGGCTGACAAATGGCAAATAGCATTTGTGCTATACAAATGCCAGGCTATGGCCATGACTAATAAGAGACAATCTAATGACCAGCCATTGACATTCAATGGTGTTACTATCACTGAATCCCCCACTATCAACCCCTGAGGGGGCTATCATTGACCAGAAACTCAACCGAACTCGTCATGTAAAAACAGTGGCTATAAGAGCAGGTCAGAGACTCAGAATACGGTGATGAATAACTCACCTCCTGACTCTCCAAAGCTTGTCCATCATCTTCAAGACACAAGTCAGGAATACTCCCCACTTACCTGGAGGAGTGCAGCCTCAATAACACTCAAGAAGCTTGATACCATTCAGGACACAGCAGCCGCTTAATTGGTACTGCATCCACAAATATCCACTCCCTCCACCACCAACATTCAGTAGCAGCAGTGTGCACTATCTTCAAGGTGCGCTGCAGAAATTTACCAAAGATCTTCAAGGCAGCACCTTCCAAACCACTACCACTTCCATCTAGAAGGATAAGGGCAGCAGATACGTAGGAACAGCACCGCCTTCAAGTTCCCCTCCAAGCCACTCATCATCCCGACTTGGAAATGTGTCGGTGTTCTGTCAGTGTTGCTGAGTCAAAATCCTGGTATTCCATTCCAAATGGCATTGTGGGTCAATCACTTCAAGTGGACTGCAGTGGATTAAGAAGACAGCTTACCACTACCTTCTCAAGGGCAATAAGGACGGGCAATAAAGGCTGGCCAGCTAGTGATACCCACATCCCACAAGTGAGTGAAAAAGACACATCAGGATAATAGAATAGAATGCAGAATATAGTATTACAACTACAGAGAAGGTGCAGAGGAAGATCAACTCTAATATATGAGAGGTCTATTCATAGGTCTGATAACAATGGGGAAGAAGCTGTTCATACATGTGTTGGTACATCTTGTCAAACTTTTGCATCTTCTGCCTGATGGAAGAGGATGAAAGACAGTATAACCGGGGTGGGAGGGCTCTTTGATTATATTGGCAGCAGGAAGTACAAATGCAGTCAATGGATGGAAGGCTGGTTTTCATGACAGATTGGGTTGCATTCACAATGCTCTGTAATTTCTTGTGGTTTTGGGCAGAGCAGTTGCCACATCAAGCTGTGATGGATCGGGATAGGATGCTTACTCTGGTGAATCTATAAGAATTGATGTGAGTCATTGTGGACACACCGAATTTCCTTAGCTTCCTGAGAAAGTAAAGACATTGGTGTACTCCCTTGTCTGTAGCATTGATGTGGATGAACCAGGATAGATTGTTAGTGATACTTACTCCTAGGAACTTGAAGCTCTTGACGACCTTGATACACCACTCCACTTCCTGGAGTTGATGACCAGCTCCTTCGTTTTGCTGGCATTTGAAGGAGAGAATGTTGTCTTTACACCATGTCACTAAGCTGTCTATCTCCTTCCTGTACTCAGTCGCGTCATTTTTAGATTGAACCTACTGATGTCATCAGAAAATCTCTAGATAAAGTTAGAGCTGAATTTGATCACACCGTTGTGAGTGTATGAGGAGCATAATAAGGGGCTGGGTACACAGTCGTGTGGGGCACCAGTGTTGAGGATTATGGTGGAGGAGATGTTACTGATTGTGGTCTATAGGCCAGGAAGTCGAGGATCCAGTTACAGAGGGTGGGGAGGAGAGTCCTAGGTCTCGTACTTTAGAGATGAGTTTGTTGGAATTATGGTGTTGAAGGTGGAACCAAAGTCAATAAGTAGGAGTCTGACGTTGGTGTGCTTGTTATCCAGATGTTCCAGGGATGAGTGTAGAACCAGGGAGAAAGAATCTGCCGTGGACCTACTGTGACAGTAGGTGAATTATAGTGAATCAAGGCAAACTGGTAGGCTCCCATTACTAACCTCTTGAAGCACTTCATAATGAGGAATGTCAGAGTGCCGGGCAGTAGTCATTGAGGCATGTTGCCTGCTTTCCCTTTGGCACTGGGATGATAGTGATATTCTTGAAGCAGATGGGAATATCAAATTGTAGTAAGCAGAGGTTAAAGCTATCTGCAAATATTCCCGCCAACTGGTCCACACAAGATCTGAGTACATGGCCAGGGTCTCTAGCTGGGCCCAGTCGTTTTCCGTGGATTCACCCTAAAGAAGGGCAATCTGATGTCTGTAGTGGTGATTGTGGCTACAGGTGCTAGGTCGTGCTACAGGCTTATATCGTGTAAGCCTTGCCCTAGTCAACATGTATTCATGAGGTTAGTCTGGGATTCTAGTTAGTCTGGTGTTGTCTCTTGGTATCTCTGGTGGCCGTATGAGGATCTCCATTCTGCTATCTCACTCTCACAGTGCCAGCATTTATTCATTCAAACTCCGCCACTGCACACACATCTCACCAAGATTCATGCACTGCAACTCTCACTATTGCATGCATCATATCCACTTGATGCCTCTCAATGACCTCATCCTCCCAAATTATAAATCTTTCCTGATCTCTGTGTTTCCTACTCACTCACCTCACCACTTCTCCCACCTAGGCGTCACCACTGCTGGTTCCTCCATACACTTCCTTCAGACTCGATCTTTTCCTCTCTCATTGCAGGAAGGATTGGTCCAAAGATCCAAGTTCACAGGAATGGGGGAGATGTGATGCATCAGGCTCCTCACTCCTTATGAGGAGAGAATAGTGAAGTTGCTCAATGTGGCTCAGTGGTTAGCACTGCTACCTCACTGCACCAGGGTCCCTGGTTCAATTCCAGCCTTGGGTGACTGTCTGTGTAGAGTTTGCACATTCTCCCCATGTCTGCATGGTTTCCTCCCACAATCCAAAGATGTGCAGGTAGGTGAATTGGTCATGCCAAATTGCCCACAGTGTTAGGTGCATTAGTCAGAGGGAAATTGGTCTGGGTGGGTTACTGTTTAAAAGGTGGGCGGCACGGTGGCTCAGTGGTTAGCACTGCTGCCTCACAGCGCCAGAGACCCGGGTTTAATTCCCACCTCAGGCGACTGTCTGTGTGGAGTTTGCACATTCTCCCTGTGTCTGCGTGGGTTTCGTCCGGGTGCTCCGGTTTCCTCCCACAGTTCAAAGATGTGCAGGTCAGGTGAATTGGCCACGCTAAATTGCCCGTAGTGTTAGGTGAAGGGGAAATGTAGAGGAATGGGTCTGGATGGGTTGCTCTTTGGAGGGTCAGTGTGGACTTGTTGGGCCAAAGGGCCTGTTTCCACACTGTAAGTAATCTAATCTAAAAGCATGAATACTTACATGGGACTGAAAGACCTCAATGGACAACAACACCATAAGCTTCAATGTGGTATGCAGTGCTCTACTCCCTTTCCCACTAACAATAGATCATTCTTAACCTGCACAAGCTTTCATACATCTTCAGCAACTAATTCCCTCAGTTCTCTTACGCAGACAGCAGTGGTACCCAGTAAATCCCCATGACAAAGGGGCCACCGTTCCACAGCCACTTCTGAGGAAGACCCTACTGAACCCTCAGAGGATACACCAGAAGACATTCCCCTGAAACCATTCACAGACATTCACCACAATGGGAACTTCAGCTAGATTAGACTTCGGAGCAGAGTCTGGTGAACACTTCACTGACAGGTCTCTGCAGCTGGTTGAAGGAGAAGCAGTCCAAGGCCTCCAACAAAGAGAACGGCCATTGACCAGGCCCCTCCTCAGCCTTAGGAAGGAGGCTATTTCCTGTCCTCAGCCCTTCATGACTTTGTCAAACTGCAGAGACAGGCACAGGAGCAGCAAACAGGTTTGCCGGAGGGAGTCGGTAAACCAGATCGAAGGATGAAGGAGTCCAACAACAATATCAGTACCAGGCTGGCTACAAGATGTGTGCATCTGGCTGTCTCCTTGGATAGGCTGGAGACTGCTGTGGGGATCCAGATTCAGAACACTCAGTGTCTGCTAGATATACACACAAGCTGCACTCCATCACTCTACACATGGATACTCTGCATCATTAGTGGGCACCGAGGGACTTTGACTTCACTCCAGCTGCCACCTCAGGTTTGAATTCCCCGATTACCTCTGGACTCCATGGACTGCCCACCGGATATGCCCCCTGACCATTAAAGACTAAATCCCCATGGGGATTAACCATGGCCCATCCACCCAGACTGATTTGGCAGGACTGCCCCAAATGAGCACAGGCCACTGCCCCAGTTGAAATGATCTTGAGGTCAGATTGAAGAACTTGGGACTGTTCTCCTCAGAGAGCTGAACGTTGAGAGGAAATGTGATAGAGGTTTCCAAATCATGAGCAGATTGGATAAAGTAGGTATTGAGGAAATGTTCCCAGTCATAAAAGAAAAAAAACAAGTGAGCATAGACTTAAAATGAAGCAACGGTAATGTGAGAAAAAACGTTTCCACACAGTGAGTAGTTAGGGTATAGAGTGCATTGCCTGGAAATGTGACTGAGGAATTCAAGAGGGTATTGCATGGTTATTTAGGTAGAAATGGGTTGCAGGGATTTCAGGGAGAGGCAGGACAATGGCACTTGGTCATAAAACTAGAACAAGCACTATGGGCCAAACGACCTCCTTCTGATTTATAACAGTTTGTGATATCTCCACTGCACCCTTGCTGACCCCCCCCACCTATAATTCAAACTTCCTGAAACTTGACCTACAGAATTGCCCATGGCCATCCTAAACTGTATGGGAATGGACTCCCTTAGTCTGGTAGAACCAAGTATCCAACAGATAATGGGCAATTCCCTTAACTGCAATAGTCCCTTTGACTAACTGGAGTGGTAGGCCCGACTGACTGGAGTCCCATTCACTCCATTAAGGACTACTTCCTTTTGACTTTTGCACACAGCTTGAAGCACACACAGCGCTTCTTTTGAAATGCATTCTTTAGGTGTGAGTGTCACAGGCTGGGCCAGTATTTATTGCCCAACCCTAGTTGTCCTTGATATGGTGGTAATAAGCTGCAAGAGTTCAAATGAGCACAAAAGCGTTGCTATAGATGTATAACATGCTTGTCTTTCCCATGATGACCTGGCAAATACTTGTAAGTCAGATCTCCTAAGGTCTGTAGCACAAAAATATGTGAAGTGGAATAGAATAGAATCCCTACAGTGTGGAAGCAGGCCCTTCAGCCTAACAAGTCCACACCAACCCTCCGAAGAGCAACCCACCCAGACCCATTCCCCAACCCTGTATTTACCCCTGACTAATGCACCTAACCTACACATCCCTGAACACTACGGACAATTTAGCATGTCCAATTCACCTAACCTGCACATCTTTGGATTGTGGGAGGAAACCCATGCAGACACGGGGAGAGTGTACAAACTCCACACAGTTGCTCAAGGCTGGAATTGAACCCTGGTCCCAGGCACTGTGAGGCAGCAGTTCTAACCACTGAGTCATCGTGCCCACCCCAGGTACATATTTTGGGATTTGAGATGTAATGTTGAACATTGTGGAAAAGCAACAGAACCACCATTTCACATCACCTCTGGATATTTTCCAACATGCTTATGCCAAAACAAGCTGATGGCTTTAAGATCATGCACTGCTATTGTGGAGATGATTAAACTTCTTTAAAGCACAGGAATCTGACAGGGGAATTCAGGGAGCAGGCGGCAGCTACCATAACACTGAGGTCAGATAAAATACACACTTTGTCTCCTGCCTTGAAAGGTTGTACTTGAACAAATGGCAGCAACACAGCAATCACCAACCATAGTAAATATGAAGGTCACACCAATCATCTACTGCAGCGGGCCACACGCTATATATACATCATTTGTCTTTGCACTTACTCCTTGTAATGCTAATGTTCAATTAAAGTCTCAATGCGTGAACAGCCAGAAGAAGGTGGTTAAATTTACTGCATAGCAACCCCAATCAATTCTGCTCATTTCTCATTTCATTTCATATTAAAAGCACCAGTAATTTATTGCAGGCTTGGATCACAAAAGATTAGCTGAAACAATGCATGGAAAGGTTTTAATTTTCAACACAGGTACCAACTAGTTTCCAGCAAGAAATGTGTACGCTCTTTTAATGGACCTAAGGACAGAATATCTGCAGCATGAAATGAGACCAGGAAAGTTGGCTATAACTCATGAAGTGACACCCCTTCCCACTTGGGACTGTTGACTTTGTTAGTAAGGCAGATTTTATCTGTCTTAACATTTCAAAAAAGGTATCATCAAAGTATAATGAAATAGAATCATAGCTTGAATTTTATAATAGTTCACAACTTTCACAACTGTACACCTAGTACTATAATGAATCAGACATTCTATATTTAAACAAAATAATATTCATAAATTTACTGGTAATAAAAATTTCCACAAGTTGACTGGCTTCATACTTATTGCTTTTTGAGCTATATAGTATTAGTAGATTTCCCTAGTGTTGCTTATTGACATTCTTGTTCCAAGGACATGGTAAGGATATTTGTCTGCTAACTTGGTCCACCCCTTGAAGTGCGAGCTCTTAGGAACAGACTACCTTTAGTACAAAGCACCCAGCCCAGATTATTCAGACCACTCATTAACATAGGTTTCTTCCTTGAAGCTGTCAGGAAGAGCAAAATTCTGAAAGAGTGTAGCCAGCATGACAACACACAGCAAACCTACTGATGTGTAGAATCTTTTTTACATGTATTCACACACTATCTGTACGTTAAGAATGAGGAAGCCCTGTCTGTTGAAGAACTTGTCTGCTGGAACTTGCAAAGCAACATGGGTGCCATCTATGGCATCCCTGGCTTCAAGATAGTCAGCAACTCCATAACACCCCAGAGATCTGAACTGCTGTGATATTTTTCAGACCTCCTGGAAAATGCCTCAGTTACACATGGATAGATGGCATGCAGACTCATACTACAAAGAGCCTTTGTGGCTGTCTAAAGATAAACAGTGCTGCAAAGTTTTACTGGGGTAGTGATCCTCCATTGCCATGAAGTAGATCATCATGCAGTAACAAGCGCAACTCCCTTTTGTGTGTTTGATAAACCATTTTTACTAATAGATAGCACAGTAAATTTTTGTTGAACCTATGTTCTCTGTACATCTCTTTAGGAAGTAATATCCTTGAAGGATCATCTTCTAAAAACATTGAATCAAGTCTTTCCTAAATATTTTTCCTCTGGTTTCTCCTTCTCAGTCATGAGAATGCATGAGGAATAGCAAATCTGCTGTCAGTAATCATTACTCCTTTTAACTATAGAAATCTTAAGTATCATGGAAGCTCAACTCTTCACCAAGGTTTCTAAATAAAGTCAAAGCTTAACATCAAACAATCATTAGTTTAGTAATGTATTCATTTATAAGCTGTGGAACCTTCTATTACACTGAGCTAATTTGTTTATAATACAATATGGATGCCCAAAGTTGAACTCAAAATCGTGCTAAGGTGTGTATCTGCAAGATGAATTAGACATCAGAAATAGATGAACTGCAAATGACAGCTGGCTTTAAAAATCTTTCTTTATTCAAAAAGGTTTTCTCAGAATCAGTGGTTTTTTTTGAGATTTGAATGCTTTCTTTTGCTTTAAATGTTCCTTTAAGAACTCAGTTAATGATTTGATCTTTCAGCTTCATAAAGAAGCATAGCCTTGGACACATCTGAGAGATCAACAATGATGAGGAATATTTGGCGGAGGCGTTTAAAAGTGTTTAATGTTATTCACAAATTAAAATCAGATTTGAAACATTTATACTGCTCAAGTTCCTTTGAAGCCCCTTTCTTATATATCTCATCTCTAGCTATTGAGGTTATAACTTCTATAAAAGTTTTAGGAGTATCAATCATTTTTTATTTTTCCTTCCATTGTGTGGATTTTATTTTGCAATAAATTGTTTAATTTAATACCCAGGAAAAATCTGAACATTTTTAAAATACCTGACATTTTAAACTTGTAGTTGTGTCACAAACCAGTCACTATTGCCCCCTGCTATCAAGTGTCACTGGTCTCTTCACTTTGCAATTCAGTGCTTTCTAGTTTTTTCCATTAGGTTGGATTATATACACAGGTAGAAATATGACAGGACAATGAATGGTATTCTCAACTCTTCAAGTCATCAGTAGGAATGAAAAATTTGGAGAATTTTATAGCTGAGAAAACATGGAACAAAACTTTCAAATTTACATTTTACTCATTCCATAGATCATATCGTTATGGACCAGGTATGACCCCCTCAAACCTTTCGAGAAGATAGGTCAGACCGTACCTTTTCTAGTTGTTTTAAGCAGGTGTTAGTGGATATTTCAGGAGTGATGCTGCTCGTCAAACCACTCTGTTTTAAACAAAACAATTTATTCACATATGAACAAAAGAAACCGAATTTAGAATAACATAATTATTTGAAAACCCAACTGACGTGAAAACGTAACTTACTAAAGAGCTGTTGCGATTTCCTGCAACATCCCATAAACATACCCCTTGGCAAAAAGATAAATTCAAACATAGCTTCTTACAAGACAGAGATGTCACACAGAGAGGATCAGGATGGAGCTGTTTCCGAGGGTACCCAGCTAAAACCTGACCAACAGCTTCAAATAGACTACTTGCTAAAACTTAAACAGAAGAAACCCTGAACTGGGAGAACTGGCTGCTCCCCTTTCATCGTTCAAGTGTTTTTTAAAAAAAACTTAAAAGTCTTTTCAAGTAGATATTTCCAGACATATCGGAACCTCTCCCTTTATGACCCCTCTTGAAAAAAACCAAGGGCAAAATAACCTTGTTAAAAAAGCAGCATTGCCACAAAATCCAAATTGCTTATTCTAATTTATGTGATCCCATGAATGATGTTAATAGAGAAAGAAGACTCAAAAATGTTTATGAAAATATTGGAAGGTAATGAGGTTGAATTACATAACTTACTAACATTCCAGCTTATAGAGCTCCGTTCTGATGATGTGCATTCAAGACAGAATTCCAATGGTGACCAAACAGGAATGTTGTATCCCATTGTGTTAATACACCAATACTTATCATTTGTAATTTTGTTTTCCATCATACACTCATCCAGTTAATTTTATTTATAACGTAAAGAGGAAGTAAATATATAATCCTGGAATCTTGCTCCTGGTGTGCGTCACAGAAATCAGGAAATTGCTCAATTTCCTACACTCACCTTGGAAAATACTCAGCCGAATGTTGGGATCATGGCTGTAGGTTGAGAGTGAGTGAGGTGAAGAGGGTGGGGTGGGTATGGGTGGGTGGATGAGGATGGGGTCAGAGCCAGTGAGCTGGGAGAGGGTGGGGTTCGAGAGGGTGAGAGGGTGGGATTGGAGAGGGTGAAGTAGCAATGAGTAAGGTGGGAGAGAGATGATAAAGTGGAAGAGGGTGGAGTTGGAGATGGTGGGGAGGGTGAGGGAAGATCTATAGATGAAGGAAGTAGTCAGACACATCACCCCTAGTGACAAATTGAGGACAGTTATATGTGTTTCCAATGAGTGACAACCTTGGTTCTCTGGGATATTGTCCCAATTGTTTTGTGTGATATTAAGAACTCTAGAGTTTATCCTCCACACCCTCACCCCCTCAATTCCCTTGCCCCATCTTGCAAATTCATCCCATTCCTCCCCACCTAGCCCTTATAGCTCCTATGTCTCCATATCAAGCCATGCTTTACTTCCTAAAATGGCCCCCATTCCCTCCAAGCCAGTGCATCTTCCAACCTCACTCAATGATGCATCCTACTCCCCACACTGGCCTATGCTGTGCAGATATCATAAGAACACTACCCCAACTTGGTGCCAACTCCATGAGACCATAAGACCATAAGACATTGGAGTGGAAGTACAGCCATTCAGCCCATCGAGTCCACTCCACTGTTCAATCATGGCACCCTCCCCGTAGCCCTTAATCCCTTGCGAGATCAAGAATTTATCAATCTCTGCTTTGAAGACATTTAACGTCCTGGCCTCCACTGCGCTCCGTGGCTGAAGAAATGTCCCCTCATTTCCATTTTAAATTGACCCCCTCTAATTCTAAGGCTGTGCCCACGGGTCTTAGTCTCCCACCCAATGGAAACAACTACCCAGCGTCCAACCTTTCTAGGCCATGCATTATCTTGTAAGTTTCTATTCGATCTCCCCATAACCTTCTAAATTCTAATGAATACAATCCCAGGATCCTCAGTTGTTCATCATACGTTAGGCCTATTATTCCAGGAATCATTTGTCTGAATTTCTGCTGGACACACTCTAGTGCAAGTATGTCCTTCCTGAAGTGTGGGGTCCAAAATTGGACACAGTATTCTAAATGGGGCCTAACTAGAGCTTTCATAAGTCTCAGTAGCACATCGCTGTTTTATATTCCAACTCTCTTGAGATAAATGACAATATTACATTCTGTTTTCTTAACCACGGACTCAATCTGCAAGTCAACCATTAGAAAATCCTGGACTAGCGCTCCCAGATCCCTTTGCACTTTGGCTTTATGAATTTTCTCACCATAGTCCATGCCTGTATTCTTTTTTCCAAAGTGCAAGACCTTGCATTTGCTCACATTGAATTTCATCAGTCATTTCCTGACCACTCTCCTAAACTGTCTAAATCTTTCTGTAGCCTCCCCACCTTCTCAGAACTACCTGCCTGTCCACCTAACTTTGTATCATTGGCAAACTTCGTCAGAATGCCCCCAGTCCCTTCATCCAGATTATTAATATATAAAGTGAACAGCTGTGGCCCCAACACTGAACCCTGGGGGGCACCACATGTCACTAGATGCCATTCTGAAAAAGAACCTTTTATCCCAACTCTCTGCCTTCTGTCAGACAACCAATCCTCAATCCATGCCAACAGCTCACATCGAACACCATGGGCCCTCACCTTACTCAGCAGCCTCCTGTGAGGCACCTTATCAAAGGCCTGGTGGAAGTCTGGATAGATAACATTCACTGGGTTTCCCTGGTCTAACCTACTTGCTACCTCTTCAGAGAATTCTAACATGACCTCCCCTTACTAAAACCATACTGATTTGTTGTAATCCGACCTTGCACTTCCAAGAATTTAGAAATCTCATCCTTAACGATGGAATCTAGAATTTTACCTACAACCGAGGTTAGGCTAATCAGCCTATAATTTTCCATCTTTTGTCTTAATCCTTTCTTGAACACATGGGTTACAATAGTGATTTTCCAATCTTCTGGGACTTTTCCTGACTCCAGTGATTTTTGAAAGATCACAACCAACGCCTCCATTATTTCTTCAGCTACCTCTCTCAGAACTCTAGGATGTAGCCCATCGGGGTCAGGAGATTTATCAATTTTTAGACCTTTTAGCTTTTCTAGCACTTTCTCTTTTGTAATGGCTACCATACTCAACTCTGCCCCCAACTCTCCTTAAATGTTGGGATATTACTCATGTCTGCCACTGTGAAGACTGACACAAAGTACTTATTAAGTTCTTCAGCTATTTCCTTATCTCCTATCACTAGCCTTCCTACATCAATTTGGAGCGGCCCAACTTCTACTTATGCCTCTCGTTTGTTTCTTATGTATTGAAAGAAACTTTGACTATCATTTCTAATATTACTGGCTAGCTTACCTTCATATTTGATCCTCTCCTTCCGTATTTCTCTCTTTGTTATCCTCTGTTTGGTTTTGTAGTTTTCCCAAACTTCTGCTTTCTGCTTTCTTGGCCACTTTATAGGCTCTGTCTTATTCTTTGATACATTTCCTGACTTCCTTTGTCAGCCGTGGCGGCTGTCTAATTCCACTTTTTTTTTCTTTGGGTTGAACCTCTGTACTGTGTCCGCAATTACACCCAGAAACTCCTGCCATTATTGCTCTACTGTCTTCCCTACTAGACTCTGCTTCCAGTCGATTTTAATCAGTTCCTCTCTCATGCCCATGTAATTACACTTATTTAACTATAACACCATTACATCCGATTTTGCCTTCTCTCTTTCAGACTGCAGACTGAACTCTGCCATATGATGATCGCTGCCTCCTAAATGTTCCCTTACTTTAAGATCTTTTACAAAATCTGGCTCATTACATAGCACTAAGTCCAGAATAGCCTGCTCCCTTGTGGGCTCCATCACAAGTTGTTCCAAAAAGCCATCCTGTAAGCATTCCATGAATTCCCTTTATTTGGATCCACTGGCAACATTATTCGTCCAGTTCATTTGCATATTGAAGTCCCCCATGATCGCCATGACCTTACCCTTCTGATATGCCCTATCTATTTCCTGGTACATCTTGCATCCCTGGTCCTGACCACTGCTGGGGAGGTCTGTACATTACTCCCATTATGGTTTTTTTGACTTTGTAGTTCCTCAACTCCACCCACACAGACTCCACATCACCTGACCCTATGTCATTCAGTGCCATAGATTTAATTTAATTCTTAACTAACAAGGCAACCCCGCCCCCTCTCTGCCCACTTCCTTGTCTTTTTTGATAAGTTGTAAATCTTTGAATGTTTAACTGCCAGTCCTGAACCCCCTGCAACTACATCTCTGTGATGCCGACCACATCATAATCATTCACGATGATTTGTGCCGTACTTTGTTACAAATACTACGAGCATTCAGGTAAAGCGCCTTAATGCTAATGTTCTTATTCTCATGATTTCCAACATCTCTAGTAATATGTCCTAAGTTATCTTTCCTTTTTGCTTCATTCCTAGTCTGCCTTGAACTTAAACCGTGCACGCATGCTAACCAGCTGCTGATCTTTCTACTTGACTCATTTCAACATATCTTTTGTCCTTACACTCTCCAATGTTAACTTACCCAGTATCATCATGGGCATAACTCAGGAGCCTTGAATTATAATAAATTTCTAAATGTCTGTTATAGTCTTCACTTTATAACAAAACTCCCATCAAAGTCCTCAGCCTCCCACAAGCTAAATCGCTTTGGCCTGCCAATCTCACTGAATGTAGGATTACCTAATGAGATAATAATAGGTCGATAGGTGAGCATTAATAATATATAATGACAGCCCTTGGGATAATATTAACAAACAGCTGTTGTAACCTATCAACCAGATTTATTTTTTACGTTTCCTCTCAGAGTCCATGCCTCTGAGCCAGGAGGTCTGGGTTCAGATCCTACCTACTCCAGCAGTGTGTAATAAAGTCTCCAAGCATGTTGATTAGAAAACGCCCTTTACTTCTCCTCTCACAGACGGAGGCAAATCAAGATCTCTGCTTTTTTAAAGTGTTATGGATTTCAAAAAATTCATAGCTTAATGTTAATTTATCACTCACTGACACAGTAGGCTTTTCTAATATTTAAAGGGCTCGAGATTTAAATAATTTAACGCTTTGACAGTTCTTACTCCTTAGCCAACATGCAAGTGCATTTACAACAATTCTAAAATTGGGCCCTTCTACAGTGGGCCTTTCTACAGTGAAAACGCTGGACTCAGCAGTTTGGAACCAGCTCTAGGTCTGATCCGTCATTTCTAAATGTCTGTGAAGTCTCCACGGCTTTACCCATCAGGCCTTGGAAGGCTTTCACAAGACATTTCAACTTTGTCTGCATTTAGATTTGAGCAAATGGCCTATTAACTAAGTTGAACAGCGTTGCTATAGACCTGAGAGGAGACAGGGAAATGTAATTTCTAGCCAGGGTGCCTCATTAGTGAGCCATCGGGTAAGGCAGAAGAGGATAAAATACAATTGTGTGATCTATGTCACTAGAAGCCTAAAGGAAGTGTGCATATATGAACATTGCATACATTGTCCACTCTTGTGGGCAATGAAGAATTTCTTCTAAACTACTATTTTTACAGCTATTGTCATTAGCAGCTAATTTTGGTCCCCACATCATTCGTTTCAACTGAAATTCTTCAAAATATATACCATCTACATTGGACTCAATGCATTACTTTTCTCTCAATAACTTCTTAAAATAGTCATGAAAACTATTCAATTTAAAAGTTGTTATGATTTGACTTCTCAAATCAAATTATTCAAGAATTTGGAATTTTGCAATGCATCACCATTTTGCAATGCAATGGAAGTTTTATTTTGTATGAGTTGCTGTTAAAATTTTAAGATTCCAAACAGCCCTGCCGTATAAAGTCAAAGATTTACACATTGATGTCATCCTCAAGGGCAACTGGGGATGGGCAATGAATGCTGACATGGCCAGCCATGCCCATATCCCATGATTGAATAAAGATAAATCCTCAATGGAGGTTTATTTGTGGTGCTATAAAACCAATTGCTAGAAGTCACTGATTTGAATTCAACCAGTACAGAGAAATGTTTTGTTACCTTTCCATTACACCTCTTCGAATATGCACCTTGTAGATTATTAGCAATGTTAAATGTGGAGAAAGTGGAATTGAAGGTTCCTAATTGCATCTGAAACATGCCCCAGAGTGAGGATGATTCTGGAGGATGATATGTTTCTCTTCTATGTTCCTCTACTTCAAAGAACGTTAGATTGTTATTTACTTGGTACCTCACTGGGTAATTTTCACTAACAATCTATTAGGATGACAGAAATTAAATTTTCTGTGCATATAAACCACAACACAATCCAAGCTCTGACCTAACATGGAATAAGATGGTGAGATGCAGATATTGCCATTTGAGTTCCTTACGTTTTCTAGCTCACAGTTTTCCTTTTACCCATACCCGACTGTTCAGCTGAATGATCCCACAGCAAGAAATCCTTCCAGTGTTCTGGTCAACATTCCTCCCTCTACCACTGGGACCAATATGTCCAAACAATTCTAGCTGATCACTCGGTTCAGCCTGACTTGTGGGATCTTGTGTACTGCTGCATTTATCAATAATATCTGCACTTCAACATAATAAATGTTGTGTAAAGTACTTTGCAATACTCTGAGGAATGTAATGAGGAGACACTATGGGTAGAGATTTCCATGGAGCCGCCAACATTCCTATCCAGCTGCAAGATTGATGCAAAGTCACCTCTGCTGGATCAGGAAGCCAAGACCTGATGTGGCACTGGGAGGACGTTCCTAAGTGAGAGGAATTGCACACTCATAGCCTCAATTAATTGAATGGCATGCAGCCACTTAACACATATCGTGTTCCAGTAAGATGTCAGCAGAGATACCCACTGCCAGAGCACCCAATTTAATGTGTCTCCTATCTGCCTGTCCACTAGCATGGATGGAGTAAAATTCTAGCCAGTTACTTCAGTCATAGTTAAAAAAAAACTTGGATATGCACTTGAGATGATACAAAAACTACAGGACTATGGATCAGAGATGGGATTAGATTGGATAGTAGGTACAAACTTGATGGGTCAAATGGCCTTCCTTACTGCCATATTTCTCTGTTCCTGATAATAGAAAGCTTTCTTCCTCTAGTGAGACTGGATTCATACTACAGTCCACTGATAAAAATTCACAGATGTGAAACGTTAATCTTGTTTGTCACTCCACAGATGCTGTTTGACCCAGTGACTTTTTCCAGCATTTCCTGGTTTTATGTGTAGATTACTCACTTGGCTGCATTTATTACAAACCAGCATCAAGTTTAATAGTGTCAAGCATTTTGCATTCTTTATAATGATTTATTATTGTCATGCAAACTATTAGAGAAGAATAAATTATTGCATTTCAGTGGAAATCACTGAGAGTGAAAAATGAAAAGCAGTTAATTCATCAAAAAAATGTTTCAATGACAAAACATGGTCAAATATTTAAAAGTGGGTTTCGGTGCTCCATGTTGCACACAGTTCCTCCAAGATAGTTTAACCCCCACTGATCTTCCACGGCTTCTGATGTTTTTAATTTCTGCAAAATCTGTGACACTCTGAACACCTATATAAAATAGCTCCTACACTACCTTTCCTGGTCAAAAAGATTTAAATTAATAAACCACACTTTTCTCAATTTTCATGTAGAGAATGGAAGTGCTGAACTGAAACCCATAGTTTTACTGAAGCCCAATGAGAAATAGATAAAGGTTCAGGTATGCTGAAATATCACAATTTGTTTTCATATTTCACTCAAGTGAGGAGTAAAACCAAAATCGCATTGAGCAAGCAAAATCTGGACTGCACCATGCTGACTCCATTAGTTCCCACAGATGTTGCAGCATATTCTCATTTACAAGGTTAATGTAAGCTCTTTAATAAAGTGACCTACATTACTACCTGTTAAAGCAATGTCTCAACTTTAACATTTCCACCCTTACTTATAAATTCCTCCATGGCCTTACCCCTCCCCATTTCTGTAATCACCTTAAGTTTCCAGTCCTTCAATGCCAGCCTACGAGTATCCCCGATTTTAATCATTCCACTCTGTCGTTGTTTTAAACTGCCTGCGCTCAAACCTTTGGAATTTTCTTCCCAGACATTGCAGCTCCATCATCTTACTTTGCTCCTTCAAACCACAGTTTAAAACATACTTCTTCAACCAAGTTTCAGGTCATCCATCCTAATATCTCCTTGTGTGGCACAATATCGCATTATGTTTTATAATACTCCTGTGAAGTGCCTTAGGACAGTTTAATATGTTAGCAGTGCTGTGGAAACAGAAGATGATGCAGCTAGTAATAATTCAGTTAAATTTCCTTTGACTCTACTCAAAGAAGCAACATCTCCTGTATATTTATTTTGATCAGGACAAATAGATTTAGCTGAAAGCGTCCACGGGCTTTTCCCGAGTGAAGGTGGTTTTCATTTGAATACACTAATAATTTGTTATCATATTTGATCAAAATTAAAATGTCATTGCGTTATATTTTTCTCCAAGGAAAGAAAATTTCTTTTTAAATTAAACTCAAGTTACAAACATATTTTGCTGAACAGATTTTCCATTTAAGTTTATTATACATTCTGGAGCAATTAAATAAATGGGTTCCAGAGATTTGCCTTTCAAATCGCACATGTCCATCAAGAATGAACACATTATCATGCCAGGATGTGTGTTGAAAACTATAAACTGGCCTTTGTACTAAAAGTTCTGTTAATATATAAAACACAACAAACAAAAAGGAGGGCCACTAAACAGCATCTTTGTTGACGACAGACTTCAGTGATTATATAATAAAGCTAAATATAATAGTTCCTGGAAACAGACATGGGGCTGGCAATGCCATTGACTGCAATATAGGCATAGCACTGGTCATGTCTTGCTGGAACAGCGCAGCAGGTCAGGCAGCATCCAGGGAACAGGAGAATCGACGATTCGGGCATAAGCCCTTCTTCAGCTTATGCCCGAAACGTCGATTCTCCTGTTCCCTGGATGCTGCCTGACCTGCTGCGCTGTTCCAGCAACACATTTTCAGCTCTGATCTCCAGCATCTGCAGACCTCACTTTCTCCTCATAGCACTGGTCACCCAAGTAGTGGGATAGCCCTATGTGAAGCCAACCCTGGTCCCTGTTTAAAGGAAAAATGCACTGCGGCTGGAGCAGTTTTGCCAACTAGGCAGTTAGTCTCTGCTGGGAAACCATAAAGAAGATGAAGTATAGTTAAAAAGTAGACCTCAGTGCTGCACTGGAGGCCTTGATGGAAGGAAGTGAAAAGTAAGAGAGATGTCCACATAGGACGTGGAGAACTGCCAGCTTCACAAGGCACTAGCTGCAGATAGACACTGATGTCAGCACCAGGAGAATAGCTTCAAGAAGCCAACTACACAAAATGTTCAGTGACATCAAAAGAATGCCAAGGTCAGCAAGTGGATATTAAAATGCCATGTGAAACCAAGTGCACCACTAGCTTCAGAGACTGCTCTATTCATCCCTCTGTCCCCTAACAATGCTCTCCGCCAATCACATTCACATGCTCCATCTCATACACTTCTTTCTGCTACAAGCCTCACAACTCACAGCTTACACACTGCCAGCTATTCGACTATGACAGCCATATCACCCAAATAAATTTCTCAAAATAAGAACACAATACCTTATATTTCTCTGTCACATTTAACATATTGAGACATCCCAAGGTCATTCACAGGAGCATTACAATACAAAGTATGACACCAAGCCACATTTTAAAAAATTAATTCACAGGATGAGGGCATTGCTGGACTCAGCCAACATCTATTGTCCATCCCTAATTGCCCAGAGGGCAGATAAGAGTCAACCACATTGCTGTGGGTCTGGAGTCACAGGGAGGTCAGACCAGGTAAGGATGGCCATTTCCTTCCCTAAAGGACATTAGTGAACCAGATGGATTATTCCAATAATCAGCATTGAATTCATGATCACCATTAAACTCTTTATTCCAGATTTTTTAATTGAATTCAATTTCGACCATCTGGCTGTGATGAGATTTGAACCCAGATCTCCAGAATATTATCTGGATCTCTAGATTAATAGCCCAGCGTTAATGCTACTAAGCCATTGCCTCCCCCAGGAGACATTACATCAAATGACAAAAAGCTTGGTCAAAGGAAATGGCTTTCAGAAGTGACTTAAAGGAGAGAGGTGAGAAGCAGGGTGCAAGGAAGTATTGTCAAGGTAACTGTGGGAGTCAGTGTGTGTGTAGTGGATATTGGGAGCCAGCCTATCCCAGAAATGGAAACAGAGAAGTCGAGGAAGGGACAGGAGAAATCAGAGATGGACCAGGTGAAGGTGAGAGAGGGGTGGAAATTGGAAGCAAAACTGATTCTGGGCTAGAAAGGGAAGCAGCACCAATAATGCTATTGTTGTGCTGGAGAAAGAATTGGCGGGGGGGGGGAAGGGGGCAGAATAGGACTGGAAATGTACCTCACATAAAGAGAGGCATAACTGGGGTCCATTCAGGTATCTATGGCCACACATTTGACCTGAAGAAAGTGAGAGAAGTTAAAAGAGAGGGTGAGGATGGGCTCGGTCAGATGGTGGCGAATGGGGACAGCTCAGGCTTTTTTTACAGGAAGAGGAGGATGTGGGATCGGAGATGACATGTACAAGGATGTCTACACATCCATGGTAAAAAAGAGGCAGCTGGAGCCCGTAAACTGGAAATTGGGAAACTGACATAAAGGACAGTATCTCAGATAAGTGGGAAGGGACTGGACAAGGAGGGAAAATATTGAATTGAGTTCAGAAGAGATGAGTTCTGTGGGGCAGGAGCAGGCAGAAACAATGGGGCTGCCTGGGTAGTCCTGTTTGACAATTTTGGGAAAGAGTTAGAAGTGGGCTGTTCAGTGTTGGAGGACTATGAGTTGGGAGGCAGTGGCGGGGAAATCAGGAGATGGAATTAGATTAACGATAGTTGTGGACATAATGGCCTGATGTTTAATGGGAGTCATGGATCAGGGGGAGATAGGAGGTCATGTCCAAGAGCTGACACTCAGCCTATGCAATGTAGAGGTCAGTCTGCCAGACAACAACAGCACCAGCCTTGTCAGCAGGCTTAATTACAAAGTCAAGGTTGGATCTGAGAGCATGGAGTGCAGTCAGTTCACAGGGAGATACGTTGGGTGAGGGCGTCAGTAAAATTGAGACAACCAATGTCACATTGACAGTTCTCAATGAACAAGGGGCAGGTCAAGTGCAGGTAAAAGGTCAGAGGGAGAGTGTTGGAGGTGGATGAAGGAGTCTGCAGGATGGAGAGAGGACTCTTCTTCAAAGAAATGGCTGTGGAGGTGAAGGTGACAGAAGAAGAGTTCAACATCATGCTGTGTCTGAATTTCATCGAGGTGGGGACTCACAGGGATAAAACTGAGACCTTTGGTGAGTACAGAACATTCAGCATCAGAAAGCAGAAGGGATGGGCTGCTACCACAACCTACTGTCAGGCATTCACGGTCCCTGTTAGCAGTTACTCATTCGCCCAGGCTGATCTTTACCCATTCCTTTGTCTGCCCAATTGTTATTCTTTCTCTCCCTCTCTCTCTCTCTCTCTCTCTGGGCTCCATCTCCATCTATCGCTTACTCCTCCCAAACCATCTTTAGCATATATACCAACACTTTCTGGGTTACAATTAGTTCTGAGGCAAGGTCACTGGACCCAAAATGTTAAGTCTGCTTTCTCTCGACAGATGCTGCCAGACGTGCTGAGTTTCTCTAGCAATCTCTATTTTTGATCCTCTCAGCCTTCTCTATTGTCAGGAGAATAACTCCACCACCTCCAAACTATTCACGACAATGTATAACCCCACTTCTGCAGCCGTTCTAGTAAATGTCTCCAAAGGCTTATTCCTTATATGCCCTGCCCAGAATTGGACACAATTCTCCAGCTGAGCAGAGGGACATTGTTTGGTATGAGACAACATAACCAGGAAGCCACGATGGTTACAAATACTCAACCAGTTCACTGAGGTCTTTAAAGAAGGGAACCTTCCTAGTCTGACTTACACCAGGCTCCAGTCCCATGTAAGATCATTGATTCAAAGTGTTCTCAGGGCTTCCTGAGGTGGATAATAAGTCTAGACTTTTCTAAGCATTTCCCACATTCCAAGAACAAATACATAAGAATGAGAGAAACCAAATGCTTCTGTTCTCCACTTATCCCTAGAGCAGTTTGCCTGTAAATGCAAAGTTTGGATATCAATAGTTTAACTCCAGGTGCTCCAGTTTCTTCCCACAAGATGTGCAGGTTACCTGGATTGTGGATTAGCCATGTTAAATCGCCCACTGTGTCCAGGGATGTGCAGGGAGGTGGATTAGCCATGGGGTATGCAGGGTTACAGGGATGGGATAGAGGGCTAGGTCTGAGTGGGATGCTGTTCCGGGGAGCAGTGTGCACTCAATAGGCCAAATGGTCTGCTTCCACACTATGGGGATTCTGTGATCCTGTGAACTACTTTTTCACTGCCTTTATTGAAATTGTTCACCTATATTAAACACTTGTATTCATTTAATACCAAAAAAATATTACCTCAAAATTGCTTAGCTCGACTAATTAATCTTGGAGATCAGTGACTACCATATAGGCCAATCTACATACAAAACACAACATAGTGCAAAGTCATGAATATTACAAGAACAATGAAAATGATTTAGAATCTGCAGAAAAGTTCTAATTACAACAGACTAAAAAAAAATTCTGACTCTATACCCTCCCTGTTTAAAGGACTGTGTGAGGTCTTGTTTCATGTAATAGTACACTTTTTGCAAACATTGTTCAAACTTTCAATAGCCAAGAGCTGCAGATTAAAATGAAATGAGGTTGTAACAGTGCAGCTGTTGTATTTAATTAATACATAGAACATATAGAACATTATAGTAGAGTGCAGGCCCTTCGGCCCTCGATGTTGCGCCGACCTGTGAAATTAATCTGATGCCCAACTAACTTACACCGTTCCATTATTATCAATATGTATGTCTAATGCCCATTTAAATGTCCTTAACGTCAGCTTTGCAGGCAGGCCATTCCATTCCCCTACTATTCTCTGAGTAAAGAAACTACCTCGATATCTCTCCTAAATCTATCCCTCAGTTTAAAGCTATGTCCCCTCGTGTTAGCTTTCACCATCCGAGGAAAAAGGCTCTCACTCTCCACCCTATCTAACCCTCTGATTATCTTATACCTCTCGATTAAGTCAGCTCTCAACCTTTTTCTCCCTAATGAAAACAGCCTCAGTCTCCTCAGCCTTTCCTTATAAGACTTGCTTCCATACCATCCTAGTAAATCCCCTCTGAACCCTTTCTAAAGCTTCCACATCCTTCCTATAATGTAGTGACTAGGAGTTTACGCAATACTCCAGGTGCAGCCTTACCAGTGTCTTGTAAAGCTGAAGTATGAGCTTATGGCTCTGAAACTCAATCTCTCTACCAATAAACGCCAACATACCATATGCCTTCTTAACAACCGTATCAATCTGGGTGGCAACCTTCAGGGATTTATGCACCTGGCCATCCAGATCTCTCTGTTTATCTATACTGCCAAGAATTTTACCATTAGCCCAGTACTCTGCATTCCTGGTACTTCTTCTGAAGTGAACTACTTCACACTTTTCCGAATTAAACTCCATTTGCCACTTCTCAGCCCAGCTCTGCACCTTATCTATGTCCCTCTGTAACCCACAACATCCTTTGGCACTATCCACAACTCTGCCTGACTAGTGTCATCGGCAAATTTATTAACCCATCCTTTTACACCCACCTACAGATCATTTATAAAAATGACAAACAGCAGTAGCCCCAAAACAGATCCTTGTGCTGCACCCCTGGTAACCCCAGGATGAACATTTCCCACCCTCTGTCTTCTTTCAGCGAGCCAATTTCTGATCCAAACTGCTAAATCACCTTCAATCCTGAAACTCCTTATTTTCTGCAATAGCCTACCATGTGGAACCTTATCAAATGCTTTAGTGAAGTCCATATACACCACATCAACTGCCTTACCTTCATCTACCTGTTTGGCACCTTCTTGAAGAACCCAATAAGATTTGTGAGGCATGATCTACCCTTCACAAAACTGTGTTGACTATCCCTGATCAAATTATTCCTTTCCAGATGATTAGAAATCCTTTTCCAACACCTTACCCACAACCGAAGTAAGACTTACTAGCCTATAATTACCAGGGTTGTCTCTACTCCCCTTCTTAAACAAGGGAACAACATTTGCTATCCTCCAGTCTTCTGGCACTACTCCTGTTGACAATGATGATGACAGTGACAAAGTAATGACAAAGCAACCGTTCATTCTACCATTCATTCCATTAGCTCTCTTTCAATCATTCATTCATTCGGCATTTATTCCTCAGCATTAAGATGAATGGAAAGTGCGTGGTCTATTTATTTTCAGTACCAACACGTTAGGGAATTATTTAGCTGATCCTGCCTGTAATAGTTCCATATTGGAATATCAACTCGAATTCTGTTTATTTGTTCCTTCCCTATTGCTTTTATTTTGTTTTTTTCAAGCCTTGTGTTATAACTAAAATAATTTCATTTGTAATAAATTCAATGAGGAATGTATTTGTTTTTGATGTGGATATTCCTTGAGAGAAACTGATAATATATTTCTTAGAGCCATATAATCCCAGTGCCCTTGTTTAAACAGATGCCTGATTTATTAAAGAAGGAAAATGTCTATTTTATTCAGCAACAGAAGATAGTTTTCAAATACTTTATCAGATTTGATGTCAGGAATTTATTCATGTAAACAAATGCCTGGAACCTAATTTGATTTTAATAATAGGACTGGTTAATGCTCACTCTTCTGTTCCTCGAATAGGCAGTAGGATTTCCAAAAAACGAAGCACATTCTGTTTTTTAAAATCAAACACTTGCAGATGTACTGGTGATTCTTCATTTGTGAATCCAGTTGCCGAATATGAGCAAGCTATTTAATTGTGAGATATAACACAATCAAACCCTGTCCTTTCCTCATCCCACATCTCTATATGCTGACTTTCCAACAGGGTCACTGCAGTAGAGTAAACAGCCAGAAACATTGGCTAATGTTTTCTTCCCTCCCTCTGTCTTCAGGGATTTGAGGTGAGCTGTACATCCAACCACTGCACCCAGAGGCACTACTTAGCCAGAACACACCTGACTGAGCACAGCACAGAAATTACACCTGAGTACTTCCAGTTGAAACACATTTAATTCCTCCCCAATATCCTCTCCCTCCAGGCAGTGAGCTGTGCGTCTGGCCTGGAGATCATAAGCTAAAAAGTGATTCAATTTATGGGGTGTGAGCCCAATTCTATCCTCATTTAATGTGCACATAAAGTAGAGGGATACTGCAGCAGGGGTCAGTAAGAACCTGCACTGAGTTTTGTCATTTGTCATTTCCATCACCTAAGTCTATTATTGGTGGTCCAATCTATTTTTGATTCAACTGAGTTGCTAGCTAGGTGATTGCAGAGGGTACTTAAGAGTCAACCAGTTGCTGTGGGTCTGGAGTCACATGTAAGTCAGATCAGGTAAGAACGATAGATTTTATTCCTTTATAGAAGTTTGCAGACATTAGTGAGCCAAATGGGTTTTTAACGCCAACTAAAAGCAGTTTCATGGGTACTAATACTGATATCAGTTTTTAATTCCATATTTATTAATTGAATTCAAATTCCAACTACTTTCATAGTTGGATTTTCAGCAGAATTTGATACTGAACTACAACCTGTTAAATGAGCGACAGGTTGATCATAGAGAAAGGTGTTAAGCAGTGTCCTAAAGGAAAAAGGAGTATTCAAGAGATGGAAAATTTATCCAAGGGAATTCCGCAATTTAAGGCTTGGCATGTTTAATTAGTGTAACAATCTTTCTGGCATTAAAAAAATAGCAACAAGAAAATTTAGTTCCTTCCAAAATGCAAATATTTGCTGTTAAATAAGTCAAGGCTTAACAGAATTGCTTTGCTCACTTCCATGGTTTTGATGGCATTTCCTTGCCAGGGAGGTTAGTTTGAGTTTGAGAGGGGAGAAGGGAAAATCAACGGTGCTTGAAGGATTAAAATTGAGTTTCAGTTTATCTTTTCCTATAAGCACCTTGAATTGAACTTTCTGTTCTGCAGAATAAACAATCATTGGCTCTTCATTTCAGTTTGATTGCAATTTACTGCACAGCTTTCTAAATTTGAATATCCCTACAAATAATGTATTCAAACTGTCAGTACTCCAGGTATGTTCACATCAGTGTCATGTAGACTTGTGTTACCTCCTGGTATTTGTGTTCCTCTCCTCCAGCTATGTATCCCAAGATTTGATTCTTAGTCACCCTCTGAGGGAACCTAACTTTGTGCCATGATATTTTGGCTGAATGCCTAGATTGCTTAGTTGTGTCCCTAGAAAAGAACCATTGATTTATATTCTTCCGACTTCTCTCCCTGCTTACATCTCAGCCATATCTCCTCTTTTGCACATGGTTAAGTCAGTTCCTAGTATTTGTGATTTCAACTTGGTGTCAAATGCAAATTCAGATATTATTGCTTCTGTCTCAAGAAAACTGCTTATGTGCACACTAAAGAACAATAGAGTTAGCATATTTCAAATGGCACCAAACCAATCACCTCCTGCAATATCAATTCAGTTCCATCTGTAACCACATTTCACTTTCTCTGGTTCAGCCAATTTTGTCTCTTAGAACCTTGCCTCTTCAAGCATGACTTTCGATCTGTGTATTTATGGTGACATGGTAACAAAAGTCCTTGTAATAAGTGCAAATGCAACTCAACAGCATTTCTGCTGTTAACAAGCTACACCATTTCCCTAAGTATTCCAGAAAAATGTATTCACAAAAATCTCTATCCTATGTATCCATGCCAACTTTTCCAGTTATGTTCCTGATGACATTAATCTTGCTAGTAAGTTGTTCTTTAGGTGATTACTAGTTTTTGTCAAAAATACTGCTGTCAAGTTGTCTACTTTCCAGACACCAAGCCTAATCCCAGTGTTTCTATTATGCCAAAGTTAGTGGCAAAGACGTGACTAATTCATGAGTCTCAGGGTTGGGGAAAATGAGGATCACAAAAAGTACAGGAGGAATAGAACTGGTTACAAAGTCTTCGCATGAATTCAATATTCAGGTATACCTTTTGCAGACTATTTTTCAAAACAGATGTCGATACTGATCAAACCTTGTAATACTGCAGTCAAGGGGAGGCAATGGCCATAGTGGTTTTACAGCTGGACTATTAATCCAGAAACTCAGCTCATATCCTGGGACCCAGATTCAAATCCAGCCATGGCAATAAGAACATCTGGAGTTAAAAATCTACTGAAGACCATGACTCCCTAATGTCCTTCAGGGAAGGAAGTCTGCCATCCTCGCCTAGTCTGGCCTCCATGTGACTCTAGACTCCAGACCCACAGTAATGTGGTTGACTCTGTGGATGAGCAATGAAAGCTGCCCTAGCCAGTGACACCCACATTCTATGAATGATTTTTTTTACAAAGTCCCAGAAGTAAAAAGACCAAAAGAGTGAAATCTGAATTGTTGCACCTGCGAGCTAGAGTGCACAGTATAGTATGATCCCATGCTGAACAAGTCAGATCCTGTCAGGATAGACCATATTTTGATTTATTTTGGCTCTAACAAAACTGAAACCTTAGCATGCAATGCTGTAGATATTGCTTTAACAATAAACCAGAGGTTTGTTACAAATGAAAAGATAAAATAGAATGATCCAAACAATCTACTTATAATACAAGATCAAAGATTTTAAACATAGAGTAAAAGTGTAATCCCATTAAACCCAAACACTCTTTTACAAATTGAAAAGACGCAAAATAACTTTTGTATAACATCTAAAACAAACTCTGGCACAGTATTTATAAAACCACACAAAAGTTACTCATACCAGCAGCTCTGTTATCTAACACAACAGTAAGTTTAAGTCACTTGTGATTTCAACAATTAGACTGGAACGGCAGATAGCTGCTTCCTGGAGCTATTGTTTACAACTGCTTACTCAGCTTCAAGATTTTATCACAGAACCTCTGGCCTATGACTAATACTGACTCTTCACTCTATGATATGGAGGTGCCGCTGTTGGACTGGGGTGGACAAAGTTAAATATTACACAACACCAGGTTATAGTCCAACACGTTCATTGGGAAGTACAAGCTTTCAGAACGCTGCTCCTTCATCAGGTAGCTAGTGGAGCAGGATCATGGGGCACAGAATTTATAGCAAAAGGTCATAGGGTCATACACTGATTGCTGTTAAGTCTTTCATCTTTTAGAATGGGTTGTAGTTTTCAATTGATTAATATGCAAATCCCAGAACTTCTTTCATGTCAGATTCCCGAGATAACCCAAGGTTTTATAAAAAAAGGTAACATAAATTCTGTGTCCCATGATCCTACTCCACTAGCTACCTAACGAAGGAGTTGGCAGGACATGATGGGCTGAATGACCGCCTATGGTCCCACAGAATTCTGTAAATTGCCAGCTGAGATTCACAAATTAGGCTTCATAGCCTGTGGAACTATGGCAAGGGGAAGGTGAAAGAATGGGTGGAAACTGACTTATTAATTCTGTGATAAGTACAGCAAGGTCAAGGAGTCAGTGAAATGAGGAAAGAGAAGCTGGGTTGTTTTTCCTGACAAGTTTCTTGCGCTGCTATTTTGAATGATGTGGAGGTGCCGGTGTTGGACTGGGGTGAACAAGGTTGGAAGTCACACTACACCAGGTTATGGTCCAATAGGTTTGTCTGGAGTTGTGAGCTTTTGCAGGTAGCTAGTATTAATGAATCGAAACCTGCAACCCATTCTAAAAGATGAAAGACATAACAGCAATCTAGGTTTATCCATCAGTGTATGTCCCTATGAACTTTTGCCACAAGTTCTGTGCCCTATGATCCTGTCCCACTGGCTACCTGATGAAGGAGCAGTGCTCCGAAAGCTTGTACTTCCAAATAAATCTGTTGGACTATAACCTGGTGTTGCGCGATTTTTAACTTTCTTCGCTCTAAGATAATTTAGTTAAGTATATATATCTTTATTACATCACAATATATCCCTTGCTCCTCAGCAACGTGTTTCTACTCTGCCTTCCTATTCCATGGACTTCACAGAACTGCCCCATTCAAAGTCAAAAGTGAGACTAAAGCTCTCTCTCAGTTACAGGCATTTGCTTTAATCTTAAAGAAAGTCCAAATCTCTCTAATTTACCTTGAGGTCCTATTATTTACCATGCTAGGTTGCAAAACAACCTGAAACAAATAAAAGTCCATTACTGGTGCACATTGCCTAGTATTCTAAAGCTAGTTCTCTGCAAATGTTTTTAAACAAAATCACATTGACGACAGAAATATTTACAAGTTAAATATTAACTTTAGACACATGGAAAACCCATCAGCTAATAACTCAAAAACAGAAAACCAAACTCACATTAAAAATTAGATATAACTCCCACAGTTTACATCATTGGTAAAATTCACAGCTTGGGAGAAAATGTTTATTAGCTTTTGACCCTATGTCGCTGGAAACAGTGTACTGGTAGCCACAGCAGCTAGCAGTGGGCTGTGGGTAGGGCTGGGTCTGCATCTTCCAGGACTTTCTTGTAGTTATCAAAATACTATCAAGCAAAGAATATTCCTACAGTTCTGATCCCCTTCAATCCCTAACATGTTCCCCATGGCTTATCCATGCTACATCATGCTGCTTCATGCTCCCCACTCACCCCAAAGCATTTCAGACACTCAATGCTAACTTTCCTCCCTATCCACTCCTTGCCTTTCATACTCTACATGCAAACTTATGCCCCCACCCCCCAACCCCAACCAACCTTCATTGTCTTTTAAAGCCTCTACTTCAACTTAGCACTGACTTGCCCATGCTCCACCACCCTGTACACTTACACCCTCCATGATAATTCACCCAGTATCCACCATGGACAGACCTCAGTACCAATGCTGAGGTGAAATGAAATAAAGTATCTTATGAACTCAGCATTTTAAAACATTCTCATTGATTTTAAAAAATCATTATTTTTAACTCCCTTCGATTACTTAAACCCACGTAAAACCAAACATTTATATTTGCAGCTTCATATCAGAGACTTTATAAGTTATTAGAGCTGTTAACTTGTGATGCGACAGGTATCCCACAGTGATAATGAGAGAATGTGAACTCAGTCCTGTGGCATAAGTTCTGTAGGGATAGCACACAGTGTTCTATCATTGGAGTGAAATAGCAAGGATTGACTTTTTAAAATGCTTTGATAGCATGACAGTTCCGCCCCCAATTTATAGACTTGTAATGCATATTCACTACTACTTTTTAAAAATCTCCAAGGGCACTGAACTGATTCAAAAAGGTATCCTACTTCTCCAAATACATTTGGTAGTTTTGGATCTTCTCCTGATAAGTTTAAAGTGCACAAGTTATATTTCCCATTCCTTGCTTTCAAAAATGAGATCTGCCCTGAAGGCAGCTGGAAAACAAAAACAGAAATTGCTGGAGAAATTCAGCAGGTCTGGCAGTATCTGTGGGGAGAAAACAGAATTAACATTTCGAATCTGGTGACCCTTCATCACAACTGGTTCTGCTACAACCTGCTGAGTTTTGCCAGCTATTTCTGTTTTTGTTTCAGATTTTAGTGTCCACAGTTCTTTGTTTTCTTGCAGTTTTATGTATGCAGTTGCCCCTCCAGACTGTGTCTATCCAAAGTGCAACTCATCCCCATTCCCATGTCATGACACTGTAGGAACCCTGGTTGGAGATGGTACATCTGGATTTCGACTCCAGTCCCATTTTGTTTAAGTTCGAGACTGCATTTGACCTGGTGAAAACTCAGACCTAAGTTTTAAGTGTTAACAACAAATGCTATTTTAAGGATAATGTAGTAAATTTGTGTTATTTTACCAAGTCATTTTAACACAGCTGAGGTATGAGATACTGTCCCCAGATCACATTAATGATCCACAGCAGCTTGATCTAAGTTTGGGGAAATGAACAGATGAATGAACAGTTGTTTTAACATACTTTATGTTAGTAATGGGTGACACATTCTAAGTTTTTCTATCTTATTACTGTTAATCTACAATAATTACCATGACTTTGAAAGGTAACTGAAAAAGGTATAACACGATAAAACAGAATATTTCAAAATTTAATTTCTGATCAGAAATTGGAGAATTCTTGGCTTTCAGTATGCTTACTAAAAATATGTACAGAATTCTACCTGACCTCCATTGCAGATTAATACCCATTCTCATTTACAAATCAGATGTGGTATATATTGTAATGAAATGGCTTGTAATCTAATTTAGTGCTAATATAGCACTTAGCAGTTTGATTTCTTGGTGGCCTGTCTCAAAGTAGACTTCTCCTCTAGGCTTTAACTCTAATAATGTGAGCAAGTTTCCAAAGCGCCCTTTCTTGTGTCATAGCTATCTAATAAGTAGCAAGTAATTGAGTGTTTGTTCCTGTATTGAGCAGTGGAAATGAGATGCAAATAAGGCTAAGCAGCAATCACAGAGAGAAGGCCTTGATGCATTAGAATGGACCTGATTTCAGACATGAAAAGCAACATTCTAATTTCATTTTCTACCCAATATCATCTCCTCAAAATGTTATCATTGACTAACCACTTTGAAAACAACTTCTTACAAACCTCAGGGCTAACATAAACAAGTAGCACAACATGTAAATATAAACAGAAATTGCTGCAGTTCTTCCATGATGTTGGTTCAATGAAAAACACCAAAGTTACATCCAAGAATGAAATCCAACTTAGATATATGATGGCAAAAGGGATGACATGTGACTGTAAGGCCAAAAGCATTAATATGAAGCTGAAAAAACCACCAAGTACAATCACAACAGTGGAGTATTCCACTCTAATAATGTGTGCATCAGACTCAAAAAGGAGGAGGAGTGAAGAGGATAACAATATTTTAAATAGGAGTAATGTGGAGGATGCTCACAATGAATGAATGAATGGAAAGACAAA
Organism: Chiloscyllium plagiosum; assembly: GCF_037043375.1. NCBI lineage: Eukaryota > Metazoa > Chordata > Chondrichthyes > Orectolobiformes > Hemiscylliidae > Chiloscyllium > Chiloscyllium plagiosum. The sequence goes on along the minus strand of NW_028270147.1, from coordinate 66,676,707 downwards.
TAAGTAGATGAAATCAAGGTTCAGGAATAAGACTGCTGAGGTATAGTTAGAGAAAAAAAAAGTCATGTATGAATTCTGGAAACAGAAACTTAACAGACTTAGCCTGGTGACAACTGGAGGAGAAATTGAAGGTAAAAGTAGAAGGGGAGAAAGAAATATGAGGATGGTGAATAATGTTGAGATGTGAACTGAGGGAGACTTAAAAGAAATTGAATAATCCAACAGCTCCATGCAGGCTAAAGTAAAGAATTACAATTGTAGCTAATAGCAATAATAAATTTCATTATATGTACATTGAAGGAATACCTTGCATTTTTATATCATTTTATAATATGCTTGGGATGTCACAAAGCACTTAACTGTTAAATCAAATGTTTTTTAATTAGTCATCATTATTATATTAGCAAACATAGCTGACCATTTGTGCACATCAAAGTTTCACAAGCAGAACACGAAATTAAAATTTGGTCATCTTGCTTTTTTTGAGAGAGAAATTTGGCCAAGACCCTGGGAGAATTCTCAACATAATGGTCCCACAGAGTCTTTTATGTTCATCAGCCAGTGAATCAACCATAATTTAATGCCTCATTAAAAACAATGCAACTCCAACAATGAAGCACTATCTCAGTATTGCAATGAAGATTAAAAGACTGAAAAATAAACAGAGAAAGCAAATCACTTTAGCTGTTCTCAGGATACATGATAAAAACTTTGCACTGGATTTCAAATGCACTCAAGATCACATTTTTTTTAATAGATATTTTTATTGAAAAAAGATTTTTGAATTTTTTTAAAAGAAAACTACTAATCTATTCTACAAACTACCTAAACATAAAATAGGATATCCTGCATTACTAACAATAACCAAAAGGAGAAAATAAAATAAATAAGTAAATAAATAATTAGATACATATTTAAAATAAATTTATATCAAGTCATAACAAAACCCATATTTATATGGGATTCCTCCTCCCGGGGGCCCCCGAACCAGCCAGAACTATTACCACAGCTAAGCAAAGGCCCTGAATAACATGGCCAATATATCTGTGTCAATCTAGTTCAAAAAGGGCTGCCATGTTCTATAAAATAATTCCGTTTTTTGGTGCACCATATTCGTAAGGAAGTCAAGGGGAATATATTCCATGACTATTCTATGCCAATTTGAAAGTCCTGGGGGATCTTCAGATGCTCAATTCACTAAAATGTTTTTCCTCGCACAAAAGGAAAGGATGGTGATAATTTCCTCCCATATACATCCAAAGAGAGGAAATTTGGAGAGGCCAAAAGTAGAGACACTGAGTCCAATCCAATCTCCGTACCCAAAATCTTTGCCAGAGCATTTGCTACTCTGTCCCAGTATCTACGGACCTTATGGCATGTCCACAGACAATGCGTGAAGGTACCAACTTCTATTTTGCATTTAGGACACATTGGAGATGCTCCTGCCTTGAACTTTGCAAGTTGCTCAGGTGCCATGTGAGCCCTATGAAGTATCTTCAATTGGATAGCCTGAGTTCTGCTACAGATAGAGATCTTCCTCGCATTTTCCCAAATGTCCTCCCAAATCTCTAAGGATATTTCCATTTCCAATTCTTGACTCCAGGTTTCATATATCCATTCCATGTCCTTCGTAGTGTGTGGTAGAGAGTACTGACAGAGGGCGGACCCATCAGCCGAAGCACACTCCTTTCCCTATCCGATTTATAAGAATTAATTATCAATGTGGTCTTCTTTTGTATGAAGTCTCGTATTTGAAAATATCAAAAAAGGTTCTTGCTAGGCAGCCCAAACGTCTGACGCAGCTGTTCAAAGGACATCATGACCTCCCCATTGAACAGATCTCCCAAACAAGAGATACCTCTGGACTCCCAGATTTTGAATACAGCATCAGTCAGCCCTGGCTGGAATCCCAACGTTCCCACTATAGGGATATAAAGAGAGGTTTTTTGCAGGTTGCCCTCATCCTGTCGCATTATCCTTCAGACTTTGATTGTATTTAATACAATAGGATTTTTACAATGATCCGTAATAATTCTCATCTTGTCTATAAATAGTAGATTGATAAGGGGACATTTTGCGTGGGAGGTCTATGTATCTAACTAGATTGATTGTGGGTCACAAGAGACCCAGTCAGCCACGTAAGATAACAGAGAGCTCAATTGGTACCTCCTGAAATCCAGAAAATCCAGCCTTTTCCTTACTTGTGGAAGCTGCAGCTTTACTAATTTAATAAGGGGCTGTCTATGATTCCAAATAAAGGAGCCAAGCCAACCATCAAGCTTATGCAACATTTGCCTTGGCAGCATCAAGGAGAGCATTCTCATGGGGTATAAAAGACGAGGTAGGATATTCACCTTGACCAAAGCTTCTATCCAGCCAGGATATCGGGAGATCTTCCCAGCGTCGAAGATCCTGTCTTATTTTCTCTAATAAGTGTGTATAATTGGCTTTATATAGCTGACCAAATACCAGAGTAATAAAGATACCTAAGTAAAGAAAACTTCCCAATGACCATTGAAAGGGAAAACAGGATTCGGAAAATTGGATATATTGGCATGACTTCCCAGCAGCATGGCCTCCAATTTCATAAAATTGATTTCGTAACCTGAGAGCATACCAAATAAGTTAACCACTTGAATTAAGCGGGGCACAGATGTCAATGGATCATTTAAGAAAAGGAGGACACATCCGCATAGAGAGTAGTTTTGCGCTTACCGATCCAACCTCCGGAGCCATTATATTAGGGTCAGCTCATATAGCTTCCACCAGTGGTTCAATCACTACCATAAATAATAATGGTGAGAGAGGACATCCCCGATGACAACCTCTACCAACACTAAAGCTATCTGAACTTAAACCGTTGGTGATCACTGCTGCTTTGGGATCATTACATAAAATTGAAACCCATTTAGTAAAGACATCTCCAACACCAAACGGTTCCAGTGTATAAAAGAGATATGGCCATTCTACCCGATCGAATGCCTTCTCTGCATCTAGGGAGACCCAGTATCGCTCCCTGCTGGCAGGCTTGTATCATATTTAAGACTCTTCTAATGTTATTAGTTGATCTGCGACCCTTTGTAAACTCCATCTGGTCCTCTTTTATAACGAATATTAAATCCTCTCTAGTCTTAACGCCAACATCTCTGAGAGAATTTTAAAATCCACATTCAACAAGGATATAGGTCTATAGGAAGAGCAGTCATTTGGAGCCTTTCCCTTCTTAAGAATGAGAGAAATATTTGCTTCTCTCAGAGGAGGTGGGAGGCAGCCCTGACTTATGTGAATAATTATACATATTTATAATTGGTCTGACCAATTCCCCTATAAATTCTTTATAGAATTCAGCCTAGAATCCGTCTGGTCCGGGCGCTTTGCCATTCTGGAGGTGCCTCACCGCCTCCTGTACTTCCTGAGTTGTCAGTGGGGCATTCAAGAGCGACATCTGCTCCGAAGTTAGGCCCGGGAGGGCCAGGTTTTTAAAAAAAGACTCTATCTTCCTCATTCTATCCTCACAGTCCTGCGACTTATACAATTCAAAATAAAACTTTCTAAAGGCTGCATTGATCTTTTTACAATCACAAGTCAGACTACCAGCACTCTCTCTTACACACATAATGGCTTGGGGAGCCTTTTTCTTTCTGGCAAGTTAAGCTAGATACCTGCCAGGTTTGTTGCTGTATTCAAATAACCTCTGCTTTGCAAATAATATCTCCCTCTTTGCTGTTTGAGTAAGTGCAGTATTCAAAGTTGCCCTAAGGGCTGTGATTCGCTGTAGTTTAGTAATGGAGGGCCTAGCAACATACGCTGTCTCAGCCGCCTTCAGGCGAGCCTTGAGCAGATGCTGTTGCTCTCCATTTTGTCTTTTCCGGGTTGTGGAATATGAGATGACCAAGCCTTGTGTGTATGCCTTAGCAGTCTCCCACATCACCGAAGGGTTACTGGCCATGCCTGAGTTGATATCCCAGAAGGTTTTAAATTCCTGCGAGAAATATTTTATGAACTTACTATCTTTCAACAGGAAAGGGTCCATACGCGAATGTTGGGAACCAATCTCATCATTACTGGTCTTAACCTCCATATATACTGTGGCATGGTCAGAAATAGTTATATTACCTATTTTACAAGACAATAATGAGTTCAAAAGGGTTGAAGGGACAAAAAACATATTGATTCTGGTATTGCACTTGTGTGGGGTAGAATAAAAAGTAAAGTCTGTACCCTCAGGGTGAAGACATCTTCATACATCTACCAGCCCCAATTCCCTACTCAGATCCACCAGCTGCCGAGATCTCAAAGATATGCCCGCAGAGCTCTTAGGTATCATGTCCGTCTCTGGGTCAATGATACAATTAAAATCTCCCCCTATAATTGTGTGGCGCACCCCGAGAGCCATCAACTTGGAGAACATTTCCATTACAAATTTAAAAGGGTGTGCCGGGGGGGGAGGGGGGGGGGGGCAATAGAGATTCAAAATCCCATATTCCTCTCCATATATTAGGGCTTTAATTAATATATACCATCCAGACTCATCTTTTATCTGGCTTAGCATTTGGAAGGGAAGATTCTTCTGAATAAGAATTGCTACTCCCCTACTTTTTGAGAAGAATGATGAAAAGAACACCTGGCCAAATCCCCCCTGTTGAGGCTTTGAAAGCTCATTATCAAGTAGATGTGTCTCCTGTAGAAGGGCTACATCAACCCTCTCTTTTTTAAGACTTGATATCTTTTTCCTTTTGATTGGTGAGTGGCTCCCCTTGACATTCCAGGTGTACCACCTAAACGAATGACGAGCCATGATCGTTCAAGCAAGCCCGAGACCCCCAGAAGGAAGAACAAAGACATTGAATAAAAACCAAAAATGATTTACACATAAAAACACTCTTTAAAATAGCTAAATCAAAACAACTAAGACCTACACCTAAAAATAAATAACATAAAACATACTTAAAAGGAGACTTTCCCCCTTGTTCACAGAAGGCACTACTATCTTCCAATAATCCCACCATAACACTTCCCAGCTAGAGCCCCTGGCCCACGCATTACAAAGTAGAGTAAATAAATTCCAATATCTTATAAGACAGAAGTTAAAAGTGGGCAACACCCCCCCCCCCCCCCCCCCCCCCCACACTATCACCTAGATACACTTAGCAAAACAACACAAGATGAAATTATATAAAATTACAAAATTACAATCCCAGCAAGTATTAAGCAACCAAATAAAAACCCCACTCAGAAACATCCCCCAATAATCAATTAAACTGCGCGAGCTATAGATAAGAGTCCAAAGAAAGGATAACAAACGAGCCCCTCACCCTCAAGGAAAGATGGAGAAGAGAAAGAGGAAGAAAGGAGGAGGAAAAATCAAAAGTAAAGTCATTATCCATACAGTTCAAGTTCCGCAGTCTATTTGAGGGCATCCAGGAATTCTTTTACTTTTTCCAGTGATCTGAAGTTATATACAGATCCTCCATGACTAATGTGCAGCGTTGCCGGATATTGCATACAATATTGAATATTGAATATTTAAATCCCTCAGACGCTTCTTTGTTTCATCAAATGCCTTCCTCTTATGGACCACAACCGGAGAGAAGTCCTGGAACAACATTATCCTGGAGCCCTTGTACATCATGGCATGGGGGTCCTTCCCCAAGATTTGGAGGCCTCCAACAGCATTTGTTTTTCCCTGTAATGTTAAAGTCGAACTTGGACCAGGCGGGGGCGCTGGTCCGACCGGGGCCTGTGCACAGCAACCCGGTGGACTCTGCTCAACCCGCATCCGGCCCAGCTCTGACTCCAATTTCAGCAGCTGTGGGAGCCATTGCTCCAGGAAATCCACAAGCTGAACTTCCTCCTCCTGTTCGGGAAGGTGCAGAAACTGAATATTTTTCCGATGACCTCAATTTTTGAGGTCATTGATATGTTCCTCTAAGGTCCGGACACGACGTTCCAGATCCCGGACCTGTCCCATGGATGACTCAGCAGTGGTCTCCGAGGCCGCGGCCTGTTTCTCCGCCCCTCCGACACGCTGCCCAAGTTTCCCGATCTCTCAGTCATGCTTCTGCAGCATGACCGAGATCGACTCCCACCTGGACCGGGTCTCTTCGATGGACGCATCAATCTTCTCTCGGAGTTTAATGAACTCTGAAATTAGGCTCGCCTCTGCAGATAAGTCCCCTGGGCCGGCCGTGGATGTCTCTGTTGCTTCGGGGTGGGTGGGAGAATGTGTAGGGAGTTCCCTGCCTGCTGCAAACTGCGAAAGCCTTTGCCTTTGGTCATTTTAAAAATGCAATAAATTGCCAAAGTTTGATGCAGAATGGTCAAAACTGCTGGGCAAAATCTGTTTTAAACAATTTAGCAGATGAGGTGAGGGTGGATACCCCACTTTGCCTGAGTCTTGGGCAGAGCTCTGCAGATTCAAACTTACTGGGTCACTGCCATCTTTGATCTCAAGATCACATATCTTAAAGTTCTGATGCTGCTAACGCTCTTAGTGGTGTATATCAGCATTTGCGCAATCATTGCTGGATTGCCATAGATTGACATTGTCAAGGCTGAAAACACAAATAGTAAAGAAACATTTCGATCTATTGAAATTGTTACAAATTCAGGATTCCCATACATTTAGACAGCACTCTCTACGAGCCCAGATATATAAACTACAGTCAGAGTGAACAGAAATGACTTGCATTTATATCACATATTTCACTACCTCAGGGCATTGCATAGTATTTTACACACTATAGTATACTTTTTGTATCATCAATGTTATATAACAGGGAATCTGGCAGTCAATTTGCACATAAAGTCCTGTAAACAGCAATGAGAAATTCTAGGTATGATTATTAACTTTAGGAATAAATATTAGCCAGGACAGAAAGGATAATTCCTTGCTATCTGACCAAAAGAGCAGACGGATATCAGCCTCAATCACATGCTGATGTTTCAGGAATGGGATATGTTCTTTCAATTCTCTGAAATAGAAACTACAGTTACCATTGAATAATCTATTGTCTGCTATATGTAGACTTAGTGATAACCCAAGTTGGCAATCAGAGTGCAGGTTGTGCACGATAAACTCTTCAACAACATTGAAAATAAACAATAGGTCATACGTCTCATGCTAAAATTGTGGACCAGATTTACCACTTGAATTTCACATGGAAGCAAACTTAGTGTGTTTAATTTGCACAATACTGTTTAGACGATAATTGTTCACTAATTATTTCCAAATATAAAGTAACAAATATGTTCCACAGATCTTACGGAATGGTAAGCTGAGCACTATAAATACACTTGAACATGGACCTCTGCATCATCTTAAGGGTGCAGAAATACAATTACACTGAGTGAACCAGCCATCCTAATGCCCAGCCATACTCCTTAATTCTCTTAAATCTGGACTTGCTTCTTTGTAGGAAATGGAGTCATTTTTCAAGGGGCCAATAATTGTAGCATTCGCTGTAGTCAATGGAGCATGTGCAGTTTCCTGAACTATAATTTTCCTTGTTTAAGCCAGAAACAAATTTAATAGTCTACGGAAAAGGCTTAAATTTCTTCATGGCAAACATCCCTATTATCGTTTCACTGACCAAATATGGTAGGGGAACTTGAATAGGTCTTGATTACAGGCAATAATTAGACAGAGGCATTATCACTTTAGCTGGTAGGTATTTCTCAGGCAGCGTTTTGTATTGCATAAAATTTGGACCCCTAACTAACAATAGATAAAATTCCTCCAGAAGCAATGACAATATTTTATTTCAAAATCACTGCGTATTGGCCTGGGTATAATTTCACATAAACAAAGTATAATGCAAAAATATTTTTGGAACATGATACAAGGCAAGATTCTTTGTTTAATGCTTTAGTGCCAGTTAAATATGGGTGTGCTAAAAGTCGGATAGCTGAACTGAATCATCAATTAAATTGTGGAAATTCACATTAAGTCCCATGTTATACATAAATCTGTCTTTCTCTTTCAGACTCAAAGAAATCTCTTATGCATCTCTATGGTTCTCAGTGTTTTTCCTTATTCTTAAACAATGTGCACCAGTCATAGCCCATAGGATAACCAGACAGCAGAGTCTTAAACTATTTGATCACAACTACGGACTCCAAATGAAGAAGCAAAACTCCAGGTGTCCTCCAATGCAACACATTGGAAATGGAGAAAGAGGGCAGAATAGTAGGAAGGTCAACATCAAAAATGAGAAATCATTAAAGCGTGGTACTTAAAGTCCCAGCTTTCTTGGCGTCCAAATTCTCTGCATTTTCACTTAATCCAGAAAATAAATTCCACAGAAGTTCAGGGATTTTGACTTTTAATGGATTGGTTCGTGTTAACTGGACTATTTGCATGACGACAACCACATCAAAACAATTAAGTTGACAAATGCACTAAAAACAATAAAAAGTAACAAAGCCTGTGCCATATCAATTATTCCTCTTCCCTTTCCTGAAATTCATAAGTTGATATTATTTTTAATTGGTTACTCCAAAGCTATTTCACCTGTTTATATATGCATTGTGCAAGCTCATCAAATGCACGGTTGTAAAGTTAGCCATTTTCCAGAATATATTGCTCCGACTCTGATGGGAGGAATGTATGGACAGTCAAGCCTCACGAGTTGCGCCATTTGTATAAATGTTTTGATTCAATCAAAACTGACCATCTGTTTCCCTTTTGTATTGCTATCCAACATAAAAAAAAGAATTTCACCTGGCTTCCTTCATGAAATCAAAATAATCTGTTTCTTATAAAGCAAACCACACTCTTAAAAATAGAAGCTAAAACTGAAATTAGAATTACATCAACTTTTAATCCAAAACCAAACACATTCATATAACACAAAGGACAATAAAGATTCTGGAGAGATGATATTTTGAAAGAAAAACATCTTTATTGGCCAATGATCTGAAAAACAAAGGATAGCAAAAACACACAATGGATTGTAAAGGTTTCTACAGTGCACTAAGACAAATATGGGTCCATTAAAAACAAAAGCTTGACACTATCTAGGGCAAAGCAGCACACTTGCTTGACATCACATCCACAAGCATCCACTTCTTCCATGACTGATGTCCTGTCACAGCAGTGTGTAATATCTACAAGGTGAATTGCAGTACCTTACTAAGACTCCTTTGAGAATATATTCTGCAATCTTTACCACCTAGAAACACAAGGACAGCTGATATATGGGAACACCACAACCTGAAAGTTGCCTTGCAAGCCACTCATCACCCTGACTTGGAAATATATCACCGTTCCTTCACTGGGTCAAAATACTGGATTTCCCTCCCCTCCCTAATGGGTCTATCTACACCACATGGACTGCAGCAGTTCAAGGAGGAAGCTCATCACCACCTTGTCAACAGCAACTAGGGTAAGCAATAAATGCAGCAACATCAACATCCCATATGTGAATAAAAAACATCAGGAAAATTTGCAATAGGAAATAGCGAAATGGCAGGAAAACTAAATGATTACTTTGTGTCTATTTTCACTAAGGAAGGTACAAGGAATCTCCAAGAGTGGAGATCCAAGTAACGTGGGATAAGCAGGAGCTAAAGGAAAATACTATCAGTAAGAATGCTGTACTAGAGAAATTAGTGATGCTGAAAGTTAATAAGTCCTTGGAATTTGATAGTCTACATTCCAGAGTATTGGGAGGGGTTGCTGCAGCGATAGTTGATGCATTGGTAATCATCTTCTAATATTCGATTTTGGAATGATTCCTGCAGTTTTGAAGCCTCTAAAGGTCACCCATTATTTAAGAAAGGAGTAAGGGAAAAAACATAGGAAAGGTCAGACCTATCAGCCTTACATCAGTGGCAGGGAAAATGCTTGACTCTATCAGCAAGAACTTGATAAATTGGATAAAAATTATTTGACTAACCTTTGCCAGCATGGATTTTTGAATGGAAATTCGTGTTTGGTAAACTTGTTGGGTGTTTCTGAGGAAATTCTGAACACAATTGTTACATGAGAGTGGATAAGTATATCTGGATTTTCAGAAGGCTCTTGATGAGATCCACCACAGAAGGTTAGTTACCAAACCAAAAGCACATAGGAAAGGAGGTAATGTGGTAAAGGAGGTAATAAACATGGATTAAGGACTGGCTAAAAGACAGAAAGCAAAGAGTATGAATAAATGAGTCATTCTCGCATTGGCAGACTTTATCTAGTGGGATTCTGCAAGGATCAGTACTTGGGGCACCAACTGTTCACAATGTAACTCAATGATTTGGAGGTGGGGATCAAATGTAATATTTCCAAATTTGCAGATTACACAAAACTAAACAGGAATGTGTGTTGTGAAGAAGATGTAAAATGTTTTCAAGGGAATTTAGACAGGCTTAGTGTTTTGAACAAAAAGATGCAAATGGAATATAATGTGTAAAAATGTGAGGCTCTCCCTTTTAGGGAGAACAAATGTGTAGAGTATTCCTTAAATGGTGATAGGTTGGAAAGTGTGGATATGCAAAGAGATTTGTCAATAAGTCACTGATGGCTAACATGCAGGTGTAATGAGCAATTAAGAAGGCAAATGGAATGCTAGCCTTTATTGCAAGAGGACTTGAGTACAGGAGCAATGAAACCTTGCTTCAATTGTATAGAACTTTAGTTAGATCGCACCTGAACTACTGCGTGCAGTTTTGGTCTTCTTACCTCATCAAAGATATTATTGCAACAGGAGGAATGCAAAAAAGTCTCACCAGATTTGTTCCCACAATGGCAGGACTGTCCTAGTAAGAGAAATTGGGCAACTTGGGCCTGTAGTCTCTAGAGTTTCAAAGAATGAGAGGGGATTGCAATGAAACTTACAAAATACTGAATGGGGTAATTAGGTAAAATGTTTCTTCTGGCTGGTGGTCCAGAACCAAAGGGAACAATTTAAAAGTAAGGGGGATGTTACTTAGGACTGAAATAAGGACAACAATTTTTTTAGTTAGAGTGTGTTGAATCTTTGGATTCTCTAACCCAGAGGGTTGTGGAAGCTTGGGCCCTTGAGTTTACTTAAAGTAGAGGTAGATTTTTAAAAAAATTATCAACATGCAAAAGGCTATGGGAATAGTGTGGGTAAAAGACATTGAAATGTTCAACTAGCCATGATCATATTAAATAGTGAAGCAGGCATGATGGACTGAATGGCTTATTCCTGTTTCTGTGTTTCTCTGTTCCTATGGATTCTCACAGACCACTGGGTTTCTGCTTGGTGGAAATGAATTGCTGACAGCTGTGTATCAATGATACAGCTTCCACACAAGGATTCAGTTTGGATGGAACTCAAGCTGGATCCACGACTTTAGAAAGTGGCGACAGGTCAGCTTTTCAAGTTTTACAAAGCAATCATCACATGAAATGCGAAAATGTTACCAGGTTCCCATGTACTTCAACTAAAGTGAAGGAAAAAGATTAGATGTGCGACCAGAGTGTTGCTTTGAAGGACATTTCCTTCTTCGTAGACCTTCTAGATTTGTGAAATAACAAATCAAGCTCATTAAGAATTGCGAGGAAAAAAATTAGCACAGGGCCCCAGAGTCTCTTCCAAAGGCAGGTATTCCAGTAATTCCAACAACCCCATGTCTTATCTTCCTAAACTATTTGCTTAGCTGTTTTCCAAAGTCATTTGGCTATCTGTAATCATGACCCACATTGAACTAGTGATTTAATTTACTATCCAGGGAACATTCAAACCCTTGGTAAAAACCTTTCTACTGATACAATTCTGACACAAGGAGACAGTCAAACTTATGGACGCTGCACCAATATTCAACTGGCACTGATTTTTAGTCAATGTATTGAACTCTGAATCACAATTTTGTGATTGTGTTCAGTTCAGTTTTCACAATTCAGTTTGATTACCACAATTTATTAATTCTGAGCAACTTTCTGTTCAAAGTAAATGCTGTCAAATAACCTGTTTTTGTAATTTAATTTCTTTCTTAATCATTGATGGAAGGTGCCCAGTGTACAGTACCCAAGGATACTGCAGTTTCAACCTAATTCTTCTCAATTGTTCATTCTCTGAAATTCTATCTATCTCCCTTTAATCATATTTAGTAAATTGAAACTGTCCATCTGCACCATCTCCTTCACTGTCAATTTTACACACTCTCTACAGTGAATTAAAGCTGGATTGCATGTATTATCCTTCTTTTGAGCTCTGTGAATTTGATGAAATTACCAAGCTAGTAAACATTAGTTGGACCTCTGTCAAATTGTTACTTCCTTTATGTGATGAAATTTGCCTTGTTTGTTGGACTTTGCCAAAACTGTTTCATACTTTGATCTCAAATTGCAGATCAGTGTGATTTACTGCAAGATCACAGGAAAAGGAATAAGGGTGCTGTTGAGTTCGTTAAAAAGACTGCTCTTTTAACTTTCAAATGAATATGAAAGACATTCTATCATGCCAAACTAAAGAAAAAACATTTGGCACACGTCTGCGGAGACAATAATTGTTTTTCACTGTACTTTAATCTGATTATTTGATCAGGACATCACATAAAGCAATATTGGAGTTACCACTAGCATTATAGACAGTTAGAATTCAACATTTTAAGGTCACTGATGCAGAAATTAAGACATTTTTAAAATAGGTATCAGTGTTTAAAGACATGGCTAACAAATGCAATTCACACATTTCGCGGTAAATCATCAATCAGTATACTTGTAAAATTAGAAAACTGTAGCTACTGGTGGCTGCTTAATTACTTTTTCCAGTGTCACATTTATTTCCTGTCTTAGAGAGTATTGTTAACAATTCAGGGTCTTTTGCTGGCTTCCACAAAGCTCAATATCATCATCACCATCATCTATCACTCTAATGTTACAAAAGCCAGAGCACACAGAACTGATTTAATCTATGTCAATAATTAGAATGACTGAAACTAAGCTTACTACATCACTAAATACAAGGAGATCGATCTACTGCTAGTAACAGTGGACAAGTGGACAGCCAAGTATTAATATTTTATTACCATTTTCATGTAGATTCTATATCAGACATGAAAGTGTAGAGGAAAAAAGATCAGGGAGCTTTGATCAACAATGCGTTTTGGCTATGATCTTTATCTGAACCAAGTCTACCGTGGCTATATATTCCAGGTTACAGAACATATCCATTATGTTCACTGGAGATCTTCGTACAAACCTGGCAACACATAACCACCTTGTTGATAATCTGTATTAATTAGTGAGAAATCTGTTTCAAATTCTAAATTACCATCACAGGCATAAAACATTCAGTCAAGAAGGATCAGAACAGTAAAAACAATCATCAAAATAACATTTCTTAAATTAAGATTGGCAATGTTTATATCTGTTATCCTCCCACTCTCATTTTGTTTCATCCTTTTCCACATTATTTGAAAATGAGCTGTTATTTTCGTCCCCCAATTTGTAGGCATCTGCATCTCTTACCAACCAAAAGCAATCATTTGGCAGTTAATTTCAATGATCAAATTGTACTTCATTTTAACTGTCAAATGTAGATTTTAGAATAAATCCTGGATTATAAACTGTTGCATATTATCAACCTTGAAAATTCCTTGGGAACAACGATAATAAAACACAAAAATATTCAGGGACTGCTGACTAAGAATGATAAGAAACATGGCTAGCTACCAAAATGCCTTGCTGGGTACAATCCAGAAGCTGCATCCTAAACTGTACCTGAAGCTGTATCCTTTGCTGATGGCAAGTTGTATTAATCATCCACCCAAGCATACAGCCAAGCATAAAATCCATGCCCAGGCAAAAATCTGTGGGGTTTTATGGAAGCAGTTGAGAGTTAAGGAAATGCCACATTCAGGTAAGTATTACTCTTCTTTGAAATCAAATTGAAGTTTGAACTCATTTAGCCATCAATGAAGCACATCATGTTAAAGATCTTGTAATCAAAGAAGATTTTCAATTTTCACGTGACACTCTTATCCTATAAAAGTCCATTCAAAACATAAAATAAAAGAACTGTTCTTAATGAGGAAAGATTTTAAAATGTCAACTTAACAGAGCTGAGAAACTATTTTGTTATGCCTGGCTGTTTGACCACATTACCAAGACCCCAAAGCACATTTGGCTGATTCTCAAATTCAGGTCATAGTCAGTTTTGTGGATAGAGATTTACTCAAATGAAGGATTTGATGGACAAAACATAAAAGATCAAAGAGAATTGAGCATTTTCAGTTGCATGAATAATTCAGAATGCGAAGAACCCTATGCCCAGTGGTATGTAACTAAACTCATTGCTTTTTTCTTTTGATTCACGCAAAAAATATTTTATATCTAACTTTCTTCTTTTCCTTCACTATATTTGATTCAAAAAGTGGAAAACATGTTTTCTTCATTTCCATTTTGCAGTGTCTAAAATGTCACTGCAGCAATTATTTCATTTGCAAAATAATTGGGAATTATTTTTAAACATAAGCCAGGTCAGATCACTTCTTTATCTATTATAATTTAAATTACTTTACCTTCACACAGTTCTCTTTCAGTTTCCAAAGAATGAAGTGTTGGCTTTCTTGTAAACTCAACTGCTTTAAATTTGTTCTAAGCTCTCAAATTTTCATCATAAACATTTGTGTCATTTTAATTAATTTAATGGCTCTTATATTTCCATATGAAATAAATTAGATAAAATGAGCAGTTGTATTCTCATTTCAAAGGTGTTTTATTTTTGTCTTTTCAATTTAAATTCTACAATACAAGTGATTAATTGCATTGTATCCAGACAAAAGCCTGTGAATCAAGGCTCTACCACCAAATGTACTTTTAATATATGGAATTGCAATAAAGGCATTTTATCCTGTTATTAAACTGTGTGTATCAGTCACAACATTCTTTTCAACTATAATACAAGAGTTCTTCAAACCTATTTGCTCCAGTTTTGAAAAACATTACAATCATCTAAACATACCAATTAGTAACAAAGACATTTTCATCCTGGAAGGTTTGCATCAGCACATTTTTATTGAAAAGGCTATGACTTTAAGCTACAGGGAAATGTTAATATACAGCAAAACAGATGAGCCAGCTAAAATTTATGAATAAAAAATATTCTATATCATACTGTTCCAATATTAGGCCCTTTTATACAGACCTTCTTTAATAATGCTCTATCATCTGTATCCTCATCACAGATCATTGCAAAACTTAAACCGAATACTTAAACTGGGTCTGAACAATTTCACACAAGCCTGTCTGGTCTGTAAACAACCTGCCTGGAATGTAATAACAAATCCATTCCGCCTCAGTGCATGTACACAAAATGCATCAGTACGTATGTACACACAAACATTAAGTGTGCACCTCTCTGTACTCCAGGTGTTCTTTCATGTTTCCATGCTATACATCTCTATGACTCTATGTCTCTTCCTTTCCTTAATCTTTTTGCTTACATTTTTTTCAGCACTCTTGCACAGTGGTAGGATTATCTATCTGGGATATTGCAGATTCAGACATGCTCTCAAAATTCAAATATAAAGCTTTCACAGAGCAAAGAAAAACTTTTACTCTAAATCTATTAAATTTGTACACATCATCTTCGCCTATGGAGGGCCAGCTACTTAATTATCTTGTTGATGCGTTATTAATTACTGTCCATTACTTTGCTCTGACTCTTTGGATAATATCAAGCAGCCATTTTATCATGGGCTCTCCTGAAGGCTGTCTTTTTATGCATTTCCTGTTAAACATAAAAGGTCATCCTGGACAGAGCCACTCTGCTTCTGATCACTGATGCTGCATTGAAAGTGTATTAATAGGCATGGAATGACACAGACAACTGTGGCCTCCAGATGATTCATTGTGGAAGCCAATTATTTCATTCCCCTAGGCATTGGGGACATGTCTTGCTCAAAGAAGGAGGCAGATGCAAATGGATAGAATTCTTGCAGCGGCGATTGATGCCTGCGTATGTCTAAGATGCTTGAACAAAAAGGAAGCAGCCAGTATTGCAGCCCAGCACTATCAGTTCCCCTGTGCGTACAATCGAACCACCGTGAGGTTGCAGCCTGCCAATTAGGCAGTTCACTGGAAATTTCCACTTCTCCCAAAGTGCCTCCGAGCCACTGCGATTGTCTGTGCTATCCTCGGCTCCCCCCCCCCCCCCCCCCCCACTTCATCCATCATATTTCCGAGAATCTGCCATCAGCAGCTTCCCTGTTCCTGCCCATCCACTGAGTATCCATCACTCAGCGCCTTCTTCACGTTGAGTAACAGCTAACACAGCTCGTCACCCAACTGCAACAATCTAGCACCTTTCAAACCAAATGGCCACAAGCTTCCATCATGACTTCAACGCAACAAAACTCGCACCGGCTCCTGGTTATTACAAACTAAGAACGCTGCAAGATCTTCTTGGTTCCGTTTGTGCTGAAACGTTCACTATTTCTAATAAAAGATCACATCAAAATCAAATCACAGATCGGCCTGTATTTGGGCAAAAAAAAAACACACAAGTTTCTAGGTCGCACACCTCCTCCAACTCCCAGGTACCAACAGTTTCTAAAGGACTCCTCTCAACAACTTCCCCATCTAATGGTGCTTTTCCCCCTCCTCCTTAAATCCATTTCACAACACTTGGGCCATCAGCCCTTCCGATTCCTCAACAAATCATCCAATTAAACTCAAAGTGCATTTGGACATAGGAGGATTGAACTTTTTGTACAATCAATCGACACAAAAAGTGGGGCACAGAAATCCAGCCTTCCCCTGCTTCTAGACAATCCGGTACATCTACACAAATAAATTGTTGTAGGTGGCAAGTGTGGTGGTAAGCGTTACAAAAAACACAGCTATCCTGCAGAAAGCTGACATGTGCATGGTACTGCTGTTTACCGCCTAAACCGAGACTGTTCTCCACCAGGGCGTGAGCAGTCTCAGAGTGATTGGGAAACAAGATATACCAGGGATGTTTCAGCGTCCTTTGGAAATGTTGTGATGTTGCAGTTAGCTCGCTGGACTGGGCTCGGAGTGCAGCCAGGGATTCCCGGCCGTGTCTTTCAGCACCACACGCCTTGGACAGCGAACAAAGGGAAAGCAGCCGGGGCTCCAGTGGCAAACTCTTCATACATTCACTAAGCCTTGTCCTCCTCAGTTTGAAGAGGATTTTGGTCGGACACGGGCATTTATTTTCAATGAATGAATTAAGTGATTCGTTGGGAGCGACGTGCAAAGACAGGCTCCTCTTAAAACTAAACAGCAGCACCGGTTAGCTTTAGATGGGGAGGGGGAATCCTTACCAAACATCTGAATGTGTCCTTTAGTGATGGGATTGAAGCTCCCACAGGCCAGCAGGATAACGTGGGTTTTAGTAGGCTCGGCCATGCTTGCTGGCTGTCTGGTTGTCGGCTGCTGTCTGCAGTGTCTGGAGGCGCCGCTCCCACTGTTTGCCAGCTCTAGCTGCCTCGCTGCTCACACTCACTGCGTCACCCATTGATTAGGAGGCAGCTCTTCCCTCTTTTATTTCTTTGTTTGCTGTCCCCCTTCGCCTGCTGAGTTTCACCACCCTCTATTTGTCTCTGGAGAGTCGTATACCAGCTCCAGTTTACACCAGCGCAGCCGCTCATTGTAGTGATTATGTTCTTGCTGGTGGGATCTGAGGGATTATTTTCGCTATTTAAATAACTTTCTATATTCCCCACCCCCCCACCCCCCCCCCACCAAGCCCACCCCCATCACCAGAACCCCGCACCTCCTCCTCTGGTTTAGAATTCCGCATGTTTTATGACATATATTTTGTCTGAATCCGATTTTCTTTCAATCTGGTCTGCAGCGTTACAAATCCCAGATTTCACACTGCTGCTGTTCCGGCTCTAACTGAAAATGAGCAAGATGCAATTTCAGGGTCAACTTTATCACAACTCTGTTCCATTCATGATCATATCGACGTCTTGATCATGACAATCTGCAAACGTAAAGACATAGAGTCATTGAGATGTTTTCAGCCTAGAAACAGGCTCGTCGGTCTATGCCGACCAGATATCCTAACCTAGTCTAGTCCTTAATGTAGGTTTGCCGGCTGAGCTGGAAGGTTCATTACAGCTCAGCGAGCAAACCTACATCCAGAACCTCAAGCTGAGCTACAAATCTTCTCAAAATTCACTCGTCCAGTCCCACTTGCCAGCACTTGGCCCATATCCTTCTAAACCCTCCCTATTCATATACCCATCAAGATGCCTTTTAAATGTTGCAATTGTACCAGCCTCCATCACTTCCTCTGGCAGGTCATTCCATACATGCACCACCCTCTGTGTGAAAAAGTTGCCTCTTAGGTCTCTTTCATATCTTTTCCCTCTCACCCTAAACCTATGCCCTCTAGTACTGGGCTCCCTCACTGCAGAGCAAAAAAAACCTTGTCTATTTACCTTAACCATGACCCTAACAATTTTATAAACCTCAAAATGGTAACCCCTCAGCCTCCAATTCTTCAGAGAAAACAGTCCCAGCCTATTCAGCCTCTCTCTACAGTTCAAATCCTCCAATCCTGACAACATTCTTGTAAATCCGATGACAGTTGGATTTGTTACACCAAGAGGCTGTAACTCACTGCCCCGAATGGGTGGTAAGGTCAGAGTACCTCATCACACTTAAACAAATTGGATGCTCAGCAGTGATGCCTTAACCAGGAGAAAATGAGGACTACAGATGGTTGAGATTAGAGTCAAGAGTGTGGTACTGGAAAAGCACAGCAGGTCGGGCAGCATCCGAGGAGCAGGAAAATTGACATTTCAGGCAAAAGCCCTTCATCAGGAAGTGCTTAAACTTGCCTTAACCCACAGGTCCATGGACCAAGAACTGAAAAGTGGAGTAAGGCCGGAAAACTCTTCCGTGACTGCCACAGAGACAATAGGCCAAATTGCCTCATTCAGTGCCATAAGTGTTCTATTTTGCATGCATGACTAGAGTCAATAATGTTTTCATGTGCCAAGATTTATTAGGGTGGTACCAAGTATCAAACACTTCTGAGAAACTGGACAAGCTGGTATTTGGGTAATTTTGAATCACTTGAGAAAATAAAGGACTTTCTGCCTATCTACTGTAATAGTGCTCTTAGCAAAACAGTCAGTTTCACTCCTGGACTTGATCCCCTGTACAGAACCTCCCATGCTACATGAGGTTAAACCCTGGAATGCACTTTTTGAAAATATAGTGGAAGTAGATTCAATCAAAAAGTTAGAGGAAATTGGATTACTATATGAACAAATGTGTCAGGTTATATGTGGAGTTGGCAAGGGAATGGCATTACAGTAGCAACTCTCATTCAGAGAGTCAGTACAGATATGACAATGAATGGCCTCACTTCAAAGAGTCATACTCATAGAGATGTACAGCACGGAAACAGACCCTTCAGTCCAACTTGTCCATGCCCACCAGTTACCCTAAACCAATCTCATCTCACTTGCCAGCACTTGGCCCACATCCCTCGAAACCTTTCCTATCCATATACCCATCTAGATGCCCCCTCAATGTTGCAATTGTACCAGCTTCCTCTGGCAGCTCATTCCATGCACGCACCACCCTCTGCATGAAAAGGTTGCCTCTTAGGTCCTTTTAAAATTTTTCCCCACTCACCCTAAACTTATGCCCTCTAGTTCTGGACTCTTCCACTCTTATGATATTATGAACCCTCTATCAGGTCACCCTTCAGTCTCCGAAGCTCCAGGGAAAACAGCCCTAGCCAATTCAGCGTCTCCCTATAACTCAAATCCTCTAATCCTGGCAACATCCTTGTAAATCATACAGTATCAATTCTGTGATTCTATAATTTCATCTCTTAATTTAATTCTAGATCTAAATGGAGGAAATTGTATATGTGAGTCTAAATTGTGGAGACTCATTTGGGTGGATTAAAGTCTCACCTACGCTTTAACAGCCACTAAAATACTAGTCAGTCTCAGGGAGTTTACTGCAATCGTTTCGGGAACGTCTACATGTTTTTATTATATAAAATACTGCAACATATTATTGGCAACAACCAGTTATTTATCTTGCAACTATCCAACTGCTTCAAAATTTCGCAGGCAAAAAAACCTGAAGACTACGGTCAACTGCGCAAGTGCGGAATGTAATTTCAACAATACCCCACAAGGCAATGCAGCCAGGGTCTGCTTCATATTAATCATATGTTTGACGTTCAGGAATTATTCTAAATTTGTAACAAAGAGAGCACTTAAAATAATTTACAATTCATAGTAAACAACTGCTTTGCAATAGTGTTCTTTCTAGTATTATAATGCCAATAACCTGCCCAGAAACAATTTACGCTTTTAACAGTAAACATACTAAACTTGAATAAATATAGAACAATACCTCTAAAACGCATTTCATTTTAAAGGTGTTTATGGGGCTTATCTCTAGTCATCTTTAAATAAATCAATCTTTTCAATCTGGACAGGAGTCGTGTTGGAAACACTGCATATTCCAATATGACAGAATACCATTTTCTTTCAATCCTTTGCATCATTCTTTAATATTTAAATTTAAACATGCAATGAGACATTTTAGAGGATGAGAATTCAGTGCACATGAAGAAGGAAATGTTAATAGCTTAACCCAAAGTTAGCACTACTACCTCACAGCATTCGGGCCTAAGTTCAATCCTAGCCTCGCAGTTGTCTGTGTGCAGTTTGCACATTTGCCATGTCTCTGGGTTTCCCCCCACAGTCCAAATATGTGCGGGTTAGATAGTGAGTGGTTACAGGGATGGGTCTGTGTGGGATACCCTTTTTGAGGGGTGGGATGGTCTGAACTTGATGGACTGAATGGCCTGCTTCCACAAAGATCCTAAAATGATTTATCAAAGTAAAACAATGAGATAACTAAAGTCCATTGCCTACTGTTCCATTTGGAAACTCCAGGAAGTGATGGGTCCTGGATAATCATATATGAAGGAAATGCCTCCACTTGCTTGAATTTGGCTTCAGGACTTCCAAGCTTGAGGTACAGCTGGAGTATACTTGTTCCAATCAAAGAGTCTCCCATCCTCACTGCTTCTCCAGTCAGATCTCCTCTCTCCCGTTCTTACTTTGCCTCCAATCATAGATGCTCCTGCAGTCACAGGTGTCTTGCACCTCAGGCTTGCCTATCCTCCAGTTATAGCTGATGTTTCTTCCATTCTTTCTCCAGATGGCTTACACTTTTGCCATTAAAAAGCCCCATTCTTGCTCCAGCTTCCTGTTGTGAACAGTCTGCTTTTACAATGTGTGGTACATTCCAGATTGTGTGTGCCCATGGATATGGACAGGTTGACGAAGCTTTGCTTGGGATTCTGATATTTAAAAAAAACCTAATAACCAGGCTGCATGAACTTCAGCATAGATGGGACAGGGAGAAAAGGAGAGTGGTAGCAATGTTGAAGAAATGAATGATTAAAGCACTGGAGGGGGATGTTGTCATTGAAGCCAAAGACAGAGACTTTTGGTTAGCGCTGAAGAACAATATAAAAGTAATTGCACTTTCTGACGTATACTATAAGCCATCAAATGATGAGAAAAAAGTTAGGGAAGTAAGTTTATAGGCAAGTTACAAAGAGATGCAAATTATAAAGTAGATATGTCGATTTCAATTCTCCTAATTTACACTTCAGTAGTAACAGTGAAAACAATCAAACCCAACGAGGAAGGAAGAATCCACATGGATCTAGGGCAAATATAAAATGGAGCAAGTGGAGTGTGTTTTAGTGGGAGAATATGTTGGGAATTGTGACTGTAATAACAAGTTTTGAATAGGTATGGAAATGCATCATGGTTGCAGCAATATCAGTTTATGTAAAGTTGAGAAATAATGAAGGCAAGAAGTTTATGTGGGAGTGATTTATAGGCTCTCTGACAATAAGTACACTGGAGGCTGAGGGGCTCAGGAATAAATAATGGAAACTTGTGAGAAATGTGTGGCAATATTATAGGTGATTTTAATCTAAAAATAAATTGGATGAATCAGATTGGCAAAGGCAGCCTATAAAATGAGTTCATGGAGTGTTTTCAGGACAATTTCTTAGAGCAGCATGTTCTAGTGCTACATCAAGGTGGAAAGGACTGAATCAGCTCCCTTCTTTTATATCGTCCTTAGTTGCTTACAAAGCAAGTTTTTAATTCTTTTTAGCAGCAGCGATGTCACACATCAATTAATTGTAATATGAGTTCACAATTAATGAGCTAATTACAAGGTTTTCTTGAGCGAAAGAAAAAGGAATTTCATTTCTTAATATTCCTGAGAAAATAAAAAAAAGGGCATCAGACATACATAGAAACAGACATATGAAGTTATAGATGGGGATACCATTCAGAACAAAAATGAAGAATCAAGGAAGGCAGTTTAAAAATTCATTAGAGTTCTTCGTTGTTGGGTGACTTGTAACGTCAGCTGTCGTGACATTTTTTCGTATTATGTAGCTCTCAAAAAACACTTCCCTGATTGGTTTTTCTCCAAACACTGTTTTTGAGAGATTGGGGGAAACAAGGAGAGAAGGTGTCTTCCAGTTTTATTAAAATCTATTTTCCTTTTCTCTGTTCTACTCCAAAAGTTGTTGCATGAAATATGATTCCTTTGTGTATCTCCATGTTGATTTTTATTGATTGGCTCAAGCTAAATAATATGCAAGTGATTATCATTTCAATACTTCCAGAAAGGTGTAATCAAACAAGGAAATACAAATCTAAGCACTGGTTCCAGTCATTTGATTACATGTTAGTTTCATTTCAGACTGGGTCTTGTTTATGAAGAATTTCGTGAGCTTGGTTGAACTCAGTTAGATGACCCTTGCAGCCATCTGTGATTTTCCTTTTTAAAACCTTTTAGTTCACGAAAGATCCCAAGCATTAAAAATTTGATGATGCTAAGCCACCTAGCCTCCATATCCCTGGACACTATGGGTAATTTAAGCATGACCAATCCACCTAACCTGCATATCTTTGGATTGTGGGAGCAAACATGCAGACACAGGGAGAACATGCAAACTCCACATAGACAGTCATCCAAATACCTGGTGCTGTGAGGCAGCAGTACTGACCACAGAGCCACCGTGCCATCCTAATACATGAGTCAACCAGTGAACAGACTATACTAAATCTGGTAATATGCAATGAGATAGCATGAATTAATGATCTCATAGTGAGTATATTCCTGCTAGCAGTAATAATACTATGATTGGATTTCACATTCAGTTTAAGAGTGAAAATATGGGATCTAAGACTAGTGTTTTAAACATAAATAAGATAAATTGCAAGGTCAAAAACAGTTGGATTAAGCAAACTGGGAGCTTAGGGTAAGGAATAAGTCATTAAATAAACTGTGGTAAATATTTAAGGAGATATTTTAGAACATTCAACAAAAAACATTCCAGTGAGAAAAAGAGAATCCAGGGGAAAGGTGCACTATTCCTGTACAACAAAGGAAAACAAAGATAGTATCAAATTGAAAGAACAAGCATATAATTCTGTAAAACTGACAAACAAATCTCAAGATTGGACAGAATGTATAGAACACCAAAGAATCGCTAAAAGATTGGTAACGAGAAAGAAGGAGTACAAGTGAAAACTAACCAGAAATACAAAAATACATAGAGAAAAGAAGAAGTGAAGTGAGCATTGACACATCAGAGTGTTAGGCGAAAGTGAGGACTGCAGATGCTGGAGATTAGAGTCGAGAGTGTGGTGCTGTGAAGGTTAGAGTTGAGAGTGTGGTGCTGTGGAGATAAGTTGAGAGTGTGGTGCAGAGTGTTAATCAGGGGAATTAATAATGGCAAATAAGGAAATAGTAAATGAATTGATAGATTGCATATGCTTTTGCTGCAGAGGAAGTAGAAAATATTCCAGAAATCATTGTGAACTAAGAAGGGAGGAAGAAAGTTACAACTATTACAGTCATATGGGAAAGAATGATGAGAAAATAATTGGAACTGAAATCTAGCAAGTTCCCAAGTTCTGATGGACTTCATTCTGGGGTCTGAAAGGAAATAAATGCATTCCTAACTTCCCAAAACTCCCTAGATTCTGGAATGGTTTAATCAGATTGGAAAACAGTGTGAGTACCTCCTTTATGCAAGAAGGGAAGGAGATAAAAAGCAGGAAACTGCAGGCAGTTAGCTTAACAACTATCACAGTGAAAATGCTTTAATCCACAACTAAGGAGGTTATTATGGGGCACTCAATACAATCAAGCAGAGTCAACATAGTTTTGGGAAAGGGAAAGAGGATTAATTAATTGGAGTGTTTGAGGAAGTAACAAACAACCCGATTAAAGGGGAACCTGTAAATGTGTGGCACTTAGACTTCTGGAAGGAATTTTGACAATGTATAACATCAAAGATTGCGATGAAAAATAAGAACCCTTAGCATTGTGAGTAACACAGTAGGATGGAGAGAGAATTGGTTTGCGAACAGGAAACAGAGAGTAGGCATATATGGATAAATTTTAGTTGAGAAGATGAGCTGATGGGTGCCATAGAGATCACTATTGGGGTTTCTGTTATTTACAAGTTACCAAGACTTGATGAGATTCTGAGTGTATTGTGGTCAAATTTGCAGATGACATAAAGTTAGGCATGAAAATAAGATGTGAGAAATCCACAAAAGGATAGAGAAAGATTAAGTGAGTGGGCAAAAAAAATGACAGATGGTGTATTGTTATGTGACATATTTGTTTTATATATTTTTAATATCATTTATTTTAGCTTTTGATATTGAACAATGCCACATTGGCTTCCATCAATCTGTATGAAGGGGCTAAACATTCACTTGTGAGGTTGTCTGGGACTTTTTAGAAAATAAAACAACGATATGAGTCAGACAATTCCTGGAGTGCGAATGGGAATTTATTTTCTTTGGGAAATCTTTTACTAGCTGATAGAAGAAACAGCAAAGTGCATTAAGCTTTCAGTTAAAAGGATCTTTATTGCTTATGCTTCAGGAAAACATCCAGAGCTTGGAAAGTCTTTTGGTTTCAGTTTGTGGTGGAGGTTTAATGTGTAAAATACTTTCTCCTAAAGAAAACAAGTATTTTAGAAAGGTTAAGAAATAGATTACTTCAGCAAAAGCAGTTTAGTTTGAAAGTTCCAGATCAGATATGTTTTGCTAAAACCCTGAAGGAGTTATTTGAAGCTGAGAAAGTCTAAGCTCTGTTGATCGAATATTCAAGGAAAAGATTTAAAAACTCTCAAGACTGGGAATTGAAAGTAACAATTAATCAAACCTATAGATACGATAGTGAAGGGATTTTCTCTGATGTGTGAGTATGGTCAAAGGGTACTTTTGGGCTAGATAAAATGTAATTTAAGGTGTGTTAAGAAATGTTTAAAAGTGCATTATATGTGAATATATAACTGTACATTATATGTTAATGTACAGTTTTAAAAGTACATTATAAAACTGTCTGACTTGTTTTATTTTATCTTTAGTTATTTTGCAGTAAATTTCTTTTTATTGTCAAAACCAAATCTTCAGTATTTTGTGCTTGCATTTCATGAAATACCACTCCATTTTTAAAAAAAATTCAATGAATCCAATTTTCAAGTTGGGATCTGAATTGTCCAGCAAGAGCACCAACTGGGATCACAATAGTATCATGTGTGAAAATAATGAACTTATCCACTTTGATAGGAGGAATAGAAAAACAGTAAATTATTTAAATGGGCAGAGTTTTAGAACTCCGAGGTATGGAGAGAGAAATCTGATATCTTGGTAGATGAATGAGAAAACATATAGCATGCAGCTACCACAAGTGATTAAGGCAGCAAATAAAATGTTATTATTTTCTATAAGTGGTATGGAATAGAAGAGGAGGGATGTTTTGCTGCAGTTGTGCTGGGCCTTGGATCCATATGGACTATAGTGTACAGTTTTGGTCTCCTTATAAAATGATGTGATCACATTAGAATTAGTTCAGAGAAGGTTTTCTGGACTGATTCCTGGAATGAGGATGTTATCATATGAGGAAAGGTTTGAAAGTTGTGTTATTGATCAGAGCAAACCCCCTCAAAATATATGAAGAAGATAGCCTAGACTCTAACTTCTTATAATGTTAAAAGAAAGTGCAAGGTATTGTGTTCCAGATGCAATTCAATTGGTCAAACTACTTGACTTTAAGCAGAACACATTTTATTTTTGCTCTACAGTTAAAATATGAACAAAATAAGAATTTTTAAAAACTGGCTTAACTATAACTCTATCGAAATGCCGAATAAACTGCTACTAATTAATTGATCTAATATCGTAACATCCCATAAACACATCCTTGGCGGTAAACAGATTGCATCCCATGCAATTCCAGCAGCAGGAAGAGCTTTTAGCTGTGGCAGAGAGAGGAAAAACAACTTCCAATCCAGCTACAACAGCCCAGCAAATGCAGAAAGCTACAACTAAAAATCCTAACTCTGTGGGAGTTTAATCCACCCATTCAGGCTGCTTCTATTGTTCCAACTTTTAACTGTTTACTTTAATGGCATTGAGCAGACTTCTCAGTACCTCTGTCTCAACCTTTCCTCATTAAAAAAACAACAGGACAAAATACACCTCTTAAAGCCATAGTATCGTCATACCTCCCCACTTAAATAACAACCATCAATGTGCAAAGATAGCTTCATTTTTGCAAACCTTTAGCCTTACATTATTAGTACATGAAAGTATATATACATTACACTGACTCTAAACATGCAAACATTCACTACTACAGTCCATTTCAGTCCTTTTTTTCCCACCACTGTATGCCTCCATCCTACTTTGTCGAAGCCACAACAGCATGTTGGCAATTATGTTCTCTCATGCTGTCACATTCAGAATTTTCAAATTGAATGGCTATAGTAATAAGCTCTATTTGAATAGTCTAATATTTTTATCCTTAAATTTTTCCACAAACTTTAAGGGCTCATGATCAGAATATACAATTGTCTCAGACACATTTCCTGGCAATTTAAATGTGGAAATGCTGCAACACCAATACAAAGGTCTCTTTCTCAGTTGTGAAATCTTTCTGTTGATGATTATTCAATTTTCTGGAAAAGTACCCAATAGGTCTTTCTATATTCTCATTGTCTTCCTGCAAGAGTACAGCAATGATACCAGCATCACTTGCATCGATAGCCACTTTGAATGGTTTTTTGTAATTAGATGTGGCTAACACAAGGGCAGTGGTTAATACAGCTTTCAGGCTGTGAAATGCTTTCTGAAATTTTCTGCACTCCTTCAACAAGTTAGCCAGTGGAGCAACTGCACTGCTAAAATTCAGTATGAACTTGCAACAAAAACTGCTCAGTCCCAGGAATCGAAGTACTTCTGCTTTATCGACGGTATGGTGAATTCCCCAATAACCTTTGTTTTTACATCCCATTTGTCCATGTCCAAAAGCAATGAGTATTTCTCCTGACAGCTTGTGGATTCACAGCTTTTTTGGTTATTAGAAGTTTAACTTTCCCTGAGGCACCAGATAGTAAAATCTTTCAAGAGTTGATGGATTTTGTTGAGAAATATTGTGACACCAACCTCCTCTAATTCTGAGGTGTTATCGGTTATACTCAGCAATTCGAGAACCGGGGAATCAATATCGGGATTTTTGAGGAGTTTAAGAGGACAGTCAGAGGCATGTGACTTTGGTTTAACACTTAATGAGATGCTGAGAGACCATTTGATATGTGGGATTAATTATGTAACCGTGCAAAGGTTCCTATAAGCTGAAGCCCAACTGGATTTCAAACAGACACAACAACTGGCTTTATCATTGGAAAATATGGCAAGTGGAGTAGATGAGTTGCAGGGTATTCTGATCGAAGTGGACACCTTCACCAATCCAGCTGAGCTTGGGGAACACGATGTGGGTGAAGGCAATTGCAAGGCTCACTCAGGTCATATCCTGAACAGGCAGCCCACAGCAAAATCCCAAAACTAAGCCATGCCTCGGTCAAACGGTTAAAATTTTCTTCACGATCTGGGCCGGCAAGCCATTGTAGTTGCTACTGGTATGTGGATTCAAGACAGCAAAAGAATTGTACTAGACCTATATGGAGTAAAAGAACTCATAGGCCAGTATCCAGGAGAATGCACACCATGGAAAGTCCGCTTACATCTGGTTTGAAATGGTTAAATTGCTTAACAATATCCAAATCAGAACTAATCAAAATAAACGTCTGGTTAAAGGCCCATCAGTTCTAATTGAGATCGATATGATGCCAACATTGATATTTCAGTGATCACAGAACCAGTCTTTAAAAAAACCTGCTCTTGACTCCAACCCTTAAGTTTGCTGAGGACCTCAGCAACTTTGGTTCCGGTCTCTTATGAGAAGCAGCTGGATCAGTTCCCACTGATTGTAGTAAAAGGCTCAGGCCCAAGCTTTATGAAGAGAAATTGGTTGAGAAAGATTCGCCTTGATTGGCTCAATACTTTTCAATTAGAAAATGTCTGCCTGAGTGAAGTCCTAATTAAACACCCAGATGTTTTTCAGGAAAGTCTAGGGACAATTAAAGAAACCAAGGCCACCTTGCACGTTGACCAGGAAGCAATTCCACAATTCTGCAAGGCCCATCCGGTGCCATTTTCCTGATTGGCAAACGTAGCGTCAGAAATCAGAAGGCTGGATAGTGAAGGAATCATCAAACCAGCCCAATTTGCAGAATGAGAAGCACCGGTTGTACTGACTGTGAAGCCTGACAGGTCTGTTCGCCTTTGTGAGGATTTTAAATAAATGATAAACTGCTTCTCACAGATGTATAAATACCCAAAGCCTCTCATAGAGGATTTATTATAAAAGCTGTTGGGAGGGGGGTGCTATCTTTCACAAAGCTGGACATAAGCCACGCGTCCTTGCAATTACGGTTAGATGAGGATTCCCAGACATATGTTACAATTAATACCCGTAAGAGTTTGTACCAATATTCGAGACTGCCATTTTGGGGTATCGTCAGCCTGTGCAATTTTTCAGCGGATGATGAAGAACATTTTACAAGATCTTCCCCATTTATCTAGATGACGTGCTAATAATAGGAAAATAGGAAAAACAGGAGCACTTAGTGGCCTTGGATATAGTCCTTACATGGTACTTCCAGGCGGGCGTATGCCTTAGAAGGGAAAAACATACGTTCCAGGCACATGAGTGACCTACTTCGGTTAGAAAGTCAACAAGATCGGGTTACACCTGTTCGAAGATAAAGTGAGGGTGGTCAAGTGTGCCCCTGCTCCCATGTCAGTACCGGAGCTTAGGTCTTTCCTTGAACTAGTAACTATTACAGTAAGTTCAAACAAAACCTGGCCTCCATCCTGGCGCCTTTCCATCAACTCTTAAAAAGTGGTCAGCATTGGAAATGGTCATATTGCTGAGCAGTAGCTTACAGGGAAGTGGATTTGTAGCTATCACCCTTTAAGGTACTGGCACACTATGATCCCACACAAGATCTGGCATTGACATGCGATGCATCCCCCTATAGCATCAGGGTAGGGTTAGCTCATAAGTGGCCCAATGGAGAGGAATGTGCAATAGTGCATACATTCAGGACTTTGGCTAATGCAGAGCATAAATACGCCCAGATAGAGAAGGAAGGTTTGTTGGTCATATTTGGAGTCAGGAACTTTACAGATGTAAACTTGTAATAATTACGGACCACAAACCCTTGCTACGACAACTAAGAAAGAGGAGAAGGTGTGTCACCCATAGCTTCAGGCCGAATTCAGCAGTGGGCTCTAATACTAAGTGCGTACAATCAAAAGTTGGAACACCATTTGAGAGGCCGAGTAGCAAATGCAGATGCAGTGAGCCACCTCTCACTGACAGATACACCACCAGAGGTACTGCCACTGGAAGAGTCCGTTCTGGTTTTAAATTTCCTGGACAGACTTCCAGTCACAGCTGACAATATCAGACTCTGGACACAGAAAGATCCAGTTCTGGCAAAACTGAAATAGCTGCTGGTGATGGGAGAAACCAAAGGACCGTCACAACCAGAAATGAAACCTCTTTGGACCCGAATGACCAGAACACAGAAGAGGACGGCATATTATTATGGGAAGTAAGAGCGATTGTCTAGGGTAAAGGTCACCGCCAGACGCTGGCTGAACTGCATCAGGTCATCCAGGGATTTCGAAACTGACAAAGTGATCAAACAGGTAGATGAGAGTAAACTGGTTGATGTGGTGTATATGGATTTCAGCAAGGCGTTTGATAAGGTTCCCCACAATAGGCTAGGCTATTATACAAAATGCAGAGGAATGAGATTGTGGGAGACATAGCAGTTTGGATCAGTAATTGGCTTGCTGAAAGAAAACAGAGGGTTGTAGTTGATGGAACATGTTCTTCTTGATGTCCAGTTACTAGTGGCGTACCACAAGGGTCGGTGTTGGGTCCACTGCTGTTTGTCATTTTTATAAATGACCTGGATGAGGGCTTAGAAGGGTGGGTTAGTAAATTTGCGGACGACACTAAGGTCGGTGGAGTTGTGGACAGTGACGAAGGATGAAGTAGGTTGCAGAGAGACATAGATAGGATGCAGAGCTGGGCTGAGAGGTGGCAAATGGAGTTTAATGTGGACAAGTGTGAGGTGATACACTTTGGCCGGAGTAACCGGAATGCAAAGTACTGGGCTAATGGTAGGATTCTTGGGAGTGCAGATGAGCAGAGAGATCTCGGTATCCATGTACACAGATCCCTGAAAGTTGCCACCCAGATTGACAAGGTTGTTAAGAAGGCATACAGTGTTTGGCCTTTATTAATAGAGGGATTGAGTTCTGGAACCAGGAGGTTATGCTGCAGCTGGATAAAGCTCTGGTACGGCCACATTTGGAGTATTGTGTACAGTTCTGGTCACCGCATTATAAGATGGATGTGGAAGCTTTGGAAAGGATGCAGAGGAGATTTACTAGGATGTTGCCTGGTATGGAGGAAGGTCTTACGAGGAAAGGCTGAGGGCCTTGAGGCTGTTCTCGTTAGATAGAAGAAGGTTGAGAGGTGACTTAATAGAAACATACAAGATAATCAGAGGGTTAGATAGGGTGGACAGGGAGAGCCTTTTTCCAAGTATGGGGGCGGCAAACATGAGGGGGCACAACTTTAAAGTGAGGGGGGATAGGTATAAGACAGACATCAGAGGTAGTTTCTTTACTTAGAGAGTAGTAAGGTTATGGAATGCTTTGCCTGCAACGGTAGTAGATTCGCCAAGTTTAAGTGCATTTAAGTCGTCATTGGACAGGCAAATGGACATAGATGGAATAGTGTAGGTGGGATGGGCTTCAGATTAGTATGACAGAGCGGCACAACATCGAGGGCCGAAGGGCCTGTACTGCGCTGTAATGTTCTATGTTCTATGTTGGTGAGAAGTTATGTCAGGTGACCAGGATTGGATGCAGACAAAGCTGTGTTGATGGGGCAGTGCCCAGAGCGCCAACAAGGACAGTCATAACTGCCAGCAGCTCGTGGGAATGGTCAGGTGAATCCTGGACTCAGTTATATATCAACTATGCAGGTCCTGTCAATGGGCTCAATGTTCTTAGTCATTTTAGAAGCCCACTCCAAGTAGCTGGATGTGCAGAGAGTATATTCATCAAACATGGGGACAATGATAGAAAAACTGTATCCATTTTTTTTGTAAAACACAGATGTCCAGAGGTGTTGGTCATAGATAATGGGCCATTTTTTACCAGCAGGGAATTTGATTATTTCCGAAAGTCGAATGGTATTCAGCATATATAGACAGCTCCATGCCATCCATCATCTATTGGTCTGGCAGAAAGAGCAGTCCAAATTTTGAAGGCAGGCTTAAAGAAACAAACTACATCTTCACCAGATACCAAACTGTCCCCATTCCCATTTGTTTATAGGACCACCCCTCATGCAATTGCAGGAGGTAGCTCCAGAAGCATTGCTTGTGGGGAGAAGACTCTGCACCAGGTTATATCTGATCTTCCCAGACTTGGCAATGGGAAACAGGCCTCTGTGGAGTTATTTCAGAAACTATGTAACCATCTTGTTATTTCTGAGATTGCTCAAAGCACTCAGTGTCTGACTGAGGGACTGGACATCAGAAAGGGCAGCAGTACCTGAGAACCTTTATTACTGATGCCACTGTTAATTGCTCCCGCAATTATGTGAAACCTTTACAGAACACTAGCCAGGCCTCAGTTGGATTATTTTGTTCAATTCGACATTCCCTACCTGTGGCCTGGGTAACTCCATGAACCTGGCACTCTATGATGTGATCTTTCTGAAGCAGCCGTGGCCTCCTTTGTGGGAATCCTGAGTTCAATAGCAGCACTGCCTCTGCCTGCTTTTGGGAGGTAAGACCCCTACCTCTGAGGTCTTGATTCCAGGAGAAGGCCTGCTGGTGTCCTTGTCACTGCCTGATGGATCAGTAGTTTGGTAGAATCAAGAGACTGGTGCTGGAAAAGCACAGCAGGTCAGGTAGCATCCGAGGAGTAGGAGAATCAATGATTTGGGCATAAACCCTTCATTAGGAATGCTCGAAACGTTGATTCTTGATCTCCAGCATCTGCAGTCCTCACTTCTCCCAGTAGTTTGGTAGGCCTTGCTGAAAAAAGAAAGCACAGGTTCTCTCACCTGTTCTCCAACTGTAGGCAAAACCTCTGATGTTTCAACAAGATCCTGCCCTGTGTTATTGAGGGATACAAGACAGGAAATTACAGAAGTGATGGACACCATTTTCCAATTCTCCTTGGATATGGGAATGGTGCCGAAGGACTGAAAGATTGTAAATTAAATGTTACACCTTGTGTAAAGAAGGGGAGAGTGGCAAACATGGCATCAAGAAGTTAGTCAGCCTAATTCTTGATAATGGGGAAAAGTGCAGAGACATTTAATTTCCACTGAGGAAGGTATGAGTTAATGAGTAAATTCAGCAGGGATTGTTAATGACAATTCACTTTGGACTTCCTTGATCATAGTTTTTGATGAGTTAACAGGAAGGGTTAATGAGGGGATTGATGTTGACATTGTGACGTGAATGACATGAGTTTTGAAAAATTGTTTTACAAAAAGAACCACATACTATACCTGTTGGCATTGATAACCAGAAGATTAATGGAGCAATAGGAGCATGCTAGTAACATTGGCTAAGGGACAGAAAGCAGAGACTGGTGGTGAACAGTTGTTTTTCAGACTGGCAAGATATAAACAATGCCGTTGCTCAGAACTTGATGTCAAAACCACTGCTGTTTCTCATATGTATTAATGACCTGCATTGAGCATAGAGAGAATAGTTTCCTATTGCATTTTGCAGAAGAATTGAAAAAAGAAATACATAGTAAACAATGAGATGAATAGTAACAGACTTCAGGAGGGTATGAACAAACTGGTGAAAGATGAATTTTACCAAAAT
Source organism: Chiloscyllium plagiosum (assembly GCF_037043375.1). Lineage (NCBI taxonomy): Eukaryota > Metazoa > Chordata > Chondrichthyes > Orectolobiformes > Hemiscylliidae > Chiloscyllium > Chiloscyllium plagiosum. The sequence continues at coordinate 66,643,390 of NW_028270147.1, read as the reverse complement.
GTGACATGATCTATTTTAATAAAAATAAATGAGGACAGGAAACATAAACTAAATGGCACAAATGTGAATGAAGTGCAGGTGCAGGAAAACCTGGAGGATCTTAAACACACAAATCTTTGCAAGGGCAAGACCAGCTGAGGGGCTGTTAAAACAGCAAATGAGTTCTTCAGCTTTATCAATAGGAGATTCGAGTAAAACAGCAAGGAAGTTATGTGAAACCTTTACAGAACACTAGCCAGGCCTCGGTTGGATTATTTTGTTCAATTCAAGTAAAGTTAAAAAGAGATTTAATAGAGATGTTGAAAACCACGAACAGTTTGATAAAGTAATTAACAGAAAACTGCTACCTATTGCAGAAGATTCAGTATTTGAAGGACATCTATTCAAGGTGAAAGGCAAAAGAACAAGAGACAAAATGAGGAATGTTATGATTTAGAGGGCACGGCCAGAAAGGGTGCTTCAAGTAGATTCAGTTATTGTATTCAAAAGAACTTCGATAAATGCTTGAAACAGAAATAGCTACAGAGTGACATGGTGGCACAGTGGTTAGCACTGCTGCCTCATAGCAGCAGGGACCTGGGTTCAATTCCCACCTTGGGCAACTGTCTGTGTGGAGTTTGTACATTGTCTGTGCGGGTTTGCTCCAGGTGCTCTGGTTTCCTCCCACAGTCCAAAGATGTGCAGGTTAGGTTAATTGGCCATGCTAAAGTGCCTATAGTGTTAGGTATAGGGGGGAGAGGCGGTGTGGACTTGTTGAGTCGAAGGGCCTGTTTCCACACTGTATTTAATTTAATTCAGCTAGGAGGAAGGAGCAGGGAAGTGAGACAAGCAAAAGGGCAGCTCCCCTCAATGGGCTGTGTGACCTGCTTCTACATTCTGTTTTTGTACAATTTTATAACTCTACTCATCAAGTATGAAACTACTTATTAACCATGACTATTTTTCACTGATTGAATTTTAGTGATTAAAACAAAACTTCTGGCTGTGGTTTGTAGGAGGCTGAGCTGGTGTAGATAATCTCTTCATCAGTGGCGGCCTTTTGAGAGAGGTGCTTGCCAACATACTCCACAGCTTCTCTAACTTATATTGGGCGTAAAATGTTTGACTGACCAGGTCATGGGCTTTGTTTGTGGCCACATCTCCCATCTGGCCCAAGTAGGGCACTGAGAACTAGTCACCCACATACAGCAGGGTTAGTTTAGTTTTGGCACAAGAGCACTGAAGGGGAAGATCTTGACATCAGGGCAGTATCGAATCCTTACACAGACAGAAGGTGAATAACCACTTTCACGTAAATTGTAAATCGTGTGGGGACTGTCCCGCAGCCTTTTTTGACTCTGGTTTGCATATTAAAGTTGCCTGATTCTGATTTTCCACTGAAGATGTCCATCACAATCATGTTGGGTATTTCCAGGATTGTGATGAAATTTCTTGGATTGCTGAATCCCTGGAGAATCATCTACAGAGCCTTACAACTTACTGAAGTTGGGATCAATGGATTCAATGGAAGGTTCCTGGTGTTGTTTCCACCATTCCTCTTGTATTTGTCTGGAAACTAAAGACCATGTTAATGGTTACTTTGGAAAATATAAAGCCGTACTGTGATTGTGATAGGATTCAGGAGAGTGCATGTCCTATGATGGACAACGGCAAAATACTTGACAGTTTCCCACTTGATTGGCCCCTTTCTTAAAGTAAATCATAATAGTCAGAGAATCGGCAGAGAAAGTGACATCACTGAGGACAGAGGCCGGAGCAGGACACTTGGCAAGGTGGCATTTAGCCTGGCAGCATAGCCAGGGACTCCTGGTTGTGGTGCTCTTGGAACCATGGTCTCCTGGTTATCGGTGAGACAGTGGTGGAAATGGAGCCAGTGGCTGCTGGGTATCAGTGAGGCATTTGCGGGAATGGAGCTGGGGTATCCTGGTTATCGTCAAGGTTAGAGTGGTGCTGGAAAAACACAGCAGCTCAGACAGCATCTGAGAAGCAGGAAAATCAAAGTTTCAGCCTAAAGCCTTTCATTAGGATACTCTAATCTTGACACTAATCTCCAGCATCTGCAGGACCCACTTTGCCTAGTCTCCTGGTTATCAGTGAGGGGACGATGGGAATGGAGCCGGGGTCTCCAGGTTATCAGTGAGGGGGTGATGGGAATGGAGCTGGGATCTCCTGGTTATCAGTGAGGGGGCGATGAGAATGTTGCTGGGGACTCCTGGTTATCAGTGAGGGGGCGGTGGGAATGGAGCTGGGGACTCCTGGTTATCAGTGAGGGGGCGATGGGAATGGAGCTGGGGTCTCATGGTTATCAGTGAGGGGGCGATGGGAATGGAGCCGGGGTCTCCAGATTATCGGTGAGGGGGCGGTGGAAATGGAGCTGGGGTCTCATGGTTACCAGTGAGGGAGCGGTGGGAATGGAGCCGGGGTCTCGTGGTTATCAGTGAGGGGGCGATGGGAATGGAGCTGGGGTCTCCTTGTTATCAGTGAGGGAGCGGTGGGAATGGAGCTGGGGTCTCCTGGTTATCAGTGAGGGGGCAGTGAGAATGGAGCTGGGGTCTCCTGGTTGTCAGTGAGGGGACAGTGGGAATGGAGCCGGTGTCTCCTGGTTATCAGTGAGGGAGCGGTGGGAATGGAGCTAGGGTCTCCTTGTTATCAGTGAGGGAGCGGTGGGAATGGAGCCAGTGTCTCGTGGTTATCAGTGAGGGGACAGTGGGAATGGAGCCGGTGTCTCCTGGTTATCAGTGAGGGAGCGGTGGGAATGGAGCTAGGGTCTCCTTGTTATCAGTGAGGGAGCGGTGGGAATGGAGCCAGTGTCTCGTGGTTATCAGTGAGGGAGCGGTGGGAATGGAGCCGGGGTCTCCTTGTTATCAGTGAGGGGGCGATGGGAATGGAGCTGGAGTCTCCTGGTTATCAGTGAGGGGGTGGTGGGAATGGTGCCAGGGTCTCCTTGTTATCAGTGAGGGGGCGATGGGAATGGAGCTGGAGTCTCCTGGTTATCAGTGAGGGGGTGGTGAGAATGGTGCCAGGGTCTCCTTGTTATCAGTGAGGGGGCGATGGGAATGGAGCTGGAGTCTCCTGGTTATCAGTGAGGGGGTGGTGAGAATGGTGCCAGGGTCTCCTTGTTATCAGTGAGGGTGCAGTGGGAATGGAGCCGGGGTCTCATGGTTATCAGTGAGGGGGTGGTGGGAATGGAGCTGGAGTCTCCTGGTTATCAGTGAGGGGGTGGTGGGAATGGAGCTGGGGTCTCCTGGTTATCAGTGAGGAGGCGATGGGAATGGAGCTGGGGTCTCCTGGTTATCAGTGAGGGGGCGGTGGGAATGGAGCTGGGGTCTCCTTATTATCAGTGAGGCATTAATGGGAATGGAGCCGGGGTCTCCTGGTTATCAGTGAGGGGGCAGTGGGAATGGAGCCGGGGTCTCATGGTTATCAGTGAGGGGGCGGTGGGAATGGAGCCGGGGTCTCATGGTTATCAGTGAGGGGGCGGTGGGAATGGAGCCGGGGTCTCATGGTTATCAGTGAGGGGGCGGTGGGAATGCAGCCGGGGTCTCCTGGTTATCAGTGAGGGGGTGATGGGAATGGAGCCGGTGTCTCCTGGTTATCAGTGAGGGGGCGGTGGGAATGGAGCCGGTGTCTCCTGGTTGTCAGTGAGGGGGCAGTGGGAATGGAGCCGGTGTCTCCTGGTTATCAGTGAGGGGGCGATGGGAATGGAGCTGGGGTCTCCTGGTTATCAGTGACGGGGCGGTGGGAATGGAGCCGGTGTCTCTTGGTTATCAGTGAAGGAGTGGTGGGAATGGTGCCAGGGTCTCCTGGTTATCAGTGAGGGGGCGATGGGAATGGAGCTGGGGTCTCCTGGTTATCAGTGAGGGGGTGATGGGAATGGAGCCGGTGTCTCCTGGTTAACAGTGAGGGGGCGGTGGGAATGGAGCCGGTGTCTCCTGGTTGTCAGTGAGGGGGCGGTGGGAATGGAGCCGGTGTCTCCTGGTTATCAGTGAGGGGGCGATGGGAATGGAGCTGGGGTCTCCTGGTTATCAGTGAGGGGGTGATGGGAATGGAGCCGGTGTCTCCTGGTTATCAGTGAGGGAGCGGTGAAAATGGAGCCAGGGTCTCCTGGTTATCAGTGAGGGAGCGGTGGGAATGGTGCCAGGGTCTCCATGTTATCGGTGAGGGGTTGGTGGAAATGGTGCCAGTGTCTCCTGGTTATCAGTGAGGGGGCGGAGGGAATGGAGTCGGGGTCTCCTGGTTATCGGTGAGGTGGAAGTGGTCTCCTGGTAATCGGTGAGGGTGTGGTAGGAATAGAGCTGGTGTCTCCTGGTTATCGGTGAGGGGGCGGTGGGAATGGAGCTGGGGTCTCCTGGTTATCAGTGAGGGGGCGGTGGGAATGGAGCTGGGGTCTCCTTATTATCAGTGAGGCATTAATGGGAATGGAGCCGGGGTCTCCTGGTTATCAGTGAGGGGGCAGTGGGAATGGAGCCAGGGTCTCATGGTTATCAGTGAGGGGGCGGTGGGAATGGAGCTGGGGTCTCATGGTTTTCAGTGAGGGGGCGGTGGGAATGGAGCCGGGGTCTCATGGTTATCAGTGAGGGGGCGGTGGGAATGGAGCCGGGGTCTCATGGTTATCAGTGAGGGGGCGGTGGGAATGGAGCCGGGGTCTCATGTTTATCAGTGAGGGGGCGGTGGGAATGGAGCCGGGGTCTCATGGTTATCAGTGAGGGGGCGGTGGGAATGGAGCCGGGGTCTCCTGGTTATCAGTGAGGGGGCGATGGGAATGGAGCTGGGGTCTCCTGGTTATCAGTGAGGGGGCGGTGGGAATGGAGCTGGGGTCTCATGGTTATCAGTGAGGGGGCAGTGGGAATGGATCCGGGGTCTCCTGGTTATCAGTGAGGGGGCGATGGGAATGGAGCTGGGGTCTCCTGGTTATCAGTGAGGGGGCAGTGGGAATGGATCCGGGGTCTCCTGGTTATCAATGAGGGGGCAATCAATTGGAATGGAGCTGGGGTCTCCTGGTTATCAGTGAGGAGGCAGTGGGAATGGAGCTGGGGTCTCCTGGTTATCAGTGAGGGGGCAGTGGGAATGGAGCTGGAGTCTCCTGGTTATCAGTGAGGGGGCGGTGGGAATGGAGCTGGGGTCTCCTGGTTATCAGTGAGGGGCAGTGGGAATGGAGCCGGGGTCTCATGGTTATCAGTGAGGGGGCGGTGGGAATGGAGCTGGGGTCTCATGGTTTTCAGTGAGGGGGCGGTGGGAATGGAGCCGGGGTCTCATGGTTATCAGTGAGGGGGCAGTGGGAATGGAGCCGGGGTCTCATGGTTATCAGTGAGGGGGCGGTGGGAATGGAGCCGGGGTCTCATGGTTATCAGTGAGGGGGCAGTGGGAATGGATCCGGGGTCTCATGGTTATCAGTGAGGGGGCGATGGGAATGGAGCTGGGGTCTCCTGGTTATCAGTGAGGGGGCAGTGGGAATGGATCCGGGGTCTCCTGGTTATCAATGAGGGGGCAATCAATTGGAATGGAGCTGGGGTCTCCTGGTTATCAGTGAGGGGGCGGTGGGAATGGAGCCGGTGTCTCCTGGTTATCAGTGAAGGAGCGGTGGGAATGGTGCCAGGGTCTCCTGGTTATCAGTGAGGGGGCGATGGGAATGGAGCTGGGGTCTCCTGGTTATCAGTGAGGGGGTGATGGGAATGGAGCCGGTGTCTCCTGGTTATCAGTGAGGGGCCGGTGGGAATGGAGCCGGTGTCTCCTGGTTGTCAGTGAGGGGGCAGTGGGAATGGAGCCGGTGTCTCCTGGTTATCAGTGAGGGGGCGATGGGAATGGAGCTGGGGTCTCCTGGTTATCAGTGAGGGGGCGGTGGGAATGGAGCCGGTGTCTCTTGGTTATCAGTGAAGGAGCAGTGGGAATGGTGCCAGGGTCTCCTGGTTATCAGTGAGGGGGCGATGGGAATGGAGCTGGGGTCTCCTGGTTATCAGTGAGGGGGTGATGGGAATGGAGCCGGTGTCTCCTGGTTATCAGTGAGGGAGCGGTGAAAATGGAGCCAGGGTCTCCTGGTTATCAGTGAGGGAGCGGTGGGAATGGTGCCAGGGTCTCCATGTTATCGGTGAGGGGTTGGTGGAAATGGTGCCAGTGTCTCCTGGTTATCAGTGAGGGGGCGGAGGGAATGGAGTCGGGGTATCCTGGTTATCGGTGAGGTGGAAGTGGTCTCCTGGTAATCGGTGAGGGTGTGGTAGGAATAGAGCTGGTGTCTCCTGGTTATCGGTGAGGGGGCGGTGGGAATGGAGCTGGGGTCTCCTGGTTATCAGTGAGGGGGCGGTGGGAATGGAGCCAGGGTCTCCTGGTTATCGGTGAGGCGGAGGTGGTCTCTTGGTAATCGGTGAGGGGGTGGTGGGAATAGAGCTGGGGTCTCCTGGTTATCGGTGAGGCGGAAGTGGTCTCCTGGTAATCGGTGAGGTGGCAGTGGAAATGGAGCCGGGATCTCCTGGTTATCTGTGAGGCATTCATGGGAATGGAACTGGGGTCTCCTGGTTATTGTCAAGGTTAGAGTGGTGCTGGAAAAACACAGCAGCTCAGGAAGCATCTGAGAAGCAGGAAAATCAAAGCTTCAGCCTAAAGCTCTTCATCAGGATACTCTAATCTTGACACTAATCTCCAGCATCTGCAGTACCCACTTTCGCCTAGTCTCCTGGTTATCAGTGAGGGGGCGATGGGAATGGAGCCTGGGTCTCCTGGTTATCGGTGAGGGGGCAATGGGAATGGAGCCGGGGTCTCCTGGTTATCAGTGAGGGGGCGGTGGGAATGGAGCTGGGTTCTCCTGGTTGTGGGGTGAGTCTGGGTCCAGCACAGGACCTGGTGAAGTCAACTCATCAGCAAGGTTTGACAAGTGATGAAGAGATGGCATCTGTGGGTGGTGACCCAACGTTGGTGGATCCAGTGCAGGCGGTGCCAGAGATATCATAGGTCACTGGTTCAGGGCTCCAGAATCATGTGGAACGAAGATAGATTCTTTCAGCTTTTTCTTTTTATTCTTAAAATATTCAAATGGCACTGGAATATGGTGACAGTTGAATCTTGTCTCCGCATTTTACTGTGTCATTCAATGTAGAGTATAAATGACAATCAATTATCACTCATATCCATAAGTTGTCATATTCCTGATGGGGAGGGTGAGAGGGAGAGGGGGTGGTTGGGCAGAGGACTCCTTCCTCCCAAATCCACAGGATAGGTGCAGATCCTCTTGTGACTGCAAACCCACCAGCTTTGGCTACCTCGGCTTTAATAACATCAGGGCTGAAACATTTGCAGTTTTACACCTGTCTGACTGTCTATTGCCGGCTTCTGATCTGTCATCATCTATCTATGGAATCTACAGAACATAGAACTCAGTAAATTAACAAAGGTCCCAGTGTACACTGTGGCTGTCCTCACCACAGTAAGGTACTGCAGTGAGATCTGAAGTGTGTATAAGAGCAGTAGAACAACTCCAACAAGGTGATAGAGGTGTTGCCATGGAGAATGCACACATTACTACTGTTTGGCAGTTAACCACCAGGCTTTGTTTAAGTTTTAAACTAAGCAGATTGACTTTGATTTGTCAAGGCATTGTCACAAGAAATGAACTAGTGAATGGCTATCACCTGTTCTGTTGAGTAGTAAGAGATGCAGTGCATATACATGTTATTTCTGTCTGTCAGAATCCTGGTTGTCTGTCTAATACCTTGCACGTTCAGGGTGTTTATCCCAATGAGTCTGTCTAATACCTTGCAAGTGTTGTCCAGTTACAAAAATGTTGGACACTGTGTTATTTGATTTTCAAATATGAACTGGTAAGTTACAGCCAGTATCTCGCTTAGTTCCAAACAACTGAAGGAGGTGCTGTTTGATACAAACTGCTAGTCTTTGGGTCCTATGGCCTGCAATTTGCAAATTGTCCTGATGAGTACAAGATGTATGTCAAAATGTGTCAATTTTCAGCAAACCTCAAGTTTACTGCTAAATAACTAATTACAAGAAAGAGAGGTAAATACTGCTTTAGTATCCATTATCCCAAGGGATATCCTGCCCATGTGCCCAAAAACCTACAGATCTGTTTAATAACATAAAGACCCACAGCAGAAACTTGTGACCCTGAATAGACTTCACCCTCAAGTCGAGGGACTACCGACAACAATGACAATAATGAATTAAAGAAAGTTTTACATGCAAATCTATATTTGATTTAATAAAGAAACTCGATAAAATTGAACTGAAAAACAGTTTTGAACTTATTATTTATATATAATGTATATTTTATAAAATATGGACGATAAAGTTAGATAAGTCATCACTGGGAATATACAATTAAAAGTATGTGATATTTCATTTAGCCCTCTGGCCTCTGATGCAACTATTGCCAGGGTCATACTTTATGTTATTTAATAGCTTTCAATGGTTTGTGCCAAACACCAAAGTACTAGGCCCAGAAACTATTTGAGTTACATGTTATCTTTTTAATTTAGCACATCACGATACGAAAGTCGGAGGAGTTGTAGACAGTGAGGAAGGATGTGGCTGGTTACAGCGGGATATAGATAAGCTGCAGAACTGGCCAGAAAGGTGGCAAATGGAGTTCAATGTAGCTAAGTGTGAGGTGATTCACTTTGGTAAGAGTAACAAAAAGATGGGGTACTGGGCTAACGGTTGGATACTTGGTAGTGTGGATGAGCAGAGGGATCTTGGTGTCCATGTACACAAATCTTTGAAAGTTGCCACCCAGTTAAATAGTGCGGTGAAGAAGGCATATGGCGTACTGGCTTTTATTGGTAGAGGAATTGAGTTCCGGAGTACTGAGGTCATGTTGCAGTTGTATAAGACTCTGGTGCGGCCGCATCTGGAGTATTGTGTGCAGTTTTGGTCGCCATACTATAGGAAGGATGTGGAGGCACTGGAACGGGTGCAGAGGAGGTTTACCAGGATGTTGCCTGGTATGGTAGAAAGATCGTATGAGGAAAGGCTGCGGCACTTGGGGTTGTTTTCATTGGAGAAAAGAAGGTTTAGGGGTGACTTGATTGAGGTGTACAAGATGATTAGGGGTTTAGATAGGGTCGACAGTGAGAATCTTTTTCCATGTATGCAGTCAGCTATTACAAGGGGGCATAGCTTTAAATTAAGGGGGGATAGGTATAGGACAGATGTTAGGGATAGGTTCTTTACTCAGCGAGTCGTGAGTTCATGGAATGCCCTGCCAGTAGCAGTGGTGGACTCTCCCTCATTATGGGCATTTAAGCGGGCATTGGATAGGCATATGGAGGATAGTGGGCTAGTGTAGGTTAGGTGGGCTTGGATCGGCGCAACATCGAGGGCCGAAGGGCCTGTACTGCGCTGTATTCTTCTATGTTATATGTTCTATGTTCTATCATTTTGTTTACGACTATTAAAGGTTGAAGAAAAACCTTCAGGTTCAGGTTCAATCTTTATTCATTCAGTCCAATGATATTTGTACTTTAGTTTTAAAACAAAGCTAATTACTGTTCCTTTCAGAAAAAAACATATTCAATTGTATCCTCAGAATTCCCACTGTTAGGGGTGGTCCTCCACTATCATCTTGGTTTTTTTATGGTTAAACTTTGCTTAGAATATAATAATTCTCTTCAGAAAAGCATTGGGATTCCTCAACTCCCATTCATTTATGAATGGATAGGTTAACAGTTTATCCCAATGAGTTTCCTCTGATGGTGTAATGGGTAAATGCAGTACAAAATCTCTGACTGAATGACAGGGAGGAAGAAGATCCAGATTTGTTTTAATCTTGACTGAGAAAATTAACGGGACATTACAGTTGGCTTTTAGGGTAAAAAAAATTGAGAACATTAACTGTGATCCCCCCTTCCTTAGTTCACTTCACTGACTGCTGCTGGAAATTTTATGTTTGAGGGAAGAAATAAATGCAGCAATTTTTCTGTAATCAAACTTCAGGCTCAAACATGAACTGCAATCACTTGGGAGGACTGTGGAGTTATATCTCAAATTATCTCTGTGGAAAGTTTGTGTAATCAAAATTCTCCCACTACTGACAAAAGGCTATCGTCCTGAAATTCTGCTCATCTTTTCATACAGGCTGTTGACCGCCTGAGTATTCTTCCTGTTTACAATGCATGTGTTAACCTTCAATGTCCTTCCCAATGAATCTTTGTGATTGATAGCATCCCTGGATCCCATTTGGTAATTGAAGAACACCCTAATTTAAGGTGTTGTTATCTTGGTTTTTTTTTATATCCCAAGTCTTAATATATTGCTGAGGAAACAAAACAAGTTTTCTCCAAAATACAAGGCAAAATTAGTTTTGTGAAAAGAGCCAAGTTTATTGAAACAATTAAGCTTTTGCACCACAATAAAATTTTACAAGTAGAGGATCAATAAATTATATTTGAAACCAATGACACTGTAGGTATTACAGAACCTCTGCTTTAGTAATTGGGTGCATTTTTGAACAGGATTTATTACATCGCATGAAGAACAGGAACATATAGTGACAAAGTTGGTGCTGAGGGTGGAGAGGAATATTAGCACCAGGCAGTGTACAACTTCTCTGAGCCAGTTCCCAACATTGGCTATTTTTGCCTGCCTGAGGGATGGAGTTGAAAAACTTAGTTGTGTAAAATTAGGATTGAGCATTTGTAAGACCACTCTTAGAATACTGAGTACAATGATGAATACCCATATTATAAAAAGTATGCAGAGTCTTTGATGATCAAATAAATTAAGATCCACAAAATATAGTCCAAGATGGAGATGATATACTTATCAGCAAAGGCAGAACAGACTGAGCTCCTTTCTCTAACAAAGAGAAGGCTGAGGTGTGATCTGATAAACACCCATAAGAAGGTAAAGGGTTTGAGAGGGAAAAAAACAGGAAAACCTTTTACTCTTTAATGAGAGTCCAAAACTCAATATCATAAATATAAAATAGTCACAATAAATTTAATCGAGATTTCAGGACAAACCTCTTTGCCTTAGAAGTTGTAAGAATGAGGAATTTGGTTTGTCAATGAGTTGTTGAGGAAAATAGTACAAATACACTTAAGTAAGTACAGGGGGAGAAGAGAATAGATGGATATTCTACTTTTCAAGAAGGGTTGTAGAGACAAACCAGGAATTACAAACTGGTGAGCTTCATGTCAGAGATATGGAAATGTTGGAGAAAATTCTGAAGGAGAGAATTACTCTTCACTTGGGGATGCAAGGTTTGATGAGAGAGAGTCAGCATGGCTTTGTCAGAGATTGATTGATTAGAGATTAGATTGAATTTTTCCAGGAGGTGACCAGGTGCATAGTTGAGTGTAGTGTAGGTGATGTAATTTATATGGATTTCAGCAAGGGTTCTGGCAAGATCCCACATGGGAAACGGATAAAGAAGGTAAAAATTGGAAAAAGCTTTTCCTTAAACACAGTAAATTTTTAAACTTGGAAAGCTTTACTGCAAGTAGCCCAGGTATACATGATAGAATTACTTAAAGAGGAACTGAATAAATATTTCAAAATATCACAAAATCTTTATGGCTGAGTAAGACCTTTCAGTCTATCTCAACTCATTAACCAAGGACAAGCTTTCATTTGTTTCTTTGCTGCATCTACTTCATTCATTAACAGCTCCTGAATTTCCAGCCTCATTTCTTTGCTGCATCTATTTCATTCATTAACAGCTCCTCAATTTCCAGCTTCATTACTCTGCCTGGAAATCCATTCCAAGTATTGATCAGTCTGTGCTGAAGAAGTATCTCCTGATATCGGTCTTTAAGTTATCATTCACAAGTCTGACGCTGTCTCCTATATTCCCAATTCAGTTTAAAGTGCATTGCATTTAATATTTTATGTACTACTGATTATCTTATTTTTATCTATAAAATTACCTCTGGACGCAGCTTTATAGGCTAAAATGTGTAACAGTCTTCAGCTATTTCCTTATAACTTAGGTCGCTGATACTATGGGTTAGTCTCATAGCTACTACCTGCACTAAATGTGCTTAAATGTTTTCCATGTTTCTGAGCAAGTACAACTGGACACGACACTCAGTGTACAATTTAGCCTGGGCACTGCACGAATTGATCCCAGCCCCCTCCGCTGATTTGTAACTTGCCTTTTACTTTCTGAAGGTTACACATTCCATTTACTTTATTGATTGTTACTGTGCATTGGTTGGACACATTGAGCAGTGAATCAACACAGACTCTAAGATAATTGTCATCCCCATTGTTAATTATTTATACCATTCGCAAAATATACATAATGCTCACTGTTCCTTCTGTTATCAGACAACTTGAAGAGTTGTCAGGGATCAGGAAAAATCATTTATTTTCATAAATATACAAGAAGGGCCTGTCTTATAACTGCGAAGTGTAAACTTAGTTCGGGTGGGTTATAGACAATTCCCTGCTTTTTGCCAAATTTTACAACTTAGGAATATGCTTTCTTGCTGACACTGTGGCTGCTACACCTCTAGCCTATATTTGTACATCTGTGGTTCCCATTTGTTTTTACAATGTCACTGGAAGTTTAAGACCTTAACTAACTGATGCCAGCCCTTCATTTCCTATGTGCAATATTTCCCACAGAACACATTAGAGACTTATCTGCTTCAACCCACACATATCTTTGTTATTCCATTTGTATGACACCAAATAAAACCAGGTTTGATAGGTCATAATTTCTTTTGAGGATTGGTTACCATGGTGGTCAGTGGTTGACCATATTCTCACAAGGCTGCCAATATTCTTTTTAACAAAGATGTGGAGGTTCCGGTGTTGGACTGGGGTGGACAAAGTTAGAAGTCACACAACACCAGGTTATAAATTCTGTGTCTTATGATCCTGCCCCACTCATTACCTGATGAAGGAGCAGCGCTTTGAAAGCTCGTACTTCCAAATAAACCTGTTGGACTATAACCTGGTGTTGTGTGATTTTTAACTTTTTAACAAAAGAACACAAGTTTAGTGCATAAAAGAGAAAAACCAAATGTATGTATAAATGACAATTCAGAGAAATATTAACATAAACAGAAAAAAGAAAAATGAACCCTTTCCCTAGCAATGCCCCTTATAGACATTCAACCCCAGTGATGTATTACTCATATCTTAACTTTTTAATTACTTACCTAACTGATGGATTGCAAGCTTTTATTTCAATGACTTTCAATACATTCACCAGAAGTGATTCTCTTTTTCACTTGCTGTCTGTCACCAAGATATACAGCCATCGGCTGCTTCACTGATTTTTTTCTAACTGAACTTTAAGAAAAGCCATTCCACTTACCAAATTACCAAAATAGTTTTAAGACTTCTTTCTGGCTGTGAAAACCTGGATTGCCACAAACTAAACTTCCATAGGAATGAAATAGTTTTTCTCACCTGAAACCTGAAACCTGAAAAATGGCAGTCCCTGCCCTGTCTTTCTGTATGCCATAAAAGTTCAACTTGGTAGACATTTCATCAATTGACCTGGAATATAGTTAATCTAAACATTTTAAAAAAGTCATATGCTTTCTTGGAAATGATGTTGGAAGTCACTGTTAAAAAATAAATTTCTGAGTCTCACAAAAAATTACTTTAACAAAACTAAAGCCAAATATCCATTTATCTCTACTTTAAAATCTAAGTTACCAAATTATAATAATACATCATAAACCTTCATCATACATTTTATGATCTCCTTCAATTCCATTACCCTGCAGGGTTTGGAATAACCTGCAAGTTTGTCAAATCTGCATGTAAGTTTGCTATCCAAGTTACTGACGGAGAGCTGAAATAGTAATAGTGCCAATTCAATGTTCCTTCTGGAATCCATTTAGTATTTCCCCCATTGATATTAGCACACTAAACATTACTTATTTGTTTGTTTTCTACTTACCTGCCAATTTCTTATCCGTACCTAAGCTTTGCAATGTACTTGCACAGCTCTACATTTAACTAGTAACATGAAATGTAGATTTTTATCTCAAACCATTGAAAATATAAATTCACGTAACATCTGCTTTTGCCACTTTGGGCCATCCCATCCTCAAAAAAGTCAGAGGTTGAGGGTAGGATTTTCTCCTTTCCAAACCATGTTCACAGATGGTTTGATGACTGTTATACAGATGATCTTCAAGTCTAGTCCTGAACATTCATTGTGTCATTTTGTATGGAACTGAAGTAGGACTACAGGTCTTTGTGATTCTGTGTCTTTTTGACATTCCTTTTGAATAGATGATCAGCCTGTTTCCAATTCACTGATCCCTTTTGGGATTCCAGTGACTTACTCATAATGATTTTAAGTGCCTAATCAAACCCAGACTCATCTCTCTCGACACTGTGTCGTACATACAATATAGTTCTGGAAGTTTTATTGTTTTAAGATTTTTTAGCTTGTCTAGGATTTATAGTCTAAAAATAGACATAAGATAAATGTGTATTGAAGTCATAGTTTTTATCAGTGGTATTTTTAAGCAGTAATCATTTGGACTATCCATTATTGTGTTTATCACAGTTTCAAGCCTACTTGCAACTTTCAATTATATCTTTTAATATTCTCACTTCTCCTCTGAAAATGTGAAATACATGTCAACATTTCAAAAAGAAAGAAAGGTTCACATTTCAGGATATTCAGTATCATAATAAAGATGTTGTTGTAGACTATACTGTTAATTAGCACTACTGTCTCACAGCGCAAGGGACCGCAGGTTCGATTCCAGCCATGGGCAACTGTCTGTGTGGAGTTTGCACATTGTCCCCGTGTCTGCATGTATTCTCTGGTTTCCTCCCACAGTCTAAAGCTGTGCAGGTTGGGGGGGATTGGCAATGTAAATTACCACCCCCCCCCCCCCACCCCCCCATAGTATCCAGGGATGTGCAGGCTAGGTGGATTAGTCATTGGGAGTGCAGGGTTACAGGGATAGAGTAGGGAGGGTGAGATGCTCTTTAGAGGGTCAGTGTGAACTTGATGGGCTTATTTCCATACGGTAGAAATTCTATGATTCTATAATTTCAGGCCATTCAGACCAAACTCACCCAAGCTGTTTTTTCTGTTCCACACTTTATAGGAGAGGTGGTGGATTGTGGTAATGAGTTTCCACTTGTAATCCAGGCCTGAGCTAATGTTCTGGGAATGTGGGAATGTGCGTTCAAATCCTGCAATTGTTAAATTTGAATTCACTAAAAATCTGGATTTTTTTAAAGAAGCTAATGGTGACTGTATTACCACTATTAATTGTTGCAGATATTTATCTGGTTCACTCTTGTTCTTTGGGGAATGAAATGTGTCACCTTTACCGGGTGCAGATTCCATGCACTCTTGACCCACAGCAATGCGGTTGACTTTTAACACTTCATTAATGATAGGACAATAAATACCAGTGAGGTCCCCATCCCAGGAATATAAAAAAACTATTTGGCTGCAAATCTGCTGTCTTTTTCCCTTTGTTAAGTGTTATTATGCAGATGTAGATATTGTTGGATTAGCTTGTAATTTAATGCGTAATTTGAACATGCTCAGTTATGTCAGTAATCCAACATTTTTTGGAATTTTATTTGTGGTCATTTTAGATTTTATGTTGTTGTCCTGATAGCACTTAGCAATTCAGGGAGATCATTGGACCACAGACTGTACATCAGAATAAAGTGGAAGTACATGTTAAAAAGAGAGCTAGATATTTGCTAATGTATTCCTCAATAACTGCTTATTACTCTCTCACATGCTATAAAGCTGCTGGCTTTTATTCTGTGTAGAACTCTCATTCTTAAATACTCTTTTGTAGTTTGTACTGAGCCAGAGCTGAAATATTTATTATATTTAAAGCACTCCAGTTAGTCAACAGAAAGTAATATTTCTGTCATAATGTGTTTCTGGCTGTTAAACCCAACTTTGAAATAAATTGTTAATAACAATAGGATGTTGATATATAAATTTATAACTGTGCCAATCTGTGCATTTCAAATTTAATCATGAGCTGAATTAATTAAAGTAATCATGCATAAGGCTCCACAATTGCACATTACAAAATCTGAACGTTTTGTTATTTCTGTCCTGCCTGCTGCCCTCTCTGTTGGGGAGGTGTAAACAAAGTTAATTGAATAATGGCTGCTATAATTGAGCATGTGATTGTCTTTGTGCAATATACAACATAAAAATGATGAAGAGGCTCTGACCAAGGAGACTTGGATTCAAGACCTGCCTGCTTCAGAGCTGTGTCATAATATCTCTGAACAGATTAATCAGGAACAATGCAGGAAGTTGATGGCTGGGATGGAAGTCCTTTTTATATTTGATTTGATTTGCTTAATTGAGGATTGAAGAAAACTGCGACACATGTTTTAAGGTTCTAAAGCTAATTTTAGGAAAGTTTAAGTAATTTAAAAGAGTGTTGTGTGCACATTGTATTCAGGCACACAGTGAGTCTGCATGGTACATAATTAACAAAAGACGCTGATGATACAGTTGAAGAAAATGGGAAATTCAACACTGAGAGATAGAACTGGTGCAAATTATGAATGAAGGTTATGCATTTGGTTATAAATGAATAAAATAGGAAATGAGGGGTTTGTTTTCCTCACCATGATAGGATCAAGGCTTCAGTGGACTCAAAGGTCTACAGCATGGAAACAGGCCATTTGGTCCAACTTGCTCATGCCTCCCAGTTTTCACAATTTAAACTAGTCCCATTTGCCCGTATTTAGTCCATATCCCTCCATACCTATCCCATCCATGTACCTGTACAAATGTTTCTTAAATGACAAAATTGTTCTCACTTTCACTGCCCATTCCAAACATTCACCACCCTCTATGTGAAAAAACTGCTCCTCTGGACCTTTTGTATCTCTCTGCTGTCATCTTAAACCTATGCAGTTAGTTTTAAATTCCCCTACCATTGGGAAAAGCTATTGGCTATCTACCTTATCTATGCCTCCTATGATTTTATAGACCTCTTTCAACTCCCCCTCTCAGTCTTCTATGGCCCCGGGAAGAAAGTCTCAGCCTATCCAACCTCTCCTTATAACCCAAACCTTCCAGTCCAGGTAGCATCCATGCAGTACTGCAAATATAGCCTCACCAACATCTTGTACAGCTGCAACAAGACATCCCAACTCCTATACTCAGTGTTCTGACCAATGAAAGGAAGAATGCCAAGAGCCTTCTTCATCACCTTATATCTGTGACTCCATTTTCAAGGAACTATGAACCTGTACCCCTAGATCTCTTTGTTCTATAACACTCCCCAGGCCCTACCATTGACTGTGTAAGTCCTGCCTTGGATTGCCTTAACCAAATTCAACACCTTGCATTTAACTAACTTTAACTCCGTCTGCCATTCCTCAGCTCAGTTGCTCAAGATCTTGCTGCATTCCCAGAAAACCTTCTTAACTATCCACTACACCACAAATCTTGGTGTCATCTCCAAACTTACTAATTGCATCTCCTAGATTCTGGACTCACTGTGGCATGGCTAGAATGAGATTGCACTGAGACATTTGATCAAAGAAAGCAGTTGTCAAATGATTCTGTTGTAGATTACATTTTAAAATGAAAGAGATACTCTTGCCACTATGGAAGTATGATAGAAATCAGCCTTTGAGACCCATTTGAGAGCTGGCCAATGGAACAATAATATTCAGGCCAAGCCATTGAGCAAAGGCAATAACTAATGTGGAAGGAGGTCTGTGATGAGGATGCAACCAGAGATATGGCAGAAAGAGATGGCTGAAAATTGCAAAGAAGTTATTTTTTTCAGCTGGTAAGAGAAGTCCATTGGATTTCAGTCGGGTCTAAGTCCCAGTAGCTAAGCTCCCAATCTCAGACTCGGAAATTGAGATGTTACCATTGCCATGGTGGCCATCAACCATCTAAGACTGACTCATTTCCAGTCAAAGTGCTATGTCTCTGGGTAACTCAGTTATATCCAGATGCATGCAGGAGACAGTGATGTTCCAGGTTACAATGAAGCACCAAGCAGCAGCCATGCACCAGTTCAAATCATAGTAAATCTAAAGCTAGTTCAGAAATCATTGAATATGCAAAGGACTGATATGAAAACAGAAGATGATGTTCACAAGCAGGAAAATGGAGTTGTACTCAGTCAGAGGGTGAAGTAAACAGTTCAGGAAAGATCAAAGTAATCAGGCTGAAGGTAAGATTCCAGTAACCACAGGTTAAATAAAAGTTTGAGGTTCACAAATTACTTTCATCATGGCTGAAGCTGCAACAATATATTCTAGGAGTCCTTGAGTCACATTCCCTTCTACAAAACTGATGTGAAAGAGATTTGTTATTCCAAACAGACTGTATTCCAGTGTTACTTGAAGCTATTACTGTGGAATACAACAGTACTTTCCATCGCTTACCATTGTTATTAGTAGTTGGGAATAAAATTTTGTTGATGCGAATGAATGGAAGAAGATACAAATAAACTGGGGTGATTTATTGACAGTAGGAGTCAATACAAGTACATCTGACATTGAGGAAGAGCTAAGACAGGACAAAATGGTCTTTGAGCAAGGAAGATCAAATGATAAGATTAGCCCTTTGAACAATATTAAATGTTGTTTCATCAGCAGATCATGCAAATATGGACTTTAAAGATTTCAGGGAAAGGTTGATTAACTTTAAGCCACTGAGTTACCTGCTAGTTTACAAGCACAAATGTCATGCGTGTGAAACTAGTGAATAAACTTGCAAGGATGTAGTTTTTAATAAAGTGCTCAGTTAGATAGTGAATGACTGTCCTAAAGAGAGTGATGATGAGAAATTGCGAGACAAATGAACACAAATAAATGAACTGAGTGCTTCTAATACTGTTTAGAAATCATCATTCTGCCAGGATTTGGAGAGAAATCATTAAAGGGGCTTCACCAAGGACACAGAGAGATAGTCTGAATGAAAGCTGTTGCAACTGTTTGTTAGGCAAGGGCATTGTTTGTGAAAATCTGTGAAGTGTACCTCAGAAATGATCCAACTGAGGTTCTTTCATTCCATGGTCAAACAAAAGAAAGTTATGGGAACAAGTACATATCCATTTCTTTGAGATGGAAGGGAAAGAGTATTTTGTTTCGGTCAACAGATATAGAAAGTGGATAAGTGTCGCATTCACACTCAATCTATAAGTGCCAAAACAATGGAGTTTTGAGAAGCTATTTTGCAACTTATGAATTTCCAGTGGTGTTGGTGTCAGGTAATGATCTACAGTTTTGTCAGTAGGATTTGAAATATTCTGAATAAGAATTGAATCTAACATATTCTTAACCCATCGTAACACCCAGCATCAAATAGTGCTGAAAACTGAAGTGTAGAGATTGTGTAATGTTCTATGCAGGTAACAAGGTGTGTAGTGATTTCCGCGCTTCTCTTCATTGCAGATGAGATCATTTACTGTTCTCCTACAGAATGACCCACAGTGGCCAACAGTTTGCTAAATTTATGGGTTAGTGTTTAAACATGCTCCAAGGACATGGTTTAATTTGCATAAGCCTGACATCAAGATGAGTCAACAAACATAAGACATGAAACTTCAAGCGTTCTATGTTGGTGAAAAGGTCATGGTACAAAATCACGATGGTGATAAGGAAACATATGTGAAAGAAGCTATTGTAAAGAGACATATCTTATGAAGATTGGAGAGAGAGAGAGAAAGAGACTCTATCAGTGTCATGTGGGTCATTTGCTTGTAAGAAAAAGCCTGACAAATGGAGAATAGGACAAACCTTCTGTCATCCAAGTTCCCCCTTCATGCTTAAGGGAAATTCAAAAAGGAAGTGAAAGTTTCAGATAAACTGAAAGTTTGCTGATTCAGACTCTTTGATAAAGACAAACCAATCAACGTCACAGTCCCAATCATTAAGTGGAATTGGTAGTCAAAGGAACGTTTAGGCTTACCGGAGTCAGAGATATTGACAGAGCAAAGTCAAATAATGGAAATAGAAGGAAATACCCAGACAGAAAAAGAAAGAAGTCAAAGAGACTAATTGAAAGCATGTAGGAAGGAAAAAAAATGTTTTCTTTATTACTTCTTATCAACTGACACAGTTGTTTCACACATACTTGTATTAATTATGTGTTTAATTAATTATGTCAATTATCTGATAATTATGTTTTGATTGTGACTCTAATAGCAATGAATAGGTAATCTAACCTGTAAAATTTCAGCATTGTTCCTGTTGGTTTAGATACACTATATCCTGGGAAATTAGGTACTGGAATGTTTTTACATTCTAATGAACAATTTTGTTTTTGTTTAAATGGGGAGGAACTGCGGCAAATTGAAGATCTGAACATTTTGAGTTATTGCCATCTCTCTTGCCCTCTGTTTGGGAGGCATAAATAAAATTAGTTCAATAACGGCTACATGCAGTTCAGCAAGTGTTCATCTTACTCAGCACAATGTACAATAATAGTTAAATATAAACTTCTAGGTTTAGGTTACAGGTTAGACACAATGTTAACATACCTTTGTGTCAGTGATTTGCCAGAATCAATTATTTTTTACACCTTATAAATAAACTGCTGTGACAGTGGTATTTGGAGGTGATGAATGTAATTATATTCTCTCACGCATTGTGCTATTTCACATTAAGCAGAAGTAGTTCCTTTTATCACATAAAATTATTTAATCACCAGAGTCCTAGAGGAGAGCTGCCTTTCAGCAGAAGGGACAGTGAAAAACAATGCTCAATGTGTTTAGTTACTTTCCAAGGTAACTCATAAGCACTGCTCAGAGATTGCCTTGGAATTTGTAGTCAGTGGCAAAGGAATGGGCTTGCCACTGACATAAGAAAAAAAGCCATAAAGATTTAATGAGCCTTGAGACTTCAATTTCAATGTGGCTTTGAATCTAATGCCATGCATAGGGCACCTGAGGTGTCCAGTATAAGTGCAGCCATCAGAGGAACAGTAATATTGTGATATTCTCACAGAGGATTATGGAATCCCCAATTTGGAAGCAGGCCCTCTGAACAGAATCCCACCCAGATTCACCCCTACCCTATCCCTGTAAACTTGCATTTCCCATCACTAATCCACCTAGCCAGCACACCCCTGGACACAATTCGGCAATTTAGCATGGCCAGTCCACCTAGCCTGCCCATCTTTGGACTGTGGGAGAAAACCAGAGCACTTGAAGGAGATCCACACAGATACAGGGAGAACGTGCAAATTCCGCACAGACAATCACCTGAGGATGGAATCGAACCCGGATCCCTGGAGCTGTGCGTCAGCAGTGCTAACCACTGAGCTGCCTGCCACCCTAAATGACTAATAATCTGGAATTTTGGTCTAATGTCTAGGGACATGAGTTCAAATTCCACCATGATAATCAATAGCTCATATTTCTTTACCTGTGATTAGAAATTCTTTATCTGTAATAAATAGGAGTTCTTGCTAAGTATAGAAACCCAGCCCATGTTTTCTGTTAACCTGGGTCTATCTGGCAGGTATATTAGGAACTATGAGTACTTTCATAAGATCTAGGATTAGCAGAACTTGATTTCCAACATACTACATTGGTGAAGCGTGACAATTCCATTTTTTACTGAGATGGCTAAGATCCTGATTCCATTTATACTCTTTACAGAAACCGCTTTTAATTTCAAATGTGAAATTATAATTGGAGATCAAAAAACTTTCTAAATCTTTTTTTTAAAAGTCATCATCGTGAACAAATGAAGTCTTCAAGTTATGTCATTTGTTTGTGTTGCAAGTTAGTTGTGCCCCCTAAAACATTGTTGGTTGAAAATGTGCAATTTGGGGACATTTTGGTCAGAAATTGATCTATTTCCAATGTGTAAATATTGTATTTTCAATCTTTCATATTTCTTTGCAAAATGCAACAAGCAATTAATCATTATCGAGATTAATTGTTAAGCACTGAGAATGTGAAGGCTATCTGGCAAATTGTTGACAGTGCGGCTTTACGTAAGTCGCTAGTCTGTTCATAAAAAGTCTCGTTGGGTCATTTATGATACTTGTGAAA
Organism: Chiloscyllium plagiosum; assembly: GCF_037043375.1. Lineage (NCBI taxonomy): Eukaryota > Metazoa > Chordata > Chondrichthyes > Orectolobiformes > Hemiscylliidae > Chiloscyllium > Chiloscyllium plagiosum. Next base: position 66,621,440 of record NW_028270147.1, on the reverse strand, counting down.
AAAAAAAATCGATCGAAACATCCAAGGTAAAAAAGAATTCATTACAGAGTTTGAAGATATGCATCTATTTGGCCTCATGTGGATGATTTGTTTCTTGGTGGAAGTCCCACCAGTGGGGCTGAACATGGAGGAGAGCCCCATTTTGACAGTTGATGAGATCAGGGAAGGTGTTCTCTTGGCACTGGCCAATTAAGTGCTGTCTACTCTCCAATTAAGGATGACCAAGAAGCGCTGGCCCAATCAGTGTCTGCACCTCAGTCACCAGCACCGGACAGACAGACAGACAGACAACAGACCCTGTGGTCCGGGCATTAAGTACAGGTGGCACCATTGCTATGGGTGTGGCTATTGGTCACCTGTAGGCCCCAATGTGGATCCTGGAGCACCCAAAATGGAGGGACAATCCATCTGCTAAGAGTGGCAACACATGCCTAAATTTGATCCGGGACTGAGCCCAAATATATAAACGATTTTCTCATAGGTTAAAGTGGAGAATGGGGAAAGCATAGTACTTCAGTGGAATTGGGGATCCTAAGTATTCCGTTGGCTGGATTAGAATTTTAGCTTCATGAAAATCTGAAGTTGCTGGCTGAAAACAAGAAAGCCTGTAAGAAATGCAGAACCCATTTCCTCCAATGTCGCCTTTAAACAACAGTTATGTATGGGGACTGGCAGCTGCAGAATTGGTGCAGAACTGGTTGCAACTGCTATTCTGCTGTCAGGGCAGAGTTCTACAAAGGATTTTTTGAATCCCTGTGAGGGCACTTCTCCCAGTTGTTAAAATATCAAAAGACTGCAATGTCATTGTCAACTGTCAATATTTACATGAAATGCAGATTTAAAGAATGTCTTGAAGGTCAAAATGACCCCTTTAGAATGTTTCAAAACAAAAATAATACTGTGCTGGAGTGATACTAAAATCCATGTAGTGTAAGTCTGCCCCCTCCAGGAAATCTATCACTGCTTATCCCAAAGTATAAAAACAGCAAGTTCAAATTTCTACATTAATTGCCCCATGTCTACTGTACAGCTGGGCACTCTGATTCTACTGGAGAATGCCCAGGTATTGGCCCTTGTTCTTTAAATTGCCTATTCCAGGATTTCTGTCAGGGTCATGGTTGTCAACAATGGCTAGATGGAAGTTCTGGTCCAACCCAGATCTGGTTTGGCCTTGATTGTACGCGAATTTTAGCTTCCAAAACTGACAGCAAATTTTCATTTTTGTTTAATTACATAACAAAGAAGGATCAGTATATCTTGTCTCATTTGTGCACATGTACATTTACTTTTTGCTATTTGCCACTGCGAGCAATACCTTATGTGTTGCAGCTAGTGAAATGGCTTGTATTATTTAATGGATTTTCTTACTACAAGTAAAAAAATTATATATGTGAGATATGACAAACTGAACTGAAATTAAGAATACTGGATAAATTTAAGCTTGGTTTTTTGCAATGAGTTCCCAATCTTGGACAGACTGTCCAGAGACAGTGCAAGAATCAGAAGCCTTTCCTCTTTTGCCCCATCCTCAAATAGATATTAAATGAAACCAATAAACTCAACCTGCTCTCATACTTTCTGCACTGATCAAATATGACATGCATTTCAGAAATAAAGAAGAAACACCATACTCAACTTTAAAGATAACATCTTTTGGTGAATAAGAAAATCTAAAGCTTTTTTTTTACATAATTTAACCTAATACAGCTTGTTGTTGCCCTTAACCTGAAATCTACCGTTTAAATTCTATAAATGCCAGCTTTAAGGAGGATGTTTTAATAAGGATTTTAGTGAAAGAGCCATTAATTAAGAACTAGCTGAACGGAATTCTCCATAAGTGACTCAGCTAGAACATTTGTGCCGGAATCATATATAAGTAGCCAACTTAGTGCAAGTTACAACAAACTACTGAATTTGAGCAGAAAGAAAAGAGCTTTTGCATAAGCACATAGGTTGATTGGTCAGTATTTCTGATCGTTAAAGTAAAAGTAATATCTTTCATTTGTGTTTAGATCTCTAATCTTTTTTTTTCTCCCTTTATTGAAAATAGCTTGTTAAGTATAAGATTGATTCTGGTGTAAAACAAATTTACAATTAAATGTGCAGAGCGGGCAAATTAATAAATTAAAGAAAATGCATCATAAGCTTATATAAACTTAAAGGATTCTATTTCAGGGCAGTTCACAAATGTGAACATTGATTAAAAAAGATGCCCAGACAGAAACCTCTACATGGTCATTTTTCATAACCTGTACCTGCTGCTCCCAGTGCCAGTGTTCAGTTGTAAAATTGATTGCAAGGAGTTGAGAAGATGGATTCGAATTTTGCAAGGTACAATATTACAGAATTTGAAAAGCAGTGCAATTTCCATTCTCTTTCATATGCTATGGCAGGTATTGTAATGCAGTAGGCAAAAGTGAGGACTGCAGATGCTGGAAACCAGAGTTTAGATCAGAGTGGTGCTGGAAAAGCACAGCAGGTCAGGCAGCATTCAAGGAGCAGGAAAATCGATGTTTCGGGCAAAAGCCCGAAAACTTCCTGATGAAGGGCTTTTGCCCAAAACGTCGATTTTCCTGCTCCTTGGATGCTGCCTGACCTGCTGTGCTTTTCCAGCACCACTTTGATCTAAACACTGTAATACAAAAGTGTAGCGCTGGTGCTGATAGTCTTTTTCATTACATGTTGTTAATGCTCCCACTTAGTTCCAGCAGTTACAGCCACTACAGAAATATGCCTTAGCGATGGCAGTCTCAATGACAAAGGCAAGATTATAGAGTAGCAATCTGCCCAGCAATTCTAACAAGTGCAAAACAAAGACATTGAACAGTAGTTGAGATGTCAACAGCATTCTTTTCTCTCTATAGGAGGGCAATTATTTTAACTTCGCTTCAAACAGATGGAAATGGACGGAATCTTAGTTTGGTCTGAGCAACATGAGTGTAGTGAGATTTGTGGCAGATTTTGATGAGAAGTCACCAACCATCCACCCTGCCTGATGGCACCTGTCAGATCCAACGCAAGTCCCTATTTATTACATACCACCCTCAGAACAACTCACCACTCAGCAGATATCCTGGAACTCATAGACATCGCTTGCACCCACGTCACCTTTAAAAGCCAATTGTGTAACTGGATAAACACTATCAGTTTGGGGTTTCTCTGCACAGTTCCTGACAATTGCCCCAGTCATGGCAGACAGGGCAAATCAGTGGCCTGCTATGTGGGAAGAGACCTAGCAGTCCTGTTGGATATGCTGGGGCTGAGAAACAACTTTCTCTTTCCTCAGACCCAGCAGTAGAGACATCACCAGGCCATGTCAATTTAGTCCAAGATTGCCACTTGGATTAAAGCAGCCTCACCCATCTGGAATAATGCCCAGCACAACAGAAAGAAGGTCATTGACCTTCTTCACTGTCAGCATAAGTGCCAACATATTCTCTCCATTACATCACATTCTTTCTATCTGTGCTGCTGCACCCACCTCTCACCAAGGCTCATACTCTATCACTAATGCCTGTAATATCTTCCTGTCCTCACTGTCAGCATGCCAACCCCTGACACCACTAACCCTACATGCCCTCTGCTCTGCCTACTCACTCACTTGGGATACTGCCCCACTTATTCCAAAAGGGACTTTCATATCTTTTAATACCTGCCTCTGACTCTCATTCCAGGAGGAAAGCAACTCCTGATCAGGCACAAAGACTCCAGGTGGGTGAAGTCATGTCTATAATTCGGCTCCTCACCACATATATGAAGAAAATGATGACTCTGACAGCTCCAAGCAAGGCTTGGTCAGGCATTGAAGATTGCCTTTGGTTTACTGTGCTAAGAACCCTTGAATGAAGGCTATCCCCTTTGGTTTGACTGATGACTGCTGTCACCCATGACAAGCTTCCTATTTCTTTGTCAGTACTATACAGTAGGGAGAGACAGAATAATATAAACCTGGCTGGGGGGCAAAGATTGAAAAGTCAAGGAATGACAGAGCAAGGCATGGATGCGTGAGTGATTATGGCAAAGAAGAGCCTGGAGGTGCAGCCTGCTCCAGTCTGTGAGCTGAGTGTGTTGTGTCCAATATGCAGGTCCTTCAGAGCAAGTGGTGAGCTGAATTCACCAGGTAGCCTTGGAAAGACAGAAAGCTGTATATCAATGGGGCAAATTTGGCCATCAATGAGGCACTTAACAAGCATTATTCTCCCTAAATTGGCAACTTGCCATTGCCTAGTGAGAAACTCACAACACTTATGAAAAGCATAAATGTTGGAGCAGCAACTCCTGACGTTGAGTTCAGTCTCACCAGACTTCTCGTCTGATTCTGCCACAAATCTTGCCATAGCTCACGTAGCTCAAAGTCCTATAAGATTCTACCCTCTTCTTAAAGTACATTCTAGACCATCAGCATTTTCAGATTTGGTTGCTGGCAGAACTGTGTTTAGTGTATTGGGTGAAAGGATCAGAATTTATTGAGACGTTGGATGCCATCCTCACATTTTGCAATAGCTACAGCATCGCTTTGTAATGAAATTTTTTGTCTTCTGGAGCTTTTCAAGTTTGGATCAAGTAGAATGTGTTGGCTTTAGCTCTGATAATTACAAGTGTTTGTAAGTGGGGAACAAACAGAATTGGCGAAACTCAGCAGATCTGGCAAATCTATGGCAAGAAATAGAATTAACATTTCACATTTGGTTTGGCTCTTCTTCAGATCTGCATTTCTTCAGCATTGTCTGTGTTTGTTTCAGATTTTCAGCTTCCATTGTATTTTGCATTTATAAGTAGGATTTTCTCGGACAGAATCATGGCGAAGGGTTCACAAGGCTTTTCCATTTTTCACATTTGCTAAGTTCAAGGACTGCAGTATCACTGTGGGGGTGGTCTGGTTTTTGTTCAGCAATTATTCCTGGTAGAAAGCCTTGCTTTCCTCTGTCCAGTGAAGAATAAGTGGCTTTTTAACTCCAAGGTGCATTGTGTTTTGTGCCAGCTTTAATAGTTCCTATAAATCTGTTAAAGGCATGGGTAGTTGGCACAATCCACCTGATGTTGGTGGCAATTAACTTTTGGAAGGTTTCCTGGTCTACTTTTCTGAAATCCATTATGGTATTAGTGTTGTAATTTTAATGCCTGGGACTATTAGAAAAATCATCAAGAACATTTCTGAAGGTGATGACCTTTTTTGCGCTTCTTGAAAAGCAAACAGAGATCTGGGTTACAGTCCTTTTGTCAGCTTGAGGAATTGAATAGGCTTCAATCTTTGGCAGCAATAAAGAAGTTATTCTCTAGAGAAGTCCTTAATACAATTCTCTATTATAATTGATGTCTTCAGGGCAAAACATTGTTTGATGGTTATTAAAGTCTCCAAGATGGATGGGTGTTGACTTAGAGAAAGCAGTGGGTCAGGCCATTGTAACAGAGGTCCTTTAGATTATAGATTATTAGTATACAAGAAATAAGCACCAATAATTGCAATTTTGTCTCAAACTTGCACGAGATTAAAAGATTGGGCATACGCATAGCCTATGCTCTACTGGACTTTCACTCTTGATGCTGTATCTGTGACTTTCAGTTTCTCTTCTTGGCCAACGTTGCAGACAATAGGCATAGGAATGGAATTGGCTTGCTCAATAAATTTATATTTTATTATCATAAACAAAATTTTACAATTAAAGTAATGTAATTCCTTAAGTGCAAATCACTTGCTACAGCACACAGTCACATCAATGGCTGCAACAACTTCACCATTTGGAATCTTCCCACAATTAGTTTGAGTCCGAGAGGACAAGTGACATGAGTTAAACGGTAATGCATTCAATAAACTGTGCTCCTCACTGATATGAAGATGTTCAGAATTTGCTTGTGATCAAAAGCAATGTGAAAGCTCATGTTACGAGCATAATAAGAGATTAGTCTGCACAGAGGAAAGAATGTCAGGTGAAACAAAAAAAGCATAATTGCTGCTGAAACAATTCCTCCCATTCCTTTGGCTTACTTTTTCACTTCACTTTACTTGATTCGCTCACATATATTATGGTTCAGGAAATGTGTGAGGTAAATGAGGAATTGCACCCTGGAATCCCATTAGCAAATTAAAGCAATTGAAATGTTGCAGGGAGCATGAAAAGCAAACAGGCTATGTACTTCCTCTCAGAACTATAAATAGACACATTCAAACTAGCACCCATTGGAACCATTGCAGAAGTGACACTTGTGAGTTAATAATCTGATTTCACTCCAGTGCATCTGTTTCCCTTTACTATTTTGCAAACTTTGAACACATTAAATTGCCTCTACTCCACTACAGGTTTTTATCCTCTTCTGATATAATGAAAATACACAGATAAATAGGTGTTGTTCTCAAGGCCAGTGAAACAGAGTTCTGGAAATGTCATTTTAGACTAGCAGAATTTAATGCCCTCTGCCATGGCGAGTTTGGAAATGGGTGGATTATTTAATCAGGCAAGAGGGAGGTGGGTGCGAACTGTGTGGTTTTCCTGGCACCATCCAATTAAATCTGTAGCAGGAAGGCCCATAGATGGTCTCCCCACCTTCCTGCATATCCACCTACCTGCCTCATCTACTGAGGCCACTGCTCTCGATGTGGTCTCTTCTATAATTCGCGGAATGTTGCAGGGAACATCTCTGGGACACATGCACCAAACAACCCCATCACCCTGTGGCCAACTACTTCAACTTCCCCTCCTACTCGTCCAAGGATATGCAAGACCTGGGCCTCCTCCACCGCTAAATCCAAGCCACCTGACAACTGGAGGAAGATGCTTTATCTTCCGCCTTGGGGCCCTACAACCACATGGCATCAACATCGACTTCACTAGTTTCCAAATCTCCCCTCCCCCCACTCCAACCCAGATCCAACCCTTCAACTTGGCATTCCCCTCTTGACTTGTCCTACTTATCCTTCATTCCTATCTGTTTCCCCCTCCCCACTGACCTATCACAGTTAGCCCCACCTGCATCCACCTATTCCTTTCCCAGCTACCTTCCCCACAGCCCCACTCCCATCCTCCTATTTATCTCTCAGCCCCTTCCCCCTCCACATAACTGAAGAAGAGCTTATGCCCGAAACGTCAACTCTCCTGCTGCTCGGATACTGTCTGATCTACTGTGCTTTTCCAGTGCCACACTTTTCAACTCTTCCCACCTTGCTGTCAATTGAGGTCTTTGAGTGGGTAATTAATGCCAACCAAAGGCCTTAACCCACAGCCAGTCATATTAACAGAGGGTCATCATTCGGGAGCATGAGAAGCAAATCTGTTGCTTGTAAGCTCCTAGGTTTTGGAGATTAGCGGGGTTGGGAGATGATCGACACTCAGTGCCCAATTGAAGGACCCAGCATCATTAAATCGGGATTGGGGAGGGGAGAGTTTACTGAAATGCAGGCCCTAATTTTGCTGTTGACTCCCCTCCCTTTTGAACCCCAATCCCCTGAAGACTCTCTTGTGATCTCTTACCTGTTGCCTGGGTTCCAGTTATGATAGTAGAAATCAGGTACACCTTCCTAGTGGCACTGCCAGCTCTGGTTGGTTGGCAGCTCTCCCTCATCCATGCCTCTGTCACCCTCGCTCCTTCTCTCCTCACCACACAAGCAATTCTGACTGTGCATAATCCTTGAAGTGGAACTGTTGCTGGTGATGTAATCTCTGCTCAGAAGTGAAAAACGGAAGTCTGTAAACTGCTCCCAAACCGTGATGAAGACTCACAGCAGGACAGTGTAGCTGAAGGTGAATGAAGTTCTAGACAATGGAAGTGCCTTCCAAGCAGTTTGATAATAAAGAAAACAGTGAAAGCACCCTCTGAGAGAAAAGCTGCAGTTTCTCAATGACTGTAGCTGGAACTCTTCAGTGTAAATGATCACAAACTTTCCAGATTGTTGGCTTCACTGGGGAACTTCTTCCCTCTGTGCATTTGCCTTGTGACCCCATCAACTTTCTGCCTGGTTGGGAACCATGTTCCCTGGTTAGGAAATCCAGGAGATTAAAGCCCCTCTTAATTAGCTTCCCAACAACTTAACTTACTTAATTGCTTAACTAATAGATCCAAGGAAGTTCTCATTCAGCTTCAATGCCACCACGGGGAATACTATAGAACAGCAGAATCATGTTGGACTCCTGACTCATGTTGGACTCATTTACCTCCTTGACTTTTCTCGTGTGAGGAAAATTCTGCCTATGTTTAGCTGCAATGAGACTGTATAGTGACCATTGGTGTTTGTTTAAACCTCTCAGCGACTAGAGAGTATAATTTCAGTATGACAAGGTTATGTAGATAGTTGACATCAAAATGTGGACACAATAATTGTTAATGGAAGAACTCGATGGGAACTGCTTGTTGATATAAATTATTTAATCTGCATGGATTTACAAAAAAATACGCTATGCTAAACTAAGCTTTATTCTTTAAAACTAACTTATTTGCCCAAAGAAAATAAATTGTTGATTTCATAATTTAGTGTTTTTCTGCTGTGTTTTTTTTAGAAGAGAGAGCAGATCTTTAGTAATCATGTTCAAATTTGTAAAATGAATAATTCTGATTTTTAAAAAAAATCACTTCTTTCTTAAATTAAAGGTATATTGTTTTACCATTATAACCTGAAATTTGCAAGTGAAATAAAGCTAATCTCTTATTATGTCAGCACAATGTTTACAGGGTCAGTGTGTCAGGGTCAACTGTGTCACTGGGCTATTTTACGTGACATATATCACAGAATTTCCTGGTTCTGTCTTTGCATGATATTAAACATGTGCATTTTCAGTTCAGGATCATTGGATAACCAACAAGAGCAGGGCCCGTAATGCATTTATATGCAACGAGATCTGTTATAGCACCCCACTCCCACCCCAGATCAGTAACTTAGTAGGACATTCTTGGGTCGTAAAGTTCAGCATCTCATTAAACAAATTCACTGAGCCATGGTGAGAGCTGCAGTTTAGTAAACTAGTTAAATAAATTACCAGAAAACACCAGAGTATAGTTGGCTGTACAAACATATTTAAGAGACAATAAGGTCGCTTTCTAGCATGCACAGCTGTGGCTCTCTGAGGCAGAATGTTCTGAATTCAAAACTACAGATTGAGCACATAATACAAGTTCCCACTCCAGTGCAGTACTGAGGGAATGCTATGCTGTTGGAGGCAATCTAGCTTTTTTTTGTTGTACTGAGCCAATTCAGCTAAATGCACTGGACTTGGTTATACTTAATCATGCATGCAAAATAACTTAAAGAATCTAACTTCTGCACTGCCTGTGGGAACTTTGAGGTGGTTGTTCAGTCACCTAAATTAGACAGCACATTGGCTGGAGGCTGTCTCTATCAAAATAAGACATTAAACTGAGTTTATATCTACCTTCTCAAGTAGATGTAAAAGATCTCTTGGCATTATTTCACAAGTGTTCTTGTCAATACTTACCTCTTACCCGACATCACCAGGCAGATTATTTGATTATCCCATTGCTGTTTGTGAGATCTTGCTCTGTAAAAATTGCCTGCTATGTTTCCAATATAACATTGTGTACATTTCAAATGTATTTAGTAGGTTGTAAAGTGCTTTGGAAAACCTCGAGGTCATGTCAGGCACAATGGAAATGCCAGTTTCTATTATCAGAAATTTAAGCCTCCAAAGCACTTGCATTTTCAGTTCTAGACATGCCATTTTGGGTCCAAAATATATACACTTCCAGTGTAGTATGTGTCTTACACTATTTTAAGCAGATTGTTAGTAAGGGGATAAGGGGAGAAGGCAGGAGAATGAGGTTGATTGAATGGTGGAGCAGGCGCAAGGGGTCAATGGCCTCAATCTGCTCTCATATTTATGAAGTTATGGCCTATTGTTAGCCTGGAAATTAGGACCGTTAGCCAGAAGTAAGCAGGGACATAATTCAGCAAAACCATTTGACTGCATCAATCCATTCTTAACTTCAATCCAATAGCTAAAGTTCTCTCAAGCTTATCATGGGCTCAGCAGCAGAAAGACAATCAGGACTATTTAATTGATAAATCCATCACGTTTATATTCATCGCTGATTGGTTCCTGGCTGTTTTTTGTTGTGTGTTTTTTGTTCAGATGTGTAAAATTGATGAAGTTGTCAGTGAGTGATGTGGCATGCAGTGGAGGCCTTGATTCTCAGTTCAATAATTCTGCTCAAACCACTTGCTCCAAGTTATGGTTGCTGAAGTTGCCTGCAGTCTAACAAGGAGAAGAGACAAGGCAAAGGAGTAATTTTCATACTTTAACCTTAGCGAAGAACAAGTGTGTGTGACATATCTTTAAGGAGTTGTTCTTTGAAATCTGCGTATCAGCACCACTGCAAGACAAAAATGGCATTTCGATTGGCTGTAAAAGTAACTTCAGCCTTGAACGCTTTCACATCCAGCTGTTTCCAGGCTTGAGCAGGCAACATATCCAACACCTCACAGCTCCAATGTTTTTTAAGGGATGTCACAGATGCTTTGTGTGTAAAGAGAGAGGAATGCATTATATTGTCTCGAAAGGGAATCAGGCAGTGAGAACTTGCAGCTTCACCACATCATAGGCTTCTCCATGATGAGGATACCACTGAAGATGTCATCTTGCATATATGTAATGCTTTGCATGTCCAAAACACTTTTTAGTCAATTATGTTTTTTGAAGAATATACATTGTTATAATATAGACAAAATGTCAGTCAATTTCCATGTAGTTAGTTCCAAAACACAATAATGTGATATGACCAGATAATCTGCTTGATGTTTAGTAATGCTGACTGAGGGAAAATTTTGGACAGAACACTGCATAGAATTCCACTGTTGTTCGAAAAGTGTCACTGGACTTGAAACATTGGCTCTGGGTTCTCCCCATAGATACTGACAAACCTGCTAAGTTTCACCACAAATTTCTGTTTTTGTTAAGGAACAAGGGAGCACTATGGAAGCATGCCAAAATGTTTATTACATTGTACCATGCACAGCCCTAACTAGGTCATAAGAGGTGTGTCGTCGAATGTACATCGTTTTAATAATGATGGAAATAAAGTTACTTTTATTTTGCAAGGATTCGCTTGTTCTTCTCTCTACCTCAAATGATGGTTGTATTGTACACAAGTATCATCAAGTTCTCACTGGAGTCAGTGAAACGGCAGCCAGTAGTCCATCTGCCTGTGACCAAAAGATTATGATAATTAAATGCATGGTTATCTTCCTAATGAAACAAGCTCAAGTTTAGTGCATTTCCAGTATATGTTCTGTTATTCATTCATCAGGTCCCTCAGCCAAAGCTATGCCAAAACAGTAAATCCTTCACTCTGATAGTGCCCTGAGGGCAGCCTGCTCTGAGCTAACAAGGATTATCAGGTTCGATGGGAACGTAGAATTGAGGCCACAATCATATACAGTAATTCATGATTGTACTGAATGTTGGGACAGACGTGAGGGGCTAATAGTTTGTATCAATCCTTGTATTGGCCACCCAATGTCTCTTTTTATCCAGCCTGCAAAGCTGAACGCTGCCCCTCTGAGATCCCTGGTCCTTCATTTCCCTTGTCATGCTCTTCTTCATTATCAGGTGATATGAGGTCCGCATTGAGAGAACTTTGCCTTATACTGCTGCAGCTACATCTATGGATTGTTCTTCTGCCATAGACTGAAGCCTGCTTGATTGATTATTCATGGATTCTATACATTTCGTGTTCTCTTGTGCATTGTGTGTCTGAATTGTACTCTTAAGATGCTGCACTGTTTGGCTAAACTGCTACTGCTCTCAGTTCCCTGCACCCTTAGCTTGTCCTAAGGAATAATTTTGTAAACTCTCAATAATTCTGCAAATTCTTTATTTACACTATGATATTCATTATAAAAATACAGCTTTCTAGTTCAATGTTTTCTTCTGTTCTCTTTTGAGTATTGGTCACATGTTTCTCACTGTTCTGCTCTGCTGATGTCAGAGTTGCATCATCATCTCCAAGCATCATTACTCATATACTGTACTATATTTAGTAGCACCTCACCTACTATATGGGTCATGCAGCATGGTGAGTATTGTATTGTTCCATCAGAGCAGTCCAGTTAGTAAAAGTACATGTCTTGTGCATGTAAAGAGGTACATGCTTCTAGTTCTCAATGTAATGCAGTGAAAGCTCCATTTGAGACATTTGTAGTGGTGTGAGAAGCCATCTTCTCAGAGGGTGAGTCTATTGCCCAGACCCCAGTGCCCAGTTCTATCCACTGCTGTTTGGATAGAACAGCAGTGAAAGGTGCAGCACCAAAGAGTTACAGTATCTGCCAGGAGAAGGTGCATATATACCAAAGATTTTTTTTAGTTGTCACATACAAACTAGATATTGAGTATGCCTTCCTGTTTACAATACTCTCAGGTCTAGCAGAGGCTGTCCTAATGAGTACATGAATACAATTGATAATGCCCTACAATTGGGGTAATCTGCGGGTGGCATCTAAACCTATTATTCTCTGCACTTGGAAGGCCATATCAATGTTAAACTTGATGAAGTTGCCCATCCTTGTAAAGATGGCATCAGTAACCGAGTAATCATTATAGAGTGCCCTGAGACTATTTAATAATTCAATTTGGAGGAGGAAAGAACGTAGACAATGGATGACGCCTTTCTGAGTTTCTTGGTGGAGACAACACGTCTACATTAATAAGGGGTTTAAGTTATTTGTGTAAGGGATGGGTTATTTTGAAGGGATGTTTTAAAGTTAATTAGTTGAAATCTATATCTGGACCCACCAGGAATTACTTGCTTCTGTGAAGAAATCATTTATTTTAGGGTTAACTGTGTTAACCATGGGAGGAAACAGGTGGTTTACATTTGAACCTGAAACAGCTTAAAACAGTCGAAAAGAGAAAACTGCCAGCAGTTGTTTGGAGACTAGGAGTGATTTTGAAAAGGAAAGAGAAAACTTGTTAGAAGCTGCAGACCAGTAATGAGGGACCAACAGAGATCAAAATGTTTTTCCATTTTAGAGTTTCTGAAAAAGAATGTAATGAGACCTAGCCTTCCACCATGTTGTCCACAATTGTGGGGTGCTTAAAGAGAGTTGGAGTGTTGGTCTAACCAGTTGTTAGTAGAAATACCGCATGAAATCTCATGTCTCAGAGAATAGCAAGAACACTGAGGAGCATCAGAGTGAATTCCTGAGAGCTATGGCAATATCTTATTGGTCTCAGGAGAAATTCAAGCACCGTCAATATTCTGTAAAGTATAGGGCAACTCTGAGATGGAAATAAATATCATCTGTTGAGACTTCTGGGCTTAATGAGTAAATATTTACAAAATATAGTTTAGGTTAGTAGTATATGGTTTATTTCTTCTATAGTAGAAGTTTTTTGTTTGCAACATGAAACTCTTGTGGTATATTTTCTTCAGTTAATAACTGGAGGTGTAAATTTTGTTTTAAAAGTTACTGGTCTCCGGATGTAGGTTTGCTCGTTGAGCTGAAAGGTTCATTTTCAGACATTTCATCACCATACTAGGTTACATCTTCAGTGGGTCTCCGGACAGAGCTTCCTCCAGAGGCCCACTGAAGATGTTAGCTAGGATGGTGATGAAACGCCTGAAAATGAACCTTACTGGTCTCCATTGAGATCATAACAGTGGTTACTAGATACTAAAGGCTGTCCTCAGATACCCCAGTGTTCATGACTTCAGGGTGCAATCCATTGTATAAAGCATCCGTATAACAAGTGCTATGAGGCCATATTACATACCATCTAGAAAAATATTGAGATGATTAATGCTTCCACAGCCTGGATTGCTCTGCAAGTGTGCTACATTACTCACCATAACAAGTTTCATGATTCATCATGGTCAGCTATATCCTGCACACCTGTCATTATGTGAGCACAGTTCTTGCCACCAGATATATGATAGGCAATGAAGGAGCAGGATGAGGAAGGGAAGGAGGGTGGTAACTAACATAAGTCAGTTTGTCCAAGATTGACTCATCTGACTGTGAAAGACAAGAGATGAATGCTTTGACCACTTGTAGCTTGTACATTCAGAAGAGACTGTAGTATAAGAGGGAGGTGGGACATAAGAAAAGGGGTTAGGTTAAAGATTACTATCATCTTCGATGCTTTGGGATTCAGTTCTGGTCATGCCAGAGTTTGTGATCAAAGGGTAATGTGACCTAAGCAGAAGGTACATTGATGTCAGCGTCATACAATTAGGGAGAGTGAACTGGCATGGAGTAGAGACACCATCTGATTTTGGAAGAATGCATCACGTAATAAAGAACTCTTACAGAAACTCAAGAATCCATACTTCAGACTATTTAGAGCTAGGTCCCCATTATGTAATAAAGCAACTGATTTTCCCCAATAACCTTGTGTCATGTTTGATTTCATTTTCAGATAATAATCCACTTCACTTTTCAATATCATTATTAAATCTGCATCCACTTCAATATCAGACATTATGTTCCAGATCCAAACCATTCAAATGGTGAAAGAAATTTGTGTTCTTATCATTTGCTTCTTTGTCAGTTACCGTAAATCTGAGCCTCTAGTTCTCGACCTTTCCACCAATGGGAACATTTTCTCTTTATCCACTCAGTCCAATCCCCTAACGATCTTGAATCCCCAAATCTCTCATTCTTTTCTTCTTCAAAAAGAACAGTCCCAGCTGTTCCAACAAGCGTACTTCACTGAATTGCCTTGAAATGTTTTCATGAATCTTGTTTGCACCCCACTATTGCCTTTATGTCCTTTGTAAAGTGAGGCATCCAGAATTGGACATAATATTTTCAACATATTTCCAGTACTCTCTACTTGAGGCCAAACTAGTACTTTACAAAGGTTTTTCATAACTTCATTCTTTTTGTACTCCATGCCTCGACTTAAGGCTCAGGGTATTCTTGACTTTATTAATTGTTCCCACAACCTCTTCTACTAACACTAATGATTTTATGTGCATATGTCATGACCCATCGGCATGTTTTAGAATTGTACTCTTTATTTTGATTTCTTGTTACAAATTGAACTGTTACACATTTTTTCTGCATTTGATTTAATCTGTCACTTGTCCATCCATTCTATTATCTATCTATATTCTTTTGAAGTTTAACACTATCTTCTTCACATTATGTTTCAAGTATTCTACAAATGTAATGATTTGGAGGTACCAGTGTTGGACTGGGGTGGACAAAGTTAAAAATCACATAACACCAGGTTACAGTCCAACAGGCTTATTTGGAGGCACTAGCAATTGAAGCACTGCTTCTTCATCAGATGGTTGTGCAGCATGATCATAAGACACAGGGTGACAGAGGGTGAGAAACAGAGTGCCTGAAATAGAGGGTGAGAAACACAGGGTGAGATACAGGGAGTGGGTGAGAAGCAGAGGTTGAGAAACAAAGGGTGATAAACAGAGTGTCTGAAATAGAGATGGAGAAACTCAGGGAGTGAGAAACAGAGTGCTGGAAACAGAAGGTGAGAAACAGAGTGCCACAACCAGGGAGTGAGAAAGAGAGGGCGAGAAAGAGAGGGCGAGAAAGAGAGGGCGAGAAAGAGAGGGCGAGAAAGAGAGGGCGAGAAACAGTGGTCGAGAAACAGAGGGCGAGAAACAGAATGAGAAGCAGAGCATTTGAAACAGAGGGTGAGAAACAGTGGGTGAGAAATTGATCACTTGAAACAGAGGGTGAGAAACAGAGACTGAGAAGCAGAGGGCCTGAAAAACAGGGTGAGAAACAGACTGCCTGAAACTGAGGGGGAGAAACATGGGGTGAGAAACAGAGGGCAAGAAACAGAGTGTTAGAAGCAGAGCTCCTGTAAAACAGCATGAGAAACAGAGGATGGGAAACAGAGGGTGAGAAACAGACTGAGTTTCTCACCCTCTGTTTCTCATTCTCCATTTCAGGCACTCTGATTCTCATACTCCACTTCACACCCCCTGTATCTCACCCTGTGTTTCTCCCTGTCAGTTTCAGGCACTCTGTTTCTCAACCTCTGTTTCCGACCCTCTGTTACGCAAACTCTATTTCTCGGACATTGTTTCTCACCCTCTGTTTCAGGCACTCTGATTCAAGCACTCCGACTTTTACCCTCTGCTTCTCACCCTCTGTTTCAGGTACTCTGTTTTAAATCTGCTGTTTCTCAACCTCTGTTTCATGCACTCTATTTCTCACTCTCTTCTCAACCTTGGTTTTAGGCACTCTGTTTCTCATCTGCTGTTTCTCACCCTGTTTCTCCCAATCTGTTTCTCACCCACTGTTTCTCAGCCTCTGTTTCTCATGTTCCTTTTCTCATCCCCTGTATCTCACCCTCTGTTTCTCCCAATCTGTTTCTCACACTCTTTTATCACTTTCTGTTTCCGGTACACTGATTCAGGCACTCTGCTTCTCACCCCATGTTCCTCACCTCTATATCTCACACTCTGTTTTAGACACTCTGTTTTTCATCCTCTGTTCCAGGCACACTGTTTCCGGCATTCTGATTCTCACCCTCCTCTTCTCACCCTCTGTATCTCATCCTCTGTCTCTCACCCTCTGTTTCAGGCACTCTGTTCCTCAGTTTTGGTTTTACAGCCTCTGTTTCTCATCATCTGTTTTTCACCCTCTGGTTCAGGCACTCTGTTTCTCACCCCCTGTTTCTCCCAATCTGATTCTCACACTCTTTTTCTCACCCCCTGTTTCCACCACTGTTTCAGGCGCCTGAATCAGGCACACTGTTTCAGGCACTCCGACTCTTACCCTCTGTCTCTCACCCTCTGTTTTAGGCACTCTGTTACTCTCCCTCTGTTCCAGACGCTCTGTTTCTCATCTTTTATTTCTCACACTCAGTTTTAGACACTTTGTTTCTCACCCTCTGTAACTGACCTCTGTTTCTGAACCTTCTGTTTCTCACCATTTGTTTCAGGCAATCTGTTTCTCCCCTTTGTAACTGACCCTCTGTTTCCGGTACTCTGTTTTTACCCACTGTTTCTCACCCTTTGTTTCTCAACTTAAGTTTCAGACACTCTGTTTCTCACCCTCTGTTTCTCCCAATTTGTTTCTCACGTTCTTCTTCTCACCCTCTGTAACTGGCCCTCCGTTTCTCACACTTTGTTTCCGGTACTCTGTTTCTAACCCCATATTTCTCACCCTTTGTTTCAGGCACCCTGTTACTCTCCCTCAGTTTTAGGCATCCTATTTCTCACCCCCTGTTTTTCACTCTCTGTTTCTCAGCCTGTTTCTCACACTCTTTTTCTCACCCTGTGTTTCTCACCCACTGTTTCAGGAACTCTGTTTCTCACCTTCTGTAACTGACCCTCTGTTTCTCATTTCAGTTTCTCACACTATTTCCGGTATCTGTTTCTAACCCCATATTACTCACCCTTTGTTTCAGGCACTCTGTTAGTCTCTGTTTCAGGCACTCTGTTTCTCACCCTCTGTACCTCACCCCCTGTTTCTCAGCCTCTGTTTCTCACGCTCTTTTTCTCATCACCTGTTTCTTGCCCTCTGTTTCAGACACTCTGTATCTCACACTCTGTATCTCACCCTCCGTTTCTCCCAATCTGTTTCTCACATTCTTTTATCACCCTCTGTTTCAGGCACTCTGATTCTCACCCTCTGCTTCTCATCCTGTACTCCTCACCCTCTGTTTCAGGCACTCTGATACTCACCTTCTATTTCTCACTCTCAGTTTTAGACAATCTGTTTCTCACCCTCTGTAACTGACCTCTGTTTCCGAACCTTCTGTTTCTTACCAACTGTTTCAGGCAATCTGTTTTTAACTCTCTGTTTCTCACCCTTTGTTTCTCAACCTAAGTTCAGGCAATCTGTTTCTCACCCTCTTTTTCTCCCAATTTGTTTCTCACACTCTTTTCTCACCCCCTGGTTCTCACCCTCTGTTCCTCACCCACTGTAATTGAACGTCCATTTCTCACTTTGATTTCTCACACTTTGTTTCCAGTACTCTGTTTCTAACCCCCTGTTTCTCATCGTTTCTTTCTCAACCTTAGTTTCAGGCACTCTGTTACTCTCCCTCTGTTACTCTCCCTCTGTATCTCAACCCCCTGTTTCTCAGCCTCTGTTTCCCACGCTCTTTTTCTCACTACCTGTTTCTCGCCCTCTGTTCTAGGCAATCTGTATCTCAGCCTCTGTTTCTCCCAATCGGTTTCTCACACTTTTTCTCACCCCATGTTTCTCACCCACTGTTTCAGGCATTCTGTTTCTCACCCTCTATAACTGACCCTCTGTTTCTCACTTCAGTTTTTCACACTCTGTTTCCGGTACCTGTTTCTAACCCCCTATTTCTCTCACCCTTTGTTTCTCAACCTTTGTTTCAGGCACTCTGTTACTCTCTGTTTCAGGCACTCTATTTCTCACGCTCTTTTTCTCACCCCCTGTTTCTCGCACTCTGTTTCAGACACTCTGTATCTTACCCTCTGTTTCTCACATTCTCTTTTTATCACCCTCTGTTTCCGGCACTCTGTTTCAGGCACACTGATTCTCACCCTCTGTTTCAGGCACTTTGATTCTCACCCTCTGCTTCCCACCCTCTGTATCTCATCCTCTGTCTCTTACCATCTCTTTCAGGCACTCGGTTTCTTGCCCTCCGTTCCTCTTCCTCTGTTTCTCACACTCTCTTTTTCACCCTCTGTTTCAGGCACTCTGTTTCTCACTTTCTATTTCAGGCACACTGTTCCTCACTCTTGGTTTTAAACCCTCTGTTTCTCCCCATCTGTTTATCAACCTCTGTTTCAAGCACACTGTTTCAGGCACTCTGATTCTCACCCTTTGTTCCAGGCACTCTGCTTCTCACACTCTGTTTCTGGTACTCTGTTTCTAACCCTCTGTTTTTCACCCTTTGTTCCTCACCCCCTGTTTCTTAGCCTCTGTTTCCACCGATCTGTTTCTCCACTTCTTTTTCTCACCCTCTGCTTCTGCCACTCTGTTTCAGGTACTGTATCACACCCTTTGTCTCTCACCTTCTGTCTCAAGTATTCTGCTTCACATCCTCTGCTTGTCAGCCTTTATTTCTCACCCTCTATTTCTCAATTTTCGTTTTACACCCTCTGTTTCACACCATCTGTTTCTCACCCTCTGGTTCAGGCACTGTTTGTCACTCTTGATTATACACACTGTTTCTCACCATCTGTTTCTCACACTCTGGCTCAGGCACTTTGTTTCTCACTCTTGGTTTTACACGCTGTTTCTCACTCTCTGGTTCATCCACTCTGTTTCTCTCTCTTGGTTTTACACACTCTGTTTCTCACCATCTGTTTCTCACTCTTGGTTTTACACACTCTGTTTCTCACCATCTGTTTCTCACTCTCTGGTTCATTTCTCTTGGTTTTACACACTCTGTTTCTCATGATCTGTTTCTCACTCTCTGGTTCATCCACTCTGTTTCTCTCTCTTGGTTTTACACCCTCTGTTTCTCACCATCTGTTTCTCACTCTCTGGTTCAGCCACTCTGTGTAAAACCAAGAGTGAGAAACAATCTGTTTATCAACCTCTATTTTCCAACCAGTTTGTCACCCTCTGTTTCTTAACCTTTGTTTCAGGCACCTGTTACTCTCCCTCTGTTTCAGGCACTCTATTTCTTACCCACTGTTTCTCACCATCTGCTTCTCACCCTGTTACAGGTAGTCTGTTTCTCAGCCTCTGGTTCTAGCACTCTGTTTATCACTCTTTGTTTTACACACTGTTTCTCACCCTCTGTTTCTTCCAATCTATTTCTCACACTCCTTTTATCACCATCTGTTTCAGGCACGCTGTATCTTACCCTCTGTTCCTCACCCTCTGTTTCAGGCATCTGTTTCTCACCCTCTTTTTCTCACTGTTTCAGGCACTCTGTTTCTTACTCTCTTTTTCTCCGCCTCTGTTTTTCCCCAATCTGTTTCTCACACTCTTCTTCTCACCATCTGTTTCTCCCCGAGTCCCTCAGTCTCTTTTCCAGGCACTCTGCATCTCACCCTGTTTCGCATTCTCTGTAACTACCCTCTGTTTCTCACACAGTGTTTCAGGTACTCTGTTTCTAACCTTTTGTTTCAGGCACTCTGTTACTCTCCCACTGATTTAGGCATTCTGTTTTTCACACTCTATTTCTCACCTATTGTTTCTCAACCTCTGTTTCAGGCACTCTGTTTCTTATCCTTTGTTTCTCACCCTCTGTTTCCAACACTCTTATCCAGACACTCTGTTTCTCACTGCTGTTTCAGGCAGCCTGTTTCACATTGTTTCAGGCACTTTGTTTCTCACCTGCTTTTTCAGGCACTCTGTTGCTCCCCCTCTGTAACTCACCCTTTGTATCTCAGACTCTGTTTCTGTCCTTCTGATTCTCACCCATTGTTTCACACCCACTCTTACACACCCTCTGTTTCTCAACCCCTGTTACAAGCACTTTGATTCTCATCCTCTGTTTCATGCCCACTGTTACTCATCCTCTGTTTGTCACCCTCTGTTCCAGACACTGATTCTCACTTTGTTTCTCAACCTGTTTCTCACCCTCTATTATAAATCCTGTGTCTTATGATTCTGCTCCACAACCACTTGATGAGATGCAGCACTTTGAAAGCTATTACTTCCAAATAAACCTGTCGGACCATAACCTGGTGTTGTGTGACTTTTAACTTTGCCTACAAATATTGAGATTGTACCTGCATATTAAAGTCTAGATCTTTAATATTTATCAGAAAGAGTAGCAGTCATAATAGCAACCGGCAGGGAACTCCACTATAAACCTTACTCCAGATGAGTGACAGCTGCATCACCCAAACACGTTGCATCACATTCATTGGGAAACTTCCTTCTCTCTTGCAGGACAAGGTGGCTTAGAAGGGTAGACAGTAGCAGTGATCGAAGTTTGTTCAGCAAAGATGCATGACTTTGTGAAATGGAAGAGATGGCAACAACACAAATCTTTTTCACCATGTGAATGGTTTGGATCTGGAACGTGGTGTTTGATAGTAAAGTGGAGACAGATTTAATCATGGTATTGAAAAAGGTGTTGGATTATTACTTGAAAATGAAAATCAAACATGATGCAAGGCTATCGGGAAAATCAATTGAGGCATTAGGGGAATTGCACTTGTGGAGTACCAGTATGGACGCGACGGGCCGAATGGCCTGGCACTGCGTTGTAACCAGTATTTGATTCTCACTCAACATCACTGATGTGCAACAGCCAAGTTTTGCAACCATTTACGTTCCAGTTTTTTGAGTGAAACGTGATCCCCAGAACCTTTGAATTCAGAAATGAGACAATCTCTAAGCCTGAATATCTTTCTCATTTTACGATTGGAAGTGGAGCAAGACCAGTACTATACTAACACAACTGTTTCAAAAAGAAAATGTACATGATTCTTCTGGCCGAACGTTCTGCCTTGCTCACTTTTAAGGGCTGATGGTAGCACATTTTGCTTTTAATTCCCAATACAGTAAACGAGTCCTCAGAAGAATCCCTTCCACACAGTACGTAATGCCTTAGCGAGGTGAGGAATATTGAGTTGATGGCGTATTTCCGCCGGAGGGTGAAACTGGTTGCACTGGCCGTCAAGCCGGAAGTGTGTGTTTGTGTGTAGGGAGTGAAGGAGAAGAAGGCGGGGGGAGGGAGGAGGACGGTTTTGGCGGTGACACAGATGAGGCCGCCGTCGCCGAGCAGTGAGCGGAGCGCGAGCGGCAGACGGTGGCCTGGGAAGCAGCGCGCGATCAGGCGCGCTCTCTGAGGGAGGTAGCGACGGCCCAACAGAAACAAGTCAGGCCCGTGGCCCCGGCCTCACGCCCTCACTCCCCTTCAAGGTTTTCCCTCCTCGTCCTCTATCCAAGCGCCGAGCTATGAGTTTAACCTCCTCCTCGCCGACGCCATCCGGATCGTTCAGCACTCGGGAGATTACATGGCGGCTGTTGCTGGGCTTTAGCGAGGAAGAATGAACCCGCTCTGCGCGCAGTATTTACGGTGAGAGCCTGAGCACTGGGCCTGCTGTTTAATGGCGGCCTGGAGCGTTGCGAGGTGTATGTATGGGGCACGGTTGGTAGTTACCTTCCCGAGGTCAGTAGCAGGCCCTGCGCCTGGGTCTCGGTTTCCGCAGTACGTGGACGTAGCGTCTCGGAGCCGCTTGGTTGCTTAGTGTCCCTGTCTCCTCTTCTTCCCCCATTGCTGCCAAATAATGAGCTGTGCTTTATCCGGTAGTAGGGCAGGACATGCGCTCAGCACCTTGCCAGATATTGTACCTTCTGTGACCCCCATCCGTAGTTTGGCGTTGCGGTTTGGCCGTTGTTTTTGGGGACACGCGTTTCGTTACTTCAAGCTTTCTGCACACGGACACGGATCAAATAGCACCAACCTCATGTACACACCTTGCAAACACGCAGGTTTCAATACCAAGTACCTTCTGGAAGTATTACTATATGCTGTACTACAGGAAACTCGAATCTAATATTTGAAGAGTGTTCTAATGTTCTTCACAGGGGTGATTTAAAAATGCCATTTTTTCACTGGTCGGTCTGACAGTTCCGAATTAGCATCATCCACCGTGGGAATCATGCACATTTTGTGATAATAGATTTTTAAGTTTCACTTTCAGAAGGAATTTTTGCAGGAAATCAGTCAATGCTTTGATAAATAGGGGGTGGAGCAGTGTGTACTACACGAGCTGCTATGATGGCGGCGACATTATCAAATTTCCCTAAATTTTGTGCTGTTAGGAATAGACAAGGGCTAAAGTGTCATTGGAGGCTTCAGATAAGGTTGCTGAGATTCAAAATGCGTTGTATGGAACTGGGGAATGCGTACAAATGTAAACCTTCGTTACAATTAACAGCGTAACTATGCTTCAGTAATTTATGTATGTTATTATGCACCTCACTTTCAGAATTTGTTTTCTGCCTGCAAGACTTAGTTTACTGACTAAAACAGTGTGCTGGATCCAGTTACATTTGTCTGAGTGTATACTTATCAATTTAAAAACTGCAGTGCAATTTCCAATGTGCAAAAATATTTTCTTTCAATAGGAGGGTAGCAACATTTCATTTTTAGGATTTAAGTAATGCTCACTAGAAAGAGTGCATATATTGTAACTGAAATGAAGAAACTGTACATACTGTAGTGAGTTGGATTTTGGAGCTTCAAACACTGAAAACATGTTGTTTGTACACATACAGTGGCTGCAGCATAAATGTAATGTGGATATAGATTACAATTACTATGTAAGCATGAAGCACTAGGCAGAATGAAACCAAGTGTTATACAGCTTAGACAGATTGTCATACTACTTGACTCACTGACAAGCATCTTGTAGAAGAAAGTGAGGTCTGCAGGTGTTGGAGATCAGAGTCAAGAGTGTGTTGCTGGAAAAGCACAGCAGGTCAGACAGCATCAGAGGAGCAGGATGAAGGGCTCTGGCCCGAAACATTGATTCTCCTGCTTCTCGGATGCTGCCTGACCTGTGTTTTTCCAGCAACAAACATCTTGTAGAAGCCTAGACACACTCTGTGGAAAGTACAATAAATAAAGCTTTTAATTCCTTGTTTAAAAATTGTTGCTGAAGCTCTTGCTTAGGAGTTCTGTGACCTTGATCCTGAAGGCCTCTAGTGTGTGTGTGTGTGTATATATATATATATATATAAAAAAAAATAATATTTTAAATGACTGCAGTTGGTGAATTCTTGGGCTTCGTCATTTTACTTTGATTGGAATTCATTTGCATTATATTGTATTTATTTATTTGCATTTTATTGTATTTATTTAACTGATGCAGGTTAGGGATGTAACAATAATTGAGAAAAATAACATCCCCTTGTAATGTGGATCTAATATCATTTGCATGTACAGCATTTTCCTCAACTCCAGAATGGTTAACACTCAGGTAAAATATGGTTTAAGTTGTCAATGTTTTATTCTACAATAAGATGAAATATAAAGAACAATGGGAAGGTTTAGAATCCATTGGTTCAGTTGATGTAACTTCTGTGCTTTGTGACAAAATAAAGATGTGATGTTACCACACGTATGTTGATCTTCTGACTTAAACACAACAAACCTGTCCAGCAGCATGTGGCAAGCAACTGTCATTGAAGCCCTGTCTCTGTGTTTCTCTGCCTGCTAGACTAGTATCTTGTTGAAAAGCCTGATTCACTACTTTGTGTATGTTTTGTATTAACATCTGCTTTGAGAAAACGCTTGACCCTCTCATCAACAGCAGTCAAAGTTTTCTGACAATAAGGAGAAGTGTATTTCCAACTATCCAGGCAAACTAACAAATTCCTCATTGCGTAGCTTTACAATGAAACAATTTCTGATTAACATATTGACCACATTTCTTTTGACACTTTAAGCAAAAACAACCTTGAATGGGATCACTTTTTAAAATCCAGTTTGAGAAGTAACCTTCTTTCCAGCACCATTTTCTAGGGGAAATGCAGGCCCCATCTAGGGAATCATGCTTAAAATTCCAAGATTTAAAAAAAATGTATAGAATGACTACACTTGAATCTTAGTGAAATCTTTGTTAATGTCTTAATTGATTAACTTCTAAAATGCAATTAAATTAAGCAAGTTGATTTATAATTAGTTTTAATCTGTTGATGATTGGACAATTCTAGGCTTAGTTCCTAAATTGAGAGTTATGAGGGAAGATTAGTTGAATTTGTTTGCCCTGTCTTGATTAAAGGGTTAATACAGTGTGGTTCAATTTTGAGAATAAGTGTGATTAGTGTAGACTTGATGGAACATTTAACCTGGCTATGATCAAGTACATAGAGCTAAATTAACTATTTTTGAACAAGACCAAAGATTAGAATAATTTTGTGTGGTGGGACAGGTGCAATTTGGTCCTAACAGAAAATGTTAATCCTGTACTAATTCCATGTTAAAATGAACTGAATAAACATCTGAGTGCAATTGTAGGTCCTTGTGTGAATTTTCCAGGTTAAGGATAAATGAAACATCTTATTGAACATGGTATTTTTGTCACAGAAGAGGAGGAAATAACATCAGTGGGAACCATACCATCAAATATAAATAGCAGGGAAGAAACTGTCTAGGAGTCTTTCTTGACTGCAGTTAGAATTAGTGTATTTTTCTAGAGTTTCTCTTGGAGAGCAGGGGTCTGCCCATAAGATGTTGTAGACTAAGTAAGGATTTAGCTTGATGGGTTCAATAGCTGCTTTCATCCTGTGCTTTGTCATGTTTGTATGATTGCATTGATGAGAGCCAAAAAAGTATCAGATTGTGATCAATGTTTTATAG
This sequence comes from Chiloscyllium plagiosum, assembly GCF_037043375.1. Lineage (NCBI taxonomy): Eukaryota > Metazoa > Chordata > Chondrichthyes > Orectolobiformes > Hemiscylliidae > Chiloscyllium > Chiloscyllium plagiosum. Next base: position 66,596,262 of record NW_028270147.1, on the reverse strand, counting down.
TGCTTATACTAATGATGGTTGTAACAGAAAAAAAAATCTTTGGTAGGAACCAGAAAATATCCCCAGGAAATTACCAGTATGTTTCAAAACCAATGTGAAATTTTGGGTTCCCCCCCAGGAACTTAGAAAAACACAAACTTAATAAAAGGCACTTGTGTTTCAAACAAAACGTTTTATCAAAAATCAGTCATAGTAATTGTTATGGTATGTTTCTTAACGTTTCAATAGTGTGAAGAATTAAGGTTTTCTCCAATTGTTCCATTTTACTACATTGTTCTTCTATAAGTCACTGTTTAAAATCTAATTTGGTTACTTCACCCAGCATCCATCTTTTGATTGATATTCATTTTCCTCAAGCTCTGAAAGATTTTCCTGTGTTGAGGGGTGACCTTATAGAAGTTTATAAAATGGATAGAGTGAATAGCCAAGATCTTTTTTTCCTAGGTTAGGGGAGTACAAACCCAGAGGTTTGGGTTTAAGGTGAGGGGGTAAAGATTTAAAAAGAACCTGAGGGTTAACTTTTTCATGCAGAATGTGGTACACGTATGTAACGAGCTGCCTAAATAAGTGGTGGAGATGGGTATAATTACAGCATTTAAAAGGCATGTGATTGGTGTATAAATAGAAGGGGTTTAGAGGGCTATAGGCGAAATGCTGGGAAATGGGATTAGATCAAATTGGGATGTCTGGTCAGCATGGACGAGTTGGACCGAGGCGTTTCCATGCTGTATGACTGTTAAAGTTTTATTGAAAAAAAACTTCTCATACTAGTCAGTTTCTTTAGAGCGAGAATTACTTATAGTCGACAATAGGGAAAAAAAAATTGGTCTAACCTGACCATCCTAGCATTTGTGCTCCATTGAGTCTTCATCCCCTCCTTCCTCATTTATCCCCTTCCATGTCTCATTTTCATCTTACTTCCCCTACTATTCACCTCAGTTGCTTCCTTTGGTAGTGAATGTCACATTCTTACCACAGTAAAGGAGTTTGGTTTGAATTCCCTAATGACTTTCTTGGCAACTATCTTACATTGGCGGTCTTTAATATTGCTGCTTCACACAAAGTGAAACACACGATGTCCACTCATCAAAACCTTTCACAATTTTAAACATTACTTTAAGCTGTAAAACTTTGCATTTTTTAAGTGTAATGAACCAGTCTGTTTATCCTTTGCTAATACGTATAAACTTTCAGTTCTGATGTGTTTTTTTTAATAATGTGAAGAGCCACTGGAATTGCGTGCACTTTGCCATGTGTAACCCAATCAATGCTTGGTACAAATTTAGTCTAACATTTCTACCTCTCGTGTGCAAGTTTAGTTTATGGTAGCTGCCTTATTAAATTAGCATCATCATTTCTGAGCTTAGTAATGATTTCGTCCAATTTTGTTGTGAAAGGCATCATAAGTAAACCTGATTATGTTTTATGCTTTCCATCTTAGTCCCAAGATATTGTGAGAATTGTAAAATGTATGGGTCTGCGATGCTATCTGAGATGCTGTAAGAATAGCATAAGTTGGATTGAAAGACAAAGCATGTCAATGTATGAAAATTTATTTTTCATGGAATCCTATAGCAATGAAGGAGGCTATTCAGACCATTCTGTGTATGCCTATTCTTTGAAGAAATATCCAATAGACCACTTTCCCATTCCTGTGTGTGTTTTTCCTTCAAGTTTTTATCCTGTTTTCTTATGGAAGTTACTGGTGAATCTGCTTCCACCATTTTCAGATGGTGCATTCTAGGTTACCACAAGTGGATTTTTCCAAAAACGATTTGTCTTTTGACAGTTCAGCTTAAATCTGTTCCTCTGATTATTGATCTTTCTGCAGTTGGAAGCAGTTTCTTCTTATTTGCTCCATTAGAATCCCAAATCATACAACTTTCTCTGCTGTAAGGAGAACAACCTTAATTTCTCACATAATTGAAGTTCCTCATCTCTGATACCATTTTAGCAATTTTGCTCTCCATCATGTCAAAGGGCCTGATATACTTATTAAACATGCATTACACTGATCTATCTGATGCCCACTCTGTTTATAAAGGCTAAGCCTAATGTCCCCACTTATAGACTATAAACTTCTTGAAAAAGTGGTGAGCTTGCCCGTTTATAAATGGTTTTCTCAACTGGTTCCACTACCTCACTTCATTTGCCCCTCTTCACTCTACCAAATGTTACCACTTCCACTTCTACATTAAATTTTTATTTATATGTCTGCTTCTTTGACCAAGTGCAAGCATCATTTTGAAGTCTGAATTTCACTGCCAGTGCAATGCCAGGTGTGTTGTTCATACCTCTTAACAGCTGACAGACTATATAAAACAGCAAGTCCCTTTGACAATTAGAGTACTAAAAGTATTCAACCAGTCCATGCTTACAGAACAATGTCTCTGATTCCATGATTAGTCATCAATTGCTGAACCATCCGAAGTGTGCTAAAAGTTACATTAACAACTAGTTTAAGATTATTATTTGTCCTTGCAATGTAGTTTACTTCCACGTGCTGAAAGCTTATATATATTCATAGACAGGGACTTGACCTTGGCAGGAGAAGGAAACTGGTCCGGGCTTTGCATGTTTTTTGAATTGACTAAAAGCACGGAAGGGCATTAGTTCCATGGTATACTCTTGATGGCTATTTCTCAACTGATCTGTGTTCCCTCCCTGCCTAAGGTGTGGTGCACAGAAGTGCTGTCAGTACTGTAGTTAATGTCTAAGCAGGCCATTTTATGACTGAAGCATTACCATTTAAATTAATTTCTGTAGCAGTTCATGGTATTTTCATGGTCAATATACCTGGACCATCAAATTTCTTTGGACCTCCACTTTTTCTAGCTTTTTGCCATTTGAAAACTACTGTTCTGTATTTAAGTTCATAGTGGATGACTTCACAAATGCCTGCATTGTTGATTCATATTGCATACGATACTACCATCAGCAAAACTGGATGTGTAGTTTTATATTTCAATATCTAAATTGTTCACAAATTTGAATATTTGAGATCCCATCTTTGTGGTACACCAGCAGTAACAGCCTTCTAATTGGAGTACCTGCCGATTATTCTTGGTCTGTTTCTTACTGCTCAGCCAATATCATCACTAGATCAATAATTTGCTTTTAGTATCATGAACTTTATTTGTAGTGAACAGTGTCTCATGAGGGACTTTCAGGATCAATTGCCTTTTAGAAGTTCATATAAGTAACTTGAATCGACGTTGTTCTGTCCAATATGTTAAGCCACCTTTTCAAAAATTTCAAACCGATCCTTCAGGTGTGACCTACCCATTATAGATCCATTCCAGAGCACACTCAGCAGCTGAACATTTTCAAGGTGCTCAGTAATCCTACCCTTAATTATTGATCCTAGCAATTTCCCAACAACAGATGTTAGGTTGGCTGGTCTATAATTCCCTTGTTCATTCCTCCCCACACTCCTTTCTAAGTAGTGGAGCAACATGCAAAGTTTTCCAACTGAAAGAAATGGTTCCCAAATATAGCAAGCATTGGGACATGGGGTTCTCACTTACTACTTGTAAAACTACAATAGAAATTATTTGGTCCTGGGGAATTACCATACTTTCACATGAATATTTCATCCATTGCTGTTATTTTGAATATGTTTTGGTGCGTTTTTACCTCTGAATGATTACTTAATGGTAAGGTCCTAGGGAGTGTTGCTGAACAAAGAGACCTTGGAGTGCAGGTTCATAGCTCCTTGAAAGTGGAGTCACAGGTAGATAGGATAGTGAAGAAGACATTTGGAATGCTTTCTTTTATTGGTCAGAGTATTGAGTGTAGGAGTTGGGATGTCATGTTGCAGCTGTACAGGACATTGGTTAGGCCGCTGTTGGAATATTGCGTGCTATTCTGGTCTCCTTCCTATCGGAAGGATGTTGAGAAACTTGAAAGGGTTCAGAAAAGATTTACAAGAATGTTGCCAGGATTGGAGGATCTGAGCTACAGGGAGAGGCTGAACAGGCTGGGACTATTTTCCCAGGAGTGTCGGAGGCTGAGGGTGATCTTATCGTGGTTGACAGAATTATGAGGGACATGGATAGGGTAAATAGGCAAAGTGTTTTCCCTAGGGTCAGGGAGACCAGAACTAGAGGGCATAAGTATAGGGTGAGAGGGGAAATATATAAAAGAGACCTAATGGGCAACTTTTTCACACAGAGGGTGGTATGTGTATGGAATGAACTGCCAGAGAAAGTGGTGGAGGCTGGTACAATTGCAACATTTGAATGGGTATATGAATAGGAAGGATATGGGCCAGGTGCTGGTAGGTAGGACAAGATTGGGTTGGGATATCTGATCGGCATGGATGGGTTGGGCCGAAGGGTCTGTTTCCATGCTGTACATCTCTATGACTCTATGGTTCCTTTGGGATGATTTGCATTTCTCCTCATTTCTACTGCTAATACTGATGTAAGGTAATTATTCAGCATGTCTGCCATTTCCTAATTTTCATTGGAGCTATTACTGTTATCAGTTCAAGTAACCCATATTACTCCTGGCCACCCTTTGAAATTTTCTCTTCATATCTCCAAATTGTCTATTTTGTAGTCCTTCACTGCTTTTTGTGATCTTTTTCCTTATTTGCCAAGATGTACACTTTGTATTTTTATTTATTTGTAATTTTAGGTGCTTTTGCTTTTAGTTTCATGTTGTCTCTTGCATCTTTAATCTTTTATGGGTGTCTTTACTGGCATGTAGTCCTCTTGTTCCTTGAAGGTATAAAATGGTTCTCTATGACAGTAAGTTCTTTTCTGAGCATCTTTCATTGATCTTGTATCCTTTTGCCATAAACAGATTTGCTTATTTTTCTGTGAATAGTTTGTTTCCCATATTTAGCTTTGCTTAAATGTAGAGTCTTATCACTTTTATATCTAGCTTTTGAACACCAAATTAGAATCTGTGATATTTCTAGTTGTTATTGCAGTTAAGAGTTTGTTTAATCTCTCCTCTTTGCTTCATCCATGGACTCCTGGAATCATTTTGGTCAATATATGCTACACCCCTTCCAATGCCAGTATATCTGTCTCAAGATGTGGAATTACTTGCACTACTCTAGATATTGTCCAATCAGAGATTTCTATCACTAAGTCATGACTCCTACCTCCTAGAATTATAATCTTATTAATTTCAAGGGCAGTATTTTACTAAACCTTTTAATTATTTTCTGGACTTGTTGGCAATTTAATGATCTGTGTATGTGGGCCTGCAAGGCTTATACGCTTAATGGTAAGGTCGTGGGGCGTGTTGCTGAACAAAGAGACCTTGGAGTGCAGGTTCATAGTTCCTTGAAAGTGCAGTCTAAGATGGATAGAATAGTAAAGAAGGCACTTCATATGCTTTCTTTTATTGGTCAGAGCATTGAGTATAGGAGTTGGGAGGTCATGTTGTGGCTGTACAGGGCGTTAGTTGGGCCACTTTTGGAATACTGCATGCAATTCTCATCTCCTTCCTATCGGAAAGATGTTGTGAAACTTGAAAAGGTTCAAAAAAGATTTACAAGGATGTTGCCAGGGTTGGAGGATTTGAACAATAGAAAGAGGCTGAGACTGTTTTCCATGGAGCATTGGAGGCTTATGGGGTGACCTTATAGACATTTATAAAATCATGAGGGGCATGGATTGGGGAAATAAGGTCTTTTTCTGGGGTGGGGGAGTGCAGAACTAGAGAACATAGGTTTAGGGTGAGAGGGAAAAGATTTAAGAGACCCAAGGAGCAACTTTTTCACGGAGGGTGGTGCATGTATGGAATGGGCTGCCAGAGGAAGTGTTGGAAGTTGATATAATTACAACATTTAAAGGGCATCTGAATGGATATATGAATAGGAAGGGTTTAGAGGGATTTGGGCCAAGTACTGGCAAATGGGACTAGATTAATTTAGGATATGTGTATGGTGTGGATGAGTTGGAATGAAGGGAGTGTTTCCATGCTGTACATCTGATTCTATGATCACTGTTGTTCTCCATTTCAAAAATGCAGTACCCTGTTTTCTCAGTTTAACCAAAGATTTTTTGAGGTCATAGAAAGAATCTTGATTTAACAGCTCATCCCTGAGACTGTACCTCTGCTGGTACAGATTCTCTCATTACTGAACTGAAGTGTCAACCAAGGCTTGTACTCCAATGTTCACCCAAAATGAATGATTTTGAACTAAGACATGACTGATACATGAGTTACCCTTATGTGAAAAAATACCTGTTTCACTGCAATAATTGGACAATGCAGTAGTTTGTTTGAGATGTTTCCTTCTCAAACTAAACACTCTCCATCCTTCAGCTTCAGACTAAAATAAAATTATTTAATATGTGAAGTATTTGTTTATTGTTGAATATATTAATAGATTTAGATTGTAGAATCCCTACCGTGCGGAAATAGGCTATTGAGTCCGCACCGACACTCTGAAGAGCATCTCATCTGGTCCCAACCCAGTCCCTATATCCTGCATTTCCCATGCCTAATCCATCCAGCCTGATCATCCCTGGACACTATGGGCAATTTAGCATGGTCAAACCACCTAACATGTATATCTTTAGGAAGAAAACTGGAGAACCTGGAGGAAACCCATGCAGGCACAGGTAGGATGAATATGTGGGGTTTGCACAGACACCTGGGGTTGGAATCAAACCCAGGTCCCCGATGCTGTGAGGCAGCAGTACTAACCACTGAGCTACCATGAATAGTTGTTACCATATTGTGACTCTAATGTGGTTCAGTAAATTGTGAAATCTCAATATTTAAGCAAATGCATAGAGAGTTTTAATTTATTCTTCCTACAGCACAGCTAAGAAGTAAAGAAGATTGGAATTTCTTGGGTTGCATTCAGAGTTATTCTGCTTGCAAATTTGATTTAAAACTTTGATCAAAGATTAAAATAATTTATCGATAACTACCTTGGTGCTTGATGGCTCTAACATTAATCAGGTGAACACTGGTGCTTTTTGGGGAGAAAAGCTTTCTGTATGATTTGTACCAGAAGATTGTCACACCCCTTACGATAGGGTATTTGAGGTCAGTAGTCACGGGCAGGGGAATGTGGCTTTATTAAAGGCTGATAAGGGGACCCAGAGGGCAAAAGTGTAGGAACCTGAACCTTTGTAACTGTCTGACATGTTTCAAGTTCTTTCAGTTGTTTGTGCAAGGGTGTAGGCTGTAGACTAGATAAGTTAACTGACTATGACAGTGATATGGGAAGTGATTCAAGTGAGGGGAGCAAAAAGGAATGTCGTAGTGGTAGGCGATAGTATAATGGGAGGTACTGACACTTCGGTACATCAAAGAGCGAGAGTTCAGAAGGCTGAATTGTCTGTCTGATGCTGGAGTACAAAATGCTTTTTCAGGGCTAAAGAGGAAATTGCATTGGGAGAGGGAGATCCAGTTGTTATAGTCCATGGAAGTACAAATTACTTAAGCAGTACAAGGAAGGAGGTCCGCATATTTTAGTGTGAGGAGCAGCTCAATAAGCAAGGTGTTGAAAGGATTAGAGGTAGGAGTGGAGTAATCAGATTAGCCATGATTTTATTTAATGATGGAGGTGCTCGAGAGGCCAGTTGCTACTCTTAATTTGTCTGAATATAAGTTGAGCAGTGTTCCGTTTTTTTTTTGTTGCAGGTATGCATAGCAACGACTGCTGCACTTGGAAGTCAGTGCGTTAATATGCGCCAGAGATAATTTCAAGATTATGGCAAACTCACATATACCTCGGTAGAGGGCAGCGAAAGTTAGAAAAATGTTTGTGCGGCTCAAAGACTGGTGCAGTAGAAGTGAATTCTACTTTGTGGGGCACTGGCACCACTGGCGTTTGTATTGTTGGGATAGTTTCAATCCGAACTGTATTGAGACCAGTGTTCCAGTAATTCACATAGCCAGGGAAGTAAACAAGTGTTTTAAACTAAACAATAGGACCCAGGGATCACATTTGGACAGTTTTCTTAGATTAAAGAATAGAGGCAAAGCAAATAGAAATGTATCCCAAAGGGAAATTATAACAGACTGTGCTATGGATAGTATATCCATTTGCTAAGAGTAAATCAATAGATAAGAATAGAGATTCTAAAATAATAAAGAACTAAACGCTCTGCATCCAAATGCACACAGCATTTAAAACAGAACAGATGAACTTGCATTTATAATGATATAACAACCATTACAGAGACACAACCACAAATTGTCACCTGGATATTGAAGAAATGTATACTTAGAGGATGGAGAACTCGAAACAGATGGAGAGGTGACTCTGCTGGTTAATATTAGTAGCAGAATAGAGAAGATTGCAGTAATTTTAGAGAACCAGCATGTAGAAATGGTTTAGGTAGTAATGAAAAATGGTAAATGTGATAAATTACTTGTGCAAGATTACTTGTGCCGGATCAATAAATCAGGGTGGAAGGAATAAATAATGGAGCTTGTCAGAAAGGTACAGCAATAATCATGTGAAATTTTAAGCTGAACAGAGCAAGAAAAATCAGGTGGTGGAACTTGGCTAGATGAGGAATTCATAGAATACTTTCAGAGTTTCTGAAAACAACCCATTCTGGAGGTAGGCAGAGAGCAGAATTTGTGGGTCCTTGCATTGTGCAACAAGAAAGATTTAACGAATAACCATTGTTAAAGCTCCCCTGGGTCGCCGTGATCGTGATATGATGGAATTTTATATTTGAGGGAGAGGATAACATTTTGAACTTCAATAAGAGCAATTGAGGGCTTAAAAGCAAAGCTAGGTAAAGAAGTAAGCGGGTAGTACAGGAGTCTTCTGTGGCTATTCCCATTTCAAGCAAGTATGGTGTTTTGGAAAATATAGGGGATGATGGACTTGCATGGGAATGCAGCACGAACAGCCAAGTTTCTGGTATCCAGATTGGCTCTAATGTAATGAGGGGTGCATCGTGTTCCAAGCGGTTGATTGTGTTATGGGACACTCTAGTCAGGGGCACAGACAGACGTTTCTGCGGTCAGCAGTGAAAAATCAGAATCATGTGTTGCTCCCTGGTGCCAGGATCAAGGGTGTCTCAGAGAGGGTTCAGAATGGTCTCAAAGGGGACAGGGCCGAGCAGAAGGTCATTGTACACATTGGTACCAACGACGTAGGAAGGGAAAAGGATGAGATTCTGAAGGGAGAATGTAGAAAGTTAGGCAGGAATTTAAAAAGGAGGTCCTCCAGGGTAGTAATATGATTACTCCATGTGCTACAAGCTAATGAGGGTAGCAATAGGAGGATAGACCAGATGAATGTGTGGCTGAAGAGCTGGTGTATGGGAGAAGAATTCATATTGTTGGATTATTGGAATCTCTTCTGTGGTAGAAGTGACTTGTACAAGAAGGGTGGATTGCACTTGAATTCTAAGGGGACGAATATACTGGCAGGGAGATTTGCGAGAGCTGCTGGGGAGGATTTAAGCTAATAAGGGTGGGGTGGGACCCAGGTAGATAATGAAGAAAGAGATTAATCTGAGACTGGAACAGTTGAGAAAAGAAGCGAGTCAGACAGTCAGGGCAGGCAGGAACAAAGCAGAGACAAAGTAGGACTGATGAATTAAACTGTGTTTATTTCAATGCAAGAGGCCTAACAGGGAAGGCAGATGAACACATGGCATAGTTGGGAATATGGGACTGGGATATCATAGCAATTACAGAAACATAGCTCAGAGATGAACAGGACTGGCAGCTTAATGTTCCAGGATACAAATGCAACAGGAATCACCGATGGAAGGCAAGAGAGGAGGGTGAGTGGTGTCTTTGATAAGGGATAGCATTATAGCTGTACTGAGGGAGGATATTCCTGGAAATACATCCAATGAAGTTATTTGGATGGAACTGAGAAATAAGAAAGGGATGGTCACCTTATTGGGATTGTATTACAGACCCCTAATAGTCAGTTGCAATTGTACCAGTCTCTACCACTTCCTCTGGCAGCTCATTCCATACACTTATCACCTTCTGTGTGAAAAAGTTGCCCCATAGCTCTCTTTTATATCTTTTCCTACTCACTCTCGTTCTGGACTCCCCGACACCAGGGAAAAGACTTTGCCTATTTACCTTATCCATGTCCCTCATAATTTTGTAAACCTTTATAAGGTCATCCCTCAGCCTCCGACACTCCTGGGAAAATAGCCCCAGCCTGTTCAGCGTCTCCCTATAGCTCAAATCCTCCAATCCTGGCAACATCCTTGTAAATCTTTTCTGAACCCTTTCAAGTTTCACAACAACTTTCCGATAGGAGGGAGACCAGAATTGCACGCAATATTCCAACAGTGGCCTAACCAATATCCTGTACAGCCGCAACATGACCTCCCAACTTCTGTATTCAATACTCTGACCAATAAAGGAAAGCATACCAAACGCCGCCTTCACTATCCTATCTACCTGCGACTCCACTTTCAAGGAGCTATGACCCTGCACTCCAAGGTCTCTTTGTTCAGCAACACTCCCTAGGACCTTACCATTAAGTGTATAAGTCCTGCTAAGATTTGCTTTCTCAAAATGCAGCATCTCACATTTATCTGAATTAAACTCCATCTGCCACTTCTCAGCCTATTGGTCCATCTGGTCCAGATCCTGTTGTAATCTGAGGTAACCCTCTTCGCTGTCCACTGGACCTCCGATTTTGGTGTCATCTGCAAACTTACTAACTGCACCTCTTATGCTCACATCCAAATCTTTTATGTAAATAACAAAAAGTAGAGGACTCAGCACCGATTCTTGTGGCACTCCACTGGTCTCAAGTCTGAAAAACTCCAGTCTGAAAACAACCCTCCGCCACCATCTCTGACTTCTACCTTTGAGCCAGTTCTGTGTTCAAATGACTAGTTCTCCCTGTATTCCATGAGATCTAACCTTGCTAATCCGTCTCCCATGGGAAACCTTGTCGAACGCCTTACTGAAGTCCATATAGATCACATCTACCACTCTGCCCTCATCAATCCTCTTTGTTACTTCTTCAAAAAACTCAATGTGGGCGGCATGGTGGCAAATGTGGGCGGCATGGTGGCACAGTGGTTAGCACTGCTGCCTCACAGCGCCTGAGACCCGGGTTCAATTCCCGACTCAGGCGACTGACTGTGTGGAGTTTGCACGTTCTCCCCGTGTCTGCGTGGGTTTCCTCCGGGTACTCCGGTTTCCTCCCACAGTCCAAAGATGTGCAGGTCAGGTGAATCGGCCATGCTAAATTGCCCGTAGTGTTAGGTAAGGGGTAAATGTATGGGTGGGTTGCGCTTCGGCGGGTCGGTGTGGACTTGTTGGGCCGAAGGGCCTGTTTCCACACTCTAATCTAATCTAATCTAATCTAATAATCAATCAAAGTTTGTGAGACATGATTTCCCATGCACAAAGCCATGTTGACTATCCCTAATCAGTCCTTGCCTTTCCAAATACATGTATGTCAGGATTCCCTCCAACAACTTGCCCACCATCGACGTCAGGCTCACTGGTCTATAGTTCCCTGGCTTGTCCTTACCACCCTTCTTAAACAGTGGCACCACGTTTGCCAACCTCCAGTCTTGTGGCACCTCACCTGTGACTATCGATGATACAATCACTTCCCTAGTTTCCCACAGAGTTCTCGGGTACACCTCATCAGGTCTTGGAGATTTATCCACCTTTTATGGACAAAAGGGTCACTGGGGAGCAAATAGCGTCCCTCAAAGATGAGCCAGGCAGCCTTTGTCTGGAGCCGCAAGAGATGGGAGAGACACTAAGAGTATTTTGCATCAGTGTTTACTGTGGAGAAGGGCATGGAAGATATAGAATGGAGGGAAATAGATGGTGACATCTTGAAAAATGTCCATATTACAGAGGAAGAAGTGCTGGATGTCTTGAAATGCATAAAAGTGGATAAATCTCCAAGACTTGATGAGGTGTACCCTTGAACTCTGTGTGAAACTAGGGAAGTGATTGCTGGGCCCTTTGCTGAGATATTTGTATAATCGATAATCGCAGGTGAGGTGCCAGAAGACTGGAGGTTATTTAACAAGGGTGGTAAGGACAAGTCAGGCAACTATAGATCCATGAACCTGACTTCTGTGATGGGCAAGTTATTGGGGGAAATCCTGAGGGATAGGATTTACGCATTTGGAAAGACAAGGACTGATTAGGGACAGTCAACATGGCTTTGTATGTGGGAACATGATTTAGTTTTTTTGAAAATAGTAATAAAGAGGATTGGCAGAGCAGTGGATGTGATCTACATGGACTTCAGTAAGGCATTTGACAAGTTTCCCCATAGGAGATTGGTTAGCAAGATTAGATCTCACGGAATAAAGGGAGAACTAGCCATTTGGATACAGAACTGGCTCAAAGGTAGAAGACAATGTGGTCATGGAGGGTTGTTTTTCAGACTAGAGGTCTGTGACCAATGGAGTGCCACAAGGATCAGTGCTGGGTCTACTACTTTTCGGCATTTATATAAATGGTTTGGATGTGAACATAGGAGGTATAGTTAGTAAGTTTGCAGATGACACCAAAATTGGAAGTGTAGTGGACAACAAAAGAAGGTTACCTCAGAGTACAACGGGACCTTGGTCAGATGCACCAATGGGCTGAGAAGTGGCAGATGGGGTTTAATTGAGATAAATGCAAGGTGCTGCATTTTGGGAAAGCAAATGTTAGCAGGACGTATACACTTAGTGGTAAGGTCCTCAGGAGTGTTGCTGAACAGAGACCTTGGAGTGCAGGTTCATAGCTCCTTGAAAGTGGAGTCGCAGGTAGATAGGATAGTGAAGGAGATGTTTGGTACACTGGCCTTTATTGGTCAGAGCATTAGTCAGAGTATAGGAGTTGGGAGGTCATGTTGCGCGTGTATAAGACGTTGGTTCGGCCACTTTTGGAATATTGTGTGCAATTTTGGTCTCCTTCCTTTTGGAAAGTTGTGAAACTTGAAAGGGTTCAGAAAAGATTTACAAGGATGTTGCCAGGGTTGGAGGATTTGAGTTATAGGGACAGGTTGAATAGGCTGGGGCTGTTTTCACTGCAGCGTTGAAGGCTGAGGGGTGACCTTATAGAGGTTGGATATGATAAATAGACAAAGTCTTTTCCCTGTTTTGTGGGAGTCAAGAACTAGAGGGCATAGGTTTAGGGTGAGAGGGAAAAATATAAAAAGGACCTAAGGGGCAACGTTTTCACATAGAAGGTGGTGCATGTATGGAATAAGCTGCCAGAGGGAAGTGGTGGAGGCTGGTACGATTGCAACATGTAAAAGGCATCTGGATAGGTATATGAATAGGAAGAGATTAGAGGGATATGGGCCAAGTGCTGGCTAATGAGACTATCTGGTCGGTATGGATGAGTTGGACTGAAGGGTCTGTTTCTGTGCTGTACATTTCTATGTCCCTTTAAATTAGATTAAAAGAAAGGTTAATAGAGATGCAGTGGCAGATATTTTAGGAGATATTTCAAAATAGACCAAAGAAGTACATTGGAATGAGGGAAACTTCCATGGGTAGCACCCACTATCTTATTTTCTCGACACTCATTTCACCTCTTTCTACTGCTCCATCTCCTTCAAGTCACAGTTATTATCCCCACTGCCAGCCCTGCTCCTTTCTGCTTCTCCTTTGTTTTTGCTGCTGTTATTCCCACTCCTGGTCTTCCTCCTTTCCACTGATACCTAGTTGTGTTCTCACTACTTTATTTCTGCTACTTGTCTCCCTTTGTGCTGTTCTGTTGCATTTGAGGAGCTTAGTGTTCTGTTTCTGTTGATACCACAGAAATATATCTAAATTAGGAAGCAAACTCAATTATTAATCTCGGGGTTATTTTCTGAGCCTTGTACGTATTGGCATTGGGCAACAAAAACTAGGCTGAAAAAGCTATATCTGCTCCTGGTTTGCATGTTCTGTTGACTGTGTGCAGTTCAGGGTTTGGTTTCTGTGACTGTAATTCTGAGTCCAAGCTGGAGTCTTACATTTATACTGCACCTAAATAAATGTTCCTGATGTACCAAAATAGTTCCTTCATAATTACTTTGAAGTCAGGAGTATGGCAACAAATTTGAGGAATGGACAGACCTTACTTTATTTTTGTATTTTGATTGTACAATGGATGTTGGCAGGTCACTGGAAGAACTCTAATAATGGTGTAGATCTTTAATGTCCGCCCGAAGTGCAGGATCATGCAGTCAGGGCTTTTGAATGTTTCATCTAAAAGGTAACATTTCCTTAATGCTATATTCCTTGGAATGAAATTAATTTCATGATCTTCTCGTTCAGGAGGCAAATGATCGCAATTGAATGAAACCAATTTGTATTTTAAAGTTTACTTTTGTAAATTATTCCTAATTTTAATTATTGTTTACCTTGGGGGTCTCTGTTGTCAGCTGGGGCCCTTCTAGTTTGGATGGAAAACCCCACTATCCTCCCACCAGGAGGAATTAAGGTTCACCTATGTGATTTGGGTGAACTTTTCAAAAGTGGTACTATATGCAGGAGTCCCACATGAAATGCTCAGGTCGGGAGTTGAGGTGACTATTGTTGTAACACTGAGCATCTCAATTTTTAACTGTATAAATCCTTGTGATTTATCAACAAAGTGTTTACTCCAATTTCTAACCAAATCTTAATGAACATTAGCTAGTTTTAGTCTGTTTTGCCTGTTTTTGTGTGAAAATGTCTTCTAGTTTTTCTGTCTTACTTGAGCTTAAAACAGAATGTGCTGAGATGAAGCAACATCAATGGTGATATGATTTGGAGTTGCCGATGTTGGACTGGGGTGGACAAAGTTAAAAATCACACAACAGGTTTTAGTCCAACAGGTTTTTTTGAAAGCACTAGCTCTTGAAGCACTGTTTCTTCATCAGGTGGTTAGAAACAGTTAATGTTTCAGATCCTTTGTCAGAACCAACTTGAAATGTCAACTGCACAAATGCTACTTGACCTAAAGAGTTTTTCAGGCACTTTCAGTTATATTTCACATATCCAAGAAGTGTCATATTTTGGCATCTCATTTGAGGTGTTCTAACTTTTAATTATACTCTTAACTAATGTGCAGGATTAAATCTCCTATTTGAATAGAAATGGTGTGCAACAATATGGGGAAAAAACAGGAGATTGCTATTAGGTAATAGAGCCATTGCGGACGTAATGGGCTGACTGACCTCCTTTTGTCATAACAGTTGTGTTTTTGCGACTTAGCCTTGCTCAGGTGTATTTAGACTGGAGTGGACCACAGCAGCTGCTGACTGATCTCAATTCCAATATTGTAATTTTATTAACCAAAAAATGGATTGTTTACAAACTCAATCCCAGATGGTTTCAGATTGCCCTCTGTCTACTTTGTTGATATAAAATTTCAGAATTTGAGATTTTAGATATTGCCAGCTTAACTTTGTAAACTTCATAATCATTAATGTTCTTGACTGATTTTTCACTCCTCTTGGTATTGGTTAGTTGTGGCTTTCTTCCATTTGATATTGTTACACCTGATAGCAGTTTGGTAAAGGACAAATTTCAAAATTCTTGAGTCTAATAGTAGTAGTGTCCCTACCTCTGGGCCAGAAGGTCAAATCCCATCTGCCATGTCTGAATAGATTGACTAAAATTAAATAAGGAAGCTCCATGTGAAGAACGATTTATTGTTGGGCTGGTACTAGTGGAAATAGCATCCTTGGTGATTGAAGAGGCTGTAATGGGGGTGTAAGTAACGAGCGAAAATGGGTATATTATTCTTCCCAAATAAGTCTGATCTTCTGAAACAGTTGAACATAAAATTTTCAGGTGAAATATTTTGAACCATAATTAACTACTAGGAACACTTCAAGCAAAGTCCATTCTTTAAGACTCCATCTCAAATCTTGCTTATGTGCTGTAAACGTGTATCAACCAACAGCAATTGTGCATGTTATTTAAGTCTTAAGAAATTCTGTGCAAATAGATAGCTAAACTACTGAATTTTATTACTCTTATTTTCTCTACATCTTCATTTATATTTGTACCCCATACCACCTCTTATAAGATGGAAGACAAACGTTAATTTTCTTTAAAAGTTAATATTTTACAGAAATTTGGTTCCGTACCAGTGACTTTTACATTTAAAAGTAAAACAAAACTTTACAGGGGACCTCGATTATCTGGCATTCGATCATCTGAACAAGATCGCAAGGTGCTTGACTAAACTGTGTTATCCAGCATTTGATTATTTGAACATTATAGTTATCCAAACAAAATACTCCCCAGCCGTGTCGTTCGGATAATCGAGGTTCTTCTATTTCCTAATCAGGTTTGGAAAGTAAATTGATTGAGTTTTTCTACTTTTTAAATTGCAGTGCTCTCAGTACTTTATTAATTTTTGATTTTTCTGTTCTCTGTGGACACCACTGACCAAGCAGAGTTTGTTGAACATCGCTGAGGGCCATGTAACAAGCTTCTGCTCTTGAATTTAACTGGTGAACTAGATGGATTTATATTGTAATCCTATGGTCATTTTCTGGTTGCTTGCTTTTAAATTACCAGATTTTAAAGCCCTATTTATAAGTTTCCGTTGGTTGAATTTAAATTCATCGCTCCCTGGGAATTATAAGTGACCGTGCACATTAGGTTACTGGTCCTGTAATGTACAGTAACTGTATGCAACAAATTGTTAAGATTGAATGTACAAAATAGGTAAATACACTTTTATATCTGTGTATTCCTTCTAATTATCTGGCAGTGGACCTCCACCTAAATTGCCTTTTTAGTTATTTTGTCCCAGTATAAGTTTGCACTGATCCAAATCCTATGTCTGGTAACTGCTATGAGTTAATAATATTGCTGCTGTGTCCATAAGAACATAAATAAGAATAAAACACTGGGAACAGAAGTAAATTAAATGGTCCCACGTGCCTGCTGTTTCTTTCACTATAATCATGGCTGATCATCAGCCTTAAATCCACTTTCCAACCTGCTAATTGTATCTCTTGATTCCAAGGATGGTTCAAAGTCTGTTGCAGACTTAAACATATTAATTGATGGAGCAGTCACAATTTTCCAGGTGGACAGATTCAAAGATTCAAAACTTTTTGCATGAAGGTATTTCTTTTCGTTTTGATCTAGATTGAGCCCTTATCATGAGATTGTGCTCCCAGATTGTAGGTTTGCTAGCCAGGGCAAACAACTTGTTAGCAGTGTACCCTATAAAGTTTATATGGCAACTGCTATGAACATGTAGAGTTTCGCCCTGTTCCAAATGCTGTTTCAGCAACTTTGAGGAGCAAAAAGGGAATTGAAAATTATACGATCCATTTTGCATTAAATGTTAATTAAATTATGCAATACCGTTTTCTGTTGAGTTAGAGCAAATCCTGTTCTATTTCACTGAAAGACCACTAGATTGGGATGATTATTTATAGGTGATTACTTTTATTTTGTTGCACACATCATCTTAATTAATTGAAGCTGATCTTGCCTGTGTATATAATACTTTCAATTGTCTACATTAAAATGCTGCAAAAAATGTGCAATTATGGGTTTGATATTGATCAAATATCATGAAGGCATGTATGTGTAGTCAATGGATTTAGTAGAGCTTTCAAGGTTGTTAGACCCCCTCATGGAAGAAGGTCTGCGCAGATGTGCTTGAACCATTAACCCTGGGGTGACTTTTTTAAATGCCTGGGCTCCTCAAGTGGGGTAAAAGACTCTGGACTGTCTACCAGTATCTTTGTAGAGGCTGGTCTGCTGTGAATGGATTGGGGGAGGAGGGGTTTGGGAAAAAGGAACATTTCTGTGAAGGGAGAGGGACCTCAATGGTTGTCACTTTCAGCCAAGCTCTGTTTGTCCAAACTTATGTGATTATGTTAAATAATTATGCAATGTGCTTTATTATATTTTCATGTACTATGGATCAACATATAACATGAACTTAAGTTGTGCTGAAATTTGCTATACTTTGCCTTTTTTTTTGGTGCTGTTTTATTTGCTCCTGTCTGGGGTCATGCTAATGTTCAAGAGTTTTCAATGTGAGCATCTGTTGTGAGGTCATCATTTGACCATTCTTCCTTATTTGCAAGTTTTGAGACGATTTGTAGCTCCGGTTGAGGTTCTGGATGTAAGTTTGCCTGCTGAGCTGGAAGGTTTGTTTTCTGTCGTTTCGTCACCATACAAGGTGATGACATCAGCGAGCTTCTGATGAAGCACTGGTGGTATGGCCTGCTTGTTATGTGTTTAGGTTTCCAAGGGCTGGTGATGACATTTCTTGTGGTGATGTTTCCAGTTCTTTTTCTCGGGGGTGGTAAATGGGTTCCAAGTCAGTGTTTGTTGAGCGAGTTCCGGTTGGAATCCCGTGGTTTGAGGAATTCTCGAGGTTGGGATGATTGCTTCTTTAATTCAGTATTTGGTCTGTGTCTGTTATTTTCCTATAGACGCTGGTTTGAAGTTCCCCATTGGCTGTTCACTCTACTGCCACATCTAGCAATGGCAGTTTGTTGTTGTTCTCATCTTTAGTGAATCTTATGCCAGTAAGGGTATTGTTAATGGTCTTGAAGGTTTCCTTTAATTTGTTTCGTTTAGTGATGACAGAGGTGTCATCCATGGAGCAGACTCAAAGTTTGGGTTGGATTGTTGGCAGTGCAATAAACTGCCATTCCTAGATGTCGCAGTAGAGCGAACAGCCAATGGGGAACTTCAAACCAGTGTCTACAGGAAAACAACACATGCGGACCAAAAACCGACCTACAGAAGCAACCATCCCAAAATCCACAAACAAAGCTGCATTAGAACGTTATTTCAATGAGCTACCATACATCGCAGCGCAGAGGAAAATCGCCTATACAGTGTACTCAAAAAGAATAGATACCCAATGAACACAGTCTGCTGATTTTCTCAGCAACAAACCCAAGCAAGCATACAAAATGCATCCAGAAACCCTAGCCACTCTCCCCTACATCAAGGACATCTCAGAAATGACTGCCAGACTAATCACACCTCCTTGGCATCATGGTAGCCCACAAACCCACCAACACACTAAAACAGCAGCTAATGAACTTGAAAGACCCTACACAGACAACAAGCCAAACAAATGTCATTTACAAAATACCTTGCAAGAACTGTAACAAATTGTAACTGTATTGGCCATACAGGCAGAAAGCTAGCCACCAGGTTACATGAACATCAACTAGCCACAAAAAGACATGACCCACTCTCACTAGTATCTTTACATACAAATGAGGAAGGACTCCACTTCAACTGGGACAACACATCTATCCTAGGACAAGCCAAACAGTGATATGCACGAGAATTCCTTGAAGCAAGGCATTCCAACCAGAACAAATACATTGACCTGGATCCCATTTACCACCCCCTGAGAAAAAGAATAGAATAGGAAATGATATTGCCATCAAAAATGATGTCACCACAGAAAATGACATCACCAGACCTGAGAAACATATACACACATTTAAAATGGGCCATACCACCAGTGCTTCATCTGAGGCTCACTGATGATTTTACCTAGTATGGTGACGAAATGTCTGAAAACAAACCTTCCAGCTCAATAAACTTCCAGATTCTTAGCTATCCTTAAAGAATTATATTGAGTCATTTTGGAAACTGTTTGCAAAGCACCGCTCTAAGCTTTTGCTTTGTTTTGCATATATAAGTCTTATGTCTACTAATTGCATTGAATATTGAAATGTCAAAGTCACTTTCATGGTTTGATACACAGGCATTGAAACCAGTGGATCAGTCACACTAAACAGGGAAATCTCATGTTTCTGTTCACTTGAAGTCATTTAATTCACTAACTTGAAGTGGTCCAGAAGTCTTTGAATTCACCACATATCATTAAAAAGTGCTATAATTAAAGGATCCTTGTCACCAAAGAAATTTAGACATTTTGCATTTGAGCTACCAACTTTTTTTGGCTTCAACCAGTCTCGCCACGTAAGTAAATTATTTGCTCACACCAGAGTCCCAAATTTAGACCATTTCCATATTGTAAACATTAATACTACAAGATAATATGCTTGCTTACTTGAAGCTTTGTGATGTCTTTTAAAATAATCACAAGTTTTGAGTACCTATTTTTTGTCTTTCTTCTAAATTAATCAATCAAAATTGTGATATAAAACTTCTAAAATTACATTTGCTTCTGCTTATAATCATGTATGCCCAATTAACCATTTTGTTTTTTGCAACCTGATCCGTCACCTTCAGTAATTTGTGAACATAAACTAACCAACCCTCCTGGTCCCTCTTTTCCTGTGTGCTTTATTTTGCGTCCCCTCATTCATAGAGTGATAGATGTACAGCACAGAAACAGACCCTTCGGTCTAGTTCTTCCATGCCAACCAGATATCCCAACCCAATCTAGTCCTACCTGCCAACACCCTGTCCATATTCCTCCAAGCCACTCCTATTCATATACCTACCCAGATGCCTTTTAAATGTTGCAATTGTACTAGCCTCCACCACTTCCTCTGGCAGCCAATTTCACACATGCACCACCGTCTGTGTGAAAAGGTTGCCCCTTAGGCCTCTTTTATATCTTTCCCCTCTCACCCTAAACCTATGCCCCCTAGTTCTGGACTATTTACCATATCCATGATCCTCATGATTTTAAACCTCTATAAGATCACCACTCAGCCTCTGACACTCCAGTGCAAAGAGCTCTAGCCTATTCAACCTGTCCCTTTGGCTCAAAGCCACCAGCCCTGGCAACGTCTTTGTAAGTCTTTTCTGAACCCTTTCAAATTTCTTTCTGCTCCTCCAAGCAAACTCCTTGCTCTTTTCTACATTAAAGTTCGGTTCCTGATGAAGGGCTTTTGCCCGAAACGTCGATTTTGCCTGTCCTCGGATGCTGCCTGAATTGCTGTGCTCTTCCAGCACCACTGATCCAGAATTAAAGTTCATCTGCCAACTGTCTGCATGTTCTTCCAATCTATGTTTTTTTTGACTGCTATCTTTATCTTTCAATTCATAATATTTGCCAAGTTTTATTTTGACATATTCAAGTTTTGAAATTTTCTAATCATTCTTTTCAACGATATTATCACACACCTTTGGAGCAGGTCAGAATTAGAATTTTGAAGTTATCCCCTACACACCAAAGTCTAGATCATTACTTTAGATGATGAAAATCAGTAGGTCTCATCCAGAGTCTTGGGGAACTCCACTACTCATTTTTCTTCAATCTGAAAAACAACTGTACAACATCCTGATGTTCAACCAGCCACATATCCATGAAGAATCATATCCAGTTTCTCTTCCATTTATGACAAGTCTGTAATATGGCACTTCTGGAAATCTGTGTATGCCATTTCAACTGCATTGCTGTCATCAATCCCCTCTGCTATCTCATCAAATATATTCAAATCGGCTCGGTTAAATGTGATTTGCCCTTGACAATTCAACTGGCTTTCCTTAATTAATCCACATTTGACTAAATGTGCTATTTTTTCCTGCATTATTGTTTGTTTCAATAGGATCTTCTACTGTTGAGCTTAAACTGGTTGGCTTGCAGCTCTTGGTTTATCTCTCTACCTTTTTAAACAGGGATGTATCATTTTCAATTCTTCTGGTCTCACTCTGAAACCTATTGTTACTTTTGAAAATCCAAATACATCATGTCCATTCAAAGCTTCGGTAGATGTATCAAATGTTATTTTCCTTTCATGTCAACTTTGTCTAAAAATCATAAACTGTTGGATAAACGTAGGTTTGAAGCAGCTGTGAAGATAGAAGCAGAGTTAATGCTTCAAGCTTAGTATGACTTTTTAGAACTGAAATGCGCTGGAAAATGATAGCTATAGAAGCTCTTACAGTCCACTTATATATACCTTTCAACATTACACTCCTACTTCCCTTTTAATCAATCTCTTGTTCTGCTTTTGTTACATTTTAAACTGGTCACAGTCCTCAGGTTTGCTATCTTTTCTATCAACTTGATGTAACTCCTCTTTGGATAAAATACTATTCTTAATTTCTTTTGTTAGCCGCAATTAAGCCACTTTTTCCAGTTGTGACTTGCATTGATTTGATTTAGTTATTGTCACATGTAACTTGTTACAAAATAGTGTATTGTATTAGTGTCACCACTTTCTGCCACCTTAAAACAACTGGGAAAATAAATCAAAACACAAGATATAAAGGCAGGAAGGGCCTGGTGGCCAGGCATGAGTCCCCTTCACCATGCCACTGCTACTAGAGTGAAAGTGGCTATGCTTCAATATCATCCTGCCTCCGCCAGCATAACTGGTGCCATCTTACACACTTAATTACAAAACCATAATTAAAAAACCCAACAGAAATAAAGGAACAAAGCCAAAAGGAATGAGAGGTCCAGATATTTAAGTCTTATCTCCATGCAGGCACCTGGGTCAACACACATCCTGGAGTCTCTGGTTGGACAGTGTGTTTATTGACGCTACCACCTCCTATCTCCTGCTGCACCTACCACCTTCGATTCTATAACTACTAATGCCATAATGCAGAACCCACTTGCAGCCTCTGATTGCTGGATCCTGGAACATGCTCCGGCAGGGCCTGCTCACAGACTCCAATCACGGAATCCCAAAACATGCTCAGGCAGAACTGCAGTCGCCGGATCCCAGAGCATGCTCGGGCAGGGCACATCACCAATGTCTTGCCAAAACAAAGGCTTTAAATAAAAGGAGGAGGGGAAGAAAAGGCAAAAAGAAAGAAAAACAGATAGAAGTGATCGAAGTCAGGAACTCAAATGCAGTGCTGCTACTCTGCTGCCGTCTTGGGACTGAAAAGAAATTTGTACTGCATGCATTCCTGACCTATTCGTCATTACTATCATTCCTTTCAATAAAGTTATCCAATCTTGTATGGCCATCACTCCCCATATATTTTGAGGTTTCCTTTGTTTAGATTTAGAGCCATCATTTCAAGATTGGACCACTTCACTTTTCATCCCAGTGAAGAATCCTATCATGTTATGGGCACTCACTGCTTGTGAAGCCCACGCAATATTATTAATTACGCTTTCTCATTGAACAATACCAAATCTAGGATAGTCTGTTCCATGCTTCTTCAACCTTGGTGTAAAATAACAAGCTTTTACACTGCAGGATTGAATGATTCCGTATTGTTGCAAATGTTTGTCCAGTCTATATGCATATTAAGTTGATCCATGATTGCAGTAGTACCTTTTGTTACTTGTTTTTTTTTGTTTAGTCATACAGTATAGAAGTGGCACACCATCTTGAATGTTATGCTGTTTCAAGTGTTTATCCATGTACTTGCTAAAGATTGAGGTTTCCTGCCTCTACTACCTTCCCAGGCATTGCATTCTAGATTTCCAACATCCTCTGCATGAAATCATTTTTCCTCCAATCCTCTGTGAGCCATCCGTCCTTCCCCTTTTAAATTATGCTCCCTCATTATTGATACTTCAACTAAGGGGAACAGCTTATCCACCTCAATCAGTGGCCCCTTTGGCCTTCTCTGCTGTAAAGAAAACAACCTGAGCCTATCTAGCCTCGCTTTAAAGTGCTCCAACCCAGAAAACATATGGAGAATCTCCTAAAGCAGCCACGTCAGTGCAGTTACATCATTCTTATAATGCGGAGGTGCACTTGTTGGACTGGGGTGGACAAAGAATCACACCATGCCAGATTATAGTCAAACAGATTTATTTGGAAGTACTAGCTTTTGGAGTGCTGCTCCTTCATCAGGTAGCTGATAAAGGAGCAGTGCTCTGAAAGCTAGTACTTCCAAAAAAACCTGTTGGACTATAAATCAGGTATTGAGTGGTTCTTAACATCGTTTTATTGTGCAGTGACCAGAACGATACACAGTACTTCAGCTGTGGCCTAGCCAAAGTTTTGTACAGTTTCACCTTCCTGCCCATGTGATCTGTGCCACAGCTGATAAAGGCAATTGTTCCATATGCTGCCTTAACTACCCCTTTAACCTGTCCTGCCATCTTCAGGGATCTGTGAACTGGCAAGGGGCTACTAGTCTTACATATTTTATTTGGCTTTGGAAAGGGAGAAACACTTGTAGGCTCACCTTTTGGATATTTCAATATATTGAGAGCACTATATCAGCACAAGTTGTAATTTGCATAATATGTAAGGTTAGACAATATTTCACTTCACTGGCACTATAGTTGTCTGTTTCATAAAGGAAGCTTTGGATGTTAGCGAGATATTCTAAACCACGTGTATTAACCACCTGTTTGAATTTATTCCTCTAGGGGAACTGAGATTAGAAAGATCAATTGAAGTGCAGATGTAGCTTTTGTTTTTACTCAGTCTTAGTATATGGGCATCACTGACCGTCAGCATCTAATGCCCATCCTTAATTGCCCACGGAACAGTTAAGGGTCAATCATAGTACTGTGGGTCTGGAGCCACATAGTCCTGACGAGACCCTAAAGGATATTAGTGCATGGGATAGGTTTTTACAATAATAGTCAGAGATTACACAATTGCCATTAGGCTAGTTTTTAAATTGCAGACTTTCTAAATTGAATTCAAATTTTACCATCTGCCACGGTTGCATTTGAACCAGTGTTCTAGAACATTAACTGGGGTTCTGTATTGCAAGTCCTGTGATATTACCATTCACCATGATGTCTCTTGACTGTTACAGTGAACAAATGAAGAGGTGTTGATTTTTTTTCCTCGCTCCTAACGTAAACAAAGGTACAAACCACTATAAGTGCAGGCCCAAGTCTTTCTCTCCACCCTCTACCTCCACCTTACAATTCTCCAGACTAATATGGTGACAGTTGTAATTTGATTTATCATCAAACAAGACTAAAGTGATTAGTGCGCAGTTAGAAAGCTACACTAACTAATTTTATTACTTGAAATAGATATTGTCCCTGTAATTTGTTTTTGTTAGCTTTCCTATGTTATTTCAGCAAAAATTTCAAAGTTATATTTTAGAGTTGGTTAGGTACCATTCCTTGTCTGTATAATAATGTAACACTTGCATTTATGTATATTTAAGGATCACAAAATATTTTTGTACCTTTTTCGAAGTACAGTGACAACTGTTGGGATTTGTGGCTGATTCAGAAAATTTTAGTCCTGAAGTCTAAACGTTAATGTGTATGGGTGGGTGAGTTCCATGTCTTGGAGACTGCCTTCACAGAGTTGTTACAATGCAGAAAGGACCTGCCTACATCATGCCTGCCTTAGGGTCTATTGCCTAGCACCTTTTTTTTTCTGCACACCATTTATGTCCAAATAGTGGATTTAATTCTCCACATGATGAATTACTATAATTATTGACAAAACATGAATAAGAAGCTAAAAATACCTCGTTGGAAATCTGAAAGTGCTGAAATTGCTGTTCAGGTCCAGTGCCATTTGTGCAGAATAAAAGAGTTGACATTTCAAGTATTTGTGCAATATTAGTTGTTTCTGTCACTTTAGATGCTCATCACATATCTGATCTGAAATATTTTCAGCATGTTCTGTTTCAACTCCAACAAAACACAAATAGAGGACATTTTTGTGCACAAAAACAGGTGGAACAGAAGAAAAGCAGTCACTCTTTATCGAGGTTTGGTTAGAAATTGGGCTAAATGCTTTATTGGTGAGTCACATGGACTTGTACAGTCAAACTTGACATATTTAGTGTTAGAATGCTAATGCTCATAGTCCTGCAATCATTGACTGTAATTACCTCAGTTCTGAACCTGAGTACTTCATGTAGGACTCCTGTATATATTACCACCTTGTAAAAGAGAGGGGAAACCTCACTCTCTCTCCACTGCTTGTCTGCTTGCTTTTCTTTTTGAAATAGATGCCTAATGATAAAGGATATGTGGGAAGACCACCATTCACTGAGAATGATAAAGATATCGACAGGTTACACTAGTGATGAGGATACAAATCAACCACTGAACAACTGTATTCTTAGTTTAGGACTTTCATACCTCAAGAACTGTTAAGAACTTTCTCTAACTGTGTAACCTTCATTTTTCCCTGTCTGTACCAGATACATGCACTTTTAAACTTATTACCTATGTTTGATGTGTTTTATTATTTATGTCCTTTGGGTTAGTAGGTAGTAAAATTTCTCTTATTCACTTGAAAATTTGGTAATTGGCACCATTATTATTGAGCAAACTATATTTTAATTGGACTGTGATAGCTGTGCGCTAAAAAGATGTTTAAGATATTTTGGACTGCAGATGCTGGAGATCAGAGCTGAAAAATGTGTTGCTGGAAAAGCGCAGCAGGTCAGGCAGCATCCAAGGAGCGGGAGAATCGACGTTTCGGGCATAAGCCCTTCTTATGCCTGAAACGTCGATTCTCCTGCTAGGATGCTGCCTGACCTGCTGCGCCTTTCCAGCAGCACATTTTTCAGCTCTGATCTCCAGCATCTGCAGTCCTCACTTTCTCCTAGTTGATTTTAACCTACTGCGAATCCTCTCACAAGGATGCCTTCCTTGAAGAAGCTCTCTTCCTCCCTCTATAATTCCTGAAGAAGGGCTTATGCCCGAAACGTCGATTCTCCTGCTCCTTGGATGCTGCCTGACCTGCTGCGCTTTTCCAGCAACACATTTTTCAGCTTTAAAATATTTAGGTCTGGCAGCATCGTGGAGAGAAAGTAGAGTTAATGTGGGAAGAAGGGTCACTGAACCTGAAACATTAACTCTGTTTTCTCTCCGCCAGGTACTGACAGACCTGAGTCTTTCCAGCAATTTCTGTTTTTGTTTCTGATTTCCAGTATCGTTTTTTTTTAATTGAAAATATTTGTTGCGACCAACCCACGCTAGCATTGCCTTGTAATTACACATTAGTATTGCAGCAGGTAATAGAGTTCAGTAGATCTTGTAAGCTTTATTGATTGAATCCATTTTTTTTTCGTCATTTCAAGTTCTCTATCCAAACTATAGAAGATGATATGGTGCTCTAAAACCTAATTACCTGAAAGTAATAGTGTGCTATTCCCTATAATCTTCTCAACCACCTGATGAAGGAGCGGCACTCCGAAAGCTAGTGCTTCCAAATAAACCTGTTGGACTATAACCTGGTGTGGTGTGATTTTTAACTTTGAATACACCAGTCCAACACCGGCATCTCCAAATCAGGGGAGGAATTAAGTACTGTTACTAGAGAGATAGTATTAAACTAAGGTTGAAGCTAGATAAGAGCACCCTGACCCTGATAGCATGTATTCTAGGATCCTAACAGAAGTAACTACAGAGATAGTGGATGCATTGGTCTTAATTTTCCAAAAATAGTTGGATTCTGAAGAAGTACTGAGGACTAGGGAACTACCAATATGACACCTATTCAAAAAAGGAGTGAGGTTTAAAACTGGTAACTATAGGCTGATTAGCCTAACATCTATTGCTGGAAATAAACTAAGGGAGTAAAAGCGCATTTGTAAAAAAAAATTAGCAAAGTCAGCATGAATTCACAAAAGGGAAATTGTGTCTGACTAATTTAGAGTTTTTAGAAGACCTTTCAACCGGTGTGGATAGAGGGGAACCAGTAGATGTGTTGTATCCAAAAGCTGTTTTACAAATTACCTCAAAAGATTGTCATAAGATAGGAGTCCATGGTATTGGCGATGTAAAATAGCATGATAGAGAATTGGCTAATGGCAGGAAACAGCATGTGAGGATGAGGGGCTCCGTGGGGAACAGTGTTGGATATATTCTATATTAGTGACTTGGAGGAAGGAAGTGAATGTGTTGTAGCCAAACTTGCAAATGACACAAAAATAAGCGGAAAGGCAAGTCCTGAGGCATATGCAAACATCTTAGTGATATTGATCGTTCAAGTATGTGGGTAAAATGTTGGCAAATGGACTAAAGTATGGGAAAATGTGAAATTGTTCATTTTGGAAGGGAGAACAAAAGAACAGTTATTTAAATGGAGAAAAAAAAACTGTTGAAAGCTGCAACACAAAGGAACTTGAGGTATTCGTGCACAAAACATAAAAAGAAGCTCGTGTACAGGTGCGGCAGGTAATCAGGCACACTAATGGAATGTTGACCTTTCAAGGAAAAATCAAAAGAACTGTGGATGCTGTGAATCAGAAACAAAAACAAAAGTTGCAGGAAAAGCTCAGTGGGCCTGGCAGCATCTGTGAAGAGAAATCAAAGTTAACGTTTTAGGTCCGGTGATCCTTCCCCAGTTCAGAAGAAGGGTCACCGAACCAAAAGCATTAACTTTGATTTCTCTTCACAGATGCTGCCAGACCTGAGCTTTTCCAGCAAGTTCTGTTTCTTATTTCATGGAAGTTGGAACAGAAGAGTAGGAAATCTGTACTGCAACTGAATGAGGCCCCTTATTTAAGGAAAGATACATTTTATTAGGGACAGTTCAGAGAAGGCTCATGAGGGTAATCACTGGCATGGATGGATTATCTTACAAGCAAAGTCTAAAAAAGCTGGACTCAACTTAATGAAGCTGACAAGAATGAGAGGTGATCTCATTGAAGTGTATGGGATTCCTAAGGGGCTTGACAGGGCAAATGCTCAGAGGATTATTTCCTATCATTGGAGGGTCTAGGACCAGAGGGCACAGTCTCAGAATAAAAGGGTGCCAATTTAAGACAGAGGAATTTCTTCTGAGGTTTGAAAGTCTTTGGAACCTCTAGTCAAAGGAAACTGTAGGGGCAGAGTTCTTAAGGCTTAAAATAAGTAGATTCTTGATCATTGGGAGAATGGAGGCTTATGGGTAAAACAAGGAAAGTGGACTTAAAGAAAGTTAGATTGACCACGATCCTACGGCCTTTCGGCATTGGTGAGACCACATCTTGAATACTGTGTGCAGTTTTGGCCTCCTTATTTAATGAAGAATTAAGTGTGTTGGGAGTGAGTCAGAGATTTACCAGATTAATATCCGGAATGAATGAGCTGTTTTATGAGAATAGTTTGGATAAGTTGGGCTTGGATCCAGTGGAGTTTAGAAGAGTGAGTGTTTGATTGAAGTATACAAGAACTTGAATGCTCTTTAGAAGTAGGACATGGAAATTGTTTCCTGTGGTTGGTCAGTCTAGAACTAGGGGGCACTGTTTTACAATTAAGTGTCACCCATTTAGAACAGAGACAAGACATTTTTTTTGAGATTTGTGTGGCTTTAAAGCTCTCCTCCAGTATCATGAAATTTTTTTTAGGTAGTTATGAAGGATCACTGGACTTGAAGTATTAACTCTGGGCGTCATCTATGGAAAGAAATCAATCTGCTGAGTTTCTTCAGCAATTTCTGTTTTTTTGTTTCAGGTTTCCAGCATCTGCATTTTTTTGTTTTAATTATTTATTATAGAAAGATGTTTGTTAGACAGGTAAGTCAAAGATCGTTGAGGTAAATAAAAACGTGGCATTTAAAACACAGATCAGCCATGGCTTTATTGAATCACTGAGCAGGCTTGAGGTGCCAGTTTACCTCTTCTGCTAATTCATATGTTCAATAATGCAGTGACAGATTAAAAGTGTGGATTGAGTAGTTACCAGATGAAGATCAGATCAGACTTGCAGTTGACTAACCAGCTGGCATTTTTTATCATATGTTAAGCATAAATAACAGCCTGTTGTGCTCAAAATATTAGAAAGTACTGATAATACTTGGAAATGAACTTTGAAACATTCAACTTCTATGCAGGAATGGCGATAATGTATGGGAAAAGTTTTTAAAAAAGACAATTTAATACTCAGCTGGAAATTTTGATTATGAATGAATAAACTGTATTCCATAGAATCGTCTTGTGTTCCAAAATAAAGTATAAATTGAATCATATGATATTTTTATGTTGTGAGCTACGTCTAGATGTACTGGTGTGAGCCAGTTTGTGTAGAAATATATACTATGTAGAATGGTTTCCATTGAAATGCATGAAAGAGTGCTTGTACTCTGAAGCCACCCTAATTGGCTGTATTGAGTAATATTAAAGGAACTAGAGATCTTCCTAGCTATTGTGGCTGAGACTCAAAGTAACTTGACATGTAAAGTGGTGCATTTGTGTGCACGTAGCATTTTTCCTATCTAGATTATTCTAATGAAGTCGTGATTGGGATGTTGGGAGTTCTGTAGTACACTTGTATTAAGGTTAGGCGTGAGCTGAAGGTAAAGCAAATGCAAATTTATTTTTTGTCAAGTGTTGTGTCACAAAGCTAAGTACGATGGAAAAAATTCAGCTTTTATAACTCATTCTTTCCTAAAAATGCATAGATCTGCCCATTGGAGGACCAAATGATTGTATGCTTTTTGTCTGCCTTTGTCTACACGAAATTCAATTTGAAGAATCAATCATTCTGCATCAAGAAATGTTTCATGAGCTGAGCCCAGAACTTCGAATACATAGATTTCCTCCTTGGTTCCAAAATGTGGCCTAGTTTGAATTAGCCTTTGCTGTATTTCTAACAATAACTTGCAAATATTTAATTTGGACAATATCCTGGAGTGTTTCATAGGCACATTTAAGACATAAGTTAATGCCAATTCAAAGGAGCTATTCAGGGAAATTGCAAAAAGATATATTAAAGATGAGTTGAAGTAGGTGAAAAGGTCAGGATCTGCTGTATTTGGAGAACTACCAGGCCTAGGAAGCTAAAGGGCACAAGTGCCTAAGTATTGGGGAAAGAACACAACATAAACAGAAGCAGCTGGAGGCTATTTGCTCTGCTCCACTATTCAGTGAGATCTTGGCTAATCTGCCCCAGAACTCCACTCCTCTCTTTTGTGGCAGCTCATCATAACAATCAACTACTTGATATTTCAAAATCTGTTTACGCCTTCTTTTAACTACTGTCAGTGATCAAGCCTCCACAATTTTGGCTAGAGAATTTCTGACATTCATTACCCTCTGGAAAAGAAATTCCTTCCTGTTCCAGTTCATCCCTTTTCCTTCTAAAGTCTAGTGAATAAAGGCCTAATCTCTGTTGTCATTCTTGATAAATCAGCTACTTCGCCCCAAGAATCAGCCTGTTGTGCCAGTAAATTCTTTCTTAAATGTTTTGGCCAGAACTGTATACAATGCTCCATTTGTGGCCTCACCAACTGCTGGTACCATTGTAATAAGACTTCCCTATTTTTAAAATACATCCTCCAAGCAATAAATACCAAAATTTCTTTTGCCTTTTTAATTACTGCATGCTAGCTTTTTGTGTTTCATAGTTAAGAACATTCAAATCATTCTACCTTGCACTTATTTGGAGAGCATCTCTCCATTTTAAAAAATAGTTAGCATTCTGATTCTTCTTACCAAAGTACATGACCTTACACCTTCCAATATTAAGTTCCATCTACAGTCTACCTTCCGCAATTACACCGGCACCACTCCCCACCTTTTCCTCCACTAAAAAAACCAGAACATCTCCGAGACACCCGCACCAATCAACCCCACTGCCCCGTGGCTGAACATTTCAACTCCCCCTCCCACTCTGCCAAGGACATGCAGGTCCTGAGTCATCTGCATCGTCACTCTTTCTTAAGCACCCGACACCTGGAGGAAGAATGCCTCATCTTCCACTTCGGAGCCCTCCAACCCCATGGCATCAATGTGGATTTCACCAGTTTCCTCATTTCCCCTCCCCCCACCTTACCCCAGTTCCAACCTTTCAGCTCAGCACCGTCCTCATGATCCATCCCATCCTTCTTCCCACCGATCTGCTCCACCCTCCCCTCCGACCTATCATCTTTACCCCCACCTCCATCCACCGATTGCACTCTCAGCTACCTTCCTCCCCATCCTCTCTCCCATTTATCTCTCCACTCCCAAGGCTCCCAGCCTCATTTCTGATGAAGGGCTTTTGCCCAAAACAACAATTTTCCTCCTTGGATGCTGCCTGATCTACTGTGTTTTTCCAGCACCTCACTCTTGACTCTAATTTCCAGCATCTGCAGTACTCTCTTTCGCCTACCCTCCAGTATGACTCCAGCAGAGAGTTTACCCCTAATTCCCATTGATTCCTGTTCCTTGATAGCACTGTTGATGATGTCTTCCAGCAGTTTATTGATGATTGATGATTGAGAGTAGACTGATGGGGTTGGACAGGTTGGAGTTATCCTGCTTTTTGTGTAGAAGACATACATGGACAATTTTCCACATTATCAGGTATTGATGCCAGTATTGTAGCTGTACAGGAACAAATTGGCTTTGCTAGTGAAGTGGCAGATTCTGGACCATGGCCGTCTTCAGTACTATTGTGAGAATGTTGTCAGGGCCCATAGCCTTTGCAGTATCCAGAGTCTCTGACTATTTCTTGATATCATGTGGAGTGAATTGAATTTTCTACAGACTGGCATTTATGATGCTGGAGATCAGCGGAAGAGGCTGAGATGGATCATCCATCCAACACTTCTGGTTGAAGGTTGTTGCAAATGCTTCAGCCTTATTTATTTCACTGACGTGCTGGGCATTTCCATCATTGAGGATGGAGATATTTATGGAGCCCCCTTGTCTAGTAAGTTGTTTAATTGTCCACCACTACTCTCAATTGGATGTGGCAGGACTTCAGAGCTTAGATCTGATCTGTTGGTTCTGGGATCACTTAGCTCTCAATATCACTTGTTGCTTATTCTGTTTGACATGAAAATATTCCTTTTTGGTAGATTCACCAGGTTTGGACCCCCTCTCCCAATTTTCAGGTATGTTGGTGCTGCTGCTGGCATGCCCTCCTGCACTCTCCATTGAACCAAGTTTTGAACCTCTAGCTTGATGGTTGAATGGGGGATATGCCAGGCAGATTGTGTTGGAATAACTTTCTGCTGTTGATGGCCCACGGCACCTCATGGATGCCCAGTCTTGAATTGCTAACCTTTTTGAACCAGTCCCATTTGATATGGTGATGGTGCCACACAGCACAGTGGAAGGTATTCTCAGTGTTAAAGCAGGACTTTGTCTCCACAAGGACTCTGTAGTGGTTATGCACAGATGCATTTGCAACCAGCTGATTGGTAAATGAGGTCAAGTATGTTTATTTACCATATATATTGTAAATAATTTGAGGTCCTAGAACTGATTCTTGTGGCCTCCACTAGTTACATCTTTCCAATTTGAAAAAAGACTCTTCTGTCCTGACTTTCTGTATTTTTATAAATCCTCTGTCTATGGTTATACATTATTCCCAATATGGTGAGCTCTTACCTTGTGCATTAATCTTTTTATGCAGCACTTAATCCAATGCCTTCTGGAAAGGCAAATGCATTACATCTACTGGTTCCCCTTCAACTCTGCTAGTTATATCCTCAAAGAACTCTAGAAAATTTGTTAAATGTGGTCTTCCTTTCATAAAATCATGTTGACTGTTGCAATCCTTTTCGTCTAAATTTCTTGCTATTTTTTCCTTAATAATGGACTCTGGCATTTTCCCAATGGCACATTAGGCTAAGTGGCCTATATTTCTCTACATTCAGTCTCCTTCCAGCCCCTGTAGGGTAGAGGCATCACCTTAGTGGCAAACTGCTGGAACCATTGTGGAATCTGTTGAGTTCTGGAATATTTGGACCAATGCCTTTGTTCGCTCTGCAGCCACTTCCTTTAAAATTGGCTGCAGGCCATCAAACTGCTGACCACCTGCTCTGCCTTTAGTTTCTTTAAAAAGTAAAAGGAGATGAGATGCACAAGGTCAGATTGAGAGAACTGGAGAGTTTGGGGTAGAATTGTGTTGGGGGAGTTAATGGAAATAGGAATGAATCCATGATCGTGCTTAAACAAAAGATCTATTTTTTAATTTGGAGGTATTGAATGTAGAACTGCAAAGAGAGACGTAATGGGTGAGCACTGACTAGCTGTTGATTTGGGATAGGATACCGGTGGCAATGTTTTACATTAACTGAAGTACACCCAGGACAACATTGGGCTATTGATTTTGGACATAAAAGGTGTTTAATGAGTATTTTGGTTAGAAGATAACATGAGAGAGGTGAGGAAATAGACCATTTTTTTGGAAGAGGATGGTACTGTGAAGCAAAATACTGCAGATGCCAATAATCAGAAATTAAAACAGAAATTTCTGGAGAAAATGTGCAGGTGCGGCAGCACCTGTAGAGGGTGAAACAAAGCCAAGTCTTAAGAGTCTGGTGATCTCTCTGAAGAACCGGTTGAATGGGGGATATGCCAGGCAGATTGTGTTGGAATAACTTTCTGCTGTTGATGGCCCACGGCACCTCATGAATGCCCAGTCTTGAACTGCTAATCTTTTTGAACCAGTCCCATTTGACATGGTGATGGTTCTGAAATGTTAACTCTGCTTCTCTCCCCATGGAAACCTCCAATTCTGCCGAGCACCTCCAGAATTCATTTTATTTTTATTCTTATTTAAGAACAAATTATTTTTCATTTGATTGTTTCTCATAAAGTCTTTTTCCTTCTGGGAGTGAGACTCAAATTACTTTATTCCAATTCAGGTGCATTAAGAAAATTATGTTTGAATTTTATATATTTCTTTCAATTAAACTTAATTTTTCTGATCAGCCTATTCAGAGATATTATTACACACCTCTGAACCCTGTCCTTCTGATTCAGGGGTAGGGTCACTACCACTGTTTCAAAGAGGGCCTTCTGAACAGCACTTTTGAGAGAGAGGCATTGAGTCAATTATGACAGTAGGAAATTGTGACAGAACCAAATACACTGACTTGATTTCCCTCTGTGACTGGAGATTTTGTGATTCATTCAAGACTGGGTGATGGTCAGCCGTTAAACACCACAGAGGGAGTGAAAGTGTTGGGGAAGAAGTGTTGGAGAGGGAGAGCACAAGGTTGTTGGAATAATCATGGAAGCTTTGTACAGTATTTGGATTATGTCACGAGGTTATAGTGTGTCCGTGCTGACGGAATGGAGTTCTCATCTTTTTCTTTCCCTGTGTGCACCTCTATAAATTCTGCTTTTCTTGCGTGTTCATAGTTTTATTTCTCTAGTGTGCTATGATTATCCTGGATGCTTTTTCCAAAGGTCTGGTTCTGTATTCTTGTAGTTTAAATTGATATTCTGTGGGGCAAGGGGCTCGGTGAGTAACATGTTATTTCATGTCTTTCAGTGTATTATCAATGACTTAAGGGAGTATGGAGAAAAATCTTGCTTTGGATAATATAGTCAAACTGGTTTTTGTCTATGTTTACTTTCTAATTGAACAAAAACGTACAATTATGTTTATCTACCTCATTTTCGCCTCCCTTGTCGACCTTTCTTTTGTTCATTCAGGTATAGGTGCTCACAGGTTCTGGTGTTCACATTTTTCTGTTCCCTTGCCCTTCTAGATGGTACTGATCATGGGTTTGGGAGGTGCTGTTTAAGGAGCCTTGAATTTCTGCAGTGTATCTTACATGATGCATACTGCTGTTAATGTGTAATAATTGTGGAGGGAGTGAATGGTTTTTTGATGTGACCTCAATCAAACAGGCTTTTTTTTCAAACTGGATTGTGTCTAGCTTCTTAGTGCTGAAACTGCACTCATCCAAGCAATTGGGAAGTATTCCATCAAATTAACAACTGAAAGAACTGTGGATGCTGTAAAACAGAAGTTGCTGGAAAAGCCCAGCAGATCCAGCAGCATGTTCTGAGGAAGGGTCACTGGACCAGAAATGCTAACTTTGATTTCTCTGCACAGATGCTGCCAGACCTACTGAGCTTTTCCAGCAAATTCTGTTTTTGATTCCATCAAACTTCTGACTTGTGAAATGTACATCTGGACAGACTTTGGGGAGTCGAGAGTCAGGAGAGAGTTGCTTGTTACAGGGCTCTTAGCGCCTCTGATCTGATTTTGTAGCCACAACATTTGGTAACCGCCAGGATGATGAAAGTGGTGGGTTCAGTGATGGTAATGTCATTGGTGAGTTTCTATCTTGCTTGAGATGGTAATTGCCTGGCATTTGAGTGATATGAATGTTACTCGCCACCTGTCAGCCTAAATCTGAATATTATATAGGTCTTGTTTCATTTGAGCACAGAATGCCTCAGCATCTGCTTAGTTGTGGATCATAGAATCCTTATAGCGTGGACAGAGGCCATTGAATCTGCACCAACTCTCTGAAAACCACCCTGTCCAGACCCAGCTCAGAACCTATCTTATCACCCCATATTTACCATGTCTAATCCATTCCAAGCACTACGGGGCAATTTAGCATGGCCAGTCCACCTAACTTACACATCTTTTGGTCTGTGGGAGGCAACTGGAGCATCCAGAGGAAATCCACATAGACAGGGAGAATGTGCAAACTCCACACAGACAGTCACCGAAGGCTGGAATCGAACCTGGTCCCTGGCGCTGAGGTAACAATGCTGAATTGAAATGAACATTGTGTGACCTTGTGGGCGAAAGGTTTTGACGAAGAGTCATACTGAACTCAAAAAAATTGCCTCTATTTCCTCTCCAAACATGCTGTCTGACTTAGAGTTTCTCCATTTTTCCTGTTTGTTTCCTTTTGCTAAGTATTACTATAACCAGTGGAGAATTCTCCCCTTAGTTTTGCTAAGGCTCGTTGATATCACTGTTGGTGGTTGAACAGTACATTGTGTTCTTGCCATTCTCTGTGCTTCTTCCAAATGCTGTTCAGCATGAAGGAATATTGATTCATTAGTTAATGGGTTATGGTATATGATAATGAGAGGATTTTCCTTACTGATGTTTGATCTAATGCCATGAGACTTCATGAGGGCTCTTGGGGTGGCTTCTCTCTGGCTGTACACCACAGTGCCGCCACACACCTCTGCTGCGTCTGTTGTGTTGATACTCTGGGCTGGCATCCGGTTGCCTTTTATTTGGTCTTTTAAGTAAAATCATGTGAATTTTAGAGCTTCGTAACCTTTGTGTGAAGACATTTCTTGGGGTCTGTTCTAAATCTTCTTTACTTGAAATTGTATTTATGACCTCTCATTCTTCTGTCTTCAAATGCTGCCTGCTTATTCCACTATGACATACTAGAATAATAGACATGATTTGGAAGTGCTGGTGTTGGACTGGGGTGTACAAAGTTTAAAAAAATCACACAACAATGGGTTATAGTCCAAATGGTTGGAACTGCTGCCTCACAGTGCCAGGAACCCAGATTTGAATCCAGCCTCAGGAGACTGTGCAAGTTCTACACAGACATTCTCCCTGTGTCTGCGCGGGTTTCCTCTGGGTGCTTCGGCTTCCTCCCATATTCCAGAAGATATGCAGGTGAAGTGAATTGGCTATGCTAAATTGCCCATAGTGTTTGGTGCATTAGTCACTGGTAAATGTAGTGAAATGAGTCTTGGTGGGTTACTCTTCAGAGAGTCGTTGTGGACTTGTTGGGCCGAAGGACCTGTTTTCACACTGTAGAGAATCTAAACAGGTTTATAGTGCTTTGAAATAAACCTGTTGGTGTATAACATAGTGTTGTAGAATAATGGAGATGATGCATGTTATGAAAAAGAGACTTTTTTTTTTAAAGTCTTGCCTTAAGTCCTCCTAACAGGCAGTACCCAAGAGGATTCCATATGGATATTATAGTATAATGCCTACGACTGAAAATTTAAGACCTGAGCCTGTTTTGTGGTCCCTTGACTTTTATATTCAAGTCTATGATGTGAAACTAAAA
The DNA here is from genome assembly GCF_037043375.1 of Chiloscyllium plagiosum. Taxonomy (NCBI): domain Eukaryota; kingdom Metazoa; phylum Chordata; class Chondrichthyes; order Orectolobiformes; family Hemiscylliidae; genus Chiloscyllium; species Chiloscyllium plagiosum. The sequence goes on along the minus strand of NW_028270147.1, from coordinate 66,558,845 downwards.
TTCTGTTTTGTTTTATGACTTCTCTAGTGTCCTGGGAACCTGTTAATATTACCTAACTACCCTCATAGGAAATTATTTAGGTTCATAGTGCTGAAGACAAATTATTGTCCTGTTTAGGACATTGAGCAGGTGACAGCATTAGGATAATGTGTAGGTAATTTAATTGGTAAAATCTGACTTGCGTTGTGCCACAATGATCTAGTCTGAGGCATGACAGCTTCAACCAGTCTAGGTCCAAGGAACTTTTAGGAGTCCAGGTAAAAAGATAAGTAAAATGTTCTCACCTGTTAATGACATCAACAAGGCTTTTAGGTTGAAATCTAGAGGATTAGAATTAGTAAACATCATGCTACAGCTAAGCAAAGTTGTGGTTAGATAAGACCTAGTGCAATGTGAACTGTTTTGGGGAACATACCAAATACTGGATATATTGACCTGAAAGGAAATGTAAACTAAATTTACCAGAAGGCTACCAGAACTTTTGAGGTTGACATTTTGAGGAGGATTTGTATAAAATAGGGTTATAGCCTTGGAATTTATACAGTTATGGGGTGGTTTGATTGAACATTTCAAGATGTTGTAAGGAAAATGTAGGATAGGTATAAACTATTTCTGCTAAGTGGATAGTCTACAACTGAGGATCGCAATTTAAAAATTAGTGCCAGTCCGTTTAGGTATGAAACAAAGAAAAGTTAGTTCAGTAGTACAATATTAGAAGTATGGAGCACTTACCTGCAGGTAACAGTTGATGCTGAATTAATTGCTCTTTAATCTGAGATTTATAGACTTTTTTAATCAAAGCTGTAAAGAGATATAGGATAAAGGCAAAGGAATGGAGTTAGGTTTGTAGATCAGCTATGATTGTATTGAATGGCAGAACAGGCTTGATGGACTAAATGACCTACTGTTGCCTTGTAATCTTTTTGTTAGCAAATACACAGCTAAAGCAGTCGCAAAAGATTTTATTATTGATAGGTCCAGCAAACTGCTAAATTTAAGTGTTGATTGAACCATACCTCTCCATTAACGTATTTAGTTTACATTGTGTTACACGTAATATCATATCTTAAGACTTGACACCCAAATTGAACATATGCAGAGGGCAATGAGGTACAGAAAAGAACAAACAAATTTGGAAACATCATTGTTTTGAGCATAAGACAGGAACTTTGTAGCAGCAATCCTGTTGAACATGTGAAAAAGGAAGATATTTGTAGCTTAACTGTATTTTAAATGGCTTATATACATACTTGGATGCTGCTTCGTACATTTGGTTGGAGTTGGGGTAGTGGTATTGAATTGAGTGTGGTCTGATTATGCTAAAAATTAGTAGACATGTGGGAAACCAAACTGATAATCTCAACCAGGAGAGAACCTGTTGTTTTCCAAACTAGATAAGTTTTTTACAGTGGAGTTAAACTTCTCTTTAATTCTCCGGACAAGGTAGAGTATTTCCTTTCAGGTGCCTTCCAGATAGTTGCAAAATTAAAAGGTAATCAGTTTGAGCCAAAAAGATCCTTGTGTTGCATTGTTGGTTTTGAGTTATAAGAGGTTATGGTTAGAGTTTCATTTTATACATTTCTTGTTGAACTGAGATTTCGTTGACTTTCATCTTTTATGTGAAAGAGTATTTGTATTATAGAAATACAGTGACAGGCACAAGATTATTGGGGAAGAGACCAACTTGTGCCATTGTTACGAGGTACAATCTGTTTGATACAAGTGAATTGACATAGCTGTTATAATCTGGGGTTCAAAATTCCAGAGTTAGTACAGGCAGGCCAATGCTGAAGAATTAAATGAATAATTTGCACAATGACAGAAGAGAGAGTTCAGTCATCCTGAAGGGTGTAAAGTTGAATGAGGAGGCAATATTGAATAGGTTGTCTGTACTTAAAATTGATAAAGTGCCATGACTGAATAAGAAACGCCCAAGATTAATGAAGGGAATGATCAAAATTGCAGAAGCATTGCCCATAATCATCCAAACTTCCTTCATCTTGGAGCTGGTGCCAGAGGACTAGAGAGCAAGACATTTGTGAGGTCTTTTTTGAAGTAGTGTGCAGATATAGTCACCTTGCTATAGGAAGGATATAGAAAAGATTTACTAGGATGTTGCTGGGAATGGAGGGTTTGAGTTATAAAAATAAGAAGTTGAGGGGGAACCTTATAGAGGTTATAAAAATCATGAGGTGAATAGCAAGAATCTTTTCCCTCGGGTGGGGGAGTTCAAAACTAGGGGGCATATTTTTAAGGAGAAAGTGAGGACTGCAGATGCTGGAGATCAGAGCTGAAAATGTGTTGCTGGAAAAGTGCAGCAGGTCAGGCAGCATCCAAGGAACAGGAGAATCAACGTTTCGGGCATAAGCCCTTCCTCAGGATGTAGAGGGAGGAAGAGAGCTTCTTCAAGGAAGGCATCCTTGTAAGAGGATTCGCAGTAGGTTAAAATCTTCGAGGAGAAAGTGAGGACTGCAGATGCTGGAGATCAGAGCTGAAAATGTGTTGCTGGAAAAGCGCAGCAGGTCAGGCAGCATCCAAGGAACAGGAGATTTGACGTTTCGGGCATAAGCCCTTCCTCGGGCATATTTTTAAGGTGAGAGTAGAAATCTTTAAAAAGGATGTGAGGGGCCACTTTTTTTACACAGTGGTTCGCATATGGAATGAACTGCTAGAGGAAGTGGTGGATGTAGCTACAGTTACTCATTTGGATGAGTACATGAATACATGAGGTCTGGAGGGGCATGGGCCAAATGCAGGTAAGTGGGGCTAGTTTAGTTTGGGAGCTTGGTCAGCGTGGGCTAGTTGCAATGAAGGATCTGGTTCCGTGCTGTATGACTCTGATTATTGTTTAAAAATAGATGCAAAAATAAAACTAGCAACTACAATCCAGTCAACTTAATCTCAGTGGTTGGAAAGCATCTAGATATGATATAAAACTAAATTAATAGTTATTTCAATAAAAAATGGTTTAATTAAGGAAAGCCAGCACAAGTTTGTAAAGGGAAACTCAGTTAATTTGGAGCTTCTTGTAGACGTCAAACAGGGTTGGTATTGGAATGTTGTGTGCATGTACTATGAAATGTTTGTTACAATGGTGTGTAACACCTGAGCAAAGTGAGAGCTCATGGAGTAAAAGAAACAGTAGTAACATTAAATACAAAATTGTCTGAGTAACAGGCAACAGAAAGTAATGGTTAATAGGTGTCTCTCAGATTGGAGGAAGGTTTATCGTATAATTCCCTAGCATTCCATTTATTATTTCCTATTTTTCCTCATATATTCATGAGTTGGATCTTGGTGCATAGGACGTAATTTCAAAATTTGAAACGTGCAAATATTGCAAACCATGAGGTGAGTAGTGCAGAACTTCAAAGGGCAAAGATGGATTGGTGGAATTGTCGGACAAATGGTAGATGAAATTAATTAAAAACAAATGTGAAGTGATTCATTTTGGAATGTGGAAACCTAGTATAATATTAAAGATACAATTCTGTACAGGATGCAGGAGCAAAGGGGCTTTTGTTCTGTTATGAACTTGGTTTAAGACAATTTTTTTTTGAAAAGAGAAATCCAAAATCCCAGTATTTGCTGAAAGGGTGAAACCACAAGATTCTATCAATAAAGACATAATACATTTTTACTAATTACAGTTAAAACAAGCAAACACCAGATTTTTTTTAGTAACCATCTATGCAGCAAAACTCGATCAACATAAATTAATTATGAATTTGTGTTGATTATAACTACAAATTATACATTAGATGGACAATTCTAGCAGATGTAGTACATTCAATATACATGTTACCTTTATCAATCACAAAGTTCTTCAACATCTTTCTTCCTCGTGAAGAGTTTTAGCTCTTGTTCTCAGATTTAGCCTGTGACCCAGTTGTCAGTAGCACCCAACCAACCTGAGTTTTCCAGACATGGTCTTCACCAAAAATGGCACAAGTCTGCGGAACCTTTCCAATTCTGCCATAACAGCCTGGATGGCACAGATCCATCGGTATATTCGTAAAGTAAAAAGCAACTGAAGTTATTGTCCATTTGCCATTTCTGAGCTTCTGGCCAATGTCCTCCAGCATTGAATCTTGCCCTGTGTCCTTTTATATGATTTCAGTCTACCAGAAGTTTTGGTTTCCAATCTCAGTTTAAATCTTTGTTTCGTTAGAAACTAGAAGCATCAATTTACCTTTACAGTTTGCCTTTAGGATCTGTCTCAAAATACAAGCTTTGAAACCAGAAATTCCATCAGTGTATAAATCATTGAAGGTGACAGGGCAGGTTGAAAGATTGGTTCATAAATATTAAAAAATGCTTTATTCAAGAGTCGTGGCTAACACTTTGACCCTCCCTTATTTTGCCTTTGAAAAGCTTATGTTGAGTTATCATCTTGAACATCTGCAGTCCTTGGCATGTGGATAACCAACTATGCTGTTAGGAAGGAAGATTCAGGTGTTTGACTCATCGACAATGAGAGATAGCAATTTAGTTTCAAGTCAGATTTTATGTGCCTCTTGGAGAAGAGCTGGCAGGTGGTGGTATTGTGTACACCTGCTGCTCTTGTCCTTCTCTGTAGTAGAAGGTTCTGTTGAAGGAACCCAGGTGAGTTGCTGCAGTGCATCTTGTGGATGGTACAGCTTTACTTTGGTGAAGAGAATGAACACTGAAGGTGATAGATGGGATGCCAAATAATATTTCCTCCAATTTTGTTTGGGAAAAACTAGAAATCATTGCATAGGTATACCAATTGCATGCAAGGGACCCTGGAGTGGCTGCAAATCCAATCAAATGGGCTGCTTTGTTGTGGATTCTGGATTAGTGGTGCTGGAAGAGCACAGCAGTTCAGGCAGCATCCAAGGAGCAGCGAAATTGACGTTTCGGGCAATTGTTGTTTCAGTTCTTCTATTCTTTTGACCCCCTCAAATGTCTCTAAATTGTTTTACTACTCATCTGACATACAGCACTGAGTGAGTAGAGATTTCCTCCAACCAAATATTAAAAAAAACATAAACATCCTTTGTTCCCTGTAACTCTTTCTACTGGCCAGCCATTGACATAAGACAATAAGACCCAGGAGTGGAAGTACGGCCATTCGGCCCATCGAGTCCACTCCGCCATTAAATCATGGCTGATGGGCATTTCAACTCCACTTACTCGCATTCTCCCCGTAGCCCTTAATTTCTTGTGACATCAAGAATTTATCAATCTCTGCCTTGAAGACATTTAGGGTCCTGGCCTCCACTGCACTCCGCGGCAATGAATTCCACAGGCCCACTACTCTCTGGCTGACAGTTCTCCACTACTTGGATGACTATCTGAAGTTAGACTAGGCAGTGCAACCTTGCTCCTATCCCGGTCAAATTGAGGTGACCATAGTACAAACAGTGTGAATGGAGCCTAACAAATCAGTCAATTTAGCGAATAAGGATAACTGACAGTGATACAAATCCTCGTGCTTCCCTGCTGTGCCTTTGGGGCAATTCTTACACTTGGTGATTTGTCACATGCAATATCCTTAATTTGGTTTTAGTCCAAAGTATTTTCAATGCCAGATTAAATTGAGAAGGCATGACTTTAATATAAGCAGAAACTGGAATATTACCATTGTTTGTTTCTTAGATTTGAATTTTATGATTCTAGATATAAATCAATATTTCATTGGAAAAGTGACACCTTTGTTAATGCATCATTTTTTAGATTCATAGAGTTGTACATGGAAACAGAACCTTAGGTCCAACTACTTTCTTATTATGATATCAAAGTGTGGTCCAATATTAAATGATGATTTGCATGGGAGCCCTTTTAAGAAGCAAGAGTGTGCCTAATAGCGAAAGCATGCTGACACTGGATCTGAGGAAATTTGCAAATGGTTTCATATCAGTAATGGGCTCTATTATTATGGGAGTGAGAGACAGTCTTTGGATACAGGAAATGTGATGGTAGTTGTAGATGTCATTTGGGCTTCTTTTATGAATGTAATTAATGTCTGCTGGTGTAATAATCTCTGCTATGTAAGGACCCAAAATTAAAATCTGTAATATGAGATCGTGACACACTTGTTCATTATTCATTTTAATAAGTTGCATTCTTTATGTACTTGGGCTTTTGAAAATTTTCACTTTTCCTTTCCGTTATTTCCTTATTTGCACTATATTATTAGTGACATATATGGAGATAAGGAGTGAAAATTCAGTAAGAAGTTTTGACCTTGGCCCCTCTAATTAGTCTCTGGTTATTCTGAGTATTCTAATGTGCAACAATGGCTGAACTCTGAGAGCCAGTTAACTATGGGTTATTGGAGTATAACTGGCAATGGAAATTCGAATGTCAAAGGCGAGGAAATTTTAAGCTTTTGGTTTGGGATGATGGCTTCACATACCGTTTATAGAGCCATTTTTACATTCACAGTGAAAATTGTTGGTTGAAAGTTATAAAACATCCACAATTCTAGTTTTGTAAGCTATGGAAATCTTGAATGGAGAAAATATTGTATTATATCCATTGAATATAAATCAAAGAATCAAATGTTTTAGCTGCTTCTCTTTATCAAATTTCTATTTTGCCCAAATCACTGAAACATGGTTGAAGATTATTATTGTAGTAGTGGATGTTCTTAAATATTGCAATTATTCTCACTGAATTTGAAAGTTGGTGTAGATTGTAACTTTTACTATTTTTTAAAAAAAATCTGTTGAAAATTTGACTAGTGGAATGCACCAAAAGCTGTAATATGTTCCAATAATGGAACTATTTAGAGCAACCCTTAAATGGATGCTTCACGATGCTGATTTGTACACCAGTAGACAGTGGTGATAGTAGGTATAGATATAATTTGGGCTGCTTTTATGAATGTAATTAATGTCTGCTGGTGTAATAATTTCTGTGCTATGTTAAGACCCAAATTTAAATGCTATAAACAAGTATAAAACCACCTGTTCCTGGGGACAACTGAGCCAGCTTATTTCTCAGAGTTTTGATGTTACATAATTTTGCAGAATATAATAGCTGATTATACACAGTATAAACGCGATACCCAATGCTTTTGTGGCCTATGAATCTGGTTTTTGGCGTAGACATCTGATTGGGCACTTGTGTTTGAGTTCAATTTTTTAAAATCATCGTTTATATCTTAATGACTTGATCTTGACAGCATGTTGCATTTTCCATTGAAGCAACCCTATTGAGTGAGTGTAAACTGCATCATACCAATTAATGTTTGTTAGATTATCCAGTGTACCACATAGATATTTCCTGGATGTGAATGTAAATAAACTTAATGTTGAATAATAATTGTAATGAAAGAATTTCAGTTGGTTTACACAAGATGTAAGGTGTTCAATTAAGTTTGATTATTTTTGTATTTATATTGTTCTTGTCTTTCCTATTTCTAGGCAAGCAGAGGCCCTAAAGGCTGACATGACTGGTAAGATTGACTTTGTATATTTTAATTCTGTACTATTTCTACAAGCATGATTTTGAATGGAGCTTAATGCCTATAGTTTTACGATTGAGTAACTGCTTCAAGTTGCAGTGGCTGTTAACTGTCATAATGTCATAAAGTGAAAACTGTATATCAGGTTACTATTGATAAATTGTGTTGCAACATAAAATGTAATACTACATGAGGGTGATTCTTGGGGTACCTTAAGAGCTTCTTTCACCACTGAGGCTTTATATTCTCCTTTCTTTCCCTCTGTGTAGCAATCACTAAAGAATTTTCTGCTGTCGTTGCTGAATTTCCATGTGTAATGTAAACCTTTAGTTCCAAGAATTAGGCTTCATCCATTGTCACCAGCATTTAAATATTTCCCATTGTGTCATACTAGGTGTTAAGTTGGAAGTCAGAGTTGGCTCATCTGCACTATTTTGCTTTTATTTAGTAGTTGCTGGAAATCTGAAGAAGTAGCAGAAAATGCTAGAGAAACTCACCATTAGGTGAGAGACAATTGAAGTTTTGAGTCCAGTATGATGATTCTTTGGAACCCGATGAGTCTTATTTGACTTAATTAACTGTTTCTCTCTCGTACAAAACTTAACCAGTTGAGGTGGGCCAGCATCCAGAGCTTGTAACTGGACAGTACAGAGATGGAGCTATGCTGAAGGAGAAAATCCCAACTAAAAAGGTTTAACCAGTACATTGATTCAGATGTGCCATGAAAAGGTGGTTGACATAAACAGACACCTTGTCTAACTGAACTGACGGCACAATGCCACCCAAGAAATATGAATGGTGTTCATTCTGCCCGAGGAGACAATGCATCGCATCTATTTTGGCATGCATCTAGAGGCAGTCTCTTGCTGAGGACAGGGTATGAGCACAATGGAGTGGGTTCAGTAATCCGATCTGATGACTTGCTTTGAAGTATTGCCCATAGGTCAGAGTCAAGGTGGTGTATAACAATGCAACTTTCGAGGATATCCGAACTGCAGCAGAAAACTTGAGATCTGGTTGATGACCGGAAGATGTACAGTTGGTAGAGTGACCACCCAGTAACTGAATCTAGTACATGAAACACACTGAGAAGCTGGTGCCGTGAGTAGAGGAGAGCTAGACGTCAGAATGACAAACTGATGGAATCCCAGCTTTTGTCTATAAATGAAATAATTGAAGTGCAGCATGTGAAAGAAGTTGGTCAAGATCAGTAGTACGGTGGTTAGCACTGTTGCCTCTCAGCGACAAGACCCGAGGTTGATTCTACCCTCTGGTGACTGTACATGTGAAATTTGTACATTCTTCATAGAGAAAGTGAGGACTGCAGATGCTGGAGATCAGAGTCGACAGTGTGGTGCTGGAAAAGCAGAGCAGGTCAGGCAGCATCTGAGGAGCAAGAGAATCGATGTTTCGGGCATAAGCTGTTCAGGTATGTGATTCTCCTCTGATGCTGCCTGACCTGCTGTGCTTTTCCAGCATCACATTCTCGACACATTCTCCATAGTGTCCAGGGTTTTGTAGGTTAACTGGATTAGCCAGGGGAAATGCAAACATACACTGATAGGGTAGGGGATGGGATGCACTTTGGTGGGTAGGTGTGGACTCAGGCCAAATGGTCTGCGTCCAGACTAGAGATTCCACTAGTCTAAGATTACTGCAATGAGAAATTTGAGGCAATAGTGCAGGAACAAAGGAATCCATTGATGAAGTTTAATGTGTCTGAATAAGTGAATCTCATAGTTGGATAACAGGAGAAATGTTGCAAAGAGTGTGTGTGATCCAGTAAATCTAGCACCATAGTTGAAGAGAATGGGATGAATAACATACTGAATTGTCATATTTGTAACAATGAGCAAGTTGAAGTTGGAAATCAGGGACATTTTTAAGTGCAGTTAATCATCATTAATCCAAATAAAACAAGTGTCAAAATATGTAGAGGCTAGTACATTTGTACACTTACCAAACTTTAGTATTGCCTTTTTAAAGAATTGTTTTCTTGTGACTCAAAAAAAAATAGCTGCCCATCTGTTTGTTTATGGCATTGTTCGGTTGTTCTGAAAACATAATTGCTCGATTTTAATTCAATAAGGGGGACAAAAGTCTGGAATTAAGAGTCTAATGACCATGAACCCATTGTTAGTTGTTGGAAAAGCCCATCTGGTTCACTAATATTCTTTAGGGAAGGAATCTGCCATCCTTACCTGGTCTGGCCTACATGTGACTCCAAACCTACAGCCGTGTAGTTGACCCTTAACTGCCTTTGGGCAATTGGGAATGAGCAATAAATGTTGTCCTAGACAGTGGCGCCCATGTTCCATGAATGAATAAACATCCAATTTATGTTTCCTTCTTTATACTTCCTGGTTTGCTGTCTTCAAGGCAAGGAATCGCACTGTTAGTGGTGAGACACTTGGAACTACCAAAGATCAGAGGCACTGTAGTGTTCATTTTCATAGGTCTCTGAAGGCAGCAAGGCAAATAGATGAGATGTTGAGGCATTTGGGACCATTTCCTTTATTAGTCAATTATTAGACACTAAGCATAGAATAGAACAAGGAGTTTATGCTAGAACTGTGTAGAATACAGCTGAACTATAGTGCGATTCTGGTCACCACATTATAAGAAAGATGTGATTGAATTTGAGAGGTGCAGAGAAAATTTGCTGAGATGTTCCCTGGGCTGCAGGGTCTGAGTTCTGAAGGAATTTTGGATAGGCTGGCTTTGTTTTCCTTGAAACAATGAAGGTTGAGAGGGGACTTGATTGCAGAGCTTAGCATAGATAAGGTGGTTTTTCCTATATGGTTAAAGATTTAAAATAAGAAATAAAAGTCTGAGGAGAATTGAGAAGAATTCTTTTTCCTGCTGTGTGGTGGGATTCTGAAACTTACTGCTTGAAAGTGTGGTTGAAACAGAAGCATTCATAACATTTAAGCAATATTGAGATATTAATTTGCATTGTGATAGCCTAAAGATTAGGGCCAAAAGCTGGAAGATGGGATTGTTGTTGTCAGATCTTTGGTGCAGACACAGTGGGCCAATTAGCCTACTTCTACTCTGTAAAAGGTTCCTCATAATAGATTAGTTGTCAACGTTAGATCACACTGAATACAGGGAATACTAGCCATTTGTATAAATAACTGGTTTGAAGGTTGAAAACAGAGGGTGGTGTTGGAGGGTTGCATTTTAGACTAGAAACCTGTGATCAGTGGTGTGGCACAAGGATTGGTGCTGGGTCCACTGTTTTTCATCATATTTATGTAATGGTTTGTGTAAACTTAGGAGGTATGGTTAGTAAGTTTTGCAGACGACTGGAGGAGTAGTGGACAGCGAGGAAGGTTACCTCAGAGTACAATGGGGATCTTGATCAGATGGGCCAATGGGCCGAGGAGTTTAAATAAAGTTTAATTTAGATAGGTGTGAGGTGCTGTATTTTGGAAAGGCAAATCGGGGCAGGACTTGTACACTTAATGGTAAAGTCCTGGGGAGTGTTGCTGAACAAAGAGACCTTAGAGTGCAGGTTCATAGTTCATTGAAAGTGGATTCGCAGGTAGATAGGAAAGTAAAAAAGCTGTTTGGTATGCTTGCCTTTTTTGATCAGTTCATTGAGTATAGGAGTTGGGTGATCATGTTGTGGCTGTATAGGATGTTGGTTAGACCACTTCTAGAATACTGCATTCAATTCTGGTCTCCCTGCTACAGGGCGAATGTTGTGAAACTTGAAAGGGTTCAGAAAAGAGTTGCAAGGATATTGCAAGATTTAAGGGTTTGGGCCATAGGGAGAGGCTGAATAGACTTGGCCTATTTACCCTGGAGCTTTGGAGGCTGAGGGGTGTCCTTCTGGAGGTTTGTAAAATCGTTAGGGGCATGGATAGGATGAATAGCCAGGTCGTTTCTCTGGGGTGGGGGAGTCCAAAACTTAAGAGTGCATGGGTTTAGGATGAGAGGGGAAAAATTTAAAAGGGCCATAAGGGGCAACTTTTTCATGTAGAGAGTGGTGCGTGTATGAAATGTGCTGCCAGAGAAAATGGTAGAGGCTTGTATAATAACATTTAAAAGGCATCTGGATGGGTATATGATTGGGAACAGTTTAGAGGGATATGGGCCAAATGCTGGCAAATAGGACTAGATTAATTTAGGGTCTTTGGTTGGCATGCACGTGTTGGAACGAAGGGTCTGTTTCTGTACTGTACAATTCTAACTGTGAATGCCTGAGGATAAAAGAATGTAAATATTTCACTGTAACAAACCTGGCTCTTTCTCTTTGGTTCATGTCTGAGAGCAAGCCTTTTTTTAATGTATTTAAGGTTACACAGTTTTATCAAATATGGAAGTGGTTCAATCTTCCCAACTTTTATTCAGAGTAGGAATGTTAGGAGGCATCAGTGCAAGTTACATTGGTAAATACCATATTTAATCATTCATAAAATTAATTGAACTTTTCAGCTAAATTTATTGAGAAATGTTTGCCTGGAGGCTTGTCAAAGATGAAAGATTTCGCATGCAGATTTATAAATTGATTTTTTTTAAAATCTTTTAAACATTTTATAACACTGAGGATTTCACTTTTTACCAGCTTGGTGTGCAAACTTTGTCTATTTAAAACCTACAACATTTAACTCTGGTTGAGATTAGATACTCAGTGGAACAGTCTATCTAATTTTTGATTGCTGAAACAGAATGAACTGTGAATGCTTCACCAATTAATGATACTGTCAGGAAAAATCCAAATAACATTCTATGAAAAGTTAGTGGTTTTCATCTTTAGTATTTTGAAGAGTTTTGTTCCCCTGTGTATCAAATTATTGTTTATGTATATATTGCGCTACAAAATACATTTGCTTAATGACTGGTACAATCTGCATATCTGATTTTACATTTGTGCAACTTCTAATGAACAGTTTGTTCTCTTCATTTTTTTCAGGGCCTCACAGCATTTAAAAGTACTTGTGTTGAAAATGATTATGACTTGTAGATTCTTTCCTCACCAAAAATTCACTATAAGCAGGAAATAGAGTTTAACATTGAAAGTTTGAACTTTTCCATTGTGTTTTAACAATCCTAAGTATATGGCAATTATAGTTCTGCACTTTTCCATCTTTGCATGTTTACAGCTAGCCTTGTGAGAATCTGTTTTCACACAGATATCAATCTTTGTGCAAAATTACCAACATTGCTATTGAATTAGATCTATGGCCATGGCAGTTCTCTACTTTCCCATTTATTCATCCCTTGCCCCTGCTTGCTCTCAACCCCTCCTGCTGTTTCTCAGTATTAAATGTTAATTGTGTCTGTCTGGTCTTATCATCAATACTTATTTGTGAGCGACTTGACTTCGAGTAAATTTAGCCCATGAGGAAAGGATTCTAAATAATTGAGTCCAGAATACCAAGTTCGTATTTTGTGAAGTGGTGAAGTTTAAACATTGTCATCTCATGAAGCATTCATGGACATACTATTGAACTTGCATTGTGAATTGATTGAAATCTATGTGCATGCTGTTTGGTCACATTAAAAACATTGATACTGCTTTCATTTTCCTTCTCAGTGAATATATGGTTTAGCCATTTGCTTTAATTTGTTTGTGTGACCTTTGTAACGATGCTGTGGCTTAGAAGTTATTTTGTCCTGGTTTCTTTTGAGAGAGAAATTGAGCAAGAGGTGGATAGCTGGCCAGTTAAGATCACTTGAGTAAACTATTTGGGACCCCTTGCATTGTTTTTTAAACAATGGATGTAGCCAGATCTCAAGATCAGAATTTCTGGGTTTTAGAATTTCAGTAACATCAGCAGCTATTGGGGTCTCAATAGAGTTGGAAGCTTTAGTAAATGTCTCCTGGCTGCTACTGTCTCTGAATTTTCTCTTCATTTATTTTCCTCCTAAGTTGGAGAACTGCAGTTGAGAATCTGTTTATGAGATGTTACTATATTGGAACAATTAATTAGTAATAGTTACTGTATTTATTGTTCTCAAGTTTTCCAATAAAGTTATTCTAAATGTCTCTTTCTTTTGTTTGTATTTTAACCATAGTGTTCAAATAAATTGCATTTTGCTTATCATTGAGTACTTTGCATTGCTTCTAGAGCGTGGTACTTCACATTTGTCTGTAAAATAAGAAAAGGGGTCTAGACTACCTTCGTAAAATATTTTGAGGAGATCTGGTCTGGTCCATAACACCTTTTGTTGTAGATGTTTCATTGGCCTGTATTTTCAGATCATTTTAGTTGATAAAACATACTTTAATGTACTGACTTTTTAAAAGGAAAACCATTGCATACAAATTTTTTTTAATAATTTGATTCCAAGAAGGAAAAGCATAGCTGGAAAGATGCGCTTTTTTTTTTACAGATTAATATAAACATTTTTTTTGGGACAGATTCAAAGCTGGGTCCGGCTGAAGTCTGGACTTCCAGGCAAGCTCTACAGGACCTCTACCAAAAAATGCTGGTCACAGATTTGGAGTATGCACTGGATAAGAAGGTGGAGCAGGATCTGTAAGTATGCAGTGAGTTCTGGTGATGTCACAAATATCACTTCTCTGTCACTGTTTCAATTTTCTATTTGGTTGATGCACTTGTTTGATCGTAGTTGTTTAAAGATGCAAGTTAAATTGCTCACCTGCAATAGGAAGAAAACAGGACCTAAAATTTGGTATTTATTTTGCTTAGATTCTATTCCACTGTATTTGATCCATATACTGCTGATCTATTACTAACATCTGTTACATTATACTGATTTGTGTGGTAATGTTAGCCATTTTGAAAAGCAACTGCAGTAAGCAGAGTTAGCAGACAAACATGTTGAATTGACCCCTTGTAGGTGGTAAACTAAAAAGTTAAAAGCAGTGTTTATTCATTTACCTTCATATATTGAAACAACTTACAACTGGTCTAAGATAAAACTAATACTGTAAGTTAGGTTTTTAAATTATAATGGAGAAATGTAATTCTCCACGAATATAACATTAGCTTTTGTGGACCATAGAAGATGTCTTGTAATAATTATGAACTCATACACTGTTAAAAGTCCAGTTACAACTCCTTGAACAAGTTCTAACTTTTTTGAAGATTTTCATAGTGAGACTGGAAAAATGCAAGTTTTTATCTATTCTCTAGCAACCTAGGGATTGCACACTGTGGCCTCCTAACAGCACATAACCTGGAGGAGTGTAGACTCACTGACAGCAAACTTGAAATTTTCACTTTGTACACACTTGCAAATGTCTTGGCATTTACTATCATTACCTAAATAAGAGTTTTGTCACCATTGCCACTACAAAATGCATATGAAAATTCAAAAGTATTCTATCTTTGTCTTTGCACTTCACAGTCTTTCGTCCTTGTGCTTTCATTTACATAGATGCACTTCCATTATCTATATCGATATTCCTAAATTTTGTTCACGCCCTTCCCTATGTTCTCATGGAGGTATAAACATATAAAATGGAGCTCTTCTAACTTTGTCAGGATGGAAAATAATTAAGTTCAAGAATGTGGTCAATTTCAAAATTCAACATTTTAAAATTATCAATCAGATGAATAGGAATGGGTGATTTCATTTGCAAGCGGAGTTGTTGATTAAAGCAGAAAACAAGCTAAACTAATGAAAAAGATGTATAATTTTTTTTAAAAAATGGAAGCAACATTTATGCTTGTTTATTGTAAAGAATCACAGTTTTGAGTCCTTAGCAGTTTCATCTTGAAACACTTAGCTGGGAAGTCATACTCATCCCAAAAGCAGAAATCATTGCCAACCATAATTTCATTAGCACTTTAAAACTATACAAATAAATCTTTGGAATGTTTTATTTTTGTTTTCTCTGCATTATAATTCAGAGCTTTTATAATAGTTCCAAAAAATATCATTGATTAGTTTGCCTTTGTTCAGCTATCTATATGAAAGTTGTGAGGGCAGATGTCACTTTTGGGGGTGGGGGGGAGGGGGTGAAATTTTGTCTTGTTCTTTCTGACCTGGATCTGTAAATTTATAATGAACTTCTAACCTGAAAGCTTTCTGACCAACCAAGTTACACTGATGTTTCAAAAAGGACAGAGATGAGATTTAAACAAAATTCCAGCTCAGCAGATGAATAACATTTTAACATTTTTAAAAAAACTCACTACAGTCATACCTAGAGAGACAGAATATTAATAACTAATAGAGTCATAGAATTGTACAGCACGGAAACAGACCCTTCAGTCCAACCTGTCTATACCAACCAGATATCCCAACCCAATCCAGTCCCATTTGCCAGCACTTTGCCCATATCCCTCTAAACCCTTCCCATTCATATACCCATCCAGATGCATTTAAATGTTGTACTTGTATTAGCTTCCACCACTTCCCTATGCACCACCCTCTATGAAAAAGTTGTCCCTTTTAAATCTTTTCCCCTCTCACCCTAAACCTTTGCCCTCTAGTTCTGGACTCCCCCACCCCAGGGAAGAGAGTTTGTCTATTTATCCTATTCATACCCTTCATGATTTTATAAACCCCTATGAGGTCATCCCTCGGCCTCTGAGGCTCCAGGGAAAACAGCCCCAGCCTATTCAGCTTCTCCTTATAGCTCAAATCCTCCAACCCTGACAACATCCTTGTAAATCTTTTCTGAACTCTTTCAAATTGCACAATATCCTTCCGATTGGAAGGAGACCAGAATTGCACGCAATATTCCAAAAGTGGCCTAACCAACGTCCTATATAGCTGCAACATGGTCTCCCAACTCCTATACTCAGTGCTTTGACCAATAAAGGAAAGCATAGCAAACACCTTCACTGTCCGATCTACCTGAGAATCTACTGTCAAGGAGCTATGAACCTGCACTCCAAGGTCTCTTTGTTCAGCAACACTCCCTTGGACCTTAACCATTAAGTGTATAAGTCCTGCTAAGCTTTCCCAAAATGCAGCACCTCGCATTTATCTAAATTAACCTCCATCTGCCGTTCTTCAGCCCATTTACCTTTCTGACCAAGATCCCATTGTAATCTAAGGTAACCTAATTTGCTGTCTACTACACTTCCAATTTTGGTGTCATCTGTAAACTTACTAACTATACCTCCTATGTTCATTTCCAAATCATTTATGTAAATGACGAATAGTAAAGAATCTAGCACAAATCCTTGTGGCACTCCACTGGTTACAGGCCTCCAATCTGAAAAACAACCCACCACCATCACTATCTGACTTCTACCTTCGAACCAGTTCTGTATCCAAATGACTAGTTCTTCTGTATTCCATGAGATCTAACCAGTCTTCCATGGGGAACCTTGTTGAACGCCTTACTGAAGTCCATCTAGATTACGTCCACAGCTCTGCTCCCATCAATCCTCTTTGTTACTTTTTCAAAAAACTCAGTCAAGTTCATGAGACATGATTTCCCATATACAAAGCCATGTTGACTATCCCTAATCAGTCCTTGCCTTTCCAAGTATGCGTGAATCCTGTCCCTCAACATTCCCTCCAACAACTTGTCCCTATAAAGCCTACATCATTTGTCTTACTGTAAACAATGTCACCAAATAAATATTGCATTTTACAAATATGGCAGATGGTGGAATTTGAGTTCAATAAAAGTCTGAAATTAAGGATCAAATTATGACCATGAAGCCATTGTCGATTGTTGGAAAAACCCATCTGCTTCACTCGTGTCTTTTAGGGAAGGAAACTGCCATCCTTATCTCATCTGGCCTTCATGTGACTTCAGATCCACAGCAATGTGGTTGACTCTTAACTGCCCTCTGACCAATTAAATGCTGACCTAGTCAGTGACACCCACATCGTGTAAATGAATTTTTAAAAAAAGTTTTCCTCATGCCATTTGAACATCTCTTCTGTAAGAACAAACAAATGCTGTTTAAAGTTGTATTTAATTATTATCAAAGCTGTAATGTTGATACCTCTTAAACCAATATTGGTAGGAGGTAAGTGGAAATTCTCATTTTTTCCCATTGTGCTTAAAGCATTCCGCTTGAAGGGACAGCTTGCTGCAGCTTGACGACATTGTTTTGTAGAGCAGTGGCTCTGCGGCTTGTAAATAGAATGGTTTAAACAGAAGTAATATAAGTAAAATTAATGTGAAATCAGTTTTCATCAACAAATGTTCGGGAAATTGGAGGTACTTGGTGTTCAGCTGTTAGGATCCATGATCCAGAATTTATTGAATAGTTTTGAATAAACTTATTTTGGGAGGTTCATTGATCTTGGAAGTGCATATTTATTCTTCACATCTTGATTCTCTGATATGTCAGAGGGAATGATTCCTGCCTACCATCAAACAATTGCATTCTCCTTAAAAACATTCCAAAGCGTTTTTGTTCTACTGTTAGTGTTTCATTGGCTTCTAATCTTTCTAAGTGTCGGGTAATAAATCAATCTGGTGGTAAATTTGTTATTTTTCATTCTACAGATGATACATTTTCATTCTTATTTCATACTAGATTAATCACTATTCAAGTTGAGTCGAGCATGTGTTGCTGGAAACGCACAGCAGGTCAGGCAGCATCCGAGGAGCAGGAGAATTAATGTTTCAGGCATAAGCCCTTCATCAGGAATGAGACGTGGGCTGGGAGCTGAGAGATAAAAGGGAGGGGGTAGGGGTGGGGAAGAAGGTAACTGAGAAAATGATAGGTGGATGAAGGTGAGGGAGAAGGTGATAGGTCAAGGGGGGAGTAATGGACAGGTCAGGAGGGCTGTGCCGAACTAGAGGCTTGAGACCCACACTCTCAACTCTGATCTCCAGCATCTGCAGTCCTCCCTTTCTCCTACTATTCAAGTTGAGCCAAAATTGTTACATTCCAGAGACCTCTGTTATCGTGATTTTTGAGAAGATTTGTAGCTCAGGTTAATAAGTATGGAAGTTAGCCCGCTGAGCTGGAAGGTTTGTTTTCAGATGTTTCACCACCACACTAGGTGAGAGTCTTCAGTGAAGCACTGGTGGTACGTCCCGCCTCTCTCTTCATAGGTCTTGGTTTCTTGAGGTGGTGATGTCATTTCCAGTTTTTTTTTAAAAGAGAAGGTAGATTGGATCTAAATCAATGTGTTTGTTGATAGAGTTCCAGTTAGAATGCCATGTCTCTAAGATTTCTCATGTGTCTTTGTTTTGCCTGTCCTAGGATATGTGTGTTGTCCCAGTCAAAGTGGTGTCCTTCTTTGTCTGTATGTATGGAAGCTAGTGATAGTGGGTCATGTCTTTTGGTGGCTAGTTAACGTTCGTGTATCCTGGTGGCAGGTTTCCTGCTTGTTTGTCCAATGTAGTGTTTCTTTACAGTTCTTGCATGGTATCTGGTAAATGACGTTAGTTTCGCTGGTAGTATCCAATGGATCCTTTAGGTTCATTTGTTGCTGTTTAAGTGTGTTGGTAGGTTTGTGGGGTCTGAGTAGTCTGGAAGTCATTTCTGATATGTCTTTGTAAGGTAATGTGGCTATAGTTTTTGGTTGCGTTGTGTCTGCTTGTTCGGGTTTGTTTCTGAGGAATTCTGAGGATTGTGTTTATTGGGTATCTGTTTTTCTTGAAAATGTTGTATAGATATTTTTCTGCTTTTTGTAGTTCGTATGATGTAGTCCGTTGAAATAATGTCTTAATGCAGCTCAGTTCATGTGTGTTGGGATGATTGCGTCTGAAGCTAAGTATCTGGGCTGTGTTTGTTTTTCTGTCCTCTCTGGTTTGAAGCTCTCCGTTAACTGTACGTTCAACTGTCACATCTAGGAATGGGAGTCTGTTATTATTCTCCTCCGCTTTTGTGAATTTTATGCTTGTCAGGATATTGTTGATGGTGTTGTACGTTTCCTCTAATTTGTTCTGTTTTGTGATGACAAAGGTGTCATCCACGTAACAGACCCAAAGTTTGGGTTGGATAGATAGCAGGGCAGCTTGTTCAAATCTCTGCATTACTGCTTCCACTATCAGCCCAGATATCCAGTGGGTGTTCCGTTGACTTGTTTTGCTATTGAATGTGAACTGGAAATGACATCACCCACCTTAAGAAACCAAGACCTATAAATAGAGAGGTGGGACATACCACAGCGCTTCACCAGAGACTCTCTCTGATAATATTATCGAGTATGGTGATAAAACGTCTAAAAACAAACCTTCCAGCTCAGCGAGCTAACTTAGCTGCGAATGTCAGTTATGTTTAATTTGACCTGATTTAAGTCACACTGTGTACACAATTATTGATTTCTAATACTGAATCAAACCTACTGGCAGTATAACCTTCATCCAGCTTCATTATGGTTTTATGGTATTATAATGCTTTTAAGATCATTGATTGAAAACATAATTTTTGGTTTCAATATTTTTCTCCAATATTTATTGATTTCTCATTATCGTCAAACGCACTAACCTCACTGCTTACTCCATCCTGTAGTGGAGACAGTGTTTGCCTGTACCATTCTAACAAAACTTCACTTTGTGCTAAGGGAAAAATAGTTCTTGTAAGGTGAGGGAAAGCTGGCTGGACTGCATTTCATTTGTCAATTAGAGACTTTAAATTGGCTGCCTTTCTAAAAATGTTGATAGATATACTTTTTGTAATGTGCTTGGTGTTGTATTTTAACTTGAATTAAAGTGAAAGCCAGTTATTTAAAAGCAATGTAACTTGTTAAATTGTTGTACAAGCTGTTGAAGAAAATTAAATTGTTTTCTTAAAATTTAAAAAAAAAGTTGCTGAAATGCTGTGAGCACATGTAATAGTCTTGAAGTTTTTAATTTTAATGGTTAATTTATTATTTACTGTAGCTGGAATCATGCCTTCAAAAATCAAATTACAACACTACAGGGGCAGGCCAAAAACCGAGCCAATCCTAACCGCAGTGAGGTACAGGCCAATCTTTCGCTCTTCTTAGAGGCAGCTAGTGGCTTCTACACACAGGTGAGTCCTGAAGACAATTTTGGGATTTCACTGGGAAAAGTAAATAATTGTCTAGTCTTTAGTGGATCAGTCAGCTTAGTTGGGTGGTATAGTATTAGTAACCTAAATTTGTCTGGCTTATGTCAGAGTAAAATTCAGTGGAATTGTGAAAACCACAGTAGCAACTGGGTAATCTATGTTCTGCGCTGAAAAATGTGGTGCTGGTAAAACACAGCAGGCCAGGCAGCATCCGAGGAGCAGGAGAATCGATGTTTCGGGCATAAGCCGTTCATTTCTGCTCCTCGGATGCTGCCTAGCCTGCTGTATTTTTCCAGCACCACATTTTTCCAATTCTGGTTCTCCAGCATCTGCAGTCCTCACTTTCTCCTAGTTGATCTATGTTCTGCGCTTCAGGCAATCGGAAGTTTGGATTCCTCCCTGATATTATGTTGTTAATCAGTGATGTTGGGAAATGCTGTCTGACACTACAAGGAGTCGTGTGGTAGGTGAAGTAGAGAGATTTTCATAGTAGCAGTTACTGATTTTGATATTTGTAGAAATAAACAAGGCTTATAATTGTCCACTGGGGAGAAAGCACTGAGCCAATTATTGGTATTGAAACCTGACAGCAAGGCCCCAGGACCGATCGCCTACATCCTCACGTCTGAAAGGAAGTGGCATCAGATATAGTGGATCCATTCATTGTAACATTCCAAAATTCCCTAAATGTTGGAAAACTTTTGTTAGATTAGAAAGGTGCCAATTTGATGGCCTTTTTTAAAAAGGG
The DNA here is from genome assembly GCF_037043375.1 of Chiloscyllium plagiosum. Classification (NCBI taxonomy): domain Eukaryota; kingdom Metazoa; phylum Chordata; class Chondrichthyes; order Orectolobiformes; family Hemiscylliidae; genus Chiloscyllium; species Chiloscyllium plagiosum. The sequence goes on along the minus strand of NW_028270147.1, from coordinate 66,537,778 downwards.
AGGGAGGCAGACAGGAAACTATAGATTAGTTAGTTTAATGTCTTTCATTGTGAAATTGTTAGAATGCATTATTATGGAAATAATAATAAGAATTTTGAAAGACAAAGCATAATGCATCAAAGTCACCAGGGTTTTATGAAGGGCAAATCATGCTTGACTAACTTGCTGGAATTCTTTGAAATCATGTTTGACTAACTTGCTATTCTTTGTGATATAGGGAGAGACTGAGTAGGCTGGCAAATGGGACTAGATTAGGTAGGATATCTGGTCAGCATGGGCAAGTTGGACCGAAGGGTCTGTTTCTGTGCTGTACACCTCTGACTCTATGTAAATAGCAACGTGGATAGTAGCTATTCTGTCGATGTATATCTGGACTTCCAAAAGGTATTTGATAAAGTGTTGCACAAAAGGTTAATATGAGGCAAGATCACATGGGATTTGGTGTAATATATTAGCTTGGATAGAAGTTTGATTAACCAACAGAAAGCAGAGAGTCCAGATAAATATCTTTTTCTGGTTGGCAAGATGTAACCAGTAGTGTGCCACAGGGTTTGGTTTTCAGGCCCCAACTATTTACAATCTGTATTAATAGACTTGCGCGCAGGGATGGAAGGCACTGCAGCCAAATTTGTAGATAAAATAAGTGGGAAAATAATTTGTAGTGAAGAAGTTTTAAATTACAAGTAGGTATGGATAGATTAGATGATTGGGCTAAAATTTGGCTGATGGAATTTAACATGAATAAGTATGAGGTTATCTATTTTGGTGTGAAGAATAGACAGGCAATTATAATTTAAATGGAGAAAAAATTGAGTGCTTTGGTGCAGACATCTGGGTGTCCTTGTGTATGAATTGTAGCAAACTAGTATGCAGGTATAACAGGTAATAAGGAAACCAAATTGAGTTTTGGCATTTATCACTGGAGGAATAAAGTATAAAAGTAGGGAAGTGTTGCTGCAACTGTGCAAGGCATTAATGAGTTCACACCTGAAGTATTGCATTGAACTTTGGTCCTCTTAATTGAGAAGGAATATAGCTGCATTACAGGCATTTCAGAGGAGAGTCACTAGATTGATGCCAGAAATACAAGGGATTTGTCTTATGAAGAGAGAGCAGTTTAGGTCTATACCCTCTAGAATTAGAAGAATGAGAGGAGATCTAGTTGAGGTATCTACAATATATTCAAGAGGATTGACAAAGTAGATGTAGAGCAAATGTTTTCCCTTCTGGGCAACTTAGAATGAGATACCTTAGTTTAGGATAAGGGGAACAGATGAGGAATTACTTCTAAGGGTCAGAAAAGGGCTGAAATGAGATCAGCCACGACCGTATTGAATGATGGAGTAAGCTCAAGGGGCTGAATTACCTAGAATCATGCAGCATAGAAACAGACTGTTCGATCCAGCTAAAACATGCTGACCACGTTTCCCTAACTAAACTAGTCCAACTTGTCTGCGTTTGGCCCTTATCCTCTAAACCTTTCCTGTTTATGTAAATGTCTTTTAAATGTTGCAACTGTATCTGCATCTACCACTCCTCTGGCGATTCATTCCATGTGCGAACCACTGTGAAAAAAGTTGCATCGTGGGTTGCTTTTAAACCCTCTTTTCTTAAGAAATGCTCCCTTGTTTTGAACTCCCCCATCTTAGGGAAGAGATCTTCTGGTATTCCCCTTATCTGTGCCCCTCATGATTTTATAGGTCACCCCTCAACCACCACCTCTCCAGTGGGAAAAGTCCCAGTTTATCCTTATAGCTCAAACCCTCCAATCTGGGTATCATTCTGGTAAATGTTTTCTGAACTCTCTCCAATTTAATAATATCCTTCCTACAGCCGGATAGCCAGAACTGTACATGGTACTCCCAAAGAACTTCTCTCCTTGTTGTAATGTTACATAATTAGATTTTGCAACTTGGGGAATACTTTGAATAAAGTTATCCTTTTGCGTGTGTTTTGGAATTTCTTTTGTTTCAGTTGCTGCAGGAGTTGTGCACAGTCTTCAATGTGGACCTTCCTTGCCGTGTAAAATCATCACAGCTTGGAATCATCAGCAATAAGCAATGCAGCACCAGTGGAATTGTGAAGCCCCAACCCAGCTCTTGCTCTTATATCTGCCAGCATTGCCTTGTACATCTTGGAGACATAGGTATGTCACCTGGAGTTTACAGCGACAGTTGAAGCCCAATTCAGTCAAATTACTTTAAGTCTTTGTATAAATTACTTTACTTTAAATTTCAAACCGGTGTAGTTTGTCCATGAAAAAAAGCAAAGAACTGTGTATGCCGGAAACCAGAAACAAATGTGGAAATTTGCTGTAAAAAATTCAGCAGGTCTGGCAGCATCTGTGGAGAGAAAGCAGAATTAACATTTCAGGTCTAGTAACTCCTCTTCAAAACTGATTATAGCTAGGAAAAGGTTGGTATATATGCAAGAGAAAAGTTGGAGGAAGGGGAAAGGAGTAATCAATAGTTGTCAGTGAAGCCCAGTGAGAATGAAAAACGATTGGACAGACAAAGGAATGGCTAAAGTTCAGCCTGGGAGAATGAGTAGCTGCTAAAGTTGTTTGATAGTGGCTGAAATGGTAGCAGTCCATGTGATGAGAAGACCTGGTTTCAGGGGTTGGGGTATGGACATGGGAGAAGGTGCTCACGCTCTACAGTTATTGAACTCAACATTGAGTTCTGAAGGGTGTCGGTTTCCCAAGTGGAAAATGAGTTGCTGTTCTTCTAGGTCTGCTGCAATGCTCCAGTGAAGCTGAGCGTAAGCTGGAAGAACAACCTCGCAATTTCTGCATTTTTTTTCAGCTTGAGAACCCTGCAGCCTTCAGGACTCTATATTGAGTTCAACAATTGTCGAGCTTGAGCACATTCTTCCATGTCCTTAACCAACCTCCACACGCCAGGCATTCTACCACAGCCACCCCATTATCAGCCACAAATGGTTTAGCTGCGATTCATTCTCCCAAAGTACATTTATCCATTCCTACTGCTGCCAACTGTTTCTCTGTCTGCCTCTCTCTCCCCCTCTCTCTCAACCAATGGGCTGAAAATTGGCAGATGGAGTTTAATTCCGATAAATGCATTTTGGAGCAAATCTTAGCAGGGCTTATACACTTAATGGTAAGGTCCTAGGGAGTGTTGCTGAACAAAGAGACCTTGGAGTGCAGGTTCATAGCTCCTGAAAGTGGAGTCACAGGTAGATAGGATAGTGAAGAAGGCGTTTGATATGCGTTCCTTTATTGGTCAGAGTATGGAGTACAGGAGCTGGGCGGTCATGTTGCGGCTATATGGGACATTGGTCAGGCCACTTTTGGAGTATTGCGTGCAATTCTGGTCTCCTTCCTATCGGAATTTAAAAGGGTTCAGAAAAGATTTACAAGGATGTTGCCAGGGATGGAGGATTTGAGCTACAGGGAGAGGCTGAATAGGCTGGGGCTGTTTTCTCTGGCGCGTCGGAGGCTGAGGGGTGACCTCAGAGGTTTATAAAATCATGAGGGACATAGATAGGGTAGATAGACAAAGTCTTTTCCTTAGGGTGAGTCCAGAATTAGAGAGCATAGGTTTGGGGTGAGAGAGGAAAAATATAAAAAAGACCTAATGGGCAACGTTTTCACACAGTGGTGTGTGGAGGGAATGGGCTACCAGAAGTGGCGGAGGCTAATACAATTGCAACATTTAAAAGACATTTGGATGAGTATATGAACAGGAAGGGTTTGGAGGGATATGGGCTAGGTGCTGACATGTGGGACTAGATTTGGTTGGAATAGCTGGTCGGCAGGGAGGAGTTGGACTGAAGGTCCTGTTTCTGTGCTGTACATCTCTATGACTCTATGACCTGTCTGGCACTCTGTCTGGGCTCCATCCTCTATTGTTTTTGCTTCGCCGATCTCTTCTTTAGCATATATATCACCTTTCCCAGCTACGATCCATTCCAAAGAAGGGTCACTAGACCTGAAATGTTAATTCTGCTTTCTCTCCATAGATTCTGCCAGACCTGCTGAAATTTTTCTAGCAATTGCTGTTTTTGTTGCAGTTTATCCATGATTCTGATATACTTTTGAGAGTATTCACCTCTTATAGGCTTCATTCTGGATCAATGGTGCTGGAAGAGCACAGCAATTCAGGCAGCATCCAACGAGCAGCGAAATCGACGTTTCGGGCAAAAGCCTTTCATCAGGAATAAAGGCAGAGAGCCTGAAGTGTGCCTTTATTCCTGATGAAGGGCTTTTGCCCGAAACGTCGATTTCGCTGCTCGTTGGATACTGCCTGAATTGCTGTGCTCTTCCAGCACCACTGATCCAGAATCTGGTTTCCAGCATCTGCAGTTATTGTTTTTACCTCTTTTATAGGCTTCAGACCACCTTTTAATGTGTAATGTGGTTTGAACATTGTTTTTTATATTTAAAACAGTGCTCATCTAAAAGCTGCAACTTCACAAAGGATATATATAACTGTTATAGGCCTTCTCAACATTGTGTACAAAAACAAAGTGCTGGAGAAACTCAGCAGGTCTGTCAGCATTTATACAGAAAAACAGTCAACGTTTTGAGTCTAGAGAATTGAAAATAGCTGGGGAAGGGTGATATTTATGCTGATGACTAGTTGGGGTATAATGAATAGAGTGAGTGGAGATAGTACTTAGAGAGAAAATGGATAGAAAACAGATTGCTAATGGTAAACCAAGAGATAAATAAATGCTGGTTGGAGTGCTAATGAGCAGTAAAAATGTTTGAAAATAGGTTAGCTGTGCTGGGAACAACCATGCAAAACAGGTCCTGGGGTATGGGTGTAGGTAACAAAAGTGGAGAAAGGTATTCATGTCCTGAAATGGTTAAACCCAGTACCCAGACAGAAGCTGAAGTGGCGTTTCTTCAGCTTACATTGAGCCTCACTGGAGCACTGCAGTAGGCCTGAGAGAAAAGTGTTGGCATGGGAACGTGATGTGTTGAAGTGGAAGATGACTGGAAGCTCAGGATCATTTTTACAAATAGCGGCTAGATGTTTGGCAAACGAGTTGTGAAGTCTGTATTTTGTCTCCACAATGTAGAGATCATTGTGAACAGTGAATATTGCAGACTACGTTGAATGAGGTGCAGCTAGATTGCTGCTTCACCTCACGAGTGTGTCAGCTGCCTTGGGTGGGTGGGAAGGGAGGAGGTTAGTAAAAAAAAAAGTATTGCACCTTAAATAATTGCATGGGAAGATGCCATGGCAGTGTAGTGGAGGAGGAGTGGACCATGTTCTGGAGAGAATGGATCCTGCGAAATGTTGACCAAGGAGGGGAGAAGAACAGGGTCTGGTGATCGACATCCCATTGGGGGTGGCAGTTTATAACTGAATGTTGGTGCACTGTTAAGTGAGGACCGGAGCAGGTATATCTCTATTGCTGTTGTAGGGGAATTCCTGAAGAAGGGCATGTGCCCGAAACGTCGAATCTTCTGTTCCCTAGATGCTGCCTGACCTGCTGTGCTGTTCCAGCAATAAAGTTTCAGCTGTTGTAGGGGAGAAGGCAAGGAGTTAGGGCAAGAAGTGGGTCGGACAAGACTAAGTGCCCTGTCAATCTCTGGTGAGGAAACAAAGGTTGATGACAAAGGTGGACATTTCTGAGGCCCCTGTGCACAAGATGACCTCATAAGAACATGCAACAGAAACTGAGAATCTTGGAGAATAGAATGGAGTCAGGTTTGTTCAGTATGTGAACAGGCTCTTCGGCCCACCATGTTAGATCAACCAACAAATGCCAAACTACACTAATCCCATTTGCCAGCACTTCGTTCATAGCCTAATATTATCTGGCATTTTAAGTGCTTCATAAATGTTGCCTCTACCACCCTCTGTGGCAGTATGATCAATGTACCACCCTCGAGATGAAAAAAAAGTTCTCACATATCTAAACTATTTGCTCCTTGCCTTAAACATTATCCCCAGATGAGATGAGGTTAATGACAGTCGTGGAAACAGTGTGTTCAGTGTTGAGAGTCATGGTCTGGGCGAAATAAAAGTGTCCAAATGCTAACGCTCAGCTATGAAATAGAGGTCAGTATGCCAAGCAACATTGCCACCCTTGTTGGCAGGTTTGAGTACAAAGTCTTAGAGCAGTAAGTTCAGAGAGAAGTAGGTTGGAATAAATGAAGGGAGCAGAGAAATTAAGTCAGCAGTTCTCAATGAACAAGTTGAGTTTAGGTAAGAGGCCAGAGTGAGAGGTCCAGGTGGAGGGACAGTGTTGGAAGAGGACAAAGGGATCTGCAGGCTGGGGAGAGAACTTCTGCCCAAAGAAATGGGCACAGAGCAAAAGCTATGGAAAAAGAGTTTGACATCAAGTTGCACCTGAAATTCATTGAGGTGTGGGCTTAAAGGGATTAATATTAACACCTTGACTGAGTACAGATCATTCAGCATCAGAGAGCAGAATCTCAGAAATATTGTAAATGCCTGACAAGAGGTGGGGTTGGAGGAAGGAGTACAGTCAGACAAAAGACAAATAAAAGAGGGTTTCAGAGGCCTGTGGGTACCATTCTGTTGCAGCCTGCATTCCTTAATACCTGAAAGGAAGAGAAAAGGTTTCTTGATAAATTGTCGAATGAGCCAAAGCATGAAATGGAACTGGGGAATAGAACAGCTTTAAGATAAAGCCATTATATGTTGATCACAAACATTTACACATTTGTTTCCATAAATTTTGGTTTCTGCTTTAACTTCTTTTTTGTTGTAATTAAAATTCTTTGAAACTTGGACAAGGCTGACATTTATTAGAGCTCTCAATCTTCCTAATTCTATAGCCAGAGGTCCCAAATACCATTTTTAGGACAGAATTTTCTAGCACAGTTCTAAAGTATGTTGAGAAGTCAATGCTATAAATGCAAGTACATGTTAATGCTTCTTCCCTTCCTTTTATTTTCCATTGCTGTTTTCTTATGAGTTGTTTAAATGAGCAGAAAGGGCAAGCAATATGGGGCACAAACTTCTTTTGGAGCTAATTTTAGTGCTTATCTGTGTGCTGAAACTGCTAATATCAGTTTTTCCATGACATGATTGGAGGGATATGGACCAGAAGTAGGCAGGTGGGGCTAGTTTAGTTTGGGATTATGTTTGTCATGCACTGGTTGGACCAAAAAGTGTCTTTCTATGCTGTATGACATTCTGAAATAATAGGTGACATCCATTCGCTGATTCATTTTTCTAGGTAATGCCCTGACCAGAATCAATCTGCCCAGTTTAAAATTTTAACAAAGTCTGACAGTTAACTGTCAATCAACATTAATGGGTGCATTCTCCATGGCTGTCCCTTTACCAGAGTCCACTTGGCAACCAGTTAGCTCTTTTATACACGATAGATTTTGGTTTTTCCCTTGACAATTCACAAAGATATTGATTCCTGAAGAATACAGACAAAAAGCTTTGACAAAATGTCTGTCTTTAGCAACACTCAAGTTCTGTACTACCAAATGACTATTTAACTTACCCTTCCTTCTCTGTTAATTTTGTAATCCTTAAATCCAGTTAAGAAAATGTACAGTTCCATACCCTCTTCACTCAGGTTCCTACCATTCAGTTTCACTTAGCTGCAGTGTTACACTATATGCTTTTAGCCACCATGCAAAATATGTCAAAATCCTAATCTGAGTGGGACCAGTCAAGCTAACAACTCATTCTGTTGAATGCTTTGTCACAGCAAATTATGACCCATTAGATTCAGAAAACCTGATAGATCAAGTCAGTTAGAATTATAGACCTGTACAGCATGGAAACAGACCCTTTGGTCCAACTCGTCCATGCCAGCCAGATATTCTAAATTAATCTAGTCCCATTTTCCAGCATTTGGCCATATCCCTCTAAACCCTTCCCATTCACATACCCATCCAGATGTCATTTAAATGTTGTAATTGTATCAGCTTCCACCACTTCGCAGCTTATTCCACAGACACACCACCCTCTGTGTGAAAAAGTTGATCCTTAGGGCCCATTTAAATATTTTCCCCCTCACCTTAAACCTATGCCCTCTAGTTCGGGACTCCGTGACCCTAAGGAAAAGAACTTGGCTATTCACCCTATCTGTGCCCCTCATGATTTTATAAACTTGTATAAGGACACCCCTCATCTTCTGTCATTCTAGGGAAAAGACCCTTAGCCTATTCAGCCTCTCCCTACAGCTCAAACTCTCCAACCCTGGCAGTATCCTTGTGATTCTTTTCTGAACCCTCTCAAGTTTCACAATATCCTTCCGATAGAAGAGAGACCAGAATTGCATGCAGTATTCCAACAGTGGCCTAATCAATGTCCTGTACTGCTGTAACATGACATCACAACTCCTATCCTCAATGCACTGACTAATAAAGGCAAGCATGCCAAACACCACCTTCACTATCATAGCTATCTGCGACTCTACTTTCAAGGGATTGTGAACCTGCACTCCAAAGTCTCTTTGTTCAGCAGCACCCCTTAGTATATAAGTCTGCTAAGATTTGCTTTCCAAAACGCAGCACCTCGCATTTAACTAAATTAAACTCCATCTGTCATTCCTCAGCCCATTGGCTCATCTGATCAAGATCCTGTTGTAATCTGAGATAACCTCCTTCGCTGTCCACTACACCTCCAATTTTGGTGTTATCTGCAAACTTACTAACCATATGTTCATATCCAAAGCATTGATATCAATGACAAAAAGTAGTGGACCCACTGGTCACAGGCCTCCAATCTGATAAGCAACCCTCCACCACTATCTTTTGAGCCTGTTCTGTATACAAGTGACTAATTCTCCCCGTATTCCATATGATCTAACCTTGCTAACCACTGTGCTATGCAGAACCTGGAATGCAGTTCTTCTGAGCTGTAGTTTTGAGTCAAAACCAGGATAAGCATTTCTATCTTTTGATTATAAACCACGAAGTGAACTTAATTTAGTTAGCAAAGCATCATATGTGCATTAAGTTAATGGGGTCTGTCAAGAGCCATGGGATAATGTGATATGACCAATGAAAGAAATTAAAATAGTGCGCATTGGTGGAAGTTGTTTGTAGGCTGAGTTTTAAGGCTTAGGATTATATACTAAGAAGAAAATGTCAGACAGAGATGAACAATTAGCTCCACAGACAGTCTCGTGCACAACTTATCCGTAGCATCAAGAGACTTCTTGCCTCCTGGATCCCAGGTATTCTCCTGACAAAGCTGAAAATAGTAGAATTTCTTTGTATGCAGACATCCCTTTATCTGAATAAGGGTTACTTGATACTGGCTTTGGGTGGTCAGTGCAGAAAATATTGCTTTCTTTTCCTGACTTCCCTTATTTTAAATGACAAAAACATTGTGTGGTCAGCTTTTTAACAGAAGCTATTAATTTGTATCCTACTCATCTTTTTGGTAAGTTGCAGTGGGAACCAAAAATGAGGCAGTTAGTAGCATTGCCTTATACTATCCTTCACACTATCTTGAGAGCAAATCTCCTGCTATAGATCTCTTTTCACTAAAACAAGTTCTGGGGTTGATCAGGTGTGAGCATTTCTAATGCTATGTTCGGATTTGGTCAACTTCAAAACTATTAGGATTGCATACTTTCACCATAACTGGTCACTGTATCATTCTTTAAACAGTTAACTGCATTGCAATCAACTAATAAATGTAGGTAAAACAATCTTATCTCATAGTGAGGGCATTCCTAACCATTGTTGGATGAGGGGGAAAAAAAACTGCATAATCGTATGCAAATAAACAAGCAACTTGTTGAGATAATGTGCACTTTTTTTTCAGGCACCTAGTTCACTAATATATCTATGGTTTGACTTACAGCACGATACAGAAATCAGACTAGCCAGGCTGAATCCTACTACAGGCATGCAGCTCAACTTGTCCCTTCAAATGGTAAGATCTGTCTTTTATTTCCTATGTCTCATTTATATTCTGTACCAAGTTTTGAGATTGTTAGTTTCACACAATCCTATAAAAGGAACAATATATCCTTTGTTCTGAAGAAGGATCACTGGACCTGAAGCGTTAATGCTGATTTTTTCCCCACAGATGTTGCCAGACCTGATCTTTTCCAACAGTTTCTGTTTTTGTTTCTGATTTCCGGCATCTGCAGTTCTTCTGGTTTTTATTTAGCATCTAACTCACTGCCACATCTCTTCCAGGCATGCCTACCTTGAAGGTCTGCTCCTTTCTCTGACAGAATTTCTGTTTCAATCTTCTTTCTTGTCCACTATCATTAATTTTACTGTCACTCCTCATGTTTGACAAAGTGTTTGCTAAAACTCGCTTCCTCAGCCACATCATATTCCTCGTTGACTGACTGATTGACTGACTGCCTCCAGCTCAGACTAACCAACATGGATTTCAACTCGAGTTTCATCCTTCGTGTTTTGAATCTGTCCAGGATCATAGCAATCTCCGTGATGTTCAGTGTTCCACAGACAGCTGTTCTCGCTGCATCCTGAGATCTGCATTCAGTGCCATGCATCGTCATGTGCACACTCTCGACTTCTTGCTCTCGCTCTCTCTCAGAAAAACCCATGGTCCTTTGGAACCTTCTTCCTCCTCCCCTTCCCTCTTGCTGCATCCCCTCTCCCAATTGCACCTCAGATCGTGTACTTACTATTCCTTTTGGCATTCTACACACTGATGCTGAACATTCTGTACTCGGCAAAGGTCTCCATTTTATCTCTCTGCATTCCCGCCGTAATGAATTTCAAGCATGACATGACGTTGAGCTTTTCTTCTGTCACCTTCACCTCCATGCCCATTTCTTTGGACATGAGTCCTCTCCCCATCCCACAGACTCCTTTGCCAACCTTGCAACAGTCTCTTTCCACTTGGACCTCTCCCAACTGGCCCTTTACCTGCATTCTACCTGTTCACCGAGAAGTGTTGACTGACGTTGGTCGCTTTAATTTCTCTGCCCACCTCTTCCCCCAATTCAAAGTATCTCCCTGTAAACTGGCTGCACTTCATTCTCTCAGACCTAACCTTGACTTTGTGATTAAGCCTGCTGACAAGGCTGGTGCTACTGTCTGGTGGACTGACCTCTACATTGCAGAGGCTGAGCACCAGCTCTCCAATACCTTCCCTTATTTCCCCATCCGCCTTGATCCCACCATGGGACATCAGGCCATCATGTCCACAACTGTCGCTAATCTCATTTCATCTGGTGATTTCCCCTTCACCCCAGCCTCCAAGGTTATAGTCTCCCAATACAACCTAGCTTACCTCTACTTCATTTCTGTCTGCTCCTGCTTCACAGAACTCATCTTTTCCTAACTTAACTAGGTTTTTCCTCCAGCTGCATCCTCTTTACTGTGGACATGCAATCCCTTTACACATCCATCCCCCATCAGGATGGTCTCCACTTCTTCCTGGGAAATAAGGCCTGAACTGTCCACATTCACCACCAGTCTCCTGCCATAACTCTTCTGACTTCCTTCAAGTAAAAGGTATGGTCATGCCTACAAGCATAGGCTCCAGTTATTCCTGTCTCTTTGTGGGGTACATGGAACATTCCTTGGGGTACATGGAACATTCTATTTCAGTCTCTACCCATAGCTGTTTTTCTGGTATAGTCATGATGTCATTGGTGCTGCTTCCCTCTCACCTCCGGAATTGGAAGAGTTCATAAATTTTGCTTCCACTTTTCACCCCGCACTCTCCTTTACCTGGTTCATCTCTGACTGCTTCCTGTTTCCATTTCTGAGGATATGTTGGCTATCAATGTCCACACCAAACCAACTGACTCTTACAATTACCTTGACTGTACGTCCTCACACCCTGCTTTCTGTACAAACTCTATTCCATTCTCCCAGTTTGTCTGTGTCTCTCACATCTGTTCTGATGATGACAGCTTTGACAAGGGGGCCTCTGCAATGTCCATCTTCCTCCTCAACTGAGGATTCTCCAGCACTGTAGTTGACTGGGTCCTTAGTCAAGACCATGTCATCTTCTGCACTCCAGTCTTCACCCCTCCACCTACCGTCCACAGCAGCAATAGTGTCTCCTTTGTCCTCACTTACCATCCCATCAGTATCCACATCACTAGCCCCCATATCTGCAAGGACTGTTCCCTCCAGGACATCCTAGTTCACTCCTTCACTGTAGCATTTTACCATCTCCTCTCTCTTACCCCCCCCAAACATACGCGCATACAGCCACTTGGCACATTCCCCTGTAACTGCAGAGGGTGTAAGTCTGCCCATTTATTTCCTCCTTCCTCAATATGCAAGGGTCCAAACACACCTTCCAATTGAAGCATCACTACCTGCAGTTCACTCAATCTAGTCTACTCATTTACTGCTCACAATGTGGTCTCCTCTACATTGAGTAAAAGAAGTGTAGACTGGGTGACTGTTTCACAGCACACCTATGTTCTGTCTGCAAATAAGATACCATCTCGTTCCCTGACTGATATCTCTGTTTCAGGCTTGAGATATCTCTGCTGCATTGCTGCAGCAAAGCACAGCATAAGCTGGAAGAACAGCACCTTATTTTCCACTTGCGAGCTCTACAACCTTCTGGATTCAATAACAAGTTCAACCGTTTTAGGGCTTGAGGCACCTTCTCCCACATCCTTACCCTAATTCTTTCCCACCCCCAGCCACACACACACACACACACACACCAGGCCTTATTGTCTGCCATTGTTAGCTGCTAATAGACCCCAGTAGTAGCTATTCATTCTCCTGGGCTGACTGTTATCCACTCATTTGTCTATTCACCTGTTCTTCTTCCTCTCTTTGGGGTCCATCTCCACCTATTGTTTACTCCTTCACCCCCCCACCCCTATTTTCTGCATCATAAAACAACTTTCTTGTAGCTGCTATCAGTTCTGAGGAAGGGTCACTCGACCTGAAGCTTTAACTCTGATTTCCCTCCACAGATGCTGCCAGACCTGCTGTGTTTTTCCAACAATTTGTTTTTGTTTCAATATATCCTATGCAGTAATGTTACGTGTTTTAGGTTTTAATTTGTGATCATCAATCCTAGCAGATCTTATGAAGATGTAGGGGTACTGTATCTTTTTAAGAGAGTTGAAAAGCTAACAAGGACTTAGAGAAGCACAGAGTCCAGAACAAGGTAACAATGTAACATTTGGTTGAAACAACTAGCTAAGAGGTGTGTTGTCTGGATACAAAAAACAAATTCAAATTCGACCAATCAGTTTAAATTATGTCCCTAGATGCCAAACTCCAATCAAGTTTGGAGTTAATATTAAAACCAATGAAATGATCTGATGTTTTAGGATATAACTATCAGACATTTTGAACAGTTACCCAGAGCAAAGAGAACTGCCTAAAGACCAACCGATGTAGGGTGCTAATAAGAGCTCTCTGTAAGGAGGGGTTTGCACAGAAGAAATACCAAAACTGAGCTGGAGAGAGAATCTACACAGGAAAATCAACAGAGGAAACTCAGCAAAACTGACGATTGGTTTTGAAACATGATTATTTTTCTGGAAATCATAATTGGGATTTTTTAATCTGACTAGTATTGTAGAGGGGGATGCAAAAGATTAGTTAAAGAGAAAGGAGTTGTAAATAGCCAGTTAATATTCTCTGTTAGACTTAAAAAAAAAATATATGAAGTTGTCAATTTTTACTTTAAAATAGTAACTTTTGGGATAGTTCTTTGCCCCTCTAATTTTACAGATTACAGCACGGTGTGAATCTTATCTGTGTTGTTGGTTTAAATTAGTAGAGGGGTTTACCCCATGTCGTAACACGGATGAAAAACATTGTAGTCGTTTTGAACCGGCTTGAATGTCATGGAAGTGACATTGAAACTTAAATGTTTGCTGCTATTTATTAATCAGGAAGATGAAAAAGTCAAATAATTATTTTCTTATACAAAATTACATTTTTCTTTAAAATAACTGTCCTAGAGACTAATAGAGTGTTGTTGTTGTTGTTGACTGGTCTGAAATGTGCATTAATGTTACCTTTCACAGTTTAAACGCCTGTAACCCAAAGGTTGTTGAGGAGTCTGATGTTTTTTCTTTCCATTGATTCCACTTTCACGAAAGATTCTTCACATTTCATATAGTTGAAATTATAATTGTTGAATAATTTCCTTTGGAATTGTTGAAGCTGCATTGTAAATATTAAACAGTGTTACAAATGGAATAGCACAACCAACCTGAAATCAAATATTTCCTTTATTTTTCTTTGAATGCAAGTTAGTGGTAATCTAGGGATTTATGTTTGGACGACCCCAAAATATGTATCTTTTGCTTGTTTTATTTTAATTCATTCATTCTACCTACTACCATTCGGGAGACTGACTGACTGGAAGCTGTGCATCAAAAGTACATTTGCATTGGCTTAAGAAAATTGCGCAAAAAGCATAATCATATCGATGCCACATGTCTTTACCACCAATTTAAATTTGAATTTTTATCCAATGTGTTCAAGGTCTGGCTTTTGGTATTATTATTCACTGGCTGATCAGAACCCCCTTCCAGCAAGTAGTTTATAAATGAATTGAAGAAACCACAAAATCTGGTGACAGCTCATAAGGAAATTTCACTTGTAAACAATTTAAGGTTTCTGTAGAGACAGATCCAACAAGACAAGCATTTTGCTTGGATGTAAAGTTGTCACTCGGTAGTTGAATACATTACTTCCTGGCAAGGAAGGAGATTCTTGAAGGGTCATCTTGTTTGATAATGGAGAACCATGCATATGTAAAAGATTCTGATGATATGTCTGTAAAGCACAACCCTATCGTGAGGCAGCTTCTTGGGCTCAATAAAAATGGTGATATAAGCATTTTAATTAGCTTAATTAAAATTTCACAACTAAGATTCATAAATTCAGTCAAATTATTTTCCATCTAGTGGTTAAACATTTAATGCAGAACTTCCATTGCATGAGATCATTAGATGATATGTATTGTTGTGTGTGTGGTGACTTAATGGTGTTATCTGCAGTTTGAGGACACCCTTACTTTCTAAAAGTGGGCATTGTTACCCCATTCATTGCCTTTGTCTTTTACTGTGGAATCATTCACAACCTGTTCCACCAGGTCATCGTCTTCCCATCATGATCCCCCCTGTATCCCAAGTTAACAACATTAAAAACAGAAGAAACCTCATGCTGGACTCAACACAGACGCTGCCAGACATGCTGAGTTTCCCCAGCACTTTGTTTTTATTTCAGATTTGCTTTTCATTGGGCATTATCAATGTCTGCTATAATTAGGGTTGTACAAAGAAATCAAGTTAGAATTAGCTTAATCAAACTTTCTCGTGACTTTGCCTTATTTTCTTTATCGTGAAGTAATTTTTGGAGATACTGTGTTAGTCAACAAACAAAGCTGTTTGTTACTTAATCAAATATAGTGAGCAATGCAGCATAATACCTCTAGGATGAGTAACAATTGAATGCATTCCTGCATACCCCACTGTGCTGTGGCACATCCAAGTCTGCGATAGTACTATTTTGAAATATATTTAGTTCAAGCTGAGTCCACATAAGCAATTCTTTTTCACTTAAACATATAAAAATCTTGAGTCATTCACAGAGATAAACAAGTGCTTATGAATGTATCTCAGTCTTGAGAACCCTTTATAATATTTTCCATTTTGTTTTTGGGATCCTCCTCTTTAGGATATATTTTGGTTACAAGGTTCATAACCAAATTCCTCTCTGTACTCCGATTTGTAAATACAGCCTGTGCCATCAATTTTGTGTTGATAGAATGTAGTATATGTGCTATTAGGTTTTTTGAAAATCAGATGCAAAGTCAGGAAATACTAGAAATGCAGTGGTTTAGTTACTATCTCTTGGAGACAATAAATGGATATTTCAGGAATAGCTTTTGTCACTGACAGTTGTCCAAAATTGCTTCAATTGACAATTAATAAAGAGACCCAATGACAAATGGTTAAAGGCATGAATAACCACTAAGCTTAAGTGGAATGATTCTAAGAAATAGTGATGCAAGTAATAGTATTACTGAAATTTCAAGGCTGATACTGTAACTAAACTTCTTGAAAGAACTCCCAGCTGGAGAATTATAGTATTAGAAATATTTTTGATAGACAGTAACAATATTGGGGTACAGCCCAAGTGCAAATCTTTGCATCAAGCTACTATATTTTTAATTATTACATGTCACTTCTTCCATTTCAGGACAACCATACAATCAGCTGGCCATTCTGGCTTCCTCTAAAGGTGATCATCTTACAACCATTTTCTACTATTGCAGAAGTATAGCTGTCAAATTTCCTTTCCCAGCTGCTTCCACTAATCTGCAGAAGGCGCTTTCTAAAGCACTGGAGAGGTGAGCAAAGAAATGCATTAAGATATGATTGACTGGAACTTATTGTAACCGGCAAGTAAATACAGCCTGCCATTTGCTGGACCTGACCTTTCCCATTTAATTTCTAGAATATTTTAGATTGGAAGTGGCTGACAGTTTGAGATGTAAGGTCTTATATCAGCAGGGCATGCAACTGTGTATTTCTGAATGAGGAGGCCTAAATTTAAGTTTCAGAAGCTAAGTTTAAATCTACCCAGATTTTTTTTCAACATCCAAATGTCGACCCTTACACATATATAATCCGGCATCCGATCCATTCTGCAGATGGGAACAGTTTCCTTGTTACAGGTAACTCTATGATGCCCATTCATGACAGCAGGTTCAGTGACGATCGCAGATGCCTGATTGACAGACTGCCCCTTATGAAGTTCCACTCCCCTCCGATCCAAGTAACTATACTATTTAAACCTTTACTACAGGTGTATATAACTGTGAATGTCTATATCCAACATTAGGTTGGATAAAGATGGAACAGGAATGGGATTAAGCCTTGAATATTCAAATGTAAAATCGAGCAAAAACAAATTAGAGGGAAAGATAAGGAAAGTTAAGTGAAGAAAAAGCCAGTAGGAATTGCATAACATTCAAAAAGCATCTACAGCAATTAAAATCTGGAAGAATGCAATTCCTTACTTGTAAAAGTTGACTTCCAGTGCGACAGACGTAGTTTGGCTGTAATTAAGGTTTATCACATGAGTGGTGTTTGGGTTCAAATTCTAAGTTCCTATGGGGAGTTTAGCCCATACCTACGGTATAAGTTCGGGAACCTGAACACCATTCAAGTTGGCATTGGACAGTGACACTTACCATTTTGTGTTTAACTATATATCATGTGCTTGGTGGAAATTGACATCTGTTTAGAATGTACGTAACAGTGAGCACTGCATGTCTCAAATGGTTTAATATTAATTTCTGGCTGATGGTATAGGCTAATAAGATATTTGCATATTATAAATCTCCAGTAAAACATCAAAAGTAATATGTGAAATAGCTACTTTTCATTTTATAAAATTACCTTGTGCACATTCTTGACATTTCTGCATTTTAATATCAATTAGGTATTCATATTTTAGTTTGATTTTTTTAAAAACCTATTTGAAGTATTTTGTTCAAAATAACCTGCGTTTAGTATGCTAATGTTCCCAAAGTGCTATGTTACACAATGATGAATGGCTTACATGTTAGTACCCATGTTGTGATTTCTAGTTTCGTCCTGGCCATTATGAAGTTGTCCCCTCAAGGAAGTCCCTGTCACAAGTCATTTGAAACTAACTGATTAGTTGCAGATATGGAACAAGATTCAGCCTCCCATTCTAGACTGCAAAGTAGAGTATGCTTTCATAGTGTAGATTAGCTTTTGAATTTTACATTGTGTTTTATTTTGTTTATTATTTATCATAAACCATGTACTGTAAAATCATCTTCTCAGCTTTTGAATTCTAGCAGAAATAATTAGTTTGATATGGAAGCATCTCTACATATATTTTTGTAATTCTAATTTATTACTCCTTTGTTCCCGTGCTCTTTTATATCAAGTGTTTATCAGATTGCCACTTTAACAGTAACCAATTGATTATTTACCACAAGTTCTGAAGTATTCCATGATTCTGCAACCTCTGCTTTTTTTCCTTCAGTGGTGCAGGAAACTAAAAATATTCCAAACTCTCAAAATATTTCCAACTGTTGTGCCGCTGTTTTTCTGGTTCCATTTTCTTGCCAGTTTACCCTGTTAAGTCCATTATGAATGCATTACATAAATCTCAATATGAACTTCTCTCGATCTCCCATTTTATCCCTGGATAGTTTTCACAGCTTTCCTGGAATATCTGATCATTTCATATCTCAATTTTAATTAAATGATTATTAAAGGCTTTTTGAGGATTAAGAATATTGAATAAATAGAATTACCTTACCCTTATCCTTCATTGTGCTTAAGATGACAGTTAACATAGCCCTTAAGTATTTTGTCTTGATTTGCAAAAGTAAAACTTTGGTTATATTTTAATATTTGTTTCTCATGATTCACTATTTTTGTAGCCGTGATGATATGAAGACAAAGTGGAATGTTTCTGACTTCATAAAGACTTTTATTAAGTTTCATGGTCATGTATATTTGGCCAAAAGTTTAGAAAAATTGTGTACTCTGAGAGAGAAGCTGGAAGACCAATTCAAGGTAAGAATGCAATGTATTTTATAACTAGAAGCTGTTTTCATGTTCAGGTTCCTACTGCTATAGAAGATATTCAAGAATTTCACTAGTTCATTGTTGCAGGAGTTTACTGAACTGTATTAGCATTTAAAGGGCATAAAGTGAGATTGAATTACATGTGTGAATAATTCTTGCATTTGAGAAATACTATTAATTTAAATCGAGTAATGGAATCATGAGGGTGAGTTCGGAGGCTATGATTGTTGGCTGCCTACCAGTACGTTTCACACCGAAAAACTGGGCGATTGCCAGATACTGTTGAAAATTCTCTTTTCCAATTCACTTGTGCATTTTTTTTTAAAAAAGTTCTTGATGGCCCCTGCCTGAAACAGGTGTGTGCCTTGTGGCTGCTTCTCCTGACCCAGCAGCACTTTTATGTGCTCTTGAAAACCCATCTTTTTGTGTTCATGATGTGGCTACAAATGACGGAAGAGCTGTGTACACTTCTGATCTTCCTTGCCTGACTTCACTAACTCTCGGAGTTTGCAAGTTGTTGTTGATATTCCCATCACCACATCCCAGATCAGCACATTGCATATTTCTGTAATGCTTATAGCTCTGCAGCATTATGGAAGTGAGGTTTGCACCTGAAAGTTGATCTCAAGATTTTTAATAGGGGAAAGTGAGGACTGCAGATGCTGGAGATCAGAGTTGATAGTGTGTTGCTCGAAAAGCACAGCATGTGCTGCCTGACCTGTGCTTTTCCAGCACCACACTCTCGACTCAAGGTTTTTAAGTTGAGCCACCAGTGAAGATAAAAGTATGATAATTTTTAAATGTTGTAGATTGCACTACAGCTTAATCTTTACACACTAAAATTCAACATTTAGTTTTGTTTCATTCATTTTTGCTCATTGAAGGGAATATGGTGGACATCTAATGCATTTAAAAAGGTGCATTATTGGTTAATTTTATTTTATAACTTCAGGTTGCTGCACTCCTAGTTCAATATTTCTTAATTTAAACTTCTGAATAAGCTTTTGTGTAATCTGCATTATGTCCATCTTGAGATAATGGTCCCCTGCAAATATCAGCTTTATCATGTTGAATACCTTTACACCAGTTTTCTGGAATTGTCTTGAGTAACCACAGTTCTGATTTAGATTTGATTTGTTTTCAGAGACTTCTTCCTCAGAAGGCATTCAGTTCTCAGCAACTTGTGCATCTTACAGTCATTAATCTGTTTGAGTTGCATCATCTGCGTGATTTCAGTACTGATTCTGATGACCATAGGTATAGTCAAGAAGAATTGTTGTGTTGGACGCAACTCCTTGGTCTCTTCAGTAAGTGATACTTCCTTCAAAAGTAATGTTTGTTTTAGTGAAGTAATCATACTTGACTACCATTACACATTGAGATAGTCATAAGTAAGGAGTATTTTTACCATGCCAATAAGCGCCTCAATGTCTGAAATTGGTCATGAAATATTTTATAGATCATAATTGGTGTCAAAATGGAACACAATTGAAATAAGTTGTTATGGTCTGCAATTTTAGAAGTGTTTTAGTGGTCAGGTAAGTTACTGGTCAGGTAAGTTAGTGCTCAAAAATTGCTGCTAACTTGTATAAACTTCCGACAAAAGTCCAATGAATGCAAAAACAGTTATCAAAGTTGACATCTAATGATTATTGACTTGTTATAACTCTAAATTTGTGTAGGTGGCATTGCAAAGTCTCCTTTGTGTGTAAATCTGCACCAATTCACCACCTAACACTGCAAAATAACTTGTCAATAATGTGGATCAACAGGAAAGAAGATGGTTAGGCAACACCTAATAAACCATTTAACCAGAGCTTCAGTGTTTGGTGTAATTTATCATGCTATAAGATTCTGCTTAACTCTAAATTAGTCTTTTTCTTCCCTCATATGAAAACTTCCAGAAATGACCTTGAAAATCATCTTGCTCAAGGAGGGTAGCTTTGTATGATTAAAGGTATTGAGTGATATATTTAGTCATTCCACCACAACAGTCCTAAAAGAGAGAAATTGTGCACTAAATAATATTTATTTTATATCCTGGCTCTTTCAACCATGTGATGCATTTCTTTTGGTGAAGTAAGATAATAAAAATTCTTGAATCACTGCTTGTCAGACCGTCATGTTGTATTTCGGTCCAAATGTGGTATAGATTTTTTTGTCTTGGATCTTGCTGTACTCAAGTTAAGTAATTAAGGTTGTACCTTTAAAAAAAGGAAAGAACCTGCAGTTTTATAGCTTGTTACTGGAGATGAATGTCAGAAGCACTTTATAGTCCACATACGTATGATGTAAAGTTGCTGTAAATACAGTAGGTAAAAACAACCACAAATCCAGAATTTAAATACAGTGGCCAATTTACATACAGTAACATTTCTCCAACAGCCATGAGGTAAAAGTAGACGATACGTTGAGATTTTCTGATTGAAGGATGCATATGAGCCAGGAATTGCCCTCATTTATACATGTTGTGCTATAGGATCTTTTACATCTCTGAAGGGGAGGGGGGGGGGCAGATGGGATTTCACTTTAACGTGTTACTTGAAAGGTAACTCGAATAGTAACAGTCTCTCAGAACTACACTGAATGTAAGCCTGGATTATATGCTTAAATATTGTAGTAGAGATTTAACCTAAGACCTCAAATGAGAGTATTGCAACTGAAATAGCTGAAATGAATTTGCCATGCAGGCCAAAATTGTAAAACCAACCTTCTCCAGAGTCTTAAACCATATAAATCTGTTTATTCCTTATTGTCAAGACTCTGCCAATGAAGCCAGACTTTCTGAAAAACTGTTTTACTGAAATATGCAACTAATTTCCTCAACATAACTATAAATAGTTTGGGAAATGGAGAAAGTATATTTCATTCTTTGCATTGTGCTTGAGGTTTGTGGTTCGGGAACATCTATTTTTGTGTACCCGCTCAGCACTTTGCCTTATCATTTTAAAAGGAGTAGCTTGTGCTTAATATTTGGTTAATTTAAAGTATTAGAAGAAGTCATAAATGATAGTTATTAATTATTTAAAAATTAAAATGTTAAATTAAAATCTTGTTTTTCCACAATTTTCCAGTGTCCTTTCTTGGAGTCATGTGCAAGTGTGCATTACAGGATGAGAATTTGAAAGAAACCTTAGGTGAATGCCCACTACCTGCTGTTAAAGTTTCGTTAGATTGGCTGAAGCTCAGACCCAATGTCTTTCAGGAGAGTCCGTTAGAAGAAAGGCAGTAGTAAGTATTTAATTTTTAGAGTAAGTCAAGCTTAATCTATTCAAATGTAAATGAGGGTTGGGTAACTCAGTTGACGGGACAGCTGGTTTGTGATGCACAGTGACACAGATCGAGTGGATTCAGTTCCCATACTGGTTGAGGTCACCTTGCTTAAGACGTGGTGGTTAAACTCACCATCAGTTCTTAGAATCATAGAATCCTTCCAGTATGGAAGCAGGCCATTTGGCCAGTCGAGTCCTCTTCAACCCTTTGAACTTGCAAACACAGGGAGAATGTGCAAATTCCATACACCTAGTTGCCCAAGCCTGGAATTGAACCCAGGTCCCAAGCGCTGTGAGGCAGCAGTGCGAACCGCTGAGCCACCATGCCACCGTGTTAGGTTCTTTTCCTGAGGTTTCACACACAAGATGCAGTTTGCACACATCAACTTCTGCAAACAGTTAAAACTTATTAAAGCTTGTACAAGCTTGGTGACTCCTTTGACCCTCTTTGCAGGCATGCGCATTCATGTCAGAGGTCCCGAACAAAGAAAATACATTATCTTTATAGAGGTCAGTTGGTAATGCTCACATGTTGTGATTAGATTACTTACAGCGTGGAAATAGGCCCTTCGGCCCAACAAGTCCACACCAACCCTCCGAAGAGCAACCCACCCAGACCCATTCCCCTACATTTACCCCTTCACCTAACACTACGGGCAATCTAGCATGGCCAATTCACCTAACCTGCACATTTTTGGACTGTGGGAGGAAACTGGAGCACCTGGAGGAAACCCACACGGACACTGGGAGAATATGCAAACTCCACACAGACAGTTGCCTGGGGTGGGAATTGAACCCGGGTCTCTGGTGCTGTGAGGTAGCAGTGCTAGCCACTGTGCTGGCCACTCACCCATACCTCATGTTGCTGCAGATACAACGGTCGGATGAGGTCATCCTCGGAGGTAATGCAAATGTAAATGCCCTAATCCTCGGGAATCGTTATGCAGACGATTTCCTGTCTGTGATTCCCCAAGACAGTGTAGGTGTGATATGGGATGACTCTGACAGCATTTCTGAATGGAAGGGGCTGAATGATAGTTTAATTTGATAATAGTAGGGGAGTAATAACAGTCTAATTGGAGTGAGAGTCATCCGCATTCCTGCATGAATGTTGTCTCCACCCACTTCCAGAATGTTCAGTCAGTGCAGTTTAACCCTTTAATATTATATTAATGTCCAGAGAGAGAGTCCAATTTAATCTTTTAACATTGCAACCATAGAGGGTTACCTCTCTCTAATGGAGGAGCATCCCCTTGTTGCTCTGGGACTATGGCAACTACTGTTATTCAGTGGTAAACCTTTTATATGAGCTGAAGGTAGGAAATACATTTTTTTTCCTCCATTCCATACTGTCCTGCAGATTGTCTGCCATCAGTTTAGTTTTCTTCTAAATATGTTTAAACGTGGACTCGCATTTGGTTTGCTGATGGATTGAATGCTACGGATTAACTGTCTGCTTCTGTGTTTAAAATTAATTGCTGAAACTATTAGAAGTTTCATCACGCATGCTAGAAATTTGATAGTTAACTGTTGAATTTGGAGTGATATGCCCCTTTATTGACCATCATTGTTTATTTCAATAGCATTTACAAGTAAAGCAAAGGTAATTGATACTGAGTTACCCTTCAGTTATTTCACTTCTCGAACTTGAGTAGCAATTTAAGCTTCTCTGTTTAGGCTGAAGTGAGTTTGAAGCCCTATTCTCAGTAGGCACAGCACAAAGCTTTTCATGGTTCTGTGTAAACTCGTGCAGTGCACATTTTTTTGAATGTTGTTAAGTTATAAGCTCTGAGCATTTGTTATAAAATAAAAGCTTCCACAAGTACAATCTGGAACTAGTCTTTTAAAGATGGGTATACTTTTTGGGGTAGCTGTACTTTTAATTTTTTCTTTGTTCTTGGAATATGAATGACACTGAAAGGACTAAATTAATGGTCATTCATATTGATCTGACAATTGGGTAGTTTGCTATGTTTTCACTATTGGTGCTGTAGTTATGTAATCTAGTCTAAGTTCACATTTCTAAAACACATTTTTGATCCAATTTATCTTCCACACACAACAGCTTTTGTGGTATGTTAATGTGCAAGTCCACGAGTCACAGTTTGCCATTGTGTGATTTGAGAAGGATAAGGATCCAGTACCATAACAGTTATATTATTGTGTCCTTATTTGGTCTGTAGCACATTTACTTTGGCAATGAAAAGATGAGGAATAACGGGACTCAAAATGTTGGAGAAAGGAGATAACAGGACCCAATAGTTACTATACCATTGGACTAAGTATTGATCTGAAAGAGAGTCATAGAGATGTACAGCATGGAAACAGACCCTTCGGTCCAACCCGTCCATACCGACCAGATATCCCAACCCAATCTAGTCCCACCTGCCAGCACTCGGCCCATATCCCTCCAAACCCTTCCTATTCATATACCCATCCAAATGCCTCTTAAATATTGCAATTGTACCAGCCTCCACCACATCCTCTGGCAGCTCATTCCATACACGTACCACCCTCTGCGTGAAAAAGTTGCCCCTTAGGTCTCTCATATCTTTCCCCTCTCACCCTAAACTTATGCCCTCTAGTTCTGTACTCCCTGACCGCACGGAAAAGACTTTGCCTATTTATCCTATCCATGCCCCTCATGATTTTGTAAACCTCTATAAGGTCATCCCTCAGCCTCCGATGCTCCAGGGAAAATAGCCCCCAGCCTGTTCAGCCTCTCCCTGTAGCTCAGATTCTCAAACCCTGGCAACATCCTTGTAAATCTTTTCTGAACCCTTTCAAGTTTCACATCTTGTAAGAATTCTAGTGCAGTAACAGTGAGGTACTTCTGTCTTTATATAGACTTGGCAAACTGCGTTGAGAAAGGTTATCTGAAGGATGAGTTCTGAGAAAGTTGTCATTGTAGTTTCTTGGAACAATTGACCAGAAATTCCATTGGCCAGATAGTTGATGCAAAAACATAGACTGGAGTTGCATATTGGGCATACAAAAATTCCAACTTAGCTCACATCAGAGGAATTGCCCAGGAAATTTTAATATTCCAATTAGCAATTTTCCTGTGACTGGAATGATCCACAAAAGCCCAGCAAAGTCAGTTTGAAGGATTCTGATTCACTTAAACCTCTAACCTTTCCCTGAGTAACTACTAAGTTCAAAAACATGCCCTGCTTCCTGGGTAACTATTAAATTAAACCATCCACTGAACCAACCATCTATATACACATAGCCTGGACCTAACATTTCCTTCCCTTCATACTAAATTGCTGGATTGAGCTCAACATGCTACCTAATGCAATATATCCTTGCCATCCTGGTGTCCTACCCCTTGCTGGCCCCATGTCCTCCCTCCTTGCCCCTGAATAAGATTTTTAAGCCTTGATTGGAATTTCTGGACAATTATTACACAAAACCAGTCAATGATTTTTCGATGATGTGGAGATGCTGGTGTTGGACTGGAGTGGGCAAAGTCAGAAGTCACGTGATACCAGCTTATAGTCCAACAGGTTTGTTTGAAATCTCAAGGTTTTGGAGTGCTGCTCCTTTATCAGGTGAAGTGTGACTTCTGACAAGGTTTTCTTC